>NC_135482.1:38298565-38923111 GCF_052094955.1 Ictidomys tridecemlineatus | reverse complement strand
GAGTGTTTTGCAAATTTCTATCCAAAGTGCAGTCTGGTGCTAAAAGGGCGTATCTAGTATTAATACCATTTTTTAAAAAGCTATACTTGTTTAACTGGAAATATAATGTTTTAGTTGCTAGGCAACATATACCTGCTATAAGCAATAATTCCTTTACATAAATATATTTGAGAGTTTGAGAAGTTCAATTCAACTGATTCTTATTTACATACACAATGCCTTTGACTATGCTGATTCTAAAACTTTGGTATGACTGTGTAATATTGTTAATTTACACAGTAGCATATTGTTTATAGGCGACTGTTTATAAGCCAGTTTGAAGGTGACTATTATTCCCTCTCTAATCTCTTGTTTAAAGCAGTAAAATATTTCCAGATAGCTGAAGCAAGGTCGTTTTGGGACTCATTGAATGCATCTCATTGTTACTTTTCTTTGTGGTTTATCTTCACATATAACAAGCACTTTAGAAAAAAAAATCATTTTTTTCCAAAATTTTGTTTATATGACTCATATTTATGTTCAGCTTAATAACTTTATAAAAATAGTTTTATATTTCGTTGGCACTGGTAAAAACCTCATTAATAATTTTTTAGTAGTGATTAAAAGGAGTTCTAAAGATGCGCTTCCAGAATTTTCATTCTACCTTTTCTGTTTACTTGCTGAATGATTTTAAGCAACTTAAAAAACCATTCTATGTCTTAGGGTTTTTTCACTTTTAGATGGATAGTACCATAGCACTGATTGGATTACTTAGAACGTAAAAAAATATTACAGTATACAAGCTTAACAACATTTCCTTAATAGTAAAGCACTTTAACTTGACAACTCTCCAAATGGGAACTAGGTTGGATGGTCTAAAAATAAATAAATACCATTCCCAATTAAAGCAAAAAAAATCATAAAATTTTTTAAGTTTAAGTTTAAATTATACAGACACATATTTGATTCCCATGAGCATTATCTCCCTCATCCCATGAACTGCACTGTTTTTCCCTCCAGTGCAGATCATGGAATGAAGGAATATCAAAGTATATTCCTTTTACAGGTTTAAAGTAATGGTCCAAAGTAAACACAGTAAATGGAAACCTGCTTGATCCAGAATCAAACTAAGTCAAATCCCCTGATTAGCAGAAACACAAATGTCAATCAAATCTATATAGAGTACAAAATTTTTTTAAAAAATAAATTTTAATAGAAATCACACTTATTAAGTTCAAGATGTTGTTCTAAGTTAGTAGTTCATCAGAACTATCTCATTTAATCTTCAGAAAATGGATGGCAAGTAAGTGCTATTGAGGGATACTTCACAATTACAAAATCAGTGAAGCAGAATAATGAATCTTTCACTTTGGCAATTTATGTTTTCATATTTGTGCTTATTATTTAGGGGGAAATGAGGAAAATGAGTTTGTTGCAAACTTTGTAGAGTCCATTTTAAAATTTTATTTTAGTAAGGCATGTGGTCTAAAACTCTGATATGGCAATACCTTGATTTCTTGACGTAAAAATTATGTATTCCAGATAAGTATACATTTTAAGGTGAATTTTCCTCTCTCATGTTTTCTCATCCTTGTCTTCTAAAGAAATGCACAGTGAAAATAATATAAAATTGTCTTCATATACAGGGACATCATCAGAAATTTTTGTCACTGTCCAGTGAGGCACTTAACACTGTCCTTGGGATATATTGCAATATGTAGCCCTATTTGGGTGCCTACTAAATGGATCCAGACAGCTGTCTTTTTAAAAAAAATTCTCATGTCTACTGTTATTCCTCACTGCTGGCAGCATGCCTCCTTCTAGAAAGCCAATCTTTATTTACTGATTCTGACTGCAAGCTGTGCTTGCCAGAACTGTTTCTAAAATAACACTGGGTTTGAGCTTGCGTGAGGACTTGATGTTTTCTCCTCAAGTGCCTTTCATGGGTGAGGGTGGTATTCATGTGCAGAGAAGGGATAGTGGCTGTAGGAAATATTTTTGACTCCTGTTACACTATTCTAATAAACACTCAAAGGGCTTATATATTTAATCTTTGAATATGTTCCCAAATGAGAAACTTGAGTGGAAATGCAAACATTATACAGGTATTATTGGGTAGATTTGCTAAATCCTTAAAAAGTGGGAACAGAATTCTGAGTTCATAAATTAGGCAATTTAAATATAACAGTGATTGGGCATCAGACCAGAATACAGTGCAGTTCATGAAGGAGTCCCCGTCATGAAGGAGTCCCCTAGGTCAGTGGCATTATGAAAGGTGCTAGGAAGGTGAGCAAAATAGACATGGCCCCTGTCCCTTAGAAAGACAGGAGTAAAATAGTAACACAAATATTTACTTATCAATTGTGATAAATAAGTCTAGTGAAAGAAAAGTACTGGGTGCAATGAGTGATTTTTAATAAGATGGGGTGATTTAGATTGGAATTCCGAGAGGAATCGATATTCAGGTTAAGATCTGAGAAATGAAGAGAAGCTGTAGAACATCCCTAACAGGGTGAGCAGCATTGGGGCATTCACAGAGTTGGCAGTTTGGTACATTGAGAACCAAGGTAAACAAAATGGGCTGAGCAAGAAAGAGCGTGTTGTGGGGTAAAGATGGAGGGAGATGCGAGTATTAGTTCATGAAGGTCTTTGGAAGCCACTGGAAGGATTTTGAATATTTTTTAAAGTGTAACATCATTAAAAAGTTATGTAGGGCAATGGCATAATTGTAGTTGAATTTAAATTTTTTTTTCTGTTTTTCAATAATTAATGGAATTTAGAGAAGACAGGGTAAAAGTAAAGAGGCAGACTCTGAGGCTATTGAATTATTATGGCCAAGATTAGTGAAGGTGCCTGGGGACAGAAGTGGACAGGGCTAAGTTAATACGCAGGTGAAGCCCTCAATCTAACCATCTGTAGAAATGGGGTAGTTGAACCTGGCATGGTGGCACACACCTGTGATTCCAGCAATTTGGAAGGCTAAGTAAGGAAGATCACAAGATTGAGGTTAGCCTTAGCCATTTAGCAAGAAATCCTGTCTCAGAATGAAATATAAAAAGGACTGTGGGTGTAGTTCAATGGTAAAGTGTCCTGGGTTCAATCCCCTGTACAAAAAAAAAAAAAAAAAAGTGAGGGGAAGTTGGTAGCTATATTTTTTACTGAGTTCCTATCAGTATGTAAGCTATTATATTAAATAGCAAGATTTCTACTAATAGGTTGATTAAAGAGTTGATTAAAGAGCAGAGATCCTAAATAATATATGTGTGTATATATATATTTCAATATTTTATTCCAATGTAAATTTTATAAATATTTATTGCCTATCTTTGATGCAGCCTTGGGGCCATTTGTTGAATGTGAGTCTGTGACTAAAAGTTCTGAAATGGTTTTGTTTGGTTACATGTGAACCATACCCATAGTTGCTTCCTCTATGATTCCCAGTTTTGATTCCCCTAAAGCGAAGCAAGAATTTAAAGACATCTGTGAATGTTTTTATGAGATGCATGAGAATGAGAACAGGAAACTATTTTTTTGTCACTTTTCCCGTTAATTTTGCCCATATGTGATTTAAAAACAATTCATTTAGCAATTTTCCTTGGGTTTTTTCTAAAAATTCTACCTAGTTTTTATAGAATCAAGCTTATTAAAATTTAAATTTTACCAGTTTATGTAATATTTCACTGAAATACATCATTTCATTAACATGTACAGCTAGTCCATGCAATTATAGAAACAAAACTAATTTCTGGTAGGAAGATTGTCAAATAGAGACAGTGAAAATGTAGGGTAACACATTAGGAATTAGCTTCATATTAGCTATAAACATTAAATTCGCCCTGGTCATGAGTCAATTTTTTTTTTTTAAGTAGAAGAAATGGAAAGTATCAGTTGTTTTACCAGTTAGGTAACTGGAAAATAGTTACAAATGCTTTCATTGTTTGCTTTGAAAGTAAAATGGTCATTACAGGGCTTGATATGGAATAAGGGGAAGGAGAGAGCTGGGGGTACCTTCCATGTTTCTGGTGGGAAACCACCATAGGAAGGAGGAATCATGTGTAAAGAAGGGTGGGAAGAGGAGGAATAGTTCCCAAGTAGCTTCAAGTTTAAAGTGCCCAGAAGATACTCAGGTAGCAATATTAAATAGGCTATTTGCAGCCCTAAAGATTAGAGCATTTTTTGGCTAGGCTTTGCCTGAAGGGCTGGCAGGGAAATGTCCCAAAGACTTGAGGAAGGATAGAGTGGCCTAGGTGCCAGGCTGGAGTTTATGGAATATGGAATAATGGTAGCTGAAGTCTTTGTGGGAAGAGGGAAGGTCTGAGTTGTGCTTGAATAAAGGCAATAGAGTGATACAGCTTCAGAAATAGTCCTGATTGGCAAGTCCAAGGATTAAGATGGGGGCTCTAAGCTGATGTTGAGAGCCACAGCCCAAGGGGCCCCGAGCAAACTTCCAGCTGCCAGCTGATTGGCTCCTCTGCGGTGATGCTCATTGGGCTGTTTCCCCGCCCTTTCAAACCATGGAGCTGCTCATTGGGGCACTCCTTTGGCTCCACCCACACGACCCAGCCAATCGGCCTCAAGAGCAGGAGGGATAGGGGTGGGGTTGAGAGGCTTGTGGGAAGCCAGTGGTGGCAGCTGGGCTCTGAGGGAATTCCTGAGGAGCTAGTGTGGTGCTGCCTGTGTATTCTAAAAACAAAGTTCGTTTCTGCTTGATAAGTGGCAAGTGAATTTTGCCCAGCCAGACTGTGGCATTCAAAGGCTAATGACAAAATCACAGATCAACAGAATGAGGAGATAATGAAGTTGAACAAGAAACAGATAATAAATGTTTCCACAGTAAGGCTGTGAAAGATGACATTGTGTGATGCTGACCGAACAATGTAAGGGCCAAAAAGAGAGCTACTGACACAAAATCATTCAGGTATGAACATTAATTTTTGATTCTAGAAGTGTCATTGGACTTAAAAAGCAGCCTTAATTCAAGAATACCCTTAAAACCAGTCAAATGCATTTATGAACCTATTGGCCCATGTTAGGGGGGCTAATTTGGTGAAAGCAATTCTAAATTCCCTAAAAAGAGATTAAACTCTTGACCTTGGCCTCATTAACATTATTTTGTGACAAAAATAAACGAACTGATCCTACCAATTTACTGTTTGCCTGTGCAATAACACAGAATTTGATATCCCTGCTGCCCTAGAATCATATTGACGTGTGTGAGTCATCCAATTGTGTTGGAATTTATATTGAAAACACAACATGTTCTGAAACTGGTGGAAATTATAATTAGATCTGAAAAATGTTCTGTCAATCAGAATGAGTATTGTGTTATGTTACCCACTTAAGAGGAAAATTGTGGTAATGAAGGAAGTGTTTATTTTTAGTTGAGTATAGCTAATCTGGTCTCTCAGTATAGGAGTGATATTCTATAATATGAAAGATAATTTGGCAGACTGGCTATTTGATGGCTTGTTAAATAATTTGAAACTCAAAAGCTTAAAGATTCTTACTGATTTCCCCTTTCCTGAGAAACTAGAGAGCTGAGTCTGAATAACTTTTTTTTTTTTTTTTTGAGCAGGCAGCCTTTTAAAGGATAATTTCTTCCCTCTTATGGGAATATTTATTTATTGAATATTAAAGCTAGAAATAGCAACTATTGATTTTGTTTTTTTGGTTTGATCCTGTTCCCACACAGTGAATTTCCTAGTGCTTTAATCTTTAATGTACAAACACATTTGATTCTTTTTTTTTTCTTTCAACATCTATTTTTGAAAACATTCCTGAAGAAATATTCTCATATCTGAGAAATCTGCCAATTTCTCATGTTTATAGTGAAACTTTTTTTTCACTTTATTTCTATGGATCCAAACATTTCATAATGATTTACCATGTTATCCCACCAGCTGTTCTTCTTTTTGGTTTCCTTTGTCAAGGTCAGGTGCCACTATTCAATCACTTGCCCAAGTGGGAAAATTTGGCTTCATTTAAAAAAATTATTGGTGCATTATAGCAGTGAGATTTATTGGCACATATGTGTACATGAAAACAACATAATTGGTCAGTTCATTTCCCCTTTCCTTACTCACCTCCCTCCCTCTAGTACTCTTCCTCTACTCCACTGACTTCATTCTATATTTCTACCTTTCTTACTCTTTAACTCATTCTAAAATCTATTCTGTCCTCTACATTTTTATAGCCCCTACCTAGCCCACTGATTTTCGGCCAGGGGTGTTGTTAGTAGAATATTTGCATTCTCTGTTACTACTATCTAACCCATTCTTTCTAGTTTAGTCAAAATGATTTCTTCTAAACTTAAAGTACAATCATGCCACCTCCCTGCTTTAACATCAGTAGTCTTCCCCATAGGATAAGAAATTAAAATACCTGGCATATTATGCTAAATATCTCAAGGCATGGCCTCCTATTTCTTCAACTTCAGATACATCTGTTTTTACCTGCTAAGCTCCAGGCACACAGAAGCTTATTTTATGTTCTCAAATATTACATGACTGTGCTGTACCCCCACCATCACACATGGCCCACTTTGGTTGAGAATCTTCTTGCTGCCTTCTAGTAGTAATCAGTGGAGATGTCCTTAAGCAGAAGAACTTTTCCTTGACCACCACAGATGAGTTCAGTGCTTCTATGACAAATACCAGTTCAGTCTTTCACTCATTTTGTGGCACTTTTTAGTCTTTATTGCTATTTCTTATTTACTTATCTGTACCTCCAATCAAAATTCATAAGGGATGAAACCACATGTGTTGTTTTGCTTATTCATGGCCACCCCTGTTAATGACAGTACTCTGTTTCTCAGAACCAAAGACTATTTCAGTTACTGTTTGAAAAAATATCTCAAAACAGTGGTCTAAAGCAATCATCATTTTTAAAGTTAAAGGATGGCATTTCTCTGCTCTGTGCTGTCTAAGGCTTTGCTTCGAGTGACTAGAAGAACTCAGGGCTTGCTTAAAAGGAGACAAGATGGAATCATCTGAAGGCTTCTTGATTCGTGTATCTTGTGCTTAGGCTGGGATGACTAGAAGACCTAGCTGAGCTGGGGCTGTCAACAGAGTTCTTCCATGTGACCTCTTACTTGTCCTGAGCAGGAGCAAGTCAGGAGAAAGGAAAAGCTGTTTTGTCTTTAATGACCCAGTTGTAAAGCCTCATTTCCACCACACTCTTGGGTCAAAGCAGTTTCCTGTCACTGATGTGATGAATTACCACAAATGTAATGGCTTAAAGCAATAAAAATCTAGTATGATACAGTTCTGAAGGCCAAAACTCCAAATGGGTTTCGTGAAGCTAATATCAAGATGCCACCAAGGCTGTGTTCCTTTTGGATATCCTAGGACCGGATCTATTTTGTTGTCTTTCCACACTTTTAAAAGCCCCCTGCATTCCTGGGCCCATGGTCTCTTCTTCAGTTTTCATACCCAGCAGTGTAGCATTTTCTGATCTCTGTCTGACTCTCCAGTCTCCATTTTTTACCATAGAGATCCCCGTGCTAGCGTTGGCCCGCCTCAGAACTAACAACTTTAACAATCCATACCCTTAATTTCTTCTTTTCATGAAACAGCAAAACCATCAGTTTTAGTGATTCAGACTTGGACATCTCCAGATTCAGTTCTCTTGAATAGGGCACTAACTTATGAGATTTGGTGCTGAATTGAAAGACCCCACATGCATGGCTAAAAACTCCTTGTCCCTACAAAGAGACCTGAGCTTGGATCCTTACCTCTCTTGGGCAAGGCAAGGGGAAATATGCTACTTTTTGATGGGAAGAGGGTCAAAAAATTTGTAATCGTATTCTCCAATCACAGTATATATCTTGCTCATATCATCTTATGTGTTCAACCTATCATTTGACATATTTAGGGTCTAAATCAATTCAGGACATTTAATAAATACTCATATTATGATTGAATTGAATAATGTTAAATCTTCTGAATAACACCAGAAAAAATGTAAGAACTAGAAACAAAGATGCTACAATAAAGCATGTATTCCTAAGAAAACACGTGTATCTTCTTAATGCTACCTAAACAGGTACGATCAGTGATTGCTAATGAGAAGCTTCTCATTGTTGGTACTGGGAGCACCTGGGGCAGCATGCTCATTTATGTGTGGTAATATTTGTGGACTCTTAAAATAGAAAGAAAATAAGGTAAATTAGGAAATACCTGATGAATACAACAAATGTAAATTTTTGGAAAAGAGAGAAAGAAAACAAAGTGACCACAAACTATTTTGAAAGTTTTCTAACACTGTGTATTCAGGACTGCCCCATCCCCAAATTCATGTGTTGATGCCATAACCTGTATTTGGAGATAGTGCCTTTACGGAGATAATTAAGGTTAACTAAGGTCACCAGAGTAGGCCCTAACCTTACAGGACTGGCGAATTTACAAGAGAAGAAGGAGACACTAGAGATGGATCTCAAAGTGCGTACAAAGCTGAAGTGAGAACACAGCAAGAAAGTAGCTCTGTATAAGGTAGGAAGAGATTCCTCATCATAAAGTACCCGGATGGCACCTTGGTCCTAGACTTTTAGGGTCCCTAGCTGTGAGAAAAAAAGCTTCTATTGTTTGAGCCCCCCAGCCTGTGATATTTTGTACAGTATCACTGTTAGACTAGTACAGTTTGCTTTGAATGTGGACTTCAATTTTTCAAAGGATGATGCCTGCCTTTAGGACTTTATTAACTGATGGCCACACAATACGACTTCCTATATGGCAGTATTGTTTCCTGTTCTCTAGGGAAGTGGGAAATGTGGCCCTAGGAATAGAACTTTACATAGTAAATGCCCTGGACACTTAATTGTCCAGGAGCTGGTCATCTCATCAGGTATTTTCTACATAGTCAGCTTCCATCCCACATGTTAGTGAAGAAAAAAAGAATCCAGGAACTTATGGTTTACTTTTGTTTAAATTGAATGTCAAAATTCAGTTATTCTCCTGATTTTGCTATCTTCTAATTGATATTCTTTGTGGAAAGTGCTTGGAAAGCAGCTTGGCAGAGGAACCGGTCATATCTTTGTTGCTCTTGGGGGTAGGAAAATTTTATTCACCTTTTCCCTGGCAGCTTTATGAGGCTGAATGAAGTCAAATAGTTTATTCTGCCTTTGTATCACCCTGCTTGAATTTCTGAGAACCAATAGTTCAGTTTGCCCAAACACCTAACATTTATTTGGATGGCAAGAGGGAAAGAATCCATGATGGGACCTTCTGGAACCCCTGAGGGCTCATAGTGGGAGGGTAGAGCATATCGATTTACAGCTACACCAAGATATCACAAGGGGAGGGAGAGTCATTCCCCAGAATGAAACTACACACTGAGCAAAGCAAATGCCTGTCAGGCAGCTCCAAGGCAATATACTTGTTGTTTTATCTCTGTTAACAAAAGGGCTTAAAAGCAGTCTGACTTTGTACAATTAGTCACCATTGATCACAGATCATTTATCGATGAGTGAACAACCACAAGTAGAGTTGTAACACAATGAGCATAGGTGTTTTAGAAATACCTTCATAGTATTATTGTGAAGAGTCAACATAATTTGCTTAGCACAGCACTTAGTAAATACAGATCATATCTTGAAAAGCATTATCTTTGAAATGAAAATTAATTGGAGATTGCGGCCTCTTTAAACAGAATTTGGGCTGTATGGATCATTACAAAAATGATCTATAATCTTGAAGAAATCTAAAGTAGAACAAATAGAATATGCAGCAAATGTGTGTTTACTTTTAAGTAGACACTGGGTGTTCACCGTGCGTCCTAAGATAATTCAGTGGTGAAAGAATAGCCTTTTCAATAAATAGTGCTGGATCAATTAGATATCCATACACAAGGGAATCAAGTTGGACCCTACTTCATATGGAAATCATGAAACACACAGAAATTAGCTCAGAACAAATCACAGGTCTAACTGTAAGAGAAAAACTATCAAACTACAAGAAGAAACCATAGGAATGAATTTTCAAAATCTCGAGTTATGCAGTGGTTTCTTAGATATGACACCAAAACAAAGAAATAAAAGGAAGAATGATAACTTAGACCCAGTCACAACTAAACATCCTTTGAAACACAAAAGTTTTATCAGGAAAGTGAGTCAACAAACTGCAGAATGGGAGAAAATCTTTACAATTCATATATCTGATAAGAGACTTAAATCTGAACTATAAATAAAGAACTCTTACAACTCAATAAACTCGCTATCAATTCAAATATTTTGCTTATTATTTCTTTAAAAATATATGAATGTCCACTAGTAAACCTGAAAACAGCAATAGTCCTTAGGGAAATGCAAATCACAAGATACATCTGTACATCAATTAGGATAGCTAAAATAAAAGAAGACAATAACAAGTATTTTAAGAAAGTGGAGATACTAGAATCTTCTTGTGTCAATAGTGGGATTATAAAATCCTGTAGTTTTTCTGGAGAACAGGTTGGTAGTTTCTCAAAGCATTAAGCATAGTGTTGCTATATGAACCACCAAATTCATTCTAGTTATATGTCCAAGAGAAACGAAAGCCTACACTTGCAGAAATATACCTGTAGCAGTGGAAGGTTATTTGACAATATATAATGAAGTACTGATACATGTTTACTTTTAGGTAGACACTGGGTGTTCACTGTGGGTGCCAAGATAATTCAGTGATACAATGCAGATGAACCCTGAAAAATGATAAGTGAAAGAAAGCAGTCACACTGGCCACTTACCATCTGATTACTTATGTTAAAAGGTCAAAATAATGAAATCTACAGAAATAAAAAGTGTATTAGTGGTTGCCAGACTCTTGAGGGATGAGGGAATGGGGAATAACTGTCAGAGTATAAGGTTTCTTTCTACAGTGAGAAAATGTTCTGAAAGTAGATCTTAGTAATGGTTAGGCAGTTCTCTGAATACTCTCAAAATCATCAATGTTTCTACTTACAAGGGCTGGATGTTGTGTTATGTGAACTATAGATTAATAAAGTTATTATTGGAAAAAGTCCCAAGATATAGAGTGAAATCAGAGCTCAGGTACATGGGCTCACGTACCTACTTGGTTATGGGAGAAGCACACCCTTATCCTTGATTTTTTGGTTTTCTGGTACTTGAGTGTTTTGGGTCTTGCACTAGTTGTGAGCACAGTGTGTGGAAGATCTAGGTGTTTTTTCTTGTTCTGAAATCACCACCCAAAGGAGCAAACAGAAGATACCATTTTAAAACCTTGGCTTCAAACATTTATTGATCACCTACTGTGTTACAGTTTAAGCAACAGACAAAATATCCACAGATAGTTAAGATACATTTTCATTATTCACAAACCTCACTTGCTTAGAGCCTCAGTTCTTACCTCTGCTGAAGAAAGTGCTAGAGCTATAGACAAGGAAGAAGCGTCTCTATTTTTAATTTAGACTCTACAGAATGTCAAGAGAGCTGCTAAAGGGCATGAAAATCCAACAGTGAATGGGATGTTAGTCATACCATATTATGAATAACTTAATTTGACTACTTAATGCTATAGTTTCTAAAGCTCTGATAGCTAGTAGCTTGTTTGCTCTTTAGAATAATGCAATAGTAGTAAATGAGCATTTTTTTTGTTTATTGTGTCATATATTTGGTTTATAACTAAAATAATATATTTATAAACATTAAAAACAATATGAAAAGCTGTGGTCTATTTTTAGTCCCTGTATGTTTAAAATATCTGAAAGGTACCATGTTTGGAATAAAATTGTAACATTTTGTTGTTTTTTGCTCAGGAGTAATTAACATCATTATGTATTGTAATTTAATTCTGCTAAAAGCAGAAAATCTTTTTTCTTTATGTAGAAGGTTGCTTCCTATTCTTATATTTCCCTTTTTTGGAAAAAAAGCATGCATTACTCTCAATATACAAAAATATAAAAAGAATGAAACATGAGTAGATTATTTTGACACATGTGTACAGTAAATAAAATATTGTCAAGGAAATGAGTTAAAGCAAGCAGGGGAAATGAGTTCTGTGACAGAGGAGGAAGAATGAGTTAGGATAGATGTAAAATAACAGGTTTGGGGAGCACTTTAATATGTTTTCATGTCTGCAGTTGCTCTGGGTCACTATTTCTCCTAATGGAATTTTGTAGCTTTGCATTTTATGGGTCTGTGCTATTCAATAGCTTTTTGGTAATGGTTAAAAATGAATAATCTCTCTAGTGTATATTTGTAGAAGTTACCATATGTATTGTGTGCATATAGTTAATATCCATCATGGCTTATGTTATAGACAAGCAGTTTTATTTAAAAATTTATGAAAATGCAGAGTAATTCCATTATGCAATATGGATAGATGATTCTGTTGTTTAAAAGATCACTATTTGCACTTGAATTATTCTTCAAGGTGACTGGACTATCTGAATAACTTGGTTGACTAAATATAAATATGTTCAAAGATGTAATATTTACTATCTCAGTCATTCTAAAAGTCTGTCTTATAGAAGAAAACTATTGTATTTCTTCATTATAAAGAGGCATAAGATTCCTTAGAGGTTCTATGGCAAGAATGATAGAAGAAATTTATTTAGCCAACTGTGTCTTTTGCGGGTGGGGGGGCGGGGGGGCACACTTCTTAATGGTATTATGTAAAAGGTGAGTTTAAGCCATAATAGAGTCCCCATGCTTGGTATTCTGCTGAAGGAGGATTTAAAAGCTGATATACCTGAAGGTATGCAAATGTCATGCTAAATAATATTAATTGGCAGTACATAGACTTTTGGATTCTGATCATAGCAAGTGTCAGTATGTATTATAGTGAGCAGTTAGGATCAAAAATATAATACTTTTCATTTTCAAAGTGCACGTGTATGAAAGGGGAAAGAGAGACTGAGCAAAGAAAGGAAAGAGGAAAAGAGAAGGAGAAGGGAGCAGTTTCCCTAATAAAGCTGACTATTAGTTTTATGTTCAGTTAACTTGTTTTAATTCTATCAAATTTAATATATTTTGAAAACTATTTTTGATATGACATTTACTGTATGCCTCCCATTTAATCCAACCATCAATGTTCAACAAAACTTATATTCAGTGATACTACTTTTAAAAAATATTTTATAGTCTGATATATTTATTTATCAAAAGAGTAGAAGATTACTGATAAGAAAAAGAAGGTACAATGTGACATATTTCACAGCACGATACAAAGAAAATTGTATAGTGCCATGACTCAGTATATATCTGTGACACAAATTCCAGGTCCAAATATTTATATTATAATATTTCTGACCATTCCTTGCTAAATTGCCATTAATGCACTCAAAATTTATTGATTATGCAAAAGAATTGAAAATAGAACCTCAAAGAGATGTTCAAGCACTCATGTTCATTGCAAAATTATTCATAGTGGACAAGAGGTGGAAGCAATTCAAGTGTCCATCAATGGATGAATGTATAAATAATATGTGGTACTGTATACAATCTAGAGTAACAAACAATAAATAGAAATATGGTTCCAGGGAAATTGTCAAATAGTTACAGAGTTTTAGCTTTGTAAGATGAGAAATTTCTAGAGATCTATTGTATAGCAACGTGCATACAGAAAATACAACAGTGCTGTACAATTAAAAAACATTTAAACGCTGGGCGCAGTGGCATATTCCCTTAATCCTAGCGAGCTCCAAAGGGAGGATCAGGAGTTGAAAGCCAGCCTCAGCAAAAGCAAGGTGCTTTTATATATATATATATTTTTTAAAACAGTAAATTTTATGTTAGCATGTTACCACAAACTCTCTCTGTCAAATACACGTAAGTACAGAGGTGTGCAGGGCATGTAGAGGTGATGTGCTTATACCCTGCAAGTAGATAGAGGTGGATGCTAGAGAAATTCTCTAGAAACTTTGCAAAAATTAAGTATTTTAGATGTAAATAATAAAAATGCTGCTTAAATCTTCTTATGAAAAATTAGAACCATAAATTTTGACCTGGAAGTTGTTTTTTGATATTTTTACTTAAAAATATGAATTATATATATTATTGTAACTCAATATAGTGCTTCCATACACGGATATAACATGCATGGATCATGTCTAACCAGTCTGCCTCGACCTTTATCCCTTCCTGTCCCTGACTCTCTTCCACGTTCCTGGCAATTCACATTTCTACTTTCAGGTCAACTTTATTAGTTTCCATATATGAAAGAGAAATGTGGTACTTGTCTTCTGTGTCTGATTTATTTTGCTGAACATGATTTTCTCTATTTCAATTAATTTTGCTGCAAATGACAAAATTTCATTCTTTCTATTTGACTAATACTCCATCATATATATGTACCAGATTTTATTCATTCATCGGTTGACTGACACCTGGTCTGATTTCATATCTTAGCTTCTGTGAATGATACTACAGTACACATGGGCATGCAGGTATCTCTTCTAAATCCTGATTGAATTCCTCTGAATATATATCCAGAGGTGAGATGGGTGGGTCTTGTGGCAGTTATGTTTTTAGTTTTTGAAAAACTCTATTCTGTTCCATACAGTGACTTACTAATTTACATTATTGTCTTTTAAGAATTCCTTTTCAGCAGGGTGCAGGGATGCATGCCTGTAATCCCAGCAGCTTGGGAGGCTGAGGCAGGAGGATCTTGAGTTCTAAGCCAGCCTCAGCAATTTAGCGAGACCCTAAGCAACTCAGTGAGACTCTGTCTCTGAATAAAATATAAATAAGGTCTGGGGATGTGTCTCAGTGATTAAGCGTGCCAGGATTCAATCCCTGGTACCAAGAGAAACCAAAACCTTTTCTCTAAATCCTCACCAGCATTTGTTTGTTTGTTTGATAATGTCTCACCCCAGTGAAAATGGTTATTATCTCATTGTTTTGATTTATATTTCCTTGATGGCAAATGATGAAATTTTTAAAATATTTTTTTCATTTGTACTTCTTTTGACAAATATCTATTCAGATCATCTGTTCGTTTTTAATTGGATTGCTTGCTTTTTATTATCATGTTTTCTGAATTATTCATATATTCTATTTCTAGATATTAACACTGTGTCGGATGAATAGCCAGCACAGTAAAGGTGGGGTCAAGTTTTACTTTTCTGCATGTGGATATCTAGTTCTTCCAGCAGCATTTGCTGATGAGTTTGCCCTTTCTCCAGGTTATGTTTTTGGCACCTTTGTCAAGATGTGTGGAGTTATTTCTGGAATCTCTATTCTGTTCCGTTAGTCTGTTTTTATAATAGTACCATGCCATTTTGATTACTAGGGCTTTGTATGATGTATGGAAATCAGGTATTGTTATTTCTTTAGCTTTACTTTTATAATCTCAGGAGTGCTTTGGCTCTTTGGGATCTTTGATGTTTCCATATGAATTTTAGGATTTTTTTCCTAGTTCCATGAGAATATCATTGCTATTTAAAGAGGATTGCATGGAATATGTAGATTATTTAGGCAGTATGATATTTTAACAATATTTTTCCAATTAATGAACAGGGGAGGTGTTTTTCCATTTTAGTTCTTTATTTCATCAGTGTTTTGTAATTTATGTTGTAGAGATTCTTTCATTTTCTTTATTAAAATTATATCTAGGTGTATTTGTGTGCAGGGAAATTATGAATGAGATTAGTTTCATGATTTATTTTTCAGCAAATTTGTTAGTGATGTATAGAAAAACTAGCAATGCTAAGATACTCTGTGAATAAAAAGGCCTGTTCTCTGATTCAGAAGAGTTACTCATTCCCCTTAATCCAGTTTCACATGGGGCAGGATATTGAGGGTCAGAAATTCTTGAACATGTAGGGTTTTTAGGAACCCCACCAGATTATGGAGCCCAGAGTTTATGGCAGCAGGTCTATCTACGTCCTGTCAGCCATGGAGAAATGAACCTAATCTGAGGAGAGTAAGGAAAGATGCCTAGACTTTTATTACCATTAGACTGTTACCAAATAGCCCTGAATGAGGTAAGCCTTTAAATCTTTTGAAAAATTAACTATATCTAACTTCTAACTTTTTATAGAGACCATTCAATCATCTTTGACTCGGGTTGCCAGTAACTTGCTCAGAAAGTCCTGAGTGTGCAGAAACATGAAAATATTCATTGGATATGTTTCCTAGTAGTCTAAACGGATGGGAAGTGAACAGAATTTCTATACCTTTTATAAGACAATGAAATCAGCCTCTCACAAGTTCAGAATGTTATCTTTGTAAATTGAATTGGACAGTTGTTGAGACCTAATTAACTAGAAAAATCCATTTTCAGTGATATTCCTTAAACAAATTGTTTAAATTTTTTCAAGTGATAGTCGTGGTATGCGTGGTCTTATTTTCAGTGCCAATTAATTGTTCTAAAAGAATCCTGTTTCTTCTGTTTTTTGAAAGTTTTCGAAGAATACCAATTAATGATCAATAGAAGGATCAAAAAAAAAACCACAGGTAGTTATCAAAATCTTAGGAACATAGGAACATATTTCTAGAATAAATTCTGTATAATGAAAAATTTAATTGGGTGTGGAATTTTTAAATGAGAATTTTTGTTTTTACAGCTGGTAATATATATCATACATTTTCTCCAGAATATATAGTGGCACTCAGGTCTGTTTTTCTCCCAAAATAAAAGAAGACAAAATGTGAAGATGAATTCATTTTATGTGTTTCAGAGATCGTCTAGGGGCAGATACCAAAATAAAGAAACACAAGAACAGCATTAAATCAAGAACACATTGAACCTAGCTGAGTCTGACATTTTGAGAGATTTAAAAAAAAATGGTTACGTTTCTAGTATAATACAATGACATTTTATTTCTAACATTTTTCAGATTTTTGTGAAGGTGGTGGCCAGGGTATGTGAGTTTCGGTTAAGGGGTAAGATACAGGGACATAAAGGGGAGTGGGACATAAGGATAGAACTTCTAAGGATCTTCAAATGATGATATTTAATAGCAAGTAAATTTTCCAATGTGGAACATGCAAAATAAGGCTGTTTTTGTTTCCTTCTCTCATTATCAGAGATGTTAGCCTTGATTCTGTCATTTGTATACCAGAGAGAAGGATATCAAGACCAAAAATCAAGAAGTGCAAATTAATTGAAGACCATTCTTCAGTATACAGATCTTTTTTATACCTTTTTAATGAAATGATGGCATAATATCAATAGTTATTTAAAATAAGTTTCATTGTTCTACCCCCATAACACAGCAATTACTTTAGTAGCTATTATTTGCATGCACACTTTGCAAAGTCCCAGTATATATTTAAGAACTTGGTATATCTTTTCTATTGGCATTATATTATACTACATTATATTTGTTTGTTCAAGGAGAAATGGAAGTGCAAAACAGAAAAGTAAAACTAGGAGTCAGATGTGGACAGTCTGTAACTTTACCTGAGCAATCTCAAGCTAATGTTAGTCTTCTGGGTAACAGCAGTGAAGGGACTAAAAGGATCTCTTGGCATAACTGTTAGGCAAGTTGAGAGTGCCAACTTCACGTCTGGGTCATTGGCCTTGTAATAGTAATTTCACAAGACCCTTTTGTTAGCTTGCTTGTTGCTTCATGAGAATTACTCAACTAGCAGTTGCTTTAGCATAATTATTATTGCACATATAATAATAATTTTTAAGACAGAGTCTTCTTGTTATATACCTGGGGGCAATTCTTTACCTGAAGATTCATACCTATCTCTGAAAAATCTGGCTTTGTAAATCATTGGCTATGAGACCTAATCAATATGTAGTTTTTAACCATGTCCTGGGTGATCTTGATACTCTGGTTATAGGTCCACTTTTGAAAAATGTCACCTTAGAGTTCAGAAAGATAAGTCAAAAATAGACCAAGCCAAGTGATGCCTCTTTCAGGAAAGCTCCAAGTTAAAAAAAAAAAAAAAAAAAAAAAAAAAAAGCACAATGCAGTCTCACACCATACTAAATACAATGTTAGTAGCTTATGTAGAAGAAAGTTCAGGCACCTCTGGCTCTTTGATCACTAGTCTCTTTCCCTGGCCTCCTGTGGCATGTCGTCCCTAAGCTTCCTTTTCCCATGGAAGCAAGATGGTTGCAGTGGCATCCATTGCATGCATTAGAACTACATGCTCCTCATTCATACTCAGTAGCCACTTTCTAGACTCTCTGGACCCTTCCTGAAGCTTCCTATATCGTAGGTTAGAATTTGGTTATAGGCCCATTTCTAAAAAAAATTACTGGCAGAGAAAGTAGAATGACCATGACTGATGTAGACTAATTCTGATCTTTGCAGATGTCATCAAACCCATAATCTACCTTGCTACCACTCAGTGGGCAAAGGTGGAATAAGTGTAAAATTTGAAAGCCATACCACCTTGTTTAAGAAAAGGAGGATTTACCCTGAATTTAATTTTTGAGTGGAATTAAGCAAATGGGGTTCTCTCATCATAAAACTTTTCAGTTTTTTTTTTTTTCCTTTTTGTCAACATTTTGTTTAGGAACCTTATTCTAAGATAACGCTATAAACTCCAGACTTGAAAGTATTTTTAATATGTAAGAAAACATCAAAGAGAAAGGTTTTGTTACTTAGTGAAGGTTGTATTAGGATGTATAATTAACTGTGTCACATGCATGTTACACTCCGATTGCTCTTTTCAGTGACTTTCATTATTGACACTGCTTGTGTCAGAGACCATATTAATGCTAACAAAATGGTGCTGAACCCAGATAAGTTCCTGTGCCTCAGGAGTGTACTTTCCAGCTGTGGATTCTGATAGGTATGCAGGTGATTGCAATATTGTCTCACTTGTTTTTTTTAAATAACAAATAGCATAAATTGGTGGTTTAGACAATGTGCTTTTCTGTTCTGTAGAATAAAGGTTCAAGATCAGTGTGCCAGTATGATTAAGTTTTGATAATGACTTCTCCCTGGTCCATGTGGTCCTTGGTGTGTGCATGGGGAGGGGGAGAGGGAGCAGAGTTTTGTATTTCTCCCTCCTTTTATAAGGGCATTCATCACATCATCACATCTAATTACTTCCCAAAGGACTTGATTCCAAATACAATACTACTAGGAATTAGGGCATGAACATATGAATTTAGGGGAAGCAAATGTGAAGCATGTAGCAACTATAGTGATTAAGCACTGTGATATAAGTAAATCACCTTGGAACCTAGATAGGAGGAACACCTATGCAAGAATAGGACAGCAGGGTTAAGAACCTGGAGGAAGCCACATTTAAGCCAAAGCCTGGATTTGGAGCAAAAATTAGGTAAAAAGGATGGAAAAGAGAGTTTCCATGAGAACAAAGGCAAGAAAAAAAATATGACACCATTGGGAGAACTTGGCTATCAGCATTTCAGTATTTTTGGAGTGGAGATGACTAAATGGGGTGCAGGGTAGCCAGTGAGGTGGGTAGAGAGATAAGCAGTACATTTCTTCTAATTGTCATGGTTTTTATGGGAGATTTTCTGTAAAAGCTCATATGTGAGACAAGGCAAGAAAGTTTGAAGGTGAAATGATTGTGGGTTATGAGAGTTTTAACCTAATCAGTGCATTGATCCACTTGAATGGATTAACTGGTAACTGTAGGCAGATAGGTTGTGGCTGGAGAAGGTGAATATGAGGACATGCCTTTGGGATATATATTTGTCCCTGGTGAGCCAGGGTTCTCTCTCTCTGCTTCCTGATTATCCTTCCTGAGCTGCTTTCCTCGTCAATGCCCTTTTGTCTTGATGTTCTGCCTCACTTTGGATCCACAGCAATGGAGTCAACCATCCATGGATTGAGACTTCTGAAGCAGTGAGTGCAAAAAAACTTTTCGTCCTCTAAAATTATTCTTGTCAGGTCTTTTGGTTGCAGCAATGAAAAAACTGATTAAAACACTAATGTATATACACATTAAAAATAGAGTTCATAAATATTTTTCAAATCTTCTTTGACTCTATCATTTTAAAATGACTTTTTCTTTGACAGTTAGATATATTAGCACACAACTACATCAATTTTAGATTATGTGGGGGTTTTGCTTCATGTGTCTTTATTTTATTCTTTTGTTCTCATTACCTTTATTATTAAATAATTGGAAGTGCTTCACTTTTTGTGTCTTTAGTATTAAGATACTTGAGTGTTTTGATTTCACAAAGATTTTGGCTACTTAAAACATATATAACCTGAAATGTAAATATGTATGCTAACAAGGGTAAACATTATGTAAATTTAAAACAAACACATACAACAGGCC
Source organism: Ictidomys tridecemlineatus (assembly GCF_052094955.1). Lineage (NCBI taxonomy): Eukaryota > Metazoa > Chordata > Mammalia > Rodentia > Sciuridae > Ictidomys > Ictidomys tridecemlineatus. The sequence continues at coordinate 38,902,974 of NC_135482.1, read as the reverse complement.
TGGAAGGTTAAATGTTCTGGAAATTATTTCTACTATCATTAATATGTGGAGAAGTAATCATGCAATTACTACATTTGCAATTTTGGTATCAATTATAAGCAAAGGACTAATAAATGAAGACAATATTTGTTGTTCAAAGCTTTTGCACAGCAATTATTTTCTTATTACTGCAACAGATAGAGCTTTCTGGAATAAAACATAATCAAATATCTGTCAATAAATCCAAAACAATCAGACATCTCTCACTCATATGTTTCCTGTTGCTGGTGGTAATCTTACAATTTCTTACCCGCTATGAGAATATTTTACTGTAGAATGAAGAAAACTATATTAAGAGTATGAAATGTGTAATTTCTTCAGTTTTATTAGTTGGGCATAAATGTTGACAGAGCTGACAGTTTACTTAAAATTCTAGTTGCAAAACATGTCTGATTCAGGATTCAAACACCCTGGAGTAGTTTTATACTCTCTTAAGTTTCACAGTCATTTTTCCTTAAAGGATCTATTTTTTGGGGTCAGGCATGGGTGGTGCATGCCTGTAATTCCAGCAGTTTGGGAAGCTGAAGCAGGAGGATCACAAGTTCAAAGCCAGCTTCAGCAACTTAGTGAGGTCCTAAACATTTTAGCAAGATCCAGGCTCAAAAAAAAAAAATCCATTTTATGTTCCTAGTTTTATATGGTACCGGAGTACCACTATAGTTTGTGGTCTTTAAGGTTTTTGGACAATTTTAATTTTTTATAAAAGAAACCAAACTTTGCTATCCTATAAATCCTATGAATATTTCAATTTTAGGTAAATTTGCTTTATGGATACAAATTTGTTCAGTGTTTAAAATTTTAAACTACAAGATATGGGTAGAGATCATTTTTATTATCTTTTGTCATATATCAACTCAAAGCAAATGTCTATGGCCTGATTTTTATTCCATTTCCTTCCCTCTCTGCCTGTATCCTTATTGGAATGATTCTTTCATACTATTCAGTCCAATTATAGTCATATCACTTAGCAAGGGGGACACATTGTGATAAATATCCAGTTAGATGATTGTCCTTGTATCAACATTATAAAGTACGCTAACAAAGACCTAAATGATGTGGCCTACTACACGACTAAACTATGTGTGTAGCCCATTGCTCCTAGACTGCACACCAGCACAGCATGTTACTGTGCTGAATAGTGTAGGCAGCTGTAGCACAATGAGTATTTATATATTTAAACACAGAAAAGGTAGAATAAAACATGGTTTCAAATAAATGAAAAGTGGTACACCTATGTAGGGTACTTACTATGAATGGAGCTTGTAGGTCTGGAGATTCCTCTAGATGGTGAGTGGATATAAAGGGTCTAGGACACCACTGTGGACTTTATAGCACTTCACACTGAGTCTGTTTAGCCTATGGTAACATTTTTACTTGATAAATTTTAAAATTATTTTTATCTTTTGGATTCTTTAGTCTCAACAGCTTAAAAAACACTTTGTAAAGCTATACATGGACACTACTTTTTAATTTTTTTCTTTTTCTTTTTTTTTCCTAAAGCTTTAAGTTAATGGTCCCTTTAATTAAATTTAAATAGGTTCAACTATTTGTTTTTAGAAATAAACATCATTTACTTTTTTGAAAAATGTCATTATAAAATTCTACCAAAATCAGACTCTGGCTAACTGTTAACTTCAAATTTTTTCTATAAGCTGTTTTCTATTTTTGGAAGTTTTTTTCTCTTTAATTTTTTGTTGTTGTTAAAAGCAGACACACACACACACACACACACACACACACACACACACACACACACACACACACACACACACACTGACTTAGCCCTGTACAGGGCTGGGAACTTCAGTATCACTGTCTTCCACCTACATGTCTTCTCTCCCGAGAAGGACTTCAGAGACAGTAATGCACCTGGAGCTGTCATCTGCTATGACTACTGCTCTGCCTTCTGGAATCCCTCCTGAGGGAACTGCCTGCAGCTGTTTGATGAACTTTATTGTTAATTAGTAGGGGTACCCTCTAAAATAGCCTTGAAAAGTGTAGTCTAGTTGATATTGTAGATATACAGGTAAACCAGTAGCAGTTGGTGATTGTCATTATCAGACAATATCTACTGTATATAACTGTGGTGTACTTTTTGACACTGAGTGTGCAGGAGGTTTGTTTCTACCAGCATCACCACAGGCGTGGTAATGTGTTGGGATGCTCTGTTGTGATAGCCTCATTGCTAGCTGATAGGAATTTTTCAGCTTTGTTATTAATCTTGCAGGACCACCATCATATGTGTGGTCCATCTTTGAATGGAATATCACACATCTCGTGACTGTACTTACTTTATATGTATTTTGTTTAAAGTGTACTTATTAATGAGGTTTGGTGTGACATGTCAACACATGCATATTCATTCTCTGACCAAATCAGGGTAAATGGCATTTCTCTCTCTCCTTATCATTTTTTTAATTGAGCCTCTGTAAAGTATGTAATGGGTTATTTTGAACTGTAGGCATCCCTCTCTGCTGCATAACTTTTTCCTTCTATTTAACTGTGTTTTGTTACCTGTTATCCAAACTACCTTTATCAATCCTCGCCCTATCCAGACTCTAGTAATCATTATTCTACATTCAGGTCAATTATTTTCAGCTTTCACATATACATGAGAATATGGTATTTGTCTTTCTGTGTCTGATGTGTTTCACTTAACAAAATGACCTTCAGTTCCATCTGTTTTGCCAAAATTGACAGGATTTCATTCTTTATGGCTGATTAATATTCCATGATGTATATATAATCCATTTCCTTATGTTCATTCCTTTATGGGCATCTAGGTTGATTCCGTATGTTAACTGTTGTGAATGATTCTGGAATAAATATTAAAATGAAAGTATCTGGCTATGCTGATTTCCTTTTCTTTGGATTTATACCCAGAAGGGTATAAGGGTAGCTAGGTCACATGACTACATGCATTTTTAGGTTTTTGTGGAACCTTCATATTCTTCACAGAGGCCATACTAATTTACATTTCCTACCAACAGCATATGAAAGTTCCTTTTTGTCTACATCCTTTCCAGCGTTTCTTATTATTTTGAAAATAACAATTCTAACTGGGATGAGATGACATCTCATGGTTTTGATTTGCATCCCCTGATGGCTGATGATATTGAATGTCTTTTCATGTATTTATTGATCATTTGTGTTTCTTTTGAGAAGAATCTATTTACATCATTTCCTCATTTTTAATTGGATTACATATTTTAAGGTTTTTGAGTTTCTTATATATTCTGGATATTATATCTGGATGAATAGATGGCCAATATTCTCTCTCATTCTGTACTATGTCTCTTCACTTTCTTATTGGTTGTGCAAAAGCTTTTTAGTCTGATGTGATCCTATTTGTCTATATCTCTTTTCTTTACTGTGCTTTTGGGGCCCTAAAAGAAAATCATTGCTTGTGCCAAAATGTTTCTACTATGTTTTCTTCTAGTAGTTTCAGAGTTTAAGTCTTACATTTAGATCTTTGACACATTTTGAGTTGATTTTTATACAGTATGAGTGTATTAGCTTTTATTAATTTAACTTGCATATATTGAGTCTTTTCACTTGATCATGCTGGTAATTATTTAACTCAAAGTTCTAAATACGTTGAATTATTTCACTTATTCTATTTGTTAATGTCTTCCAGGAAATACCTTTAAATCATAGGTTGAAAAAAAGTTTCCTTTAACTTTATTAAGTCCGTAACTGTGGCCAACTTTTATATTTTTCCTTTCCATTTTTTGTGAGCCTATCAAATTTCACCTGTAATTTCTAATTTGAATTTGAGGGAGTATGTTATCATCTTTAATGAAATTCGACCAGAGCTTTATAATTGAATTGTTTTGTTTTTATACTGCCCAATTGGCATTTTATGTTATCATGATAATACCTGGGCTGATCAGGGTAGAATAGCTATGCTGTAGGAATGAACAACTGTATAGTAGAAGCAAACTGTTTTCTTCTCTATCCTCACAAGATTTCTGACTACAGATGTGAGGGGTTTTTCCATATCAAGCAATTCTCTAGTTCTTCTTTTTTTTTAAATATTTATTTTTTAGTTGTAGTTGAACACAATACTTTTATTTTTATTTATTTATTTATTTTTAAATTATTTTTTATTTTTTATTTTTTTTATTGGTTGTTCACAACATTACAAAGCTCTTGACATCTCATATTTCATACATTAGAATCAAGTGGGTTATGAACTCCCATTTTTACCCCAAATACAGATTGCAGAATCACATCGGTTACACATCCACATTTTTACATACTGCCATATTAGTGACTGTTGTATTCTGCTACCTTTCCTATCCTCTACTATCCCCCCTCCCCTCCCCTCCCATCTTCTCTCTCTACCCCATCTACTGTAATTCATTTCCCTCCATGTTTGTAATCCCATTCCCCTCACAACCTCTTATATGTAATTTTGTATAACAATGAGGGTCTCTCTCTATTTCCATGCAATTTCCCTTTTCTCTCCCTTTCTCTCCCACCTCATGTCTCCGTTTAATGTTAATCTTTTCTTCCTGCTCTTCCTCCCTTCTCTGTTCTTAGTTGCTCTCATTATATCAAAGAAGACATTTGGTATTTGTTTTTTAGGGATTGGCTAGCTTCACTAAGCATAATCTGCTCTAGTGCCATCCATTTCCCTGCAAATTCCGTGATTTTTGTCATTTTTTAGTGCTGCGTAATACTCCATGGTGTATAAATGCCACATTTTTTTTATCCATTCATCTATTGAAGGGCATCTGGGTTGATTCCACAGTCTAGCAATCGTGAATTGTGCTGCTATGAACATGGATGTGGCAGTATCCCTGTAGTGTGCTCTTTTAAGGTCTTCAGGGAATAGTCCGAGAAGGGCAATAGCTGGGTCAAATGGTGGTTCCATTCCCAGCTTTCCCAGGAATCTCCATACTGCTTTCCAAATTGGCTGCACCCGTTTGCAGTCCCACCAGCAGTGTACAAGAGTACCCTTTTCCCCACATCCTCGCCAGCACTTGTTGTTGTTTGACTTCATCATGGCTGCCAATCTTACTGGGGTGAGGTGGTATTAAAAGACCCAGAATAGCAAAAACAATTCTAAGCAGGAAGTGTGAATCAGGTGGTATAGCGATACCAGATTTCAAACTATATTACAGAGCAATAGTAACAAAAACAGCATGGTACTGGTGCCAAAACAGGCGGGTGGACCAATGGTACAGAATAGAGGATACAGAGACTAATCCACAAAGCTACAACTATCTTATATTTGATAAAGGAGCTAAGAACATGCAATGGAGGAAGGATAGCATCTTCAACAAATGGTGCTGGGAAAACTGGAAATCCATATGCAACAAAATGAAACTGAATCCCCTCCTCTTGCCATGCACAAAAGTCAACTCAAAGTGGATCAGGGAGCTAGATATCAAATCAGAAACTTTCCGTCTGATAGAAGAAAAAGTTGGCTCCGATCTACATATTGTGGGGTTGGGCTCCAAATTCCTTAATAGGACACCCATAGCACAAGAGTTAATAACAAGAATCAACAAATGGGACTTTCTTAAACTGAAAAGTTTTTTTTCAGCAAGAGAAACAATAAGAGAGGTAAATAGGGAGCCTACATCCTGGGAACAAATCTTTACTCCTCACACTTCAGATAGAGCCCTAATATCCAGAGTATACAAAGAACTCAAAAAATTAGACAATAAGAAAACAAATAACCCAATCAACAAATGCGCCAAGGACCTGAACAGACACTTCTCAGAAGAGGACATACAATCAATCAATAAGTACATGAAAAAATGCTCACCATCTCTAGCAGTCAGAGAAATGCAAATCAAAACCACCTTAAGATACCATCTCACTGCAGTAAAATTCTCTAGTTCTTTGAAACACCAGCTGGGTGTGTTAATATTGAATTCAGTTCTGATATCATCTGCCTTGAGTTTGCCCAGACCCTCTAGGTTAAGGGCTCAGTCCCACAAGATCATCTCCACGTGTGGTTTGGTCCCCAGATTATTCACAACTTCTGTCTAATATCTAGATGGGAGAGCCCCATAACCCTCTTCTTGGGTTAGGTCGTTTGCTAGAATGGCTCAAAGAACTCAAACATTTACCTGGTGTTATAAAGGGCATTACAAAGAGAACAGATAAAAAGCCAGGTGGAGAGGTACATAGGGTAAGAAGTTTGGAAGGGTCCCAAGCACAGGAGCTTCTCCTGTGGAGTTGAAGTGCATCGTGTCCTGCTTGTGTATGTCTTCGCCAAACTGGAAGCTCTTTCCCATGTTTACAGATTTTTTTGAGCTTCCCCACATAGAAGGATTGATTATTAACTCAGTCCCTATGGAGAATGGGAGTGGGACCACAGGTTCTAAACTTCTAATCATGGCTTGGTCTTTCTGGTGACTAACCCCATTCTCAAGTTATCCAGGAGCCCACTGGGAGTCTCCCTGTTCAAGGAAAAGTTCCTATTACTGAGTAATAAGCATTTCAGGAGTTTTGTGTCTAGAGTAGGGGGAAGACACCAGGTATTTTTTATGTCACAACAGCAATCGTGAAATCTCTGCAGCTTTAATGAAACAAGAGTATATTTTTGTAATGCTACATATTCAGCTTAAGATGACAGTGCTCTGCTATACATAGCCACTGAGTGACCCAGGCTGATGGGGCCCTTTCTCTTTTGACCACACCATCTGGGATGTGTCATGTTTTCAATCACAATGTTATGACTTAATTCTTCTGGCTAATTAGCCTCAGGTAGTCAGTCCACTAAAATGAATGTACTTTCAAGGAAAAGAGACGATTGAGCACTGCAAATCTCTGCCAGGGGATTTATGAAGTTGGTGGTTGATTTCACAAACCATTTGCAGTACATAAAGCAGATGCTTACTTTCCTTGTGTCTTTGGTAATGAATTTTTTTTCAGATATATGATTATTATTTTGATTTTACAGAATCTCTAATTGAGAGCATCAGACTATGATGTTTTCATTGTAGTTAATGTACTTTAATATAATTAAAATAAGATTTATAGTATATGAAAATTAATCAACATCTTAAATTGTTTTCCTAGGTGGAATACTAACCTGTTGTCCCTATACAATGTATTATCTATTGCTTCTCACTGGTGATTTGTATTACCTTCTTTGTATACTAAAATCTCATCTTTTTAAGCAACTGTTGAAGCATTGCTTTTTTCTCTAAATTCTCCTTAAAAGTCACAGGTGTTTAACCTTCAGGTGAATTTTAGAATCATTAGTCCAATTTAAGAAGCCTGAAAAGGTAAATAAAGTTGCTTCACCTCATCAGTATTTTGCATGACCAGTAGAAAGCCTTAGAATTAGTCTTTATGGAGTCAGATTCCTGGATTCCACTTTAAATTTTGTCACACTGGGGATGGGACCTTGGCAAATCTGCTAGTCTGTGTCTTAGTTGGCCCATCTGTATACCGGGCATAGTAAAGGCATCTATCTTACAAGGCTGTTGTGAACACTAGATGTGTAAGTATTTGTAAGGCTTTTGGTATAATACCTGGTAAAGTCCTAAATTTTACATTTCTGCTTTTTAAATAAAATAAATTATAATGCTGAAATAGAAGAGAAATTTGTGAGATTATGAGAATACTATTAAAAACAAACAAACAAACAAACAAAAAGCCAGCCAGCTGCAGTGGCCCACACCTGTAATCCTAGTGGCTCAGGAGTCTGGGTCAGGAGGATTTTGAGTTCAAACCAGCCTCAGCAAAATCGAGGTCCTAAGCCACTGAGACTCTGTCTCTAAATAAAATATAAAATAGGCTGGGGGTGTGGCTCAGTGATTGAGTGCCCCTGAGTTCAATTCCCAGCATCCTATCTCTCCCCCCACCAAAACCAGAAAAAAAACAGAGTTGCTCATGCAGGAGGCAGAAGATGTGGTGTGTGAATGCAGGCAGTAGTGTTCTTTCTGGTATTGATTTTCAGGCTGGATGAACCATCAAGTTGCCTGATGTGATGTGTGAGGTCATCTATGTTAGGACATCTGATATTCTTCAAGAGATAGTAAAAATCCTGTCAGGGAACAATACCCAGCCCCTCTGGGGAAAGGATACACAGCTCTTGTCCCCCAAGCATTATTCTTCATGATAAAACTCAGTTCTAGAAGATTTTTAACAGAAGCAAACTTGTTGGTTGTGAATTTTTCTTCCAAAAAAAAAAGCAATTGATTATTAATAAGTTATTGTGGTAGGCCTTTATACATGTTCTGAATACTTTTATGTCTGTTGGAGTGCACTAGATTTTTAAATTTTTTATGTGATTATCGTGCTGTTTGAAAATAGGGTTTGTTAAAAAAAACAAAAAAGGCTTACTATGGGAAGAATAATGAGAACTGTAAAGGAATACCAAGGTCTGAATAATGTCTGTTATAAATTAATATAAAATACAAAGATGTGTGAACTGAAATGTGAGCATACTATTTACATTACTAACTGTGGCATCCCATGAATCACCTTCATTTTGAAGTGTTAAAATCCTTTCCCTTCCAGTAAAATAGCAAGTATAGGAGATGAACTCTTATTGCAGTGTTAGCAGTGATACCCCCTTTTTTATTACAGAACCAGGGAATATCCTCTGAGATTCTTATTGGAAATAGAATGGAGTGAATTTTTATTGATTTGCTATTTCATTTAAGACATCATTTTGCCCTCTTACTCTCTTGTAGTATGAGTGTTCAATAAATAATACATTCTCTTTTCTACATGCTGTCACCTAAGAAATTGTTTGGCTCACAAATAAGCCAGTTGTTTCCAGGATGCACAGCCTGGGTTTCTCTGGTATTTTGCATAACAGCTGTAAGTCCTGGTTTTCCTAATTGTTCTGTGTGATGTGAATTTGGTTTGCATTATTAATAGTAGTCTGTGGTTACCAGCTGAATGCCTTTTTCTTGTTCTCATGTTGTGGACATGTGTGCTTCACATTGTTCCTGGTGGATGATGGCACCTGACCCCTGCCTTGTGTGTGTGCTTGGTAACCCATCAGTTATATCCACCTCTGAATGATGATCAGCAGCCGGGCCTGTAAGGCTAACAGCCAGATGTAAAAGCAGCATCGAAATTGAGACTCTCATTTCATGGTCAGATTCAGCAGGGAGCATGGTTGTGACTCAAGCCACATTTTCATAATCAGGAAAACAAATGACAAGACAGAGGTCTTTTCAGAGAGGGTCTGTTTATAGCTTTCATCAGTGGTTCCTTTTGGATTTAATTAGAAATACTTGCAACATCACTTTTGGATTGTTTTAGTAAGCCTAATAAAGAAGACAGAGTATACAATTACAAAATGGCACTTGGTAGGATTGGTATGGGTATTCAATTGAACTCCTAGCAGTAAATCAGCAAGCTTCTTTGGTAATTTCCTGAAGTCCACTCCTCTGTAAAACCGCTGTACTCTGTAGTGGAACTGCCTTGATGAAAATGAATTGAAATGAGAAAAGTCACTCTTTTCTCTTTTTGGCCCTTAGAGGCCCTTTCACTTGAAGGCTTTCTTTAAATAAGCTATGTTGGTTATGGAAAAGAGGATGTGATTAGGGTTACGCTGACTTCATTAAACTAGAAGCTAAGTTTTTGCTGGCAAGTAATGAATTTTCAGAGAACATATTCATTTTTATTCTTACGATCTCACTTGGGCCTTCACTACTACTTTTATAAGGACTGTTTACTATATTCTGTACTGGGCACCTAAGACACCTTGGCCCAAGCCAGAAAATACATTAAGTACCACTCATCCCTCCCATGATGTATTTGTAATGTGTGGCCTCTCTGAGGACCCTGCTGCTTACAGATCACCCTTTACTTTTTAGCAGGTAGCCAATGGATTCAATGTGGTGGCTTTAGATAAAAACTCATTTTAATTTCTACTTCAGACCTCAAATTTAATCTGATTCTAGCTGGGCACTAGGGCACACACCTGCAATCCCAGTTGCTCTCCTGAGGATCACAGGTTCAAAGCAAGCTTCAGCAACATAGGTCCTCAGCAACTTGGTGAGATCCTGTCTCAAAATTAAAAAAATAAAAAAGAGGGGGGCCTGGGGATGTGACTCAGTGGTTAAGTGCCCCTGGACTCAATCCCAGTACCAAATAAATAAATAAAAATTAATCTGATCTTAAAAGGGGCTGTGGCTTTATACCTTTTGGAAAAAAATGTTTATTTTCATGCTCGAATAGCGCTTTTAAACAAACCTTTTTGAAGTTACATGGTGAGCTGCAGATAATTCTCAATAGATTATAAATACACAAATACCTTAGTCATGACTTCTTCAGCATTTAAATTCTTTTTGCATTGCACAAGAAAGTGTAAATAGATGTTAAAACACACAGAGACTGTTAATGTGAAGCAGAAGGGAAGAAGGAAAATATGCATCCATGTATAGAAAAAATAAGTATTCTTGCTGTGAAAATTTATATGCATTTTGTTTTTATGAACAATTTAAAATCATTCTCATTTTCTATAAACTGTGAGAACTTTAAAAATTAAAAAAGATAAGCTAAATATAAAATTTTTAGTAAATGATGTCCAATCATGAAACAGTAAGTATTAGGATCAGGAGCCATATTCGTTGTTAATATTGGCTTACCACTTTCTATTTAGCCCTATTGATCTTTTGTTCTTGCATGGATTCCATGCTCTTGAAAGCATTTACTGTTTTTTTTTCCAGTATAAAATAAATATGTTGTAAAAACATTAGAAAATGTATACAACAAAAAAACTAATGAAATGCATTTATAATGAAAGGAGAGCTGATGAGATTTCTTTGAAACAATTTCAAGTGAAAGATAGGTGGGGTATAGATGAAACCATACTGGTTGTAAGAATTAGCTAGGTGATGGGGTACACAGAAGTTCATCATGCTGTTTATCTTCTGTATACTTTGAAAATTTCTGTGAAAAGAATGGGAAAAAAAACCCCACCTGTTTTTCTACTTTGGGGAGGTAACTATCATGTGTTAATTAATGATGTTTTAGTCAATGAAAAGAGCATATGTATGATGGTGGTCCCATAAGATTATAACATCTCAACATTTCCTAATGCCTGGTTACATCAATAAAAACTGTAGTTGTAGTTCAACACATTACTTAGGTTGTTGTGCTGTTGTAGAGAAATGTAATCATCTCCCAGTAGTATGAAAGCCTGGTACATATATGTACCTTTAGACTTGGTGATAACAAATGATTGTTACTGTGTATTTACTGTACTAAGCTTTTATTGTTACTTTAGAGTGTACTCTTTCTATTTATTAAAAACAAGCTTATCCTTTTGTAAAAAATTATTTATTTATTCTAATTTGTTATTCATGATGGCAGAATACAATTCATTTCATATCACACATATAGAGCACAATTTTCAGTCACTGATTGTACACAAAGTATTTTCACACCATTACTGTCTTCATACATGTACTTAGGGTAATGATATCTCATTCTACGATCATTCCTACCTCTTTGCCCTATTTGAAGTTCCTCCATTCCTCCCATGCACTGCCCCCATCACCGTTACAAGTTAGCATCAAAGAAAACTTTCATCCTTTGGTTTTTTGGGATTGGCTTGCTTCACTTAACATTTTATGCTCCAACTCCATCCATTTACCTGTAAATGCCATGATTTTATTTTCTTTTAATGCTGAGTAATATTCCATTGTGTATATATACCAAAGTTTCCCTATGCATCCATCATCTATTGAAGGGGATCTAGGTTGGTTCCACAATTTAGCTATTATGAATTGTTCTGCTATAAACATTCTTGTGGCTGTGTCCCTGTAGTATGCTGTTTTTAAGTTCTTTGGGTATAGACCAAGGAGAGGGAGAGCTGGGTCAAATGGTGTTTCCATTCTCAGTTTTCCAAGGAATCTTCATACTGCTTTCCATATTGGCTGCACCAATTTGCAGTCTTACCAGCAATGTATGAGTGTGCCTTTCCCCCCATATCTTCACTAACACTTATTGTTTTTATTCTTAATAGCTGCCATTCTGACTGGAGTGAGATGAAATCTTAGAGTGGTTTTGATTTGCATTTCTCTAATTGCTAGAGATGTTGTTTTTCACATATTTGTTGATTGATTATATATCCTCTTCTGAGAAGTATCTGTTCAGTTCCTTGGCCCATTGTTTTGATTGGGTTGTTTTTTTTGTTGTTAAGGGTTTTGAGTGCTTTATATATCCTAGAGATTAGTGTTGTGCTTGTGGTAAAGATTTGTCCCATTCTGTAGGCTTTCTTTTGCTGAGAAGAAGCTTTAAAGCCAAGAATCAATAAATGGGATGGATTCAAACTAAAAACAAGTTGATTCTAAAACAGTATGTCATATTGTGCAGCAGCAGCCTCAAATGCCTTGTATTTACTCTTGTTTGCATCAAGAGGCCAGGTCAAATGATTGACCTATTACCAAGGCCTCTGTTTCTTCTTCTGCCCATCTACATATTCACAAAATACCCTTACATATACCTACACTTTCTTATTTGCACACAAATTCCCTTTCTACAGTGACTAAATAGGGACTCCGGTTTTCTTCTGAAATATTGTGGGTGGGCTTCTGTTCAGAACATCTGTTTAGAGTTTGTTGACTCTTCCTGTATGGTTAGGTTTGGTGAGTAAGTGAACCACTCCTGCACTCACCTTTGAAGTTCCAAAACACAGTTAAGTGCTGTGTATTTGGACACTGAACCATTGGGAAGACTTAGGGTTCACTTGTGCTTGATGCTGTGTTCAGACCCAGCTTGAGTGTCTTCTATGGGATGAGATGAAAGTGAAGAGAAGAGGAAGCAGGAGAAACCCCCTCACTCTCTGAGTCTGTTGTTTGTGCTGTTTATTCCCCTTTCTCTAATAAAATGGATGGAGAAGAAACCGAGCAGAACCTTAGATTGAGGAATGAAAGAACTGCATTGCCTCCTGCTTTTTCCATAGATCCTTCATATCTCTAGCACCCAAACCAAAGCATGAGCCAGTTCCATGTGCACACATTTCTTTCCATATGCACACATTTCTTTCCATATGCCAAGATGATTTTTTTTAAAAAAATTTATAAATAAAACTTTGAGGAGAGTGCTCAAGAGATTCTCTAGGTACTTTCAGGACTTCTAGACTAATAATTCCTATGTAGACATTTACTTATAAATCTCTTTTTTTGTTGTTGTTGTAGTTCCAAAACTAACCCTAACTTGAGACTTTGGCGGAATTTACATGTCCAGTTTTGCAGTTTTGAAAATTCTGTTCCATGATCAGTTGTACCCATCACTTTTAGATTGCTGTTGTGTGGGCAGCACTTCATGTTAGGAGCATGTGGCAGAGAAAACCACTCACCTCATGGCCAGAAAGTCAAAAAGGAAGAGCAGTAGGCCAGTATACCATTATGCCCTTTAAGGGCACATTCGCTTATGAATTAAGGACCTCTCACTAGTCCCCCTACTCTTAAAGGTTCTATCACCTGCCAATAGCTCCAATCTGGGGACCAAGACTTGGGGAGATATTTAAAATATAAGCTATGGCAATGTGTGAGAAGTGTTCATGGCACACACCACAGTTCTACATTAACTTTGAGACTACTACAGGAAGGCATAGGCCAAGGTGTGGAAAACAATTGAGAAATACACTGAAATTCACAAAGCAGTTGGCGGCACAATTTTAAAAGCTTTCTACCTGTACAGCCCATATCCTTGGGGATGGTGTTCTTTGCATGGGTGGTCCTCCATGCCTTAGGAAAATATAAAGTTCTGAACACCCAAGTGTACCTTTCCATGTCCTGCGTCTTCACTTCATCCCCACTTGGTTTAAACATTTTTCCCTATTTACATTTGCCATTTTCTTCTTATCCTGTAATAATAAAACTTGATATAGAGATTCTGGAGCAAATAGATTTCTGTACTAAACAAAATTTGTTACCTAGGTTGAGTCACTGATAAATGGCAGGAATTTAGAATATTCTAATAAGATAATATTTTAAAGTCTGACCTTTCTTTCAGAAAGACTTGTGTTTTAAAATTTAGGTTTATTATGACTTCTACTCTCAGGTTGGGTGCCTGATTGGTTTTGTTAGACTATTAAATTATATTACTGGGCAAATTTATGATTAATGGCTTTTCCATTAATGTGTGCTTAAAAACATGGTCTTTGTTGACTTGAAATACATGGTTTAGTTTCTAGTACTTCTCCATCCTGTCATATTTTTGTATTTTGTTATGATTCCAGAAGAATTTTTGAATCACAGGATATTTCAACAGTTATGAAAAATCTTAATATTTCATCCAATTATTTAATATTATGTGTTTATCTACTTATATTTCAATTCTTCAGCATAAACTTTGTAAGGAGTTAGTGGGTAATCATGTGCTTTAGTTTTTCACTTATTATAAATAAATTCATCTAAAAGCTTTCACTGATTCTGGTTCCCATTTATAAAGCAGCAATTGTGAAAAAAAAATCAAAGCAAAATGCTTTTTAGCCAGTTCCTATCAGGTCTCTAGGCCCTCATTGCTCCCAATATTAAGTTAGTAGCTTCCTAAAAGTAACCATTTGATTGAAATTTTCCATGGAAATGAGGATTTCTCATTATTTCAAAGTGATTGATTTTTAATCAAAGTCAAGTTCTAAAACATCTTTTCAGGATTCTGTACTTGATTTCCATGGGTTTCTCAGGCACAGTTTCCTTTTGAAATATTACTCCTTTTCTAAGTTTGATTTTCCTTTAATAAGGAGAAATACATTTTTTTCCAGAAGTGACAATCTGGAAATGAGAACGATAAAGAAATGGACCCTGTAGCCCTTCAACTTGACTAAAAGAGGTTCTTTATTTCCACATTTTTAGGTTGATAAAAGTATTTTGTTGCTGTTACAGACAACTGAACAACTGAAGATTCTCACTTTCTGAAGATGGAGTTACTTCTTTTTAAATTGCTCAAACCAGATACTGATAAGAGGTCTTTCCTGAGATGTGGATGGTACATCATTTGTTTCTTAAAATTGCTTTGTGTTTTCTTGGAAAGTTAAGGATCTGTAGAGTGTTTGAGTTACTTGTTGCTGTGGCAGCTGAAGTGCAGATCCATTTATTGGTTCACCTGCCCTCTTTAACATGTCTTTTACTTCGAGTTAGATTTACTTTCTAGGTTTCAAAGCTGCAAAGAGCCTTGACTGAGATTTTTCATCTCTCACTCTCCTGTCCTCTCCCCATCATATCACCTTAGCTCCCTGGTCTTTCCAACTCCCTGATCTTTCTTCTTGTCACATTTCTTTTGCTTTTCTTCTCTTCTTCCTTTTTTTGAATGGATTTTTTTTATATTTAACATTTATTTTTAGAATCCTTCAAACATATACAACACAATTACTTTTGGAGAATTATAGGAATATGAAAACATTTTTTTGAAGTTTTGTACTTTTTACCTTTAGAGAATTCTAAGACATTAAAAGATAATTTTATTTTTAATCAGTGTAAGAATAATAATGTGCAGAAAAAGATGACAGATTTTTCTTATGCAGGCAAATTATTGTGCTTCAGACTGGAAGCACTTTTGAATTTTTGTTGTTTTTCCTCTTACAATAATCAGAAAGAAGACAGTCCTTTGAATTAAAATATCATTCCATTACTTTCAAACAATTCCTTTTTGTTTGATGAAGTCTAACAATTTCCACAATAAAGTTTTTCTGGGTAGATGAGAGCTTTCCTCCATTCTTCTTCTTCTGGTAGATCTAGTGAATTCTATTCCACTGTTTATATAGATTAAAAAAAATTTAAAAAGCGCTATTGCTCCACTTGTGTGTGGCCCAAAATGAGATTTTAATAATTCTTTTGTGTGTTTTTAATTTTTATGACAAGTCTCCTCCTTATCAGTAGAGACCAACTAATTTGACTCCGACCAAAAAACAAACAAAAATCCCAAAACAAACAAACAAAAAAATAACTGCACATACATAACTGTCTTCAGAGGAGATGTATGCCTCTCCATTCCCAAGATATACACCTCTGCAAGCTGATTTCACTAGGGCTTTTCTTCTCTTCTTTCTAGCCCTCTCAATTTCCCTCCTTTCCCCTCTTCTTACTGTCCCCTCTGTTTTGAATGTACAATTCTATAAATGACATTGACTAAGCAAATGCACATCATTAAATGCTATGGATTCTTAAAGTCACTACAAAAGTCAAAATCAAATATTAAATTTACAAATATTAAATATGAGTCTGCCAAGAGTTTACTTTCTCTTAATGCAGCAGTTCTTTTCTGTGGTTTTAATGTTTTTATTTACATGTATTCTAAGGAAAGATCTTCCATGGAAGAAAGACTAAGGAAAACACGTGGGATCATAAGACCCTAGAAAAATGAGACAAACCTCTGTCTATGAGGAAGGTCATGGAGGCTTCACAGAAACATTTGCCGAGACACTTCTGAGTGGTTCAAGTACACACTCAGCATGGTCTTAAGGATGATAGAAGACACTGAAGTAGAACATAAGTCATTAGTATTCTAAACTTAGTTATGCCAAGAGATGCATCCAAACAGAACTGGGAAAAATGAATTTGATCAAAATTTCTGCAAGTGGAGGCTAGTGGGAAGAGAGTTGACCCCAATCCTGAGTAGAACAGGGCAGTGCCTGGAATACTCTTAAACATCACACTGTGTAAGGGTGGGTAAAATTAAGGTGCAGTCCAAGGTGTTATAAATAATTCCCTCTCCACAATATAGCTTAAATATAGCAAAAATAATATTTGGGATATATGTCTTTTATTCTTTTCTGGAAGTCCAATGATAGTCAGCCTGTGATTAGTATGCTCATGTAGCCATTCATGGACTCGGGCTCATTCAATCTCTTTGGCACGTCCTTCTCAACATGCAGCTTGCATGTCATGGTTGACACTAGTCACTAAATACTGTGGATGAAACCAAGCTTCTGGTTCTCACATTCATTGGGCCTGAGTAAGTTATTACCGTCTGCTAAAATGTCACCTGGATGCACAGGAGGAAAAAGCACCATGGTAAACCTATACTGTAGTCTCTTCTTCAACTGTGAATAGTGAGATACAAAAGCACTCTATTGTATTGAGACAAAAATGAGAGCAAAGCAAGGTTTATATGGGACACAAAATAATATTCTTACCCAAAGGGCTTCTTTCCTCCCATTCTTTTACAAATCTCATTACTTATTAGGATGGATTTCCATTGAGCTCTAGTTTCTCTGCTTTCTTTCTTCCAAATATACCATTGGCCCTTTACTAGAAAATTTCTACACTTTTATATTCTGGCTAGACTTGATCTCTACTTAATATAGAATTTTGGTATTTTGTAGATAGCACTTCTTTAGTGTTGGACTTGTACCCAGAGACATTAGTTAGTAGAAACTTTTAAGTTATGATCTGAAATAGGGGAGGCTGAGAACAACTCTGAACAAAGAGAATGTACTTCTCTTAAATATCTGTAGTTTGGAGTGTATTGATCAGAGTGTCAAGGGCAAGGACCTTAGCTACGAAAGTGGCATAGCTTAGCAGTGTATAAAACCTTGGAATATCAAAGTTGGAAAGGCACTTAGAGATTATAATTTCACTCTTTTATTTTGAAAATCAGGAAACTAAAACTGTGATGAGTTTTCACAGTTTCAAAACTTCCAATTCTGAATTCATGAAATCAGGTTGTTTCCGTTATGCTGGGAAGTTAACTCAGAACTAGAGCACTTGCCTAAGGATGTGGAGGGCCCTGGGTTCAATCCTCAGTCCCACTACCAAAAAAGAAAAAAAAAGTTTCCCTTAACATGTCTTTAGATCATCTTCTCAGTATTTGTTAGATTTGCTTCAATAATATCTCCTGACTTTCCCCTTGAACCTTGTTATAGCTTACAACAAGTATCTTTCTTGTGCATGATCATCTCTGCTTCAGTTGGACTTGGAGACCCAGTGGGTTGGGTTTACATCTTTGCCATGTATTTCCTTTTTCTTCAGGCATCCAAGGCATGGTTTTCTCCTGGAAGATCAGGGGAGACAAGAGGACAGCCAATTGAAAACTTCTGCTTACATCTATCCACTGGGGTTCTGTTAGGCAAAGGAAGCCACACAGGGTCAGGGGATGGGAGACAATATTTTCTGAAAACAAACTAGTCTATCACATTTGCTATCAGGCCAAGATTTCTGTATTGTTTAGTGATATAGATGGAAACTTTTCAGGTTCATAACAATTTAGTGGAAGATCAGTGTTCCAGAGCAGGTGGGAAGTTCCAACCCGGGAACCCAGGTTCCTTCCATCTTCTTGCTCTGTAATTCCCTAGGGTGTTGACCTAGTCACATGGTTGAAGTTTCTTACCAGCACAATATTCCTTTCCAGCCAGTGGGAAGATGGAAAGAGAGAAAATGTCTGAGCAAGCAATTTCCTTTTGAAATTGTTATCTGAAAATGGAGCATGTCATCTGTACATGCATCCCACTGGCTAACGTTTCATCCAAGGGGACATCTTTCAATCAGGGACACTGGGAAACTAAGTCTCTCATTTCAGTGCTCCATGTGCAGCTAAAACCTTGAGCATAAATGGAGAATGGATATTGGTGACAATGAGCAGCTGCTGCTCTCAGGACACTTGGGACAGGTGATACTATGATAGGGGCAAGAGTGCTGTTCAGAAAGGTGAAGATACCCTAGCCCTGGAGGAAGTAGGTAGATAGCACTTGAGCAAGGAGACATGAAAGCAGTTTGTTTTTAACTTAATTCTTAAAAAAATTTTTTTTAATCTTTCCAATTCTCAGTATATATACTTTCATGAATACCCAGGTTTAAAGGATTGTTCATTTGCTTTTGCATCAAGAAACAGCCATGTGTTTAAAATCTCCCCAATCGGGACTGTATTCTCTAAGTAACCAAGTCCCTGTACAGACTAAATGTAAGAACCTAATCAAATAAAAGGTTTGGTTAAAGTTACATAATAAGGCACTGCATGTTTGTAAGCATACATCATAATTTTATCCACATAATGTGTGCTCTATCATCTGGGTTGTGACCTGAGTTATTGGAATTACTGTGTTTCCCTCTCTCCTCAGAGCTCAGAAACTCCATTTTAGAACTATTACTGAGGATCGAATTGATGTCAACCAGGAAACTGTAATTTCCTGTCACTTGGCATTGAATTACTACATTGAGTTTTCAGGCAATAAACAAATTTAGCTGAAAGATGTGAGCTTTTTTTCTACTTATCATTAGTACCTAAGAATATGAATGTTTTACACTGTTCCATCTCCATTACACATACAATTATTGGCTCAGAATGATATTCAGCCTTCCTTGCATCCTTTTATCTTGAACTAATCAAGTTCAAACTTCCTGCAGAAAACCAGTGTATGTTCTTTTAAATGTGGGCTGCAGAGCCAATTTATCTGATAAAGGCAAAGCACCTACCATTTCCAGGCTACATAAATGAAGCAGAGCAGCTCTGTTGCAAGGAACATAATGTTTTCTCCTGCTGTTTTTATTTCTCTTGTATATCACAAGTGGGAGAGATGGAATTTTACAAGAACTTAGTTTGTGAAGCACAAGGCAATGCATGTTTTAAAATATCTTCTTTGAATACTTGGTGTAGAAAAAAAACACCCTTGTTTTGTTTTGCATAACTGGGTTGCAGTTTTCTGAAAGCTAACCCATGAAATTGTGTATTGCATTAGTGTTGGTTTTCCGGTTGCTAGGTTTTCTTTGATGCCACAAACAGGGATAAATTTGTGTGAGCGGGTCATTTATGGGGCAACCAATAGCACCAAGGCTCTGTTTAATCGTGTGCAGCTGAATCAGGTGGAACATAAAGATTTCCTGGGGTTGACTTGATGGATTCCAACTCTTTGGATGTAGGGAAGAGCAAGGAACTTAGCTGAGGGGCCTGAGGTTGATGAAGAGGCTGTGCTTCTCATTTCCACCTGGTCCTATTACCTTTGATGATATGCAAACACAGGCCACAATTTATGAAACTACATTTTTGATGAGGAATATTTAGAATATTTCTAATGTTTTACTGCCTTCAAGGAGACCATGCTATTGCTGCTGCTGCTTCTGATGATGATGATGATGATGATGATGATGATGATGATGATGATTAGTGTGTGTGTACATAAATTTCTTCCTAGGAATTCAACTGATAGATAACAGGGTATGCCAAAATTCAACATTTTTGGATTTTGCCCAATAACTTACTAAACTGCTTGTACCAATTATATAGCCACCAGAAGCTTATGATGGTTTTAATATGATTCCACATTTCCAATGTTTGCTGTTGGTATCATGTAATAAGACTGTTAGTGTCTTTTAGAAAAGTGTTATAATTCCTGGCCACATGTGGTGACATACACCTGTAATCCCAAGGACTTGGGAGGCTAAGAAAGGAGGATCCCAAGTTCAAAGTCATCTTTAGCAACTCAGTGAGATCTTGTCTCTGTATGGAAATAAATAAATAAATAAATAAATAAATAAATAAATAAATAAATAAATAAATAAATAAATAAATAAGCAAGCTGGGGATATGCCTCAGTAGTTAAGCACCCTGGATTCAATCCACAGTACTGCCCACCCCCACCAAAAAAATTTGTATTTCCTAATTAATGCTTTTCATGTGTTTGTCACCCATTTTTCTTGTGCCAATTGTCTTGTCATTTATTTTGATTCTATTTTTTTGTAAAATGTTTGTTTTCAGTGTGGGCATTTTGTCCTTTCTTTTTATACACTGGCTCTTTATTGCATTGATGACTGGAGTTAATTTTATCTTTTTTATTAGAGTTGGTATTTTGCAAATCTTCTCTAGAGAAATCTTTCTTTTTCTGTTAGTCTTAACTGCAAAAGCAGTTGTCCCAGAAACACTTTTCAAAATGGTCAATTCTTTCCTTACTGAACGGCATATGGGTAGTCTCTGTATGGGTATTTTTATTTTTATTTTCTGAGTAATATATTTTGTCTTTCTCTTTGGCTCATTCTCTGTTCTCATAAATATTACTGTTTTATATAAATCGTGATATTTATGAATGCATGTTTTTCATAATTGTCTCAGTTTTTCCTTTGTTCCTAATATAAATTTCATGATCAGCTTTTAAAATCTTCTCTAGAGAAATCTTTCTTTTTCTGTTAGTCTTAACTGCAAAAGCAGTTGTCCCAGAAACACTTTTCAAAATGGTCAATTCTTTCCTTACTGAACGGCATATGGGTAGTCTCTGTATGGGTATTTTTATTTTTATTTTCTGAGTAATATATTTTGTCTTTCTCTTTGGCTCATTCTCTGTTCTCATAAATATTACTGTTTTATATAAATCGTGATATTTATGAATGCATGTTTTTCATAATTGTCTCAGTTTTTCCTTTGTTCCTAATATAAATTTCATGATCAGCTTTTAAAATATCATGTGTTGAGATTTTGTTTGGAGTCTAATTGAACTTACATAACTATAAGGAAATTGATACCTTTATAACATGAATGAACATGTTATACCTCTCCATTTATTGAGGTACTTTTAATGCCTTCCAAATGAAAACAGAAAAGACTTCTCTTTGTGAATATTTTATAACATTTTCTGGCTTCATCACTAAGGATATTATATTCAGTGTTTCTCTTACTTGTACAATTTTTTAAAACTACATATTCTTTGTATTTGTTGTTGATTAAAGGATATGTTTTGCTGGTGTCAAATAAGATAGTATCATTTATTATTTCTAAAAAATTTCTTTACAAATTTTCTTGAACATCTTTATTAGTCAACAATACTATATATAAGCAGTATTTCCTTATCCTTTTATTTCTTAATGACACTTTTTGGATCATACTCTGGTGGTAATGATCTGTAATATAATGGTTGGCTGAAATGGCATTAGTAGGGATAGGGTGTGGTTCAAGGGTAGTTTGAGTAGCACATGCAAAGCTTGGGTTAGCAATACAAGAAAAAAGAAAACCAAAAAATAAATGATAATAGTAGTTGCCTTTAACTTATTCCTGACTTGTAGGATTTATCATTTTATACATCTACTGTATTTGCCCATATACCTAAGTAATATTCAGTAATAGTTTGTGTCTTTATTCTTCATACTGTATTCTTTTTATATGACTGCTCCAGATTAAATATTGAAAAAAGAGAACAAGTACATAATTGAAATAGAAGAAACAAATATTTCCACTTACATGAAATTTCAGGACAAAGGAAAATAAATCTATGTGGCTGAAACTCAATGGTGTTTACCTTTGGGGATATGATGCAAAGGGGAAATGAATGAACTTGGATTTGAGAAGTGGTCTATATCTTAACGTGGATGGGGATTAATGTAGTCTGTGAGTATATTATAGACTGAACACTAAAGATTTTTGCAGTTTTGGCCAGATGTATAGCTCTGTGATAGAGCACTTGGCTAGCAGGTATGAAGGTCCTGGAAAATTCTCTCTCTCTCTCTCTCTCTCTCTCTCTCTCTTTCTCTCTCTCTCTCTCCCCCCCCTCCCTCCCTCCCTCCCTCACACACACACACACACACACACACACACACAATGATTTTTTTACTCTATACATGTGGCATCTTAATTTAAAAAAAGTATCTCTCAAACAATAAGCTCAAAAGAAACCTTTGACCTTTCTAAATATATTTTTGGTAGAATGAGACAATTAATTTTGGTACAGCCTTTCAGTTTCAAGGTAAATTGATATGAGCATGCATATGTACTACCATTTAGGGAACCACTAATGGATTCCAGTTAAGTGGTATGATCAAATGTGTGTTTGTAGAGCTAATTTTGCAAATAGTACATAAGACAGTTCAGACCCTTATGCTTTTCTTAATTTATGTGACTTTATGATCTTCTCTTTATAGATTGCTGACTCCAAATCTAAATCTCAATTCCAAACTTCTCTTCTGTAGCTTTAAACTTCTTTGTAGAATTAATTACCTATCTATCCTTGGATGCAAATTGGGTATTTATATATTGTGTTTTGTGTACTTTTAGATGATATGAGTTTTATGCTCATTGTAGATTATGAAAAAGTTCCAATTCAGAATTTTCCATTTACTTCAATGTATTTATAAACACATCTTTATCAAAAATTTGCTCCTCTTCACCCAAATTAGGAGAGGAGATTAGTGTACTTCACCATCATGCTGCTGCTATTTGAAAAGGACTTTCTTTCATTAAAATTCTATCACCCTTACTAGGGTCTTTTGGGGAGATGGAGAAGAGAGGTATAGAGGACTTATTGTTATGAGATGGCTAATTCTAGGCTTGGGGGATTCACATAGTTAATGGTCTGAAATTTTTGGAGATCCTATGGAAACCCCCTGATCTTACCTTCCCTGAGCTGAGTAGTGGCCTCTGTTTGAGCTATCTTTGATCTCTCCTCTGCTTCTCCTTGCAGTAACACTTATAGCTTCATTCATCAGGAGACCCCTTAGCCTTGTAAATGACTCTTTGACAAGATCTCTTTTACTAGATGGATTTAATCATATATTTTTACTTCGGGTTCCATATCTTGTCTATGAGATATGCATATCTTTGATCTGTTATCAGAGAAGACCACAATTTATTTTTCAGATGTGATACTCTATAATGTGGCCAAGGGCTGTCTCACCTTGCTCAGGAACTAGGGCTCTCTGTCCTCTTGACTGCAAGGAGTATTCATCAATCTCTCTAGTGGTCCCCTGACAGAGTCTGAGTTGGGAAGTAGCATAGATGGCAATCACTTACAAAAGTAATCTTCAAAAGTCATTTCAAAATGCCACTTTAAAAAAATCATTTTTATCCTTAATCTGAATGAGGGACTTGTAGATGAATCTGAGCAATATAAAAAGCTTCTTTTAAGCTATAGAAATATAAAATTATAGTTCTACATAAAAGTGATTAAATTTTACTACCAGACCCAACCACTGCATTTTTTTGGATAAGAGTGACAGAGGATAAACATGGCATGTTAATTATTTCCTTCATGTGATAAAACACCTTTTAAAATCTTTATATATAAATTTACTTTTTTTCTAGCTGATTTATAGTTTTCTCATCTTTTCCTGTAAAACTAAAAATAAGTCAGTTGATTCTTAATTTAAAATGAACCAAAATCATATGCAAATTAATGTTCATAATTCATCTGTTAATTCCATAGGAAATTGCCTTTCACCATCCTTGTTAAGTCTTTGGTATTCTAAGGCTGTGATGTTGGACAAAGTTGAAAAGACTAATTGGTGGTCCTTAGTTTCAGTTATATAGTACTACCCAGTATACTATATGGTCTGTAAGGACAAGAGCTAGGATTTTCAACTTAATAATTTTGAACCTGCACTATGCTAATCCCATGTTAGCCATTAAGTGGTACATGTGTCAGATCTTTTTGCACTGTAGGGATAATGTTGCAATGGATAATCTTGAACAAATTAGGGCATTAATGATGTGTTTTGGAAATATTGTTCATACTCTTATGAAGAAATGTGTATAAAAGGTGTGGCTGATGGATAGTCATTCCTCAGTACTCACCACTCTTAAGAAAGTGGGAGATATTTAGAAAGTTAGAAGATAAATGCATTTTCTGACTTTTGACAGATCTTGCTATTAAAAAGTGTGACATTGTGTTCAGATAAAATTGTATACCATAATCAAATGACTGATCCATTCCTGAAAAGAAAATACTGCCCACTAATAACAAGTTTCATTATTCGAAACTTACGTATTTTTTGTTGTTGATTATTGGAAAGACCATTCGTGGGAATATTAAAGACATCAGTGTATCTGAATTTTTTCTTAACTATTTTTTTATTTTGAAACCTAGAAAGAAAACTATACAGAATATAAATTTATAGCTCAATGAATTGTTACAAAGCTAACATCTAATGTAATATATACCTGTTAGAAAAAAGAATATAAGTAGGATTCCAAGCAAATGTCAATCAAAATATCCTTCCCTCCTTCACCAAAGGTAACCAGCATCCTGATTTCTAATACCATAGGTTACCTTTTCTAGTGTTTGGAACTTTATATAAATGGAATCATGCAGTATATGTCCTTGGTATGGGCTTTTAAAAAGTCTTAATATTTGTGAGATTTATATTTATTGATATGTGTTTATAGCTTGTTAATTTTATTTATTATCTCTTATATTGATATGCCAGTCATTTATAATTCTGTGTTGATAGACTTTTGTGTTGTTTCTAGTTTTGTTTTTAATTTTGTTTTGCTATTCTGAAAGAGTGTTTTTGTATGCTTTTCCTGTTGTACATATGCATGTATTTTTGAAGAGTACATGCCTAGCATTATTATTGCTGAATCATAAAGTATGTACATTTTGAAACTCACTAAGTAATACTAAACATTTTTTTCTGAAATAGTTGTACCAGTTGATACCTTGACGAGCACTATTTTTGGGTTTCATGTCTTTGCCAATAGTTGGACTTGTCATTCTTTCATTTACTTATTTAGATGAAGAGTTACATCTCATGTGGTTTTGCTTTGCATTCTCCTAATACCAATGAGAGGGTTCACTTTTTTATTTGTTTACTAGTACAACCCTCTTCCTTCCTCATGTTTTGTTTTTAAATAATTTTAAAGTTGCAGGAAATGTCAGGAAAAATAACACGGGGGAAGTTCTGTATACCTGTACCCAGTATTCTCCGATGTTCACCTCTTTCATAACTCTAAAAGCTAAGAGACTGGTGATGGTACAGTCCACAGATCAAGCACATTCATCTTGCCCTAGTGTTATATGCATGTGTGTGTGTGTGTGTGTTCTGTGTGATTTTTACCACATGCATAGATTCAAGGCACCAATCAAGATGCAATGGTTCTCCATCCCTGCAGCTCTCTGTGTTGCCCCTTTTGGACACCCCTTCCTCTTTCATAAATCATAGCAATCATTACCATGTTCCTCATCTACAGAATTATTTTTAGGTGTGTATTCAATTATTTTTGGCTTTTTTTTTCAGTCTTACTGATTTTTACATGTACATCATGATTTTTAGAAACATAGGTAAAAATGTATAACAAGTCCCTTTTCCCAGGTGGGTTACATTTACATTCTCCTACTGGTGTCCTTTGCCAGTCTTGAGATTAATCATGCTCCTCAATTTTCCTTCATGTTCAGTGCCTCTGGACTGGTGTGGAGGAGATCTTTCCCTACCCTGAACTCTTGAAGGCATTCTCCCAGGGTATTAATTACTAGGTCACATTTAGATCTGCAGTTCTCTTGTAATGAATCCTTGGTGCGAAGTTGAGATGGAGGTCAACCTTTTTTCCATATAGATGTTCAAGTCCGCCACACAAAGAGTGGAAGGCTTTCCCATGGCTTTGCTGTTCCACTTTTGCCATATCTGTTCAAGTCTGATTTGTGTTGTGTGTGATTGTGTGGGTGCTGCATTCCGTTGTTAGATTTGTCTACCAGTGCATTAAAAAATATCTTAACATCTGGTGGAACAAATACCTTCGACTTGTTATGCCATCTTGAATGATCTTGATGTTTTGCATTTCCACACATTACCCTTTAGAAGCAACTTCTCAAGTTATAAAGAGAACACTGGAGATTTCAAATGGCAGTGCTTTGAATCTATAAATATTTCAGGCTTGAGTTATCATTTCCAGAGTATGGAATCTTATTTGTCAATGTAGCAGAGTTCTCTATTTATTCAAGGGTTTATTTTCTTTTGCTCTTTTAATGTTTTATTGTAAAGCTTTTACCATATTTTGTGAGATTTTTCTTCCAGGGTATTGAATATTTTTAATTGTATCTTTTGAAGTTTGATTTTCTAAGTGTTGATGTTTTAAGGAAATAGAAAGGATTTTCACATATAGACTGCATCCAGGCAATTTTCAGAGTTCACTCATTAATCTTAGTAATTTATCTTTTTATTTTTTAATATCTTCTATATAGATCAACACAACATTTGCACATATTAAGTTTTATTTATTCCTTTCCACTGCTTCACTGCCTCCCTTCAACTATCTTTCCTCCTCCCATACCCTTATATTCTTACCTCACTGAATGATTGGGACTTTCAGCACAACATTGAATAGAATTCATTTTAGTAGTTATTCAGGTATTGTTCCTGATCAAGAGGAAAATTTAAAATATTTTACAAATAAGTATGATTACATTTTTGTGAATATATATATTTATAAATTTTTTAGTTGTTGATGGACCTTTATTTTATTTATTTATATGTAGTGTTGAGAATTGAACCCAGGGCCTCACACATATTAGGCAAGTGCTCTACCACTGTGTCACAACTCAGACCCATGAATGTATTTTTTAAGATAAAGAAAGATTGTTAAAATGTCCTCTTACTCTTCATTGATAATAAAATTTTTGGTCATGAGTCAGTGTTTAATTTATTGAATTATGTTTCTGTACCATTAGAGAGGAGTAAATAATTTTTCTTATTGAATTAATGTGATGAACTATGCTGATTTATTTTGAAATCTTAAACCAGTATTTTATTCCTGGAATAATATCAACTTGGAATTGATGCATTATTCATTTTCTAAAGTGCTAGATTCAGTTTGCTAATGTTTGTCTAGGATTTTTGCATTTATGTCCATCGGTGAGATTAGTTTGTGATTTTCTTGTCATACTTCTAAATCTTAGCCAGAATTTTTGTTTCACAAAAGCTTTTATTTTATCTCATCCAAAGGGTTTTATTCATGAGTTTGCTATTTTAGGTAATGATATAATCATTTGTACGTTCATGCACACATATTCAATCAACCAATTCTGTCAACTCTACCTTTTAAATAATATGTCACTGGGTTTTGTGATTCTTTCCAGTCCTGTCAGCTCCTATGCTAGTTCAGGATGATATTGTCTGTTTCTTGGATTGTTCTAACTATGCCTCTGAGGTTTTTCTGCCACAAGGTAGGATCCTTCCTAATTTCCATGTAGCAGTGAGGTTGAACTTTTAAAGTAACAAACCCCTTTACGCTGCTTAGAAGTTCTCAGTGACTACTCATTGGATTTCCTTCCACTTCTCACAGTGGCCACATTCTCCCTTAGGTGCAAGCCCTTGTTCATGTTTCTTCCTGTTCCAGTAACATTCACAGTAGTGTACAAGCTAAAATATCTAATGGCACAACAGAGGAATTAAGGAGGGAGCAAGGGTCAGCAAAAGGATCCCAGAAAGGAAATAGCACATGCAGAGGGAGTTTAGAAGCTGATTTTTAAATGGACTGTTTGTCTAACACTTTGGCTGGCATATGTTGTGGGACCTGGTTGTTGTTTCTTAAAAGGAGCAGGATGTGATCATCCCTTGTGCTTATGGACCAGGCACTTAGTGCAGCTCATCTGAAAAAAGTGACAAGAGTGGTGAAGAATTTTCGAAGGTCCTAGCAGTGGTTAACTTGGATATAGTGATACCTGAAGAACTATCATATAAAAGTGAAATTGGACATATTATGTGTACTTTGATGACTCCAGAAATTACACATGATGACAAGAGGGTAGAAGAATAGGAATGCAGATTTTATTGTCTGAATTAGGAAGAACTATGTAAAGACCAGAACTTCCTCAGTAGGAAAAGGCTGCCTTTTGAAGCAGTGATTTTCTTCTTTTTCAATGTATTCAAGCATTGGTTGGCCAGTTATGTATAATGAATTTATACACTGGGACTGTGGTCAAGATAGAGTCTATGGCTGAAGCACAGGAATCTGTAGTTGATTAGGAAGCCTCCTGGGTGAGTCATTATGTGGACAGCTTGGGAATCCCTACATCACAGGAAGGTTTCAACTAATACATGGTTTTCCCTAATCACAAGTATCTAGAAGAAATGAAGAAAAAAATATATAGTTGTCTAAGCACTATTCTATAGCTTTTAAACGAGCAGGGTTGGGGCCCAGGAATCTATATATTTAAGGTTACTGTTCTTAGTTGCTTTTGTTTTCTAGCTGGGTTTGGAATTGCTGAACTTTATAACCATTTTAAGGTGAAGCCTCAATTATGTGTATATGTAACCCAGCAAAATACTTGACAAACTTACTGTATGTGGACAAAATATTTTAACATGAGTCAGAGAAGAATACATCTGGGACAAGGAGTGGGTTTTGGAATCAAGGTGATCAGAATTCTAATTTTAGTTCTGTTACTAATTACTTACTAGACTTGCAAAACTTACGGCAATTTCCTCATCTTAGAATGCAGTAATAATAAAATTTTGCAGATTCATTTTGAAGTTGAAATAAAATTTCTTTTTTTTTAATTTTTTTTATTGGTTGTTCAAAACATTACAAAGCTCATGACATATTCATCTTCCATACATTTGATTCAAGTGGGTTATGAACTCCCATTTTTTACCCCAAATACAAGTTGCAGAATCGCATCGGTTCCACATCCACATTTTTACATAATACCATATTAATGACTGTTGTATTCTGCTACCTTTCCTATCCCCTACTATCCCCCCTCCCCTTCCCTCTCATTTTCCCTCTCTACCCCATCTGCTGTTGTTTAATTCTCTCCCTTGTTTTTTTTTCCCCTTTCCCCTCACAAACTTTTATATGTAATTTTGTGTAACAATGAGGGTCTCCTTCCATTTCCATACAGTTTCCCTTCTTTCTCCCTTTCTCCCACCCCACTCGTCTCTGTTTAATGTTAGTCTTTTCCTCATGCTCTTCTGTGTTCTGATCTTAGTTGCTCTCTTTATATCAAAGAAGACATTTGGCATTTGTTTCTCAAGGATTGGCTAGCTTCACTCAGCATTATCTGCTCTAATGCCATCCATTTCCCTAAAATTTCTTATGCAAAGTATCAAAATATCTAGTATCATTTCTGGTTATGTTGGGATCTCTACTAAAGTTCTTGGTTCCATGATTGCTGAGATTTGTGAGTGGCACAGCAGTGGTACATGTACACATTTGGGTACACATTTAAAATACCAATTATTTGTTATTTTTAATGCATTAGGGTAAATAATAACGAATTTCAACTGCTATTATTTTTAATTTAAATATTATTCATGTTTAAAATTTTTTCTAACTTGAAAATTTCAGTAATATTTTCATTAATTGTAAATGGTGTGAGAGATTTAAATGTACCTCTTTTTTATTTTATCACAGGTTTACAGGAACTCTGTAATTTTTTTTTACTAAAATGGGAAACTGTGAAGAAAGAAAAAGATAGCAGTTGGAGTTAAAATTCCTGGATGAATATTTCACTTGTGAGAAGTCAGCATTTAAAAACGATATGCTGATTTGGAAGGTCCTGGGAGTAAATTGCAAACTTTATATTTTTCATTCAATCAATGGATTTTTTAATCATTCCTTGGAGTCGGTAAAGTTCGGAGATGGTGTGTGATGGGAAATGTGGTATGCCAGAGTTTTCCTGGTGATTGCATCTTGGATTAGTTTGCTGCTGTTTTGAAGAGATTCCATTTTGAAGGGCAAGAACCCAATGTGATGGATTTATCTTCAGAAATGAGCAGACATGGGAAGAATCCAGTGAGTCACAAGCTAGAAGACCAGAAAAAGGTAATACAAATACATTTTCATTTGCTTGCTCCTTTTTGTTTATGCTTAAAGAGAATTTTATAAATTGAAAGTGAATGTTCTTTATAAGATAAAATAGCATACTATTTCATGGAAATTACTCCTGTTGCGTAGCCAAGTGTTGCTATGGGTCTGGATTTCATTACCAGTGGGTGATTTTGTTTCTAGAGTCTTTTGAACATGTTCCTCCCATGGATTGGCAAGGATTACACTGTGTTCTCTCACCCTGACTCATGCTTGTGACCTGCTGACCTGACAGATACTATCAGTTCTCTAAGATCTTGAGTGAGGCATGAGTCTTGATTATCCTTGAAGTTTTTGAGCAAGTTGAAGCTCTCCTAAAAACAAACAAACAAACAGTAACACCTGCTTTACTGCCAGTAGAAGGTATAGGTGGCCTCTGAAATTCTCCACTTTGTTGTCCTTGGGGCATATCAACTTAGGCTCTTCTCAGTTTTATAGCTGATCTGGAAAGTGAGGCTACTGTGACCTTTGGTTTCATTTTTCATGTGCAATGTCAAAGAACTAATGGAAAATATCAAGAAAGAAGTGTGCTAATATTTTGGAAAAGACAAGTTGCAAGAGCTTCAGAGTAAGAAACAGGGAATTGAACACTGAGTAGCACTTACAACCTCATTTTCCTCCCTTTATAGAAACTCTCACTTGCTAAGTTATTGCATTGTTGAGAACCATCTAGAGAGCACTTGTTAAAAGGGCCAGAGATGATGACCCAGTAAGAAAGCCCTACTCATAGTGAAATATGTGATCATGTAGGGTGTGCTCATTGACTGTTAGTACAAGATGAGGAATGTGGGGACTCAGTGTAAGTAACTGACATCAAGGAATAAGGAGATAGCAAAAGGAAATTTTAAGTAGATGTGGATGAAGGAGGAATGATTAATATTTACTTTTACATCTATATTAGACATTTTATTTACTAGTCATTTTGCATGTCCCAGAAGACAACTAGCTTTTTGATAATTTTGGAGGTAAAAAGTTTAAAAGAGGCTATGCCGAGTTAATAGCTTATTACTGTATTTTTTATTTAATTTTTTATTTTTTGCTATTTTGATCAATTGTATGGGGGAGCTACAGCGATCCCTTTGCAATTAATAGAGACAGAAATAGATGGCTTATTTATGTCCAGTCTGGTTCTTTATTGAGCTTACCTGTAGTAAAAATAAATCTTAGAAAATACTAAGTACTTTAAAATTCAGGGTGCCTGGAGTCAGTTTACACTTCAATGTGGATATAAATTTCTGAACAAATAAATGAATTCTGGGAACATTGGTGCTTTAAATGATCAGTTTTTTTTCCTTCCTGATTATAGTAGGGTGCTAACTTAAAAGAGGTGGCCAGGTAAATTTTAATCTAAAAGAATATTCTGAAGTTTCTTAACTCTAGAGAGCCATTTAATCATTTTCTGTATTTACATTTCAAAAATATCTTCACTCTGATGGTAATTTGCCTACTGTCTTGGGTGGATTAAGAGGGAGGTGGGAGAACAGGGAAGCAATTAATATTTTATAAAGGTACAATTTTAGTTATTGACTGATTTTCTGAGAGGAAAGAGAAGTACCTCTGCAGGTGGTACTGTCTTTTCATTTCCTAAATAAAACTTATTTTCTGCCAGTCGAAGGGGGATGCAAGACAAAGAATGAAATGGATTCTTAACGTTGTTCTCTGAATTTCTTTGTGGAACTTTAAAGATGGTCTGTGTAATGCTTAATTTCCCAGGCCAATTCACAAAGGACTGTTCAGCTCATAAATAATGTATTCATAGTAACAGAGTTTAGAAAAAAGCTTGGAGACCCATAATTCTTTGGGAGAATGAGAAAAGAGGATTCCTTTCCCACTGTGGCTTCACCTTCTAGCTGGTAGAAGATGGGGGAGGAATGAACATTTCCAATGAGCAGAACCAAGAGTGAAGTGAGTTTCTGTTTGGTTTTTGTTTTGTTTTCTTAGTAGTGGGAACTGAACTCAGCCCAGGGGCGCTCTTTGCTGAGCAATGTCCCCAGTCCTTTTTATTTTTGGGGAGTGCCTTACTAAGTTGGCCAGGCTGGCCTTGAACTTGCCACCCTCTTGCCTCAGCCTCCCTAATAGCTGGGATGATAGGAAATGAGTTTCTAATGATGTCTTGAGCTACCCCACTGATGTGGTCATTACCAGAGGAGCATTGGTATGTGAGATCTGCAGATAAGCCAGAGACTCAGATGTGTATGGGAGCAGGGGAGAGATTTAAAATTATACTTGTTAAATGGCAGTAGGTATGTCTAGTCTCGGTGACTCTTTTGTGAGTTTGTATCAAAGGAAAAAATGAAATGGAGCATCATAAATGTTTATAGACTAAACTCTGCCTATAGTCCTGCCACCACAATATTTCTAGTAGAGATTATAAAAACATTGCTGCATTTACTTCAAGTGTTCACAGTCTTCCATGATGCATTAATTTAACACGTACAGTGTTCCACAGTGGTAAAATAAAAATGCATTTATCCTAACTTATGTCTTTCTACAGACAGATGAAGGTGTTATGAATATGTCTTATTTTCCTAGTGTTTGGCATATGTTAGATGTTCTGAGTAAGATGTGCTGAACTGGATTGAATATAGCTGCTCTTCCAAACACTGCACAACTGACTTCTTGTTCAGTTTACACACAGCCAACTGGCTTTTGTTTCTAACGACAGAATATGTGGAGTTGTGCTTATTATGATCACTTTTAAGTAGAAACCCCTAGGATACCGAGTGTGTAAGTCTGTGAGTATGTGTTCTGTTGGGTGAGTAGGGAGATGTAAGAGAATTGGCGGTTGACGGTGCATTACTACATGCCAGGAACACGCTTGGTTCCTTCCAGTTTATTAATAAAATACCTTGCTACAAAGATCAAACTTCCTGAAGAGTTTTAGTCCTGTTTATATATTGGTTCCTCAAGAACATATATATCATAATTCAAAACTGAAGTGCTTATGAGTTTGTGACTTTTTGGGTTTCTTTTATGTATCGTTTCATCAGTTTATTGAATCTAAACAGGGGAGAACATACTTAAAAGTTCATATCCAGAAATTATATCTAAAGTACTCTTCACTGTGAATAAACCAGAGAAGTGGGTCTTGTAGGAGTTAAAGAAAATGCTTCTAGGAATCTCACATCATTTTGGATTAGTGTAGGACTAGGTAGAATTCACTTGCCTTTTTGTTTCTTGTTATTTTCATTAGCAGAACTTTTGGTTCACAATGGCCTGTAATCCTGCTCCTGGCTTTGGCTTCTAGAATGCCCCAGATGGGAAAATTATCAGGGCATCTAAAACTTCCTGAATGCCTGAAATGAGGTGTTTATTTTGAAAACTTTACCTTTTTGACTTTGTTTGCATGATGATGCCGGGACTATGGGTATATTGCTTTCCATTAATTTTTTGTGGCTTTATGGGATTATTTCTGCAAAACCCTGGAATGGTGAAAACCCATTAGATACAAATGTCACTGCTCTATCATTAGTAGTGACCTTGAACTAAAAAGGACAGTTTAGTAGGTTTTACTGTCAATCTAATTGCCACAGTTTACAATTCAAACAACCCTGGGACCTTGTTTTATTGCTCCATGAATTTTTTATGTATTAAATGAAAGCATTTGTCATAGTCAAGAGTTTACTAGTAATATAAAAAGGTAGCAGAGTGCACATTTCAAAATCATGGCTATAAATACTTGGTGACCTGTTGGGATCATTTTCTCTCTGTTCTTTAAACCAGAAAGGGGTAGAGGAATATTAATTGTATGTATATATAGATATTAATCTACATGGAAATGTTTAAGATTAATACCACCTTGGTTTTTACTTCCTAAAATCATGTCTTTTACATAACCACTTAGTATTATTTTCACTCTGCTATTGCAAAAAGCTGAAGATAAATTCCAGTGCATCATGTCTTTCTTTTTGAAAGAAGGCAATTACTTCAGTGTGCAGTGAATGAGTGTTTGAGATACGGATAATCATATATAATGAGGAATTGTATCAATTTCTAAAAGGGAAAAATGCTGATTTGGAAAAAGTCTTTTTTCAAAGGGATACCCCTGCAATGTTTTGGAATTAAAATAAAATTTAAGCTGTTATAGAAAGTATTATCAGCAAGTGACAGATCTTCATCAATGTTGATTCACATAGATCCATTTTTTTTATTCTTCTCTTAGTCAACATCAAACAAGAAGTAATGTCAGGGCACTTATACCTTTATATGACTGTGTTCAATGGCTCTAATAATTTTACTGAGAAACTCATTTATGATTGCCAGTGCTTTAGGGAAAAAATACTTAATCAATGTAAGGCTAGCATAATTCTTATTCTACTATTTATATTTTTAGTGTGCCAATTTTTAAAAATTTAGTTTTCAGTTTTAGTCAGGTTTTTTTTTCTGTTGTGACTAAAAGACCCTACCAGATCAACTGTAGAGGAAGAAAAATTTATTTAAGGGCTCAAAGTTTCAGAGGTCTTAGTCCATAGAAGGCTGGCTCCATTCCTTAGGGCTCCAGGTGAAGCAGATCATGATGGAATAATGTGGCAGAGGAAAGCAGCTCACATGATATTCAGGAGGCAGAGAGGGAGACTCCACCCTCCAGATACAAATATATACCCCAAAGCTATACCCCAGTTCCCATCTCCTCCAGCCACATTTTATCACTTTAGTCACCACTCAGTTAATCCCTGTCAGGGGACTGATTCACTGATTGGGTTAAGACTCTCATAACCCAATCATTTCTCCTCTGAATCTTCTTGCATTGTTTCACATGTGAGCTTTTGGGGGATACCTCACAACCAAACCATAACAATTTGTTCTTGCATATACTTGCAGTGATGGTAAAATAACATCATATTTGAGTCAAGATATGTATTGAGATTATTCTTACAGGTATTTTGAACTACTTGAAACTGTTTATGTTGGAAACTGATTAGAGATGCTTCTTAAGAGAAAAATGTGAAGATGTGTCACTGGAGAAGAGAGGGTTTAGTGAAGAAAAATTTACCCCTCCCATTCTTTGATGTTCTTGAAGGATGTATTCATTAAATGGTACTTTATTTTTGTAAATATAACTGACTGCTTTTACATTAGTGTGTGTGAAATAGGTTAAAGGGTTCAAGAGGGAGAAAACATTTTCTGAAATCAAACCACATTATTTGTTAATCATCTAATCCCCAACATGGCTGCAAATATGAATAGGTTGTAATAGGAGCTTCAACAAAATTGATAATCCAATCACTAATGATCCAAATTTTTGATTTTTAAAAATACATTCTACAATGTTATTATATACATCTGGAATCTAACTCTGTCAGCCACTCTGCCTGAAGTTTTCTAAGACTGAATTAGATGAAGTGAGCTCTTTTGTGACCAGAGGGATGCTACAAACTCTTCTCTCCATTCAGAACTTGGATGAAACTTCCTCCATTATACCATACAGACTGTCCTCAAATAGACAAAGATTTATATGGACATTTGCCTTTTTGCTCCTGGCTGCACGTATTTTTTGTTGTCAACACACTTGGGAAAACAAAGGATTAGATGTGGATAAAAGCAAATGACGTAGAAGAATGTTTCATGGTTCTGTCCATTTGTTTGAAAATATTCCTTGTGTTTTTATTCCTGATTCTTGGATTTAAGATGTCAACAGATATAATGATTCCATGTCTCATATAGATAAACTAAGAAGGCTTGAGATACAAGATACTTGAGACATACCATTTGAACATTTTGAAGGGTACAGTTATGTGTAAGTTGTTATGAGTATTTGTTGACATTAATTATGATCTTGAGGATAATCATAGTAATGATTACTAACACATAAGGTTTAGTAAGTTTTAATTCCTGCTCCTTCTTTAATCCCTTACCCTGTTTTGATACTAACTTGAGAATTCTGGGTGCTAATATTTCACAGAAGGATTAAGTAAGTTTTTTAACATGTTAAAAACTTGTGTATATGCCATCAATTTAGAAAACATGGAATGAAATTGTATACCACTTAACTCAATTTTTCTTGCATATGTCATTAGGTTTTTATGTTCTTAGCATATGTACATACTTATACATATATACACACAACTTTTTAAAGCAAACATTGTAATATTTTCTGGCCCGTTTTGAATGGCTGTATTAACTTTTCATTGCTGTTACCAAAATACCTGTCAAGAATAACTTAGAGGAGGAAAGTTTATTTTTGCTCAGAGTTCCAGAGATTTAGTCCATGATTGAGTCATTTGCTCTGGAATCAAGGTGAGGCAGAACATCATGGTATAATAGTGTGGTGAAGGAGCCCTGCTCCCTTCATGTCAGCTGGGAAAGCGGGAGAGAGAGACCAAGTGAACGACAGAGACCCCACAGGACTGATGAACATTTCCAGGGTATGACCCCAGTGATCCATCTCCTCCAGCCATGTCCTATCTGACTACAGTTACCACCATTCAAGCTAGGTTATAGCTCTCATAATGTAATCATTTCACTTCTGAATATTCCTGCATTAACATGGGAACTCTGTGGGGACCCCTCATATCTAAAATATAACAACAGCCTATCACATCATTCTTAATTTTTCTTTCACATTGTATTTTTTAAAAACATTTTGTCTTAGGTGTAGTTGCACACAATATCTTTATTTTATTTTTTATATGGTGCTGAGGATTGAACGTAGGGCTTTGCACGTGGTAGATGAGCATTCTACCTCTGAGCCACAACTTCAGCCCCATCTTTCATATTTTATTTTTAAAGGGACTGGAAAAAGTTTCATTGATCATAAGTATTGATTTAGTTGAACATTTCATAGTCATTTAAAAACAGTAGTTCAACCATGTCCAGTTGACTTCTCTTGAGGTTCTAGGTGAATATAACCAGGTGGACCAATTCCAGAAAACTGACTGGGAGGTAGCCAAATTGAGTAAGAACCCATGAATGCATGCAATTGTATGATGAAATTTTTATTCTGAGCAGTAATTCTTGTCTGAGTTGAGTGCCAGGATCAGGAAAGTAGATGTCTGCCTATTTCTAAGGACCAAATGTTTAAGGCTGATCAGAAAAATCAGAATATGATTTAGCCCTAGAATGGAGTAGAGGTAGGCAGAGGAGAGACAGGTTGGGAGTAAACTGACATGCTCGGTGTAGTGTGGAGTTTGAGCTGCCTGCTGGAGAGCAAGGTCATCTGATTTAATAACAATAGTGCAGGGTAGATAGATTTTGGGGGGAGCTTTTTCTTACACAGAGACTAACCAAAGATCTCCAAGATTGATCTTTTTTAGTGAATATGTGGTGGCTGGAATAAGAATGACATGAAACAAATCACATTTAATGATATGTTACTCAAGCAGCAGACATAAGGTGTTCTATGTTGTGTGCAAATGTTGAAAATGTAAATGAAAAAGAATTAGGAAACCTTTAAAATATTTGACCTTTAGAGTGTATTCTGACTAGAGACACCACTATCACCTGGGAGTTTATAAGAAATACCAAGTCTCAGGCTCATAGTAAATCTGCTTGGTCAGATCCCCAGGTACTTCAAGAGCACAGGAACATTGGAGAAGACCTTAGACACCCTTTCTGAGAGTTCCCCAGAAGGAAGCAGCTTGGGCTAACCACCATTGTGTTGTGTTTGATAAAGTGCTGTGTATTTTCTATCCTCTTTCTGTCTCCTTTACTGGCTCCTGCTTTCAGTATTTCCTGAAATCAAGAGCTAAATAAACTACTTGCACTTGGTTTGCTTTGGGGAAGCCTAAACTAAGACATTCTGTATCTAGTATTTTGGTCATTGTTTGAGTCAATTGGACTTTGGACTGTTAACATTAACTGTTTGGAATTTAAACTTGTCAAGTGCTCTTTTGTCCATTTTATTCATTTATATTTTGTTCTCAGTATCCCAAACACATACCCAGACTGATGATCATATCAACACTCTTGCTCTATGTGGCAGTCCCTAATTGTTAGCTTGCAGTTGGCAGGTGACCATGCCTAGGATAGCAGCTGCCACCACCCTTTGCCACCACACAGTTGATTGCCTCTCCAGTTAACATTGCCCTGAGCAATAAATAAAGGAGCTATTTCTTTCCATAGCCTACCTTCATCCTACTGATTAAAAATAAAATTAAAAAACAAAAACAAAGCCAGGGGTGGTGGCACATGTCTATAATCCCAGCTGTTCAAGAGGCGGAGGCAGGAGGAACAGGAGTTCAAAGCCGGTTCCAGCAAAAGCGAGGTGTTAAACAACTCAGTTAGAACTTGTCTCTAAAATAAAAAATAGAAAATAGGGGTGGGAATGTGGCTCAGTGGCTGAGTGCCCCTGAGTTCAATCCCTGGTACCAGCCCCCCCCCCACACAAAAATCTGAAAACCACAATTTGGAGACATCAGTTGAAACACATGCCAGATGTTTGGGCTTTGGAGAAGGTTTTAGGTAGAATCCTCCTAGTCATTCCTCTCTTCTTGGGCTCCAATCTGAGGAAGGTACACACACACAAAACAAAACAAAACAAAACAAAAAACCCACAAAAAACCCTGGTCCAATGAGATAAAAGGACTAACATTATGGGATGTCTATATGTATGGATGCCCCCGAGTCTCCTACAAGCGGATCTTCTCGGACAGGCCATGGTACCCTAAATCCAGTGGCCAGATTTGGGTTTTCTTGTTCTTCAAGACTGGATTCATTATTTCATTGAGCAGATCTGACAATGCCAACCAAGTTAGTTGTGTGAAAGTAGATGGCTAGAGAAAGCTTGTCCAAAGGGGAGACCCCATTAAGTGAGCTTGTTAAAAAGGAGCAACACAATGAAAAGAAGTGCTGGTGCCTATGACCCTTCCTATCATAACCCATTTTGTGCTGCCATAATGGAGTATCACAGACTGGGTAATTTATAATGGACATAAATTTATTGGCTCACAGTTCTGAAGACTGGAAAGGCCAATATCAAGGTGCCTGCATCTGGCAAGGGCCTTCTTGCCTCATCCTCCCATGGCAGAAATGAGAGCTCAGAAGTGAGCAAAAGGGTTTTCAATTCACCATTCAGTGGCAGCACCAAACTTACCCATGTGGGTGGAGCCCTCAGGACCCAATTAATTACCTGTTAAAGATACCATCTATTAATATTGAAACAATGACAACTAAATTTCTACATGAGTTTTACATGATACAAACATTAAAACCATTACACCATTAGCAGAAATGGAACACTGCCCACTGTTATAACATGCCCCACTATATTATTCTAGACTAGACACATCAGACTAGCAACGTCTTTGGGAGAATCTAGTAAAAAAGTCATATGGGGAAAGTCTAGAATTTGATTCTTGAACCTGCACTTCATTATGGTATTTAACTTAAAGTATTTTTGGTTTACTTCCCAAAATGGTTGGGAGTACTGAATACTTTAATATATAAACCATTTGTAACAATTCTTCACACTTGGAAAACCCTTAATAACTAGTAGCTTGCTAGTGGAGGCAGAGATCATATCCC
Organism: Ictidomys tridecemlineatus; assembly: GCF_052094955.1. Lineage (NCBI taxonomy): Eukaryota > Metazoa > Chordata > Mammalia > Rodentia > Sciuridae > Ictidomys > Ictidomys tridecemlineatus. The sequence continues at coordinate 38,863,041 of NC_135482.1, read as the reverse complement.
TTCTGAGGGCAGAGATACAACGTTCATACCTTCTCATCACTGACTTCTGTGAATTCCTGCAAGTGCTGCTCCTGAATGACTTCCTGGTTAGCTCAGATGACAGTCCATTTTAGATTTTTTTCTGCCATCTGCATGTTAAAAACAATATAAATACTCTTAATAGCAGGCTTCTTCAACAGTGAAGAATTTCTTTGTATATGGTGTGAGAACAAAAACACACATATCAGCAAAAATGGATGTTGAACTAATAAACCAAATCCTGAGTTCTCCAGCCTAGCCCCAGGATAGAATTTCCCTGTGGGTTTGGGCAGTCTTTCCTGAATTATATTGGGCTGGGTATTAGCACTTCATTTTAAGCCATGTGCTCACCTAATGATTTCCTGGAGAGAGTCAGAGAAGAGATAGTGTACAGGATATTTCATCTTAGCACACAGATCGAATGTCAAACTCAAATGATTAGAACTCATCCTTAGAGCCAGTCGGGAGAGAATTCTAAGTTCAAAGACTGTATTTCCCTTAGGATGACAAGTTTGATAGCCAAATACTTCCTGCCTACTTCATATAGACAAGTACAAAGTTATCATTAATTCGTAGTGCATTTAAATATCAATTTGCTCTAAATTCTGAACTAGTATGCAGTTTGTTTTGATATTGAAGAGGAGTTTGAGAATTTTCATGTTTGATATTCTTTCTAATCCATTGAGTGACACTTTATCATTTCTAAAGGAAGAGAATGTAAAAAAGCATACAGCAAAGACATGATGAAGCAAACACAATAAAATGCTAGTTGTGGACTTTAGTAGTGGACATACAAGTGTCCATTGTGAAATTGTTTGAGTTTTTATCTATGTTTGGAAATATCTGCAGAAAACCATGGAGGAATGTGTAATGTGAGATGCCTGCTGCCCAGGTGTTCAGTAGCACATTTGTGGGTTCCATGTCCTGCTGTCCCCCAGCTCCATTCACCCTTTCAGTGTCTTGGGGATCAAGAGGGTTGGAGGATTTGGGAGGAGGTAAGGAATCTGAGTCAGGACTACTGCTACTAACCTTTTTAGTTATACTGCTTAGGCTTTTCAGTTGGCCTGGGATCTAAAACATTGCTTGGCATGGGATGTTATATGGAGAATACATTAAGAATTTTCAAAAACTTTAAAAAATCAATTTTAGTGCCCCATTCTGTATGTATTGATTTTTCCCCCTGGGACTTAAAAATAAATTTAGTATTTAATCTTTTGTATGTTCTACAGAAGAGCACTTTTATTGTGCTGCAGTTTAAATCTAGGGATGTCAGTTTCAGGCCTTAAAGCAATAAAAGTAAATAATTTTTCTAGTTTTGGACTAATTCTTTCTGACCAGTTTTAATTATTTCATAGAGTAAATGACCCTTTATAAATTCTTCTTGATACATATTTTGACACAATTTTAACCAACAGTGTAGTTGGTTAAAATTTAATTAAAAATATGCTATATTGTCTGCTTGGAGTCAATTTCTTATGTGTGTTCTTACATCATGGTAAAGAAGTTTCCTTGGTGCCCAGAGGACAATGCTCTTGGCTAAGATTGTTCTACAGTGTATTCAGAAGGCTCTATATGTTATTTGCTTTCTTCCAGTGGACTATTCAAGCTTTGTTAAGTAAGTAACTCCTTGCAGATAAAGATGGACTTTTACTCAAATTAGTAATTTTGCTCTTATATGTATTTGAATATGACGTTTTATTTGTATTTGGATTGGCAATTTAAGAATTGAACAGAGATTCAAATGATAACATTGTGGCTGAATTCAATGTGATTTTGTGGATTCATGGAGTGCTTAATGGTGCTCTGTGATGGGTGATAGTGAAACTACATGTCACCTGCAGTACTAATAGGTTTCTTCATTTACATCCATCACCTCTCTCTTGCAAAACAAAATGGATTAGGCACCTACCTAATAGCTGCATAGCAACTTCAGGTTATAAATCACTTTTCTTGGCATTTCTTTCTGTCTTTACAATTCTCCGAAGCTGTAGGTCAGGTATTCCTTGTCATAAGCAGAAGAGAGAATTGTCTAAGATCACAGAACATAGCAAGTTGTATCTTTTTATTTTGCTTAATCATCTCTGGTTTTATTTTTAACCACTATGTTTAGCACATTCTCTATGTGCATGGAAATTATATATTAAATCATCTCTTTCTTAATAACATGCACTTTGTTAGTGTGTTATTCAAAATCTGTTCAAAAGATAAATTTTATAGAAGACTTTCTAGTTTTAGAAATTTATGCTGTATGAGTCAGGGTGTGATATGTATGTGTTAATCCATTTCTGTTGCTAATTACATTATATCACAGACAATGTAAATTATAAAGAAAAGTTTATTTTGGCACATGATTCTGGAGGTACAAGGTTGAGGGGCTACATCTGGCCATGGCCTTTTTGCTAGCAAGGTCCCAAGATGATACAAAATATCACTAAGACAAGAAATGCAGTATGTGCATACAATGCGTGTGTCTCCTCAGGTCTTTTCTCTATTTTTACAAAGCCACCAGGATTTATCCAGGGGGGCTTTAACTTAATGAACTTACCTGATTCTAATCACTTTCCAAAGGCCCTGTTTCTAAACACCATGGTAGGATAAAATTCCTACCTCTTAATATCTAACAATATTTAAATTTCATCACATGAGCCCTTGGGGTCATGCTCACACCCTATCCAAATTGTAGCAATATATTTTATTTGAGCAAATATTTTTGTTTTTCAACCAAGATTTCCACAATGACTTTGAAAAGGTGTTTTAAAAATGAGTTCATATTTTGGAAATCACAGTTCTTGGTTGACGTTGAACCAGTCAAGTTTTATTATATCACACTTGTCCTACTTGGAAACTTAGATCAGAGGTTCCCCATCTATCTTACTACGGAACACTGATTTTGTAAAAATACATAGGGTTTCCTTTAATTCTTCGAAAATGTGTTGTAAGGAACACAGGATACATTTAAATTTGATCAATGAAAAAGAATAATTTTCATCAGTCCACACAGGTAGGGGTGCGCTCAAGATCAGCTTCTCACTTTTGCTGGCCCATCAGCCACCTGATAACCCACAGAGCTTGGCTAGCAGGTCTCCTCCTAGTGCCAGTGACACATGTGAGTACATGCATGTGTGTGAGCCACCTTGCTTTCCTGTAGTGAGGCAGGATGTTCTGTTGGACCACATTTTACTTTCATTATTTGCTTACCATGTGGAATTAAATGTAAAGTGGGGCCTGTCACAGAGGTAAGAGGGTTAGCCCTTTCCTGAGCATGTGTGAGTGTGTGTATATATATACACACACCATTTTTGAGAGAATATTAAAATGTAAAATAGATATATGCTCACCTTTGGGCCTAATTTACAATGTACTTGATTTGCTTTATATCAAATGAAGGTAAGAATTGTCTTCTATATAAATGGACATTTTCATTTTCTGTTTTGATACATATTTTTAAATGAAGCTACAGTTACAACCATCACATTTTCCTAATGTTGGTGTTTTCAAAAATGCTCATAGCTGCAGGGTACTTATCAAAATGTGCACATTCAGTTCTCAGGCGAAGCTGCCTCTTCTTAAGAATGTAACAGAAACCAAATGGATTCTTCTCTAATTTTTCTGGTAGTTTATTTTCTTACTTTATATTCTTCATTAAAATTTGATGTCCCCCCCTTTAAACTCTGAAAAGCTGCTTAATTAAACAACATTGTTGGGTGTGATGGAGGAAATTTGCCTCATGTTATCTTACTAATGCCTGTCTTTAAACACTTGCTGGTATTGGCAAATCGTAATGTTTGCAAATAACAGATTAACAACACCTTGTATGTACATGTTACTTTCTAATTAACATTGGGAAAGAGTTTAGTGTAACACTTTTGAAGCAAGGTGAACTTCATAATTAATGTTTTAGTCTGATTTGCTCTGTGAAAAATTTTTTGTAATTGTAGACTGATGCAATGATGATTTCCACATGGAGGGATTACAAAATAATGATAAATTATATTATACCTAACATTTCTGTAGCACTTGCAATTTTACAAATTCCTTCCATATCATCAGGTACGAAATTAGTGGTCCAACTAAATATGGCAACATTAAAAGTATACATGGGTAGAGCAATGATCCTTTAAGATGTACAGTGGATCCAGATTGATCACTCACCTTCCTGAAACTCCATTGACATTTTAGTCCATCTGGAGTCTGATCTAAATGCCATAACATTGCCCAGAGGATGCTACATAAGCTCCACCTATTACTTCCACTCTTATCCATTCCACTCCAGCCATATTTTGGCAGCCTGACTGTAAGCTCTTTGAACAAAGCAAGTGTTTTCTCTCTTTAAGACCTTTGCCCTGACAGATATTTCTACTTTTCTTCTTCTTCTTTTTTTACTGTTTTGTATGTGAGGCTTTTCATCATTAACATATCCTGTATGAAAGCAACTTTTTCAAGAAGTACTCTCTTGCCTACTTTACCATTCCTATTCTGGTAAAGCACCCTGTTGGCTGCTTTCAACCATTTCAATTTGTACTATTACTCATGTATTGATTGCTCTTTTGTAGTAAGGATTGCTGCTTGTCTTGGTGATTCTTGTGCTGATGTGTGATCAAAAACTGTTGCTATGGAACTAAGAAGAAAAAGGTGTGTGGGTCTATAAATTGACAATTATTCAGCAAATTTTAAATGAGCACTGATCAAATTGGGGTGCAACTTTTGATTTTTTTAAATCTAAACAAAAAAGATAAAAAAAAACCTCAGTGCCAATATTGTTCCAAAGCATCTCTCATGCTCCTCTTGCATAAAGTAAGAAAACAAGAAATCCTTAAGTCGGGGTATTTCTGGTTAGGACAAAGGCTTTTGGGTCTTCCATATCTATGCAAACACTTGGGTCTTTATTTCTCCCTACGAAAGAAGAGCAAAACTTTAAAAGCATGACTACTGTTACAGCCTCCTAAATTTTCCATTAGTGAAAGAAATGAGAGGTTTAAAAGCTTTGCACTATTACAAAGCAGCTATTTAATTATAAATTTATGTATGGTATTTCATAGGTGGGAGAAAGAGCATGCTTAGGTTTTAGACTTGTTTGATATTGATAGATGCAGATGTTTATGTGACATTTGGACTTTCAATCTCTATATAGTTTGCATCAGAAATTAGAACTTAAGAAAAGTTAACTTGTAGAATTTGATCTTTTTTTCCAACACCCGCAGGATGTGAGGATGGTCAAATTTTATTTAGGTTTTGAACTAATTCTAAGGCTTCCATGGTCCACATTAGCACAGAGTCTAGTATCTACTTCTTGAAGAGTATAGAAGAACCCTGAGGGATAATATAGTTTAAAGTGGGGAGGGGCAAGGGCAGTCCTGCCACATATCCAAGGTAGGATAAACCCCAGTCTCACAAGTCCACACCATTGTTTTTAGCTGCCAGATGGTGCTGGCAGGTGTCTCTGCAATGCCTGACTGCTGATGCCCATCCATTGCTGCTGGTTCAGGATATTCTCTGAGAGAAGATGATCCTGCTTCCTAGGGCTAAGCTGGACTCTACGTTGGCAACTTGAGCTGCTGAGTTCAGTGCTCATCTTTCTCAAGCCACACACACAACCACTGCCAAGGTATCAGCTGGTACAGGGGATACTCCTTCAGACCTGGTTCCAGAGTCTTCCTCCTAGGGTTATATTCCTAAATGTCAGCTAACACTCTACTTTTCTACTCTTAAACACAATATGCTTAATTATACTACCTTTACATGGACAGTGGGGTTTCTAGTAAAAATTTCTAGGACCCTAGACAGAGTCAATTTAGATTCCTCTTAAGACAAAATTTCTAGTAGTTCTCTCACTAGGAAAGAGTAAAACACAATCATGAAAATAAATTCTCCCCTGATGAGACATACTATGAAGTAAAGGATAAGGGGTCAGTCGGTTTGTCAATTCCCTTACTTATGAAATACAAATATCCATTTTCAAAAACATGCTGTGGCAATGTAGCCCAGTGATGGAATGCTTTCCTAGGTTGTGTGAAGCCCTAGGTTTAGTCCCTAGCACTGGAAAACAACAACAAAAGCCTTGCATTTGCTATAATGTTATAATTTATACTGATCCCCAGCTTCTCATATATCCACTCTATTCTGTAAAGTTTTACAATATTTAGTGACCAAGAATATTAGATCTTCCCTGGAATAAAGTCTAATTTTGGTGCTTAGGAGAGCACTTTCCCAGATTAATCAGCCCTTTTATATGCTTGTTTTATGTGACTAGATTCTTTCCACTATTCAGAAAGAGTAGGGGTCCATTAGCACTCAATATTGTTTTATTTTTTTTCTCAAAGATAATGGGCTTTTCATACTCTTGTTTACAAACAAAATTAAAAATAGGGTTTTGTAGAGAGGAACTTAATTCTAATAGAATGTTGATTAACTGAAGTGTTATTTTTTTTTCCTTCTTCTTCCTGAAAGTCTAGGAAAGCACCTAATAGAAAATTAGGATTACTTTTAAGTAAAGCTACAGCAAGTAAATTTTGCAAAGTAGAAACCACAGCATATTTGAATGTTCTATGCTGATTGATACATTATTTATTAGCAACATGTAGCTATTTAAATTAATCAAAATTAAATTAAAATTCTGTTTCAGTTTTACTAGCCATATTTCAAGCACTCATCACATGTGGCTAGTGGCTACCATATTGGACAGCATACATGTGGAACATTTCCATTATTGCAGAAAGTTCTATTTGACCACGCTAATAAAATGTCATGGTTACAATGCTTTGTAGAATGGGTAGTTGAGAGAATCAGAGCCAGAGTTAGCCCAATGAACAATGACAATCATGGTAGGAACTTTTCCATCTTGCTGTAGTACATAGAATTAGAATGGGAGGCTGTCATTGTTCTGAGACATAGAGGATAACAACCTTTGTTCCTGTCATGAATTTAGTAGAATAGAGTGTTTTAAAGAATCTTAAAGGTTAGTGAAACCCATTAACAAATTAATATTTAAACTGTTTATAAGACCTAATTTTGTTTACATGGAGAAAACAGAAACTCCATACTTCAAGAATCAATATACTTTACAAGGAATAAGATATTCAGTTTAGCATCATGTAAGAAAATTAAGTTATGAGAAACTACTCTTAATATTATTTGATAATACATTTTCCATAATGAACAAACTTGAAGACTTGCTGAAAATATTTTCTATAGACTCCTGGGGAACTAAATGCTGTTTTAAATCTTCAAATATAATAAGATCAGCCAACAACTTAGTATAAGGACAAAAACATTGAGGTCAAAAGAAATCATTGAATACTTATGAAATACATGCATAATATTTTCCATCATTTTAAATAATTTAAAATCACAATTGTATCCATTTATATTGTGATGCAACTCATCTGTCATATGTACTTACTATCTTCTTGCCAAATGATAAGATCAACAGAGCCATATGTTCCTTAAGCTCTTCTTGGACAGAGATTTTACTAAAGCTAGAACAAGTAAAGTGTTACTCAGCCAGCAAAGGCATCATTAGTTAAATTTATGTTCTAGGCAGTATTGGTCCAAAATATGTACTCAGAAACTTAATTTTAAGGTAGTTAATATGAGACCACTTTAGATCCAAAATATAAAACAAGAGGATCCCCAGAAAAGCCTGGACAAACTATTATATCAATTATGAATTAAAGAGTATCATAGAGTTTACTAATACAAATATGATGCATGAATATTTAACTTATTAGGAATGTTTTAGTAAAGTATAATTGTTTCATGTAAGAACTGAAGAATTTTAAAGCTGAAGAGAACCTTAGAGATTACATTGTTTGCTATGAAAATGTCAAATCTGAGGCCCTGTTGATTTTCCCAAGGTCAGGAGTTGCATAAAGTCAAAGCTGAGACCAAAGGCACAATTATCTGGTTTGTAGTCCATCAAGTAGAATCAATTAATTTTTTAAGGTCAGATTGTCCATTATAATATTGAACAGTTTACAATTTTCATATAATTTTTAAACATAAATTTGTATACAGCGATCATTCCCAAGTTGAGTACTTTCAGAAAATCTCTTAATATTATTAGCTAATGAATAAGCATTCACTGTTAAATTTGGCCAGTGATACTACAGGCACAACTGTATAGAGCACTTGAATTGAGCTTCACAGGCCAAATCCTGAGCACTTTCAGACCCTGGTTGGCTCCTCCCGTCTTTTGTTGTGGTTCTTCCTGGGTACCTTGACTTGTGACCATGTAATTTCAGGTACCTTCAATCCCAGGTCTTAAGCATCTCTGTATTCCTAGTACCTAGCATGGGGACTTACTGCAGACTGCCTGGTCTCTTGAATGAAATGAATGAATGAATGAATGAATGATCGATTATATTCCATCCAATAAAGGCCTTGTTTTGATAAATACATATGAAGAACAGAATTCACAAGAAGAGTATAGCTCTGAATTGTAAAAATTCTTTTTGTTCTTTTGTAACAGACAAATCATGTTTTTAACAGTATTGATTTTTGTTTGATGAGCAAAACCAAAATTAAGTAACTTTTGTTCTCAATGCAAATTTCTAAATCTCTTATAATGGAGATTTAGCTGGCTCTCTTGACTGGGGAGGTGGGCTGTCAGTTAGGAACAAGAATTGCAAAGCAAAACCTTGGAATGACTTGGAGGAGCCAAGGAAAATGTGGATCCTTTTTAAAAATCACTCTAATTACCTCTATTTTGTAGATAGATGAAGTAACTCTTAAGTGTTTCAACAAATAAATTGGGACATCATCTTGGTAAAAACATATCTGCTAAAGGAAAGTTTAGAAAGATTGTTTGCCTATCCTTGGATCACTCTATTATTTGCTAAAAATACCCCTCAATTCAAGTGTGGAGGACAGAATATATATGTATCTGTATAAATATGTATATAAATTTATGCATATGTATATGTATATACCTGCATACTCCAGCTATCCAGATATGAACATCTGAAAATGTTAGTTAATTTTATAATCAGAGAAGTATCATATGTTTTAAAAAAATCAGTTCAGGGTTTGGGGTTGTTTCTCAGTGGTACAGTGCTTGCTTAGCATGTGTGAGGTCCTGGGTCCAATCCCCAGGACCCAAATGAATGAACAATAAATTCAATTCACTGACTTAAGATATAGAAGTATCATGTTATGTTTGGGTCAAACATCAAAAGGAAATTAAAATTATAATCCTTTTGAAAATCATTTCCCAGTGCTGTGACGGAGGGAAGTTGCTATTTCCAGATTCTTGTGAGCACTCAGTTGAATGGCATGCAGGGTGAGCATTGACTGCTGCTAAAGTCTTGTAATTATGGATAAGAATAATTGTGCACAGGCCACTGAGAAAGATTATAAAATTCTTCTACCCAGTGCTGCCTGACAAAGATGTTGATGGGCTCTGGGAAATAGTTGTAACTCAGAATTCAGCCAGTTTGGACTTTACCATCAAATGCATTGTATCGCTGCCTGAAAACTTACTTTAAAGCAATTTAAGTTTTACATAGAAACAGAACAAAGAACCATACCTGGGGCACCTGACCCTGAACTGAATTGCCCACCAATTGAATTGTGTCTTACAAGGTAAGAGGTTAAGAGCATGTGCTGAGGAGTTGTTCTGGGAGGGAACACTATTTCTGTTCTCTCCTAGCTATCTCTTGAATCAATTTTTAAAATCTCTCTGTCCCAATGTATCTTTATCTATAAAATAGGAATAATAATAGTGTTTGCTCACAGGGTTTAAAAACAGGGGAGCATGGTGCACACCTGTAATACCAGTGACTCAGAGACTGAGGCAGGAGGATCTTAAGTTCAAGGTTAGCCTTAGCCACTTAGTTAGATACTGTGTCAAAATAAAATAGAAAATGGGCTGGGGATGTAGTTCAGTGATAAAGTACCCCTAGGTTCAATCTCCAGTACCATCACCTAAATAAATAAAAAATAAATAAAAATTAGGGGAAATAATTTATGTTAGCGGTGATAGAGCAAGCCTCTGGAAAAGATTAGATTTATTGGCTACTATAACTTCTATATGATATTACAACAATCTTAAATCTCTGAAGGGAAGAAAAAGTTATCTAGGATAGATACATCATCCCATAGAATAAAAAAAAAAGATATCCTAGTAGAGATTGTGCACCAAAATTTGTGTTTGGCATGTAAAGTGAGGATGGTGGCAGAAGTTGGATGAATGGAGGAAAGAACTGTAGCTGATTTATCAGTAATGGATTGAGCTCCTGCAAAAGTCTAATTAAGGTGAGAAGACTCCAAAGCAGGTTCCATAGTAGAAGGAATCAAGTTAAGTCCTGTGGGTTTTATTATTCACGTTTATGTGCTCAATTATATAGATTCATAACCAAGTGTCTATATAGAAACTTACATGGAATTTATGTATGGACACAGGATTTTGTAGTGAGCAAGACAGCAGCGGGATTGATTCCTCCAACCTGGGTTTGAGTACCAAATTTTCTTTTGCTTCTCCATGTACACATGGCCCTTTTTGCTTCAGATTATGCAAGTGAAGGATGGGAATAATGATAATGCTTCATTGAAACTTGTGATAGCAAAGATGATTAATCATGCAAATTCTATTGTAGAGGACCTACTATGTAAGAAGCCCCAGAAGTGGAAGAGGAGGGAATACCACCATCAGACAGAAAGGCTGTCCTCACCAAATTAGTCTCTCTGAATTCTGCTAATAGTCATTCACACTGGAAAACTTGAAAGAAAGCAGAAAGTATACAAGTACTTTTTATATATAGTACTTTTGCATAAGTTTACTGCTCATTATATTTTCTGTCTTCTTAGTGAAATTCCTCAATGAATCATTTTCAATGTGAAACCTTATTTCTTAAAAGGAAAATTAGTGATGCATTAATCTGTTGTTTCTATTCATCTCAAATATATTGATTTATTTACATTTAGAGATGATAGGATGAATCTTATCAGCCTGATTTCTTTTGTAGGTTTTTATGATTATTCTCTGTGGGAAACTTTACAGATTGGGAAATGCTTCTGATGTTTCTCATTTGATTATTTTTGTACAAACTCTGAAGATGAAGATATTTCTGGGATGTGTATAAAATGAACAGTTAGTAATGTTAATTCTACAAACAATGGAATAAGCTAGTGGTTAATTTCTTGTGTCCACAGAACCAAATGATTAAGTGATCAGGAAAATAATGTGTAACAGTTTGACTCGAGGGTATTATTTGATTTCAAAAGTATTTAAACACATAGCAAAGGATTCTAGATTTGCTTATCTAAAATGAATATACTCTTGAAACAATCCTACATAAAAATATGTGCATGTATATGTTTAGGTAAAATTGAATTTGTGGTTGTAGGTATGTGTTTCTATATGTATGTATATATACATATATGTATTATGTAATACATATAATTTTATATAATGTTGATAGACATTTCTGTGGACTTCTTGAAAAACATTTAGGATAAAAGAATAAATACATATATTTATTTTATTATTGATTAATCAGTCTTACCTGATTTTTGATAAAATTGAATGTGAGGAATTTCTGAGGTGATTTGTGAATTGTAAAAGCTGTTCCTCATCCTGTTGAAGCAAGGCATCTGAAATAGCATTTAATGATAGCTTGCTTCATTGTTGTTAGAAACTAGAAATTTGAGGCCAGTTGATGGACAAGCTCTGTGGGTGTTATGCAGTGTCTGGCTCAGAAACCAGTTTTGGATCCTGCCTAGCTCATTCGGCTTCCCTCCCAGGTTTCCTGATCAGAAAATTGAAGGCCAGCTGCTGCCTGTCATTAGGAAGCTCAGTGAAAGTCAACATGAGGCTGGAAGATGGCTGGGGCTGATGGGGCACTGCCCACATTCTGGCTAAGGGGCACCTCAGCAAGGGCTTTGCTAGCACTTGGCAGGTGATCTTCTTGCTCTAATGCAGGGCCAAAGAGGAAATGTATCTATCTGCTTGAAAATGTTATGTAATTTTGATAGACATTTCTGTGGACTTCTTGAAAAACATTTAGGATAAAAGAATTGTTATTCTTTAATCTCATCTATGCCTTTTTAAGACTAAATTGAAGGACTCTGTTTATGTCCCTCTGAAGCTTAAATCCAAGCAGCTCCCTGCCCTTTTCTTTCCCTGCAGAGGTCCATTCGTGCTTACACAATCCTTTCTGTAATATAGTGAAGCCTCAAGGGGTGATTTGTTTTTTAACCTCCCTTAATGAAGATAATCATATTACGCCCTGCAGCTTAACAGTTGTTACTCGTCATTTGGTGTGATGTCTTGGTCGGTGCTCCTACATATGTTGTACTTGTTCACATACGCTAAATTGCTAAATTCTCCTAAAACCCCCTGAATGTTTTGGCTGAGTGATTTCTTTTGGCAGTTGATTACCCAGGTTGTTCATATACTGGGTGTCATGAATATGTCCTGCTTTTTATCAAACTATTTCATACAGTGTTATTTTTTGTTTAGCAAAACCTTTTAAATAAAAAGAAAATGCTGACATTTGAATGGAAAGGCCAGAGGCCTTAGGAAATGCCAGAGGAATTTTGCAAATATCCCCTCTCAGTGGCCCAGACAATTGGGATGTAATTCTTCTAGGGCAGCAGATGGAGGTGGTAAAAACTGAGCTTCTAAATGGCATGAATCTCTGAGTTAAAGGGCTTGGTGCTGTGCCATGCAAACAGCCCTGCTTTCTTGCAGCCTGCAATAAGAATGGAAGCCAGGTTTCAGAGAAGACCACCTCTCAGAGAAAAGAGAAACCCAAATCACCCTGGGGTGTGTAGAAATTACCATACTTTAAAAATAACAGGTTTTTGGAAAGGAATACTGGTGTTACACCAAAACTCTTAAAAAAAAATTGTAGTTGTAGATGGACAGAATGCCTTTAGCTTGTTTGTTTATTTTTATGTGGCACTAAGGATCAAACCCAGTGCCCACCCATGCTAGGCAAGCACTCTACCACTGAGCTACAGCCTGAGCCCATACACCATGACTCTTAACACGTATTAACTCTATGTAGGATATGTGTATGTGTGTGTGTGTGTGTGTGTGTGTGTGTGTGTGTGTGTGTGTGTATTTATGATTCTGGGTTTAAATAATATACAGCTGATCGTATCGTATTTTAACAAATACCTCTCTCCCCTGCCAAAACAGCCAAAGTATGGGTTTTCTTTCTTTTTTAAAACATTTTTTAATTGTAGATGGACACAGTACCTTTCTTTATCTTTATGTGGTGCTAAGGATCTAGCCCAGTGCCTCATGTGTTCTAGGTGAGCACTCTACCAATGAGCCATATACATAGCCCCCAAAGTATTGGTTTTCTTTGTGATATATATATATAATATATATTTTGAAGTGGGAGAGGCAATATTTATTCTAAGTGGAAAGAAGAGAAGTCAGGGCGTTCAGAACTTGTTAATTTGTCTGATATTTTTCTCAATATTTTATCCCCTCTCTGATGGCACAGGATTATTCTACTTTTATAATTCTAAGCATATGAAACTTAAATGTATATTGGCCCAGCTTCTGTCACATGGTGTTTAGCTACTAATTTTTGAACGAATTTTACATAATTGACATCTGTTCTCATTTTTAGCAGTTCTATTTAATGACAGTGACTTTAAAAATATCATTAAAACATTGGTAGTTTTACTAAGCCCCCATGCTTGCTGGAACAGCAATAAAAGAGATGCAAATAAATTTTATGACTTTTAGCTGAGGAGTTATGGATATCAAACCATACATTTACAATTGCAGGCACTTTCTTCCATCATTCCTATCACCCGTGGAGGAGGTGCAAGTGGGGAGGAAGTAGCTGGAGTGTTGTACTGAAAGTATGGTCACAGAGAAAAGAACATGCATTCAAAATTCTACAGTCCTCTATCTGTGCTGAGACAAAAAGAAAAAAAGAGAAATACACAGCCTAGCCCTTCTTCCAGTGTTTAAATGAATGTGCCCAATTATTTTAACCAGTTTCCACTGACTTGTCAAAAATCCTCATGTATAATAATGGTCTGCCACTAGCAAGACTGGACAGAAATACTGTACAGTAATTGATTTTGTTAGCTGAACATCTGGCAGAACAGCCTGGTGTTTACTTGGAAGAAATGTTCCCCAACTGGAATAAGTTTGCTGTTGGGTTTTAGGGCACTAAAGTGCCAGATCAGAGTGCTCTGGGTATAAAACACATAGATGGCAATAAGCAAGGATCTCAATAAAAGAAAATAAGGATAAGGTGAACCACGTTTTACACATAGACTGGGGTCAGGGTGAAGATTTTCTAGAATCTCTTTTACTGCGGTTCGAAATGGAAACCAGGGAATGTTCAGTAGAATAATTGTTTTACTTCATATGATTTGTAATTAGCTGTTCTCTTTGTTTAATGATGTGTAACTGACGTGATTCTGCAATCTGCATTTGGGGTAAAATTGGGAGTTCATAACCCATTCCAATCTAATGTATGAAATATGATATGTCAAGAGCTTTGTAATGTTGTGAACAACCAATAAAAAAAATAAAAAATTTAAAAAAAAAGATTGACCTTAATAAATTCAGATAAATAAAACTCTATTATTAGAAGAAAATAATTCCTTACTAAAATACAGTACTTGGGAAGTGCGTCCATGATATAAGATCTTACTGATTAGAATGCAGTACTGATTATGTTAAATACTGTCACTTGTCTGGCTCACCTGGCCCCTTTAGTCTGACATGTTTATCTGTATATTGTTGGGTAGTTTAATAGTTTTTCTCATAAATTTGTGATGAATTTTTATTTTTATTTTTTTACCATTCAAACGTTCACAATGTGTTCACAGTCAACCCAACTGATTTCTGTAAGTGGGCTGTAAGTTATAGATTGTGTTTAGGATCATAAACTGTGGATACTTTTTTTCTTTACTTAATTCTAAAGAGTACATGGTAGCATATGATTTCTTGCAGGACATTTATAGAAATGTTTTCTAAGGTAGTAGCCAAGGGTACTCAGCCTGAGTGGTAGGCTATGTTGCCATAGTCTCCTCATTTGTATTACTAAAATTGTACCTGGTAATTCATTTTACCTTTAAAGATGGACCTCCCAATAGGTTGAGATTACCTTGTGGTAAGAACATGCCCTATCACTCAAAAGTTGCAACGCAGCAAAGAAAACAACAAAATTAAAGATGTACCTATGGATTAGGAAAAAATATTTTCAAACCCTGTATCTGATAAAGAGTTAATATCCAAGATAAGCAAGGAACTCACAACTCAAGAACTCACAAACACACACAAACTCAAAACTGCAATTCAAAAAATGGCTGAATAAACAGCTTTCCAAAGAAGATGCACACATGGTCAAAAGATGTGAAGAGATGGTGATGTTATCAGTTATCAGGGAGATCAATACAAGTCAAACCACAGTGAGGCTGGGTTTGGTGGCATGTACCTGTATACTCACCTGCTTAGGGGTCTGAGGCAGGGTGGCTGCAAGTTCCAGGTCTTGTCTCAGTAAAAAAGGGATGTGAATATAGCTCCAAACTGAATGCCCCTGGGTTTAATCCCCAGGAGGGAAAGAAAAAAAAATTCTGGGGGTGTAGCTCAGTGGTAGAGCTTATGGCTAGCATGTATGGGGCCCTGGGTTTCAATCCCCAGGGCTACAGGAAAAGAAAAACCAAAACACATACGAGATATCATCTCATATCTATTAGCATGCCTACTATCAAAGAAACAAAATAGTTGACAAGAGTATGGAGAGAAGGGAACCCTGGCATACTATTGGTGGTAGTGTAAGATGGTGCAACAATGATGGAAAAAAGTATGGTGGTTCCTCAAATATAGAACTATGAAATGATTCAGCAGCCCCTAGAAATAAAATCCATACTTTGAAGAGATAACTGTACTCCTATATTCATTTCAATATTATTTACAATGGATAAGATATAAAGCCAATATAATTGTCTTTAGTGCATGAATGGGTAAAACCATTGTGATATATGTGTAGAAACAAGTATGTATACTTGTGTGTATAACATCTATATCATATATATTATGAAATACTGTTCAGCATTAAAAAAGGAGATCCTGAAGGTGGTGCATGCCTATAATCTGGCAACTCAAGAGGCTGAGGCAGGAGGATGGCAAGCCTGAGGCCAGCCTCGGGAACTTAGTGAGACCCAGTCTCAAAGTCTCAAAACAAAAAATAAAAAGGGTTTGAGATGTGGCTCAGTGGTAAAGCACCTCTATGTTCAATCCTTGGTACCCCCCCAAAAAAAACCCCAAACCAACAAACCACTAAAAACCAAAAGGAGATTCTGTTACTTAGAACCACATGGGTGGACCTGGAGACCTGGAGGGTGTTGACATTCTATTAAAGTGAAATAAGCCGGACACAGACAGAATTCACACCATTTCACAGATATGGAATCCAAAATAGTCAAGTACATGGAGGAAGAGAGTAGAAAGGGGTAGAAAGTGGAAAGAAGTAGAAAGGGGCAGGAAGAAGGTAGAAATGGGGAGACGGTGATAAAAACCTACAAACTGGCAGTTGTCTAGAATGACTGAGTTTAAAAATCTGATGAAAGTATAATGACTATAGTTAATAATATTATTAATACTTCATTGTATGTTGCAAATGTGCTTAGAGAGATTCCAGGTGCACTCACCACATACACACACAAATAACAATGTGAAGAGATGCACATGTTAATTAGCTTCACTGTAGTAATAATTTCACTGTGTATATTTATATCAAAGCATCATGCTGTATACCTCAAATATATACAAATTTTCTTTAAGAAAGAATAATCCCATCCATTTTATTTTCTAGCCAAATTATTTACATATAATATATATTAAATGAATACTAATTGACAAATTCCTTCATGTTGTATACATATTTTTTCCACATCATTTATAATACCAAGTAAAAGTTTGCAAAAGAAATAAATTGTCATATACAGATGTGAAGGACAGTGTGAATGTCTAGCATGCTGGAGCCCCTGGCTTCTGTTTTTGGACCCCAAACAAATAAAAATGTGCAAATGTGCATTTGTTTTGCCGTTTATATGTTCAACATGAGTATTTGTGATACTCAGTAACACTATGCAAATAAGTTTGTCAGGAAAACTAGGAAGAGGAATTTTAAAATTATATTTCTTAAGTATAAAGAAACCACTAGGATCTCACCAGACTTAGAGTTTTTGTCCAGTTGTCTAGTTCATTCTGGCAATCTGTGAGCAACATGTCATTTTAGTCTGATACCTGGTGGTGACCAAGAGGTTGGCCTCTGGGGCTAAGCAAATCTAGGTTCAAATCCCATTTCTACCAGTTTCCTTTGTATTTGTCAATGGTCCAAAGAGCTTAATCTCTCTGAGTATCTTTTCCTTAGTGAGGAAACTAATTGAATGCCCCAGACAGTGACTGGGAAGACAACTGAGGCAATGTATTTTAAAAACTTAAGCAAGTGCATGATGCCATGTAAAACTAAAAAAGTGATAGTTTTAAAATAATTTGAAGCAGATGAAATTAAATGATTTTATGCTTTAAATTTTTAAATGAATGTTTTAAGAATAAAAATAATTTGACCAGTTTTAACCTGTTTATTTAATTTTGTAATGCTTCGATCAAATCTATCTTCATTGATTAATATATTGGAGCACCATTATTTTACTTTATTTTTAAAGTATATTTTTTTTAGTTGTCAATGGACCTTTATTTTATTTAGTTATACATGGTGCTGAGAATTGAAACCAGTGCCTCACACATGCTAGGCAAGCACTCTGTGTCTAAATTATAACCTCAGCCCATTATTTTACTCTTTAATAGTAAAACAGTAATTTAAATGAAATGCTACCATGGTACATAATTCACTATCCATATTTCTTAGACATCAAAATGAAATTGCATAAAATTTTATCCTCAGATTTATTTCTGATCACCACATTTAAGCAGTTTCTCAGCTTATGCAGACAAGTCAGAATTTTTTAGCACATCTTTGTGTTTTTGAATTAAAGATTAGTTGCCTAATTCATTCCAGAAGCAATTACTTATTTCCCAATGCTGTTTTATTTTCTGAGACTAGAGGCTACAAATGAGATTTTCTGAGCATTCAAGGTACTCAGAGGCTGGGGAGGGAGAGACATTTTAGTGGTTAACAGTAAAAACCAATGAAACAAGATGATATAAGGTACAGAGGTGACATAGCAAAGGTAATGTGATCAACTATTGAAGTGAAGGAACTGAGTGGCTTTCTATGGTAAACAAAGTCATGGTTATGGTTGAAAGCACAGACTGAACTCGGTGGGTGGGTTTAAGCATCCATATGAAGTTTGGCTTTGGTGAAATGGAGAGAGGTGGAATAAAGTTGGTAGAAGGAAAATGCTGAAGGTCTTACAGCCTCAGCTGGATACTTATCTCTGTGCCTTGATTCCACTTTCCCGCCAGCTTGGGAGAATGGAATCAGGATTCATTTTACTTCAACTCATGTTCATTCTTTTTCTAAAATGGATGATTCTAAGTAAGTTCAAGTCTTATGGTGATGCCTCACATGCAAGGGGGAAAGCCTGAAGAGCTCTTTCCAGGTTGCAATCAGTAACAATTGAGTGACATCCAGGGCCCGAAGTAGTTAAACCTTCCTTCAGCCTCCTGTTGGCGAGGCTTGGCACCACCAGAAAGACATGCCATTCCTCACTTCTCTTAGCTCCCATATCACATCGCACTGCCTGCTGTTCAGACTACTCATGTGATCTGAAATGATTTGTTTGCCTTGATATTCCCAGTATGTAGAGAGCAGGTACTTAATATATTCAAACTCTTTCTCTCTCAGGCTTAGTAACTTTCCCTGACACAAAGAAAAATATCATAGATTTGTCAGCTAAGATTTTGATTTGCATAGTGATCACATCTGTGATTAAATTTTAGAGAATCTGGAGGTACTCAATTGTATTTTCAAGAAAGAAACTTAATAGACTCTTATTCAAAACTCATTGAGCAAATATTGAGTGCTGGGCACTGTGAGTGCTGGGGACACAGAGATGAAAGCAGATGCTTTATGGTCTTAAGTAGCTTCCTGTTGGTACTCTCTGATGCATACAGATAGTAGCAAAGCAGTAAGAGAACAAAAGGGTGTACAGAGTGCAATAAGGTCAAACAGCCCTCAAGCTAGCTTGAGATGGTTAGGAAACGTAGAGCACATACCATTTGACTTGGGCAAAAGTTACTATTTTCATGTAAGCAAATGAGGAACGTGTTGGGCATACCCGCAGTTTCATGCTGGAGTTAGTCTTGGAGAGGAGAAGGAACATTTTCTTACAATTCTTCCCAGGTGGAAGGAATGGAAAGGTGAGGATAAGGCAGGCACAGGTGGAATAAACTAATGAGGAAGACTCTGAGCCCTGAAGAAATGCATGCCTGGTCCACACTGCATTTCTGTTGTGTAATAAGGTATGCTACCTTCCTATAACTAGCTTAAAATTTAAAGAAAACTGAATGCATTTATTGTAGAAAGTTTGATCACCTTTCCAAAATTTTATCTTTGAATAAATTTATATATGTATTTTTGACAAATTTGTGATGTTATAATATTTGTCAGCGGAATTATCATTTCATGCTAATCCATTTTAAGGAATGTATTAGTCTGCAACATAATTTTAAATGACTAAAGTCTTCTTGGAATAAATGTATTCCATTTAAATTGTAGAGTAATGCTTAGATGTTTTTAAGATGGATTATCATGAATTGAGGTTTCCTTTATTATTTATGATTGTGGTGATGGTTTTGTGCATGTATGGGTATGTCTGAATTCATCAAATTGTATCTGTTAAGTGTGCAGATTTTTGTAAATTACATATTCCTCAAGCTACTTAAAAGTGAGTCAGGCCTGAAATTAAAAGTTTTAATAGAATAACTCAGAATAACTAGACACTACTACAAAAAAAGCTTCTCTTATAAGCATGTGCTATCATCTGACATTTCCTTCTTCAGATTAACCCTAAAAAAAATGAAGGATATGTTAAAAGATATTTAGTGATTAAGAATGCTGGGGCCCATGTAGAGGCACATTTCTGTAGTGCTGTTTACTTGAATGGTTAAGGTGGTAGGAACACTTGAGCCCAGAAGTTCAAGAACAGCCTGGGAAACATAGTGAGACCCTATCTCAAAACAAATGAGGAAAAAAAAAAGTGAAAGGCATGATGTCTAATTGTCAAAAAATGGAAACAATTTAATTCTCAACACTTTACTTATCTGTAAAGTGATTTAAAAGTGATTTAAAAGAATAATGCTAATGCTTATTTATTAAAATTACTTTACATAAAATTGTTCATTACTTCCAAAAGCTAACCCAAAGTCTCTGGACTTTGTGTTTGTTTTGTGCTGAGGACATGTTAATATCAGATCTACTATGTTCAATTTTTTAAATGTACAGTATGATGATATTGACCATAGACACTAGGTTGTACAACAGATCTCTAGAACTTATTCATCTTGCATAACTGAAACAGTATACCCATTGATTAGGAGCTCCCTATATACTCCCCCAAACTTCTGGCAACCAGCAATCTACCTTTTACCTCGATAAGTTTAATTATTATAGATAATTCTTATGAGTGAAGGCATGTCATATTTGTGCTTTTGTGAATGGCTTATTTAACTTTGAGGTTATGTCCTCATTTATATCATCTCCTATGAGAGCAGTTTCTTATTTAATACTGAACAATATTCCATTGCATGTACATTATTTCTGTTAGCTATGTGTCCACTGATGGACACTGAGGTTGTTTCCAGTTGGGTTTTTTGTTTGTACTAGAGGTTTAATTCGGGGCCCTTTACCACTGAGCTACATCCCTAGCTCCTTTTTTTGTTCTTTGAGACAGAATTTCACATCTTGATTATTGTGAATAATGATGCAATAAACACAGTAGTACAGTTACCTCTTTTGGATATATACCCAGAAGTGGAATTAAGATCACTTTTGAATCCTCTACTGTAAGACATTTGATATAGTATACTTACCAGCAAAATGACTTATAAGAGTGATGATGATTCTGTTTATTTATGTCATAATTTGCATACCATATACTTCACATTAGTCAAGGATAAAACAATATCCTGTTGGCTGAAAACTATTTTAAGATAGGATATTTTAATTAGAGGGTAATAGTGGTATATATGTGTTTAAAAATTTTTCCAGATATCTTTATTGCAGTACTCTTACTCTTAATTTACAAGGTCCCAATATTTTCCTATTTCTTTAAACATTTTACTATTAAAAGAAAACTCAAAATTGAATTGAGAAGACTCAAAAATGGATTGACTTCTCTAATAAAATACTGTTAGATTTGAAAAATTATGAATTTCTTATCTGACTTAGTTTCCAGCCAAACAAATGAAACCTGAGAAAGGGCAGAAAGATGTGTTAACTATATCCAGATTTTAGTCTAATCCTTCTCACCATGAATAGAAAGTCAATTTTCAGAAATATTTGCCATGGGCTGGGTTTGTGGCTCAGAGATAGAGCCCTCACTTAGCAGGTGTGAGGTTCTGGGTTCGATCCTCAGCACCACATAAGAATAAAATAAAGGTATTATGTCCACCTACACCTAAAAAAAAAATACATGGTTTTTAAAAAAGAAATATTTGCCATTAGGCCAGTATAGCAGTTTTTTAATTATTAAAGAAACCTGTCAGATATTTGAAAACCTCCACAGCATCACAGATTTTCCTTCTCCTTCCTAACCATTCTTGCTGTCAGAATATATTTAGAAACACTGGTGCTTAAGCAAATGTGTAATACATGTGGTCAAAGTAATGCAGCATAAATGTAAGTTTACTTCAGGGAATGCAAAACTAGAGTTTTGTTGTTTAAGCTTAAATATTTAGTACCTGGGCGAGATCTAGAAAGAACAGATAAAACTGTCTTTCTGTATTCTCATCTTCCTTTAGTTCCTTTCTGGTGAGATTACTGATGTAGTAGGGTTGGGCCTATAATCTAACCACAGCCCCACTACAACTCAAATCTCCCTTTCACTGGTATTTCCAGCCTAGGTTCTTATGTCGTCTTTGACTCTCTCTTCTCTCTAACCTGTCATGGCCACATCCAAGTCTTCCCTAAGCCTAATATCCAACTCTTGATGCAGGAATTGTTCAGGGAAAAGGTGCATAAGCTATTCTGACTATGGCAAAATTTCTCAATGTAGATGTGGTCATGAGGTAAGACCCGGAGATAGGAGAACTTAGCAGAAACACAATCAACAAGTGCATTATCTAAGGAAGGGGAACATTAACACCATCAGTCAAGGAATGAGTATGTATATTGGGAGCTAAAGGAAAAGCAATCATTTTGGGTGACAGAGGTGGAGAGAAATGTACAAAACATGCTCAGAGAGACAAAACTGGCTTCCTTCTAGGACAAGTGATGATGGATGCTCTTTTGATTGGTCCAGGATGGGACTTTCCTCCCTATCTGCCCTAACTTTGACTCTGAGTCCCAGCAACTTTCTAGGTATTTTTGTATGTGCTGAACCTGAAAGTGGCAAGCTTCTGTCAGGCATTCTGTAACCTAGTCTATTTAGAAATCACCCAGTTTTAGAACTGTCTCCCTACCAGATAATGCTGAAAAAAGATTCAAATCCTCAGCCATCTGTACTGTTCACTCAATCTTCCAGGGCCCTCCTTAGCCTTCATTGTACCATTTCTTTTTGAAATTTTAGTAACAGCTAGCCCTTATTTAGTACTTGGTATGGCAATGCCTCTTTTGTGTGCTTTATATGTATTAACTTATTTTAGCCTATGATCTGGGAAGAATTATTATCTCCATGCCCAGAATTATGTAGCTGATGAGTGACAGTGTTAATGTTTGAAGCCAGGCACTGTGGCTTCAAGAGCTCATGTACTCAATGACTACTATGCTATTGAATCAACTAAAGCTTTGTCCTTTGAGAACTAAAAACAGACTTTATGATGTGGGGATTGCAGGCTGATTTTAAGTGAAGGCTATCAGCATTTTATATTTTCTTGCTGACATTATACTTCCTTACATTGATTAAAGCAAATTACAGGCCTCCTTGAGCTTTTGAAGGAGCTATCCATCATTCAAAAAATATTTACTATTGTCTAATTCATGCTAGAGCAATAGAAATATAATGATGAATAAGAAATGATATATGTCCTTCAGAAGCATCAAGTGAGTCAGAGATGTTGATAAGTAAATTAAAATATGATTTATTACACTGTTATGAAAGTATGAACAAGGTCATACAATCAAGCACAGCTAATCAAGCAGTAATCTTTGCCAGGAGATTGCTGAGACTTCACTGATATTCATACTGGGATTTAGGGTTAAGTAGGCATTTTCCTAACCAAAAAGAGGGAAAAGAGGCTTTTGACTAAAGAGACACTATGAGCAAAGGCCTCATATCATAAGAAGGGAAAGATTGTTTCCAAATAGGAAGAACTGTGTGTGCTGGGGGACTATGGTCCATAATGATGAGAGGTAAGAAGTGAGAAAGATTTCAGAGATCTGCCTGTGCCATATGAAGGCATTTATGGCTGTATTTGGTAGGTAGTGGGAAATTTCTATATGTTTTGATGCAGAAGAGTAAAAAAAAATATATGCCTGATAAGAAAATTTTGCTACAGGATGTTGGAGAATGCAGTGCTTTGTGAGGGGCATCAATTATGAGGCTCTAAAAATTCTAAGCCAGAGGTCTTGACAAACTGGAGCTCAGGCAGCATCTGTGACATCTGAGAAGAGGAATAGAATTTGGAAGATTTTTCTCAGGTAGAATTCACAGGATGAGACAAATGATCATAGGTAGGGGACGAAGTACCATGAGAAGCAGTGTCTTTGGAGGGACCAGCCTGTGAGATGAGTTGAGTATTATTCAAGATACTGGTTTAGCTGCTGTACCAAAGATCTAATTTAACAACAGTAGTTTTAACAAGGTAGACGTTTCTTTCTCTTTCAACCAAACACTTGAGCTTCAGCAATCTAGGGCCTATATGGGTTCTGCAGTGTTTCAGAGGCACATGTGTATTTTTCCTCGTTGCTATGCCTTCCCTCAGCTACATCACATCCACCTGATTGGAGCAGTTCCATCATCGAGATTGTCAGTTCTACCATCATTTCTTTAGGAAGGAACAAAGGGAAAAGGAACATGATTGGGCAGACTGCTCATATTCTATTGGCTGCAGTTTATTCACATGGCTATTCTAGGAGTAAGTAAGTGTCGGAATCGTCTCTATTCTGGGTAGCCAAGTAAGGCAGCTAAAATTTGTAAATTCAATTTGCAAAAAAGAAAAGGAGAATATATATTAAGTTAGCAGTTGCCCTATAGAATGTCTCATGATCACACTGAGATGGGGGAGCTAGCACATATTTAGGGAGACCTGGTGAAACATCAAGTTTTAGGTGACTGTGAGACCATCTGATAGTGATGTTCATTGAGTAGTTTTAAATAGATTTTGGTCATGACAGACATAGGGGAGCCATCATTTCATGTCAAACGAACTGAAAGGGTATTAGTAGTAAAGACTGAAGACAGAGAGAATCAAAGGACAACAACATTGGGGAATAGATAGGAGATATGAGCACAAGGCAGTCAAATTTTGTAAATAAAGTAGAGGGAAAGATGGGCAGAAGAAAGAGGAAGAGAAGGATTCTTCTTAATTATGGACCTCACTTCACTGTTCCTGTAGCAACAATCTACAGCTTCATTGCCTAGCTTATTGTGCCCATAAATGTGAATCTACTTGGCAGCCTCATACCTGTTAGAAAAAGCCTTTCAGATTCCTTAAGGGTACAATAACAATTGCTTTCAAACACATTCTCTGTCTCCTGTTCACATTATTATGCATGGGAGGCAAAGACCAATTCCACAGGATGATTTCAAGAAAATTTGAAGCTCTCAATACACAGAATCAAAGGATTCACTTTGCCTAAATTTCTTGCAATAATTTGCTATTTAGCTTTTTCAAAGATAAAGTTACTAAGGAAATGGAACAAATGATGTTGAGACCCTCCTGGGCCTTCCAATGCTGAATTTCAAGGATGGACATTGGAACTGACTCAAAGGCTCTTGCCCATGGGTTCACCTATGAGCATATGGATTTGTGCTCATTGGTGTGTGGAAACTAGTCTTGAGTGAGTACTGAGAAAGAGAAAATGCTACAGAGAGGTCAGGTGAGATGAAAACTAAAACTAGGGCATGAGATTGACATTCCTGAACCCTTGTGTTTTTAGGAATAGCCATTTTGATCACCAGTATAAGTACAGCCAGCAAATCACAACTTGTGGAATAATGCATGTGGATCATTGGATAAATGAAAATTGACTAAATGTAGACAAAAAATGTACACTGCTTTCAGAGGCTTTGATGAGCATTAGTTGGATGGATGGTTATGATAAAGGGAAGGAGAGGCAGGGTAGAATCTTGAAGACAATTTATAAAGTAATATATTCTTTCATCTTCTCTCCTGCCTCCTTCTCTTTCTCCTTTCTTTCTTTTTGCTTTTATTCTTGTCAGAGTTTTAAATGTGTTTATACCCTGTGCAAGGGGAAGATGTCAGTACCACGTAAGATGCTTAAAGTACAGGAAGGAGGTGTATCCCCTATGAGGAAGTCCTTCATGTGCAACAACCCAGAACACAGATGATCCACAAATGAGTATTCTTTTCATTGCATAACTATTTCCCTCTCAGAGTAATACTTTTATTTTTATGAAGGTGTGTGTGTATGTGTGTGTTCATGTGTGTTTGTGTGTGTGTATGTAATGGGGGGTGTATTTTAAGAAAAAACAGTTCATTGAGAAGCAAACTGGTCATTGAATTGTGTGTTGCTTTCTCTTTAATGGTTTTGGTTTTCTTCCTTTGAGTATTTGTAAGGATTTTCAGCTTGTATTAATATGAAATGCCTCTCAACTTAAGAAGGGGTTACATCCTGATAAACCTATTAGAAAAATACTATAGGTCCTGAAAATGCATTCAGTACAGCTAACCTGCTGAGTATCTTAGGTTAGCCTAGCATACTTTAAAACATGATCAGAAATTTTACATTGGTGTAATTTGTTGACTCCTGTACTTGAAAGTGAGCAACAGAATGGTTGTATGGATGTGCTTCCACACTCTTGCAAAAAACAAAAAACAAAACAAACAAACAAAAAAACCCTAAGTCAAGGACTGTAGTCCTCAGTTCTTTTCTATTCCTTGTGCCCTTATTTAGGTAAACATGTTTAAACTTTGTATATAAACAGTGCTTTTTGGTAAAATTCCAACTAGCTGGGAGATGTGTAGGTAGCTTGTGAAGATTTATCCACTGTCTGTCACAGAACTGTATTCTTGTATTAACACTGCACTGTTTGCAGAAATAAACTTTGTCCTCTTAAACTCTAAATAAGGACTTATTTAACAGTATTTCAGCTGGTGTGCTTACGAAAAACAGAGTACTGTGAAATGGCTGTTTGCTTCAGAAGTTGACCTCATGTTGCCATTCTTTATTCAAAACTTATGCAGAACCTCACATTTAAATCAAGCTTAAATTGTGAAGAATGACTTGGGATGGGTTGGGGAGAGAGAGGGAAAATACTGGGAAATGACATTGACCAAATTATATTATTATATTGTATGCATGTGAAAATATGCAACTATGGATCCCACTATTATGTACAATTAAATGCACCAATAAATATATGGAAGAAGAATTTTAAAAATGGACTTAAGATTTAATGCCAATGGGCAGGACAGAAGAAGCAGTATCTAACTAATGATGTTTTTTTTTTTCAAAAAAGCATTTTATTTTTCTGTGCTGTAGAAATCCTTTCGTTTCAGCATTCTAAATAATATGATCATGAAATCAATCAAAATCGTTCATTCATTTGCATCATTAAAGCTTTCATACCCTATTCCCATTTTCTCATCTCTACAGTGGAAACATTCAATCATCCCAAAAAAGGCAGTTACGAGAATAAAATCAAGTACTTGTCCTGTGGCCATTTAACCACCTACAAATATTAGTTCTTTGCCCACTTTTCACTAGAAGATTCAATTATCACTACATTCTTTTTTTCATTGACAAAACATTAGGGAACAAAACTCCAGGCCATTTACTTGTATTTGTACAAACCCAAGTAAGAAGAGTAGAATAACACTTCTTTATTTCAGCACATTAATTTGTATTGGGACTTCTTTAACCTGTTTTCCTTGCCCTCTAAGTTTAAAGATAATTTGTACTGGGAATTCCTTAACTTGTTCATCTTTTCCCTGTGACATTAAAGACATAATCTTTTCCTAGACACAATGCATGAAATAATCCTACTTCCTGCATCTCTAATTATAGGAAAAGAGTACACTCTGGAAAAATGGCAATGACTGGTATTTGTCTTAAGCACTGTACATCTTCAACTTACTTTCTTATGTGGAACTCCACAGGGAGCATTTTGCTCATACTTGAGTAAATTTTAACATCCAACCACTATTTTACTTCTTTGGTTTTGAAAACCAGCAGTTAATTTTTCCTTTACTGAATTTGTGGAGTTTCAGATCCCTAGAGATTGCTTCCAAAAAAAATTCACAGGTAAAATGCATTTACCTGGTAGTTGCTTAAGAGTAAATACTTTTTACTTTGTCCACTGAAATATCTTTCTCATGCCTCACAATAAATGATAATTTGTTTCCCCGGGTGAGTTGGTGACTTCAATGGGCTCAGTGTTGGGGGAGAGTATTTGTCATTTAAGCCAGGAGCATTTTAACCTCATGCGAAGGAACTAGGCATACTGTTAACTGGCAGATGGTGGTATCTACTATAGAAATAGGGTTTGGTCTGCCATTTTAATGTTGATACACGTACTTTAATTGAACCACTGATAGGTTGGGTGCTCCTTTTCCTTCAAGTTCCTTTAGGCTTTGCTTACCTTTCCTTTTCAGTTAATTGGCATACTATATTAGGTTTCTTCACTTTTCTGCTAGAATGTGAATAACCTTAGTACAAAAGTTATGTATCACTTTTTTTTTTTTTGCTCCAATCCTGGAACCTAGTATGTAGGACATGCTCAATTAATATTTATGGAGGTTGTGGGTTGTATGTATGTCATATGCAGGTTAAGGGAAACCATATGAACAATGCCTTGAACAGTGAATTACTTTGACAAAATAATTTAGGCTTGAGTTGATCAAGACTACTGCCATATTTCTCTGCAGTTCATTTAGTTTTTGACATCTCTTGCAAAAACTCCCAATTTATGCTGGCTTATTTGAGAGAGTAAAATGGCTACAACCTGTTGGGGTAAGGAGAAAGAGTCTTTATCCCAAATAGCTAGGCATAATCCTGAAACTCACTCTGATTGTATTCTTTTTAAGGCTCCAAACCATCTTTGAACCAGGAACTATGTCCAGACATAAAATATATGGATCTCATTTTGCCAGCATTCTGGATTGTACCTGTGAAAACTGATTGGGTTCAGAGGGCTAATGAATGCATGGAAGTAATACACTATATTTACTGTAATTAGCGAATGGAATTCTAGGTCTCTAGTGCATTTCAATTAAAGTGTAGGGAAATGAGATTCCATTTTTTTTCCAAAGTTACTTTTAAAAAAATCTGAAAAATACTGCTCTTTACTATTTCAAAAACCATTTCACAAACATGTTTACGTAAGCATATTTAAATCTGTTTGTAATAGTTCCTGCTACACATAATTAGCTCAAGTCCAGTACGTTAGCAGAAATTAGAGGGGGCAGTTACATTTGTGCTGCATTTAGAAAGAATATTCTACCCCTCCCCAACCCCAATGGCCAGTCCACTTATATCAATAATTTTAGTTTTCAAGAAGGAATGTATTTTCTTTTGATAATGGTACATTGACTGAATAGCGGAATGAAGGAAAGAAACCACGTGAAAGGAAAAATGAAAGGACCAAAACTTGCAGACTCATAATTTTGTCTAGAGTGGTTCCTGATGTTTCTAACTTCTTAAAAACTTGATTCTATGTGTAATTTATATTTTGAAAGAAGATGGATGCATCAAGTGCTTCAGAAGGGGGCCTTATAGCCAGGTAGCCAAATACCTGTGAAGGTGATGCCAACTGAGTATAAAGTCTGATTATCAAGTATTTACCTCCATTGCTTTTTATCATCTCAACCCCACACAGATACTATTGTCTGACCTCTTTTCAGCTTATTCCCATACTTTGTTGCAATATCATTGAGCTGTTTCCATTTGCATGTCTTGTCTCCTTGAACAGAGTGCAAACATTTTAAGAGAAAAATTTTTGTCTTGTTTTCTCTGGAATGAACCTTGGTATTCTGTAGAGTTTCCCAGTAAATATTTGTTGATGAATAAATAATTACACAAACTGAATGAAATGATGCATTTTACAGTGATTGGGGCAGAGGTGGCTGGATTAAAGTGATGTGTTTTTTTCCACTAAAAAATTCATATTAAAACTTAAATACTGACATGAAAAGAAAATGATCCAATAAGAAAGGGAACTGTTGAAAGACTTTCAAAGGGAATGGAACCATTTGAAATTGTTTTCATTGCTTTTCTGATGCCAGATTTCTAATGACTTTCAAACAAAATAGATAATAAAGGAAGAAATTTTATGGCTGTGTCACTGCATTTATATTTCTTCCATAAAATTTTCAAGATAGGGACATACTATAATGTTATTCAAACATTCTTCTTAAACAGATCAGGGAAATGAGAAACGATGGTGCAATATCATTATTGTTCCCATATTTGTTGCTGTAAACAATGAAGTCCTTGTCTTTTGTGAACTGTCAGCTTATAATGTCTGCCAAGAACCTTCTAAAGCAAGTCCTTATTAGAATTAATCACAAGTGTCAGTTGAGGCATTATTATGCTTTCCATGTAACTTAAGTGAACTGTTATATCCTATGTGCAAAGTATTTGCTTTGTTTTAGATATGGAGTTGAGCCATAACAAGATGCTAATAAGAGAAGGAGAATCATTTGGCCTTACTGACGCTCCAAATGCTAAGAGCTAAGGTTACACTCACTTCTACATAGTAAAAATATTTTGTAGGCCTATCCCTCAATTGTAT
Source organism: Ictidomys tridecemlineatus (assembly GCF_052094955.1). Taxonomy (NCBI): domain Eukaryota; kingdom Metazoa; phylum Chordata; class Mammalia; order Rodentia; family Sciuridae; genus Ictidomys; species Ictidomys tridecemlineatus. The sequence goes on along the minus strand of NC_135482.1, from coordinate 38,833,002 downwards.
ATGCTGGTAGCAGCATTACCCAGAAACAGAGAACCAAGGATTCCAGGGTGAACTAGGCATTCTCTATTTCATTCTTTGCATCTAGTCATTTGTCAGGTCCCATCAATCCTGAAAATCCTTGAAAATCCTGGCCACCTCCTTTTCTGGTGTGTACTAGAATATAGGATAAGTACCCTGAGCTGAGAGTCAGAAAGTTTGCCTTTAGTTTGGCACTTTCGCCAGCCATTTTATGGCCCTAGTCAGGTGACCTAACATTTCTTGGCTCCAGTTTCCCACTTTTAAGGATCTCTTAGACCACATTCAGGGACTTCCATGAAATCATTATAATTGTCCTTGTGATATGTCATACTTATTAGTAATAATCTTTCATCTGGTGCCTGTGTCTTAATTTCTGTCTCCTACAACAGGACTACTGAGCACTGGAATGTACATATTTCTGATGCATTGATGTAACTGCTCATAAAACCTGCAAGAGTATTTATTTTGTGATTGAGTTCTACACATATGATTTGTATACATTTCAATACAGGTGTGTCATATTTCAATAAGAAAGTCAAAACCAAAGACACTTAGATGTTTTCTGTGATCTTGTTGAAGTCTGACTCATAGCTATGGTTGGGATGTGTCCCCCAAAGCCCTGTATGTTAAAGGCTTGGTTCCCTGACCATGGCACTCTTAGGAGACAGTGGAAAATTTCCAAAGTATGGTTTAGTGGGAGATCTTCCAGTCATTTGGGGCATGCCCCAGAGGGGATTGTGGGACCCTGATCTCTTTCTTCCTTTTTAGCTACCCCACCCTGAACAATTTTATTCCACCATGCATTCTCTGTTGTTTTGTGTTGCTTCACCACCGGTCCCAAGGCAGTGGGACCAACAGACAGTAGAATGACATCTTCAAAACTGTGAACCAAAATAAACCTTTTCTCTCTGTGTTTGTCATTGTAACAGAAAGCCAACATATTCATCAAACTTGCATTGAAGGCCCCTCAGCTACCTGGTCTTAATTTGCATTTCTAACAACTTCCCTGTTAATGCTGCTGCTGCTGTTTGGGGATCATACTTAAGGAACCACTGGTTAATATTGTTGCTTTGCCCTGAAATATCACTTCCCTACCATCTTCACCTTCTAATATGTTGACCAGCACACAGGTACTGCCTTCAGAGAGTGACACCAAGACCCCAGATGGAAAGAGATTCTCTTCTTAATATGCTGCCCAGCGTTTTATTTCTGCCTCTCATCACATTATCACACACTCTAATCAATATTAGATTTTAAACTCCTTCAGGCCTTATTTCATTTCCTGTACAATATTATATCCCCATATCTGTGGTTTAGTGATTGATACAAGGGAGGGGAATTTAATATATGTTTTTGAATGATTATTAAACACTTGAAAAATTCTTCTTCCATAATCTTATTCTATATTTTACTCGGGGCTTTTATATTGCCCCCTTTCAATGTGTTGTATTCTTTATCTTTTAGACTAATCTTAAATAATAATTTCTGTTTAAACATTTAAAAGGCTCAGCTGAATACTGTTTGCAGGGAGAAACTATGCCATTGAATTACTGCATTCTAAGAAATGCTAATATTTGCCTCCATTTGTTAAAAAAAAAAGTCCATTCTTGAGTCATTCTTAATTAACCTCAAGTATTGTCTTTTAGAAAACATTTTGTGTGATACCATCTTTTTGTCATGGTTCAAATATTGTTATTCATTTTTTAAAGTCCACCTTTCATTCAACCTCCAAGTTTTCTTTATACATTTTTTTAACTAGGTGGCTTTGGAGTTATATGTCATTTTATTGAGATTATTAGCTGATATACAAATAAACAAGAAGAGGCCACTCTAGTTCACTTGGAACCAGAATTTTGACATTGGAAAAGATCTGTCAGTCCATTCCATTTTACTTTTATACAAAAACAGACCAAAGCCAAGTGATGATGAAAAGTTGTGCTGGTTGCACATGAATCTGGGGATGGAATAGGAGCAGATCTAATCTTAGAATGCCTCAGCAGGACTTTGCTTATTGAGATTCAGAAAAGAATTTCCAAATGAACCTCTCATAGGTGCTTGAAACCATAGCTCTTCCTTACATACGTGCAGCCCCAAGTGAAGACAGTTCTGTTGAAAGGCCTCAGAGTTTGAGCCTCGTCAGGTTCAGAGAGAAGCAAGTTACCTTTTTTTTTCCTGACTTTTTATTTGAAAAGTGGGATACTTTAAGAGTATATTTGACCCAGATGTGTGATCTGTTAGTTTCTTGTCTATTTTATTTCTAAAAATTAAGTGAGAAGTAAAGGTTAAATTTTTGTGAATGCAGTTTTTATAATATTCAGATAATATTTAAAGGCACTAACTTCACTTGGTGATTATAGGGGACAGACATATGTGAATGGTGGAGATATGAGGTTAAGGTCATAATTCTGTAAAATGGACCCACTGTGCTGACCCCCATGTGCTTTCTTTTCCAAGAAGCAATTTGCCTGTAGCCCTGCCTGACTTAAGTGAACAGGATATATTACATTCCTCAGCAAACTCCCTGTTACCTTCAGGAGAACTGCAGACCCAAAATAATGTTGTAAGAGTAACCCGAGATAAGGATAATTCCTCCTAACCATAAAATCTATGAAAATGAAGGGTAAAATCTACTATAATAAAAATACAAGAGAAATAAACAATTGAGGATAGTTTATCCAGCATACTTTTTAGTCTTCAGTTAGTCCCTATTGGAGGAAAACGTAACAGGCTTCTCTTCATGTCCTATGTTAGTTTTATTATAATAATAATAATTATAATTAGTGCTGGGAATCAAACCCAGGGCCTCACACGCACTATGCAAGTGATCTACCACTGAGCTATACCCCTGGCCCTTCTCTTCATATACTAATAATATTTTTATTCAAGAAGCTGGTATTTATTCAAAGATATTATTCCACTTTCTTTTTAGAAATAAATTTATTTTTTAACTGATTCATAAAAGTATAAAAATTTTACATTTCTGTAGTTTATGTGATGTTTTGATAAATGTACACACTGTGTAATGTTTAAACCAGGGAAAACATCTTTCTCCTCAGATACTTATTATTTTCTTGTGGTGGAAACCTGCAAAATCCTTTTCACATTTTGCAGTAGGTTACTATTGCCTATAGTCACCCTACTGTGCAGTAGCATACGGAACTTCTTCCTCCTAATTCACTCTAGCATCCACTAATGAGCCTTTCCCCATGTCTCCCTCTCTCCTTAGTCTCCCCAGCCTCTGGTAACTGCTATTCTACTCTCATAAACAAGGATGGTTACTACTACTCCTTGGCTTTCTCTCTCTGTCCGGTAAATGTTGTTAGTGAGATAATCATCCTAGAAGTATTGTGCCAAGCATTTTGAGTGGTATTTATTGGTATGGTCTCATTGTATATGTCTAGTCTTAATGTTTAGTGGACTATTAGTGGTTATTTTTAGATAATTTTTCAGAAAAGACTAGATCTATGAAATCATAATCTCCTAGCAGAAAGTGTGGCTAGATGTTATGAAGTATGTGTACTTTCTGGAGAAATTATTTGATACTACAGTATTATTATTGGTGATTCTAGGGATTGAACTCAGGGGTATTCTACCACTGAAATTGATCCGTAGCCCTTATTATATTTTTAATTTTGAGATAGGGTCTTCCTAAGTTGCTGAGGTTGGCCTCAAAATTGCTATCCTCCTACGGCAGCTTCCTGAGCTGCTAGGATTGTAGATACACACCACCATACCCTCCTACAATATTATTTTAAATACACTGTCCTATGTGAAATGAATGGAAATAGAGCTATTATTTGACTCTGGTTGTGAGCGACCCATTCCTCACAGATGCCTCCAATTGTGATCTGCATATTTGCAAAAATAAGCGATTTTGAATTTTTAGAGTGAAGCATGAATCCTACTGTTGAGTAAATGTGTAGTTTCACTGATTATGCTTTTCTTCTGGCAGAAGTGATTAAGTGAAGAAGTCAAGTGGTGTGTGTTCACAGGTAGAGGGCATGTCACCTGCCCTTTTTCTTTGAAGACTCCTGTCCTTGGAATTAGTGTTTCTTTAACCTCCCAGGAGGTGGGAGGCAGTAGGAGGAGAAGCCAGGTGTCTCTGGTGATTCTGGGACTGCCTTCCCCCACATACTTTGGCTTAGTTAGGGTGGATATTCATCAAAACATATGCTTACTACTCCTTTGCAGGTTCATAAGGAACCTTAACAAATTTTTAGAGCAAGGAGATATTTTCTCTAATTATTTTTCTACTATAAAATTATAGTTTTCTAGAAATATTTTGTTGACCTGTTTTGTTTCTTCTCACTTTAGAAATGTCCCCCAGGCATTTTGAAAGCCTTCTCCCTTAGCAGCAATTACCAGCCTCTCATTGACCTCTAGACCAATTTTGCCTTGGAAGCAGAATAAGCTAGATTTCATTTATTTGTTTGTTGACTTGTTGTTTGCATACTTTGTTCAGAATAGAATTTAAACAGGGCCATGAGTGGATTTTATGCACATATGATTCCTCAACTGTTTTACTTTGTTTTCTGTTTAAAAATGAACTCAACAACTTTCATTTCTCCTTCCCAGTGTTTCTGGGGCTAAGCAAGGTGATCCTATTGGTGCATAGTTTGGAGCCCTGGAATTATTGTAATAAAGATTGAAATTTGGGTAATGAAGGGTTAGCAGCAGTGTTTGTGCCAGAGAGGGGTAAACAGCCTTTTTACATGAAAATCATGTTTCAAAGATACAGGGGTGCTTTGTCCTTGAAGTATGCTTTCTTCTTTCCCATTATTCTCTCTTGCCATTATTTGATGTTTGCTTTGTAGAGAGTAGCAGAGGGAGATTCTTGGTATTCAAGGCAGCCAGTGTTCTTCCAGCACTTGTGCCTGTGAGTTACAAAAAGGTATTGTTCTCAGTGTTGGTGGGTGAGGCTAGAAGAGTAGTATGTGGGGGGAGATTTCACAGTGTAAACCCTCACAGTGTTTTTATATTTCACATGCCAACTTACTGAAGAGTTGTTATTCCTCTATGAAGATGTCTTTTTGCCCATTAGGAAATTTCAGGGTCTCCTCCAAAGAAACCGTTTATTTAACCACAAACCAAGTTGACCTGACAGTTATTGGTTGACGCGTGTCAGGGTGCACCTTTCCCCCATGTCATTAAGTATGTGATCAGGTGAGGGGGTGCCCTGGCTTTGGGTAATGGGGATGTGGGGCTTGTTTCTGAACCTGTGATTCCAGCAAAATCACTTGACTTTGCAAGATTTGTGAAACACTGTAGGGGACTGGGATATTTCTAGATGCCCAGCCTATGGCCAGCATAGAGTAGATGTGTTCAGTAAGTAACTTTTCCCGGCCGACCTTGCCTTTGAAGGCCATTGTTCATCCTGCCAAAAGGCAACCTTTTCCAAAGCATTGACATTTCCCCCTTACACTTTGAAACTGTTTCAATTCCACTTAAGATGTAAGATATTTAAATTTAAGAGAGATTACACATCCAAGATGGTTTGTCTAAGTGCTTTTGACATTTTTGGGCAATTCTTTGCTGTGGGTGGTGGTTCTGTGGATTGCAGAATGCTTAGCTATATTCTGCTAGGTATTAGTAGCACCAACCCTCCCAGTTGGGACAAACAAAAATGTCTCCAGACATTGCCAGATGTCCTTTGGGGAGAAAAATCACCCTGGGCTGGGAAACACTGTCTAAAGGGGAAGAAAGTCTGGGCATAGAGGCCTGTCAAACATCCAACCTTTTGCAATACAAATGTTATCCTTTCAATGAGGGTATTTGCCCTGTATTTTCTTCTACTTTTTAAAATATATTTCAAGCAGAGACTTTCTGTATTCAAAAATTTTCCACATAACAACTTGTTTTGTGCACTGAAAGTTAATTTAGTTGGCAGTGGATCTTTTAAAACTGTTTATATAATTCTTTTTTTAGTTGTATATAACATTAGGATACTTTTTGACATATTCACAAAAGCATGGGTTATAATTTGCTGTAATTCAGTCCCCAGCACATTTTCTCTGTGCCCCCTCCCTCTGCTCTACTGATCTTTTGGTGTCATTTGTATATATATGAATATATATATATAATTGTATATATATATTATATATTTAACATATTCTGTCATATATATTAGTGTCATGTGGATATACTTGATGTTGAGATTCACTGTGCTGTATTAATGTATGTGCACATTAAAGGTACATATTAAAGTTTTGTCAGATCCATTTCACTGTTCTTCCCTTTTCTCATCCCACCTTCATTCTCCTCAAACCTCTTTATCTACTAATTTTTCCTCTATTTTGATGAAATCCCCTTTCCCATTTTTTCTTTTTTCTTTCTCTCTCTCTCTCTATCCCCCACCTCCATTTTGGATTAGCTTCTCCATCTCAAAGAAAACATTCAACCTTTGACTTTGGGAACTGACTTATTACACTTATTCAATGATAGTCTTCAGTTCCATCCATTTACTGGAAAATGCCATAATTTCATTCTTGTTTATGGAAGAAGGTCTTTGCCACCTGCTTCTCAGAGCGCTAATATCCAGAATATATAAAAAACTCAAAGTTAAACACCAAAACAAACAAGAAAACAAAAACAAATAACCGAATCAATAAATGGGCAAAAAAAGAAAAAGAAAAAAAACTAAACAGACACTTCTCAAAAGAAGAATTACAAATGGTTAACAGATATATGAAAAAATGTTCAACACAGGGAAATGCAAATTAAAACTACATGGAGATTTCATCTCACGGTCAGAATGCACTTACCAAGAATACAAACAACAATAAATGTTGGTGAGGATGTGAGGAGAAAGGTACCCTCATACATTGTTGGTGAGACTGCACATTAGTATAGTCACTCTGAAAAGCAATATGGAGATTTTTTTTTAAAAAAACTAGAAATGGAACCACCATATGACCCAGTATGTCATATAACTTCTGTATATATCCAAAAGAATTAAAATCAGCATACTTGAGCTAGGATTGTGGCTCACCTAGCATGTGTGAGGCCCTGGATTCGATCCTCAGCACCACATAAAAATAAATAAGTAAAATAAAGATATTGTGTCCAACTACAGATAAAAAATAAATATTAAAAAATCAGCATACGACCGTGGAATGGTCACATCAATGCTTATAGCAGCATAATTCACAATAGCCATACTATGGAGCCAACCTAGGTGACCTTCAACAGATAAATGAATAAAGAAAATTTGGTTTGTATACATAATGGAACCCTGTATTTTATAGAACATCTTGGCTATACTAGGACATAATATATTTTATCACTATTTTAAACATAAGTTTTTTTAAAATCACTTAATCTTTGAAAAATGGAACTGAGCTCCTATGTTGACCAAGCATTGTTCTAGGTAATGAAGATTTAAAAATAGATAGGATGAGGCAGTATTCACTTAAGAGTTGTAGACCATGGGTTCCAGAGTCTGACTGCTTGAGTTGAAGGACCGGTTCTTGCATGTCTGCCGTCTTCCACATTGAATTCCTCAGTTATATCCTATATAATAAAATAGTGGTGGTGATAAAACCTCCTTCTGTACATTTGTTAGGATTAAACAGAACCATAAATATAAAGCATGTGATACAGTGCTAGTTATGTGGTTAGTGCTTACAGGATGTTAGCTGGAGTAGATGTCATGGTTATTTTTACCAGCAGCAGCAGCATTGAGGATGTGCTCATTCAGAAAAGTAACAGCCATTCCCTAGCAGAGAGGTAGAGGCCTTCTGGAAAAGAGGACTTTTCCCTGGAGAACTAGGTCAGCAAATGAAACCTGGCTGAGGAAGGGGACAGAAGGGCATTCTACTGCAAGCATTACTTTTCTCTCTCTCTCTCTCTCTCTTTCTCTCTCTCTCTCTCTCTCAAAAGAATTTGAGAGAGAAAAACTAATCAAATATTACTGTTTCTTTGAAATATTTAAACATGCCATCAATTTTCATCCACCTTTATTTCTCAGGCCAGCATGTTTGATAGTCTATAAAAGTTTATTCTATTAGAAAAATTTTATGAAATATTCCTTATATCATTTTAATGAATTTTCAGTGAAGCCCCTTATTTATGCTGGGGACTACATGATAGTCTTGTCTAATTTTTGCATTCCTTCCAAGTACAAATCCATAAAACCTGGTTATTTCTTACTTCCTTTTGCCTTTTCATAAATAATGTAAAAGCCCAATTTTATGTAATGGATATTTATCTGTGTTTCATTTCCATGTTAAATACTTTATGTGAGAATAGAATCTATTCAGTCTTGGACAGATCCTGATGAATGTGCTCACTATTCAAAACCAAATCTAACCCCTTTCTAACATCTATATGACATAGCGCTACACCAGCATACCCATAGGTTCTATGGCGATTGGAATAATCAATGGAGTGAGTCAGACAAGTTTACAAGTGAGGAAAGTGGGTTCATAAATATTAAGTTACTTGCCTAGGTTGGCTCAGTAAATAGCATAACAGGGGAGAGAGACCAAGTGTCCTTTACCCCAGAGCCTGATATTTATACCACACGCCCAATGATGTATTCTGGTGTGCACCATGAAGGCAGACTCTTTCTTTTCATAGACTTCTTATTAGCTACCTAGGTAGAGTGAAAAACATCAACAGCTTCTCTGTATTTCTTTTGTATTTTATGATACTAAACTACAGCCAATAGTGAACACCTACTCATCATTTTAGCTTGTCACTATTCGTTATTTTTTAAAATAATTAAAGAATAACAGTTGAATTAATCATAGATACTATGTGGCATAGTAAAAGATACTAAATTATCACTTATCTTGTTCTTCTGTGAGCAGAACTTTGACACATTTCAGAGTCTCTTTCACCAAATTCTGAACCTTTTGAAAGTTCTTTGTAAAATTGAATACTCATATTCTAGGGTAGATTGGACACTTCTTTAATCTGGTGAATTGTCAAATTGTAACAGATCCCCATTCCTTGGTAGTCTTGTTTGAGCATGCACTTCTACATGGAATGGGGCTGACTTGGGTAGCAACAGGAAGTGCTAGAAAGATAGGTTGTAAAACTCATTTGGGCTTTGCCCTTTGTTTTGTGGATTACTCATGTGTAGGAAGCCAGTGGCCACCCTATGAGGAGGCCTAAGTAGCTCCTTGGCGAGGTCCCCACATTAAGGAGCCCAGCCCTCCTGTCTTACCTTGAGGAAGCCACTTAGGAAGCTAATCCTCTAGTCCCAGTGAAGTCTTCCAATAACTGCTTTCTAACCACATGTTGACTGCAGCCTATGAAGATGCTAAGCTGCTACCAAATTCATAACCCATAGACACTACAAAATAATACATGTTTATTGTTTTAAGTCCTTAACTTTTGGAATAATTGGTTCCCTGAGTAACAGTTAACTAATAGAGTTTATCTTTGGAATTTTAAACTTCTTAATAGGCACTGCTAATACACAAGTGAAATATTAAGTGCTTTGCATAGAGTTTTGTGTTATTTGAAATGGAATACATTTTTGTTTCTTTGCTTAGTATTATCATTCAAGATTAATGATTATGTTAATTGACATTATTGTTAGGAATTTAAGCTTAAAAATAAATTAGACACAAATATGGACCATGGATTTGATTTCTAAAATTAGGAAATGGTCTTTAACACACTTACAGTTTCTTAATAGAATCTCTCCAGACTGTTTTTTTAATATTGTTATTAAAAATGGTACAGTCCTTGGATATTACATTTTTGTCAGTATTTTATAAAATTTATTTATGGCTTTTGTAATGCCTCAGAGAAATAGAGACCTCAGAAGGAAGAACAAAGGAAGGAAGATGAGGCAATAAACATTATTAGCCCTCGTCTGCAAAGCAAATATTGAAAGCACATGGAACCTAAATAAACTGATTGTCAGTTGCCTAGCTCATGTTCCTTCTCATATCAAAGGGGCTTGAATTTCTTTTTCATTGTCAGGATGAGCTTTGTGTTATGCAACTGAAAACTATAGCTTTGAAATCTGGGTGCCTCAGGAGACTTGCTCACAAAATAAGAATGCTGTTTTCATAATTATTGAAAAGAATGTTTTTATAAACCAGGTTAGTAGTATATTGAAACATTAGCATAACATTCTTCCTTCCTAAAAGCATTTTGTTATTCTCTGCCATATTTTGAAAGTGTGGTTTCTTACATTGGCATAATATATGATTGCTGCTAACCATGATTCTCTGTGCTTCCTCAGGAAATAGAGCCCTGTCCTCATCACCCCCTCCCCCCTTAGATTTATTAGCACTATCAGAAGCCACAAAACTTCCTGAAATATTTAAAAATAATTCATATCTATCAACAATGATTTTTTAGATCCTATAAGCTTCTGCTGCTTAAGGTCGAAGACTATCTCAGGCAGATCCAGAAATCAAGCTCTATCTCTTCTAGTTGCCCTTTGTTCTGACCAGAGCAATTGCATTTCATTTTATCCCTTCCTCTGGCAATTCCTTCTGTTGCTAAGGTAAATAAAACATATGCATTAAAAATGTAGCTGTGAATCTCAGCATACTTTCTTGTCTTTGAGCTCTGAGTGCAGGACTGCCTGGCTTTTGAGCAGCCATTCCAGTTGCTGCAGATGGTGTGGCCTGGCAATTAGATTTACACATGATGTATGACATTAATTGTTTTGGGACTGTGGAAGGAATAAATGCCTATGCTATCACAGGGGACACGTGGGAAAGAAAAATGAATAAGTAGAGTTGTCATGGTGTGAATTGCTTTCTTTAAATCAGTGGGATTTTTGTTGTTGTTGTTGTGTTTTCATTTGTATCTCTCTTTTTAAAGGTATAGGAAGAGGCATTGCACTCTCAAATGATTTGGAATGAAAGGATTTTATTTTAAGGATCAGATGATTGCAAGTTAGAATAATAAGTCTCTATTTGTCTCTCTCTCACACACACAACTCCCCCCCCACACAGTAAATGTAGTAATTTTTATTAATGTTGATGATGTTGACAGGTGTTTGAGTAAAAAATGTCAATACTCCAATGGGATCCATCTGTGAGGAACTTACCTATATGTTTGTACCCTCTCTTCAAATTATCTGTTCTGATTTTGAATATCCATTTTTGTGTCATCAAGTAAAAAGGCATCAAGGTAACTGGCTACATAAAAAGTTCAAAAAGAAAATATTTTGACACATATATAAGAACTCAATATGAAAACCATTAGTTATAGAGCACTTGGTAAAGTAAAAATGAGAATCACAGGTAGTATCACAGTAGAATTTTGAAATGCAGTACATGTCAGGGGCAGAACAATTGATTCTTATTTTTAATGCATAAGATGAACTATTCTCGAAGGACTGGGTTTTCATATGCATTCATTCTGAAACTCAAGACATTCTGTGATATGTATTAGAAATGATAAGCAAACAACTGTGATATTACAAGTTAACATTTGTGGGATCATTTCTTATATTTTGGACTGATGACTATGAAATGCAAGGGGATGGTTAATATTAGAAGCCCTTCTATAGCTGTTGGGTCTTGTTTTGTTGCTATGGTTATAGACATTGGCACACATGTACTCAATGCCCTCCTACCCAGCAAAGCCCCCAATAACTCATCAGATCTGAGAAATGAACCACTGTAGCCCCTGGGTACAATCTGGCACTCACTTTGTTTAAATTCTTAGGAAGAAGCCAGGCGCTAACAGTGCAGTGGGTGAGCAACATCTCTTAACCACAAACATGCATTGCATGCCCTGTTTGATCTCAAGATGTCTCAGCAAAGGAAAATAACTGACCCCCCACTATGACTATCACATAATTCATATTTCACTGTCTAGCATTTTATCAATGTATATCATGGGATAAGAAGAATATTAAGATTTGGATGAATACAGTATGTGGGGATCTGTGGTGGGGAGAAGCATAAGTTTCAGAGTCTTCTGATGAAGCCATTCTGGCTTCCTTACTTTCTAGCACAGTACTTGCCCCAATCATTTCATTATAGTGAGAAGAAATTGAGTAGAGGAGACAGGGGACCCACAGGGTCTGATTCAAAGCCTTCAATGTTTTTTCACTACACTGCGTTGATTAAGGTCCATTATTGCTCTGCATGATGTTCATCTGTATGAATTTTTAATTGGAAGTTGGAGGAGGAGTGATTATAAAAGCACCAAGAAAACCTGATGCATAAGCGAGTTGTACTTGTTCCAAAATATTTAGAAAAGCAATGAATTTCTCATATTTTCATTACTGGCTTTGGCATATTGTGTTATATTAATCACATTAATTGTGTTCCAGTTACTAATTAATTTGGATTTGGAAGACCTTATGAAATAAAGTTGGATGGAATATATATGTATATTACTTATATAGTTAAAATTTACCTTTCACCACATTATCTATTGCCTAAAGCAATACTGTGACTAGATGCAGAGGCAGTAATTCTGTTGTCATCTAGATGGGTGCATGAGGTACATATTTGTTCATGCCCAGAGACTGGAATACACACAGTGCTTTTCAGGCAGTACTATTTGTGATACAATTTTATGTTAGACAGTGTCACAGTAGAAACTGATGGATACCAAACCATGTTGACAGGAGTGTGACTTGGCAAACATCAGGGCAGAGAGTGGAGTGATTCATCAAAGTGTCTGCTTTGGATGCCTCATTGCAGGGCAGACTTGGAGGCTGCAGCACTTTTGTATGAGCATGAATATGTTCATTTCTAGTTAAAATATGGTATTTTTCTGTCACTGAAAACAGATTAATTTTTCTTTAAAATTCTATAAGACCCCAAGTAAAATAATGAAAATAATTTTTTAAAAAATAAGAGCTTGTTTTTTGCCCAGTGCATCTTAGACACAAGAGAGCCAAGGGAGCCTCTTGATTAGTGATGTGTTTCTGGGAAGTTAACCTGACAATAATTTATGCAGTGGATTAGAAGGAAACAGAATTCAGTCAGAGTCAGAGTAGAAGGGAATGTTACAGAAGAACAAGAGTGAACCCCAAGGGTTTGGGGTTTTTCCCAGGTTTGCAACTGAGGCTGTGGAAATGTTTGGAAACATTTTCAGTTTCAGCTTGCCTGGGGTGCCTTTGGTGTTGAATTGGTACTGTGTTATGGGAGATCTCTTGCACATCCAGAGTGCTGGCATAGCCCTTGCACAAATGATAAAATGGAGTCCATGTGAGTCTGGAGGATATTATCTAAGAATCATCATAGTTAGGGATAAGAAAATTTCAGGGAAGCTGGCTTCATACCTGCTCACCATTATTAAGGCCTGCTGTGTTCTCTGGGAGAGAGGTATGTTTATTCCCATGTCCTTCATGTCTCAAAGAATACTCCAATTTCTAGAGCTTCTTTTAAAAATAAAATCAGAGAGATAATTCTTACCAGTACCATACAGGCAAGCATTCCAACCTTTAAGTTATTGACAGCATTTCCTGGAGAAGAATTATAGATGAAAGTATCTGTGAAAAGTGCAGGCCATGACTTTAACAATCAATCTCCTTAAAGAAAATAAGATTACAAAGAACTATACTCATTCCCTCTTAACACTAGTAAAATGATTATAGAAAGTAATTCTGTATCCAAATTCATCCATCCTTTCAACACCTTTTTTTTTTTTAATTTTAAGTTTCCAGGAATGCCCTAGTCTAGGGATCAAGCATACAATAATGTCTTAAGGGAAGGGAATTTACATAGTAATAGGTAGACAGAAAAGCCCAGTAGGTCAGTGAACACAAGAGCAGGACTGAGAGGGAGAGTGTTGTCTTAGATGGGCTGGCCAGGAAAGGGCTATCACAGGAGGTGATGTTTTGAATAGCAATGGAAGGACAGATTAAGAGAGGGGAAAGTGATTCTGTAGAACCAGGAGCAAGTACAAAGATCTAATTGTATTCGTTCATGCAAGGGACAAAGTGGAGTCCAGAGAATAAGAGGAAGAGTGCAGGAAATACAGTTGGGGTGGCAGACTAAGGACCAGACATGTGGGGACTCTGGGAGCCCATAGGAGAGCTTAGAGTTGCCTCAAAAGCCACTGGGCGATCCTAAGCAGATTAAAATAAAAGGAGATGTGATCCAGCAAGAATGGAAGGAGGGAGGCTGGTGCTGTCGCTTATGGATGATGCATTTGAATTTGTCAGAGCTATGGAAGTACAGAAAGTACAAAGTACCTGTGGAAGGTGGAGGTTCAGGACATGCGGATGGGTGCCTATAGTGTCGGTTGGAAGAGGGAGAGTTAAGGATGACATCAAGGTTTATGGCTTGCCATCAGTTTATCAGGTATCCATTTGAGAAAAATAGCATTTTATCCCAATATTGAGGTTGAGGTTATTTAACTTGGGGTTAAACTCTTTAAGTACTTTCAAATACTGCAGGATGATTCTAGAGTGTCATCCTCAGTTCTTGCCATTTTAATGGTTTATTGTAGATTTTAGATTTTTCCAATCTTTGATGTTTGCCTTTTCATACTTTTTTTAGTAAAAAAATGAACATATGTAATGTTTAAAATTAATATAAGAAATACTTTGCTGAGAAATAACTTGTAAATAATAGTGTTGTGAAGAGGGTGAATTCTAGAAGCAGACTTCCTGGGTTTAATTCCTAGAACTACCATGAATGATCTCCAATTTTAAGGAAGTTAGTTACTCTCTATTTCCTCATCTGTAAATTAAAATCATAATTTTTCCTACTTTAGAGGATCATTGTGAGGATTTAATGACTCACTGCATATAAAATGCCCTGAGCAATGTTTGGCACATGGTAAGTTCTTATTAAGTGTTAATGATTTTTATTATCTATTAATACCATTCCTAATAGGAACAGATATGTAGTGACTTGAATTTAAAAAGGACAGTTATAGAAGCAAGAGACTTGAACAAGCCAAATTGAATAATTAAATATGAGCTATACATAAAATTAATCATGAAAAGTTAAAGTAGTATTAAATTATTTTGTATAACAACATGTTTCATATTTGTAGCCTAAGAGAAGAAACATATTTGTCAGTAAAATAGATGTAGTTTTTCAATCTGTATCATTAAGTCATTATTCTGCTACCCATTGAGTAATTCCTCCACCCCCAATTGCAAATTGCTTCTCAGGAATCCCAAATCTAAACACGTCTTCTGTGTTTTTCAGAATTTTAGATTTCTTAATAGCATTTTCAAATTCAATGAGAACACTAAACCTTAATTATTCATTGATTTGAAAATAAATTTATCACTTTGTAAAAAGTGCTCAAAATTCTGAAAACATAGCTTTTCAGATGTGAATAATACTATAATATTTTAAAACAATTTTACCCTTGCATTAAAATTATAAAGGTATAAAACTGTGGGCAGATTTTTTTTCAAGTGCATAAATACTGTCTGTTTTTAGAGTGTAGTAACAGGATTCCAACTGGCTTGGACATAAGTATTCAGTAAATATTTGAAGCTTGTTTTATAAATTTCATGTGCTAAGTCAAGTGAAATAGAATTTCTGAGAATGCTGTATTAATCACACAGAGCAGAAAATAATGTGGCGTTTTAAGGTGTAATTGTGATAAGTGGCCTTTAGTTGGACATTTTGAACTTGACCTGTCAACATTAGGATCTTCCACACATGTTTTATTCAGTGAACATTATTCAGTGTGAATTGTGATTGTGCATTGAGAATTTTACTGGTGAAGTTATGGATAATGTGGTTCCCTTCTCTCTGATTCTCTTTTTATCCTTGCTTGGACTATTGTAATCAGTGTACCTTTCAACTTGAAATTTTCCCTGGAATAAAGCCCAGATCATTAAGTATTCTCTGCTGTGTGTTACCAACTTACATTTCCAAAAATAAATGTTTTATATAGTAATATACTAATGTCATTATCTTATTCTAATGTCATATTACCTAATTAAATGTCATGTTTTTAACTTCAGCTGAAAGCTGTCCCCTCAGCTTACAAGGACATTTTGTTTATTATGCCTTCTTTTTGGATATACCAAGAGTACTTAACATTGAAAATAGGAACAAAGCAGGCTTGGGAGAAGAGGGGAGGAGCTATCCCATCCAAAGGTTGAGTCCTTGACAGGGTATTGCACATAATGCCACTACTCAGAACTGTAGCCTCAGTTTCCATTATGGCATACCCAAGGTCTTTTTAAGGGAGTCTGTGCTGGAGATAACTCCTAGAAACAATGCTTGTAGAAGTATTTTTCAAGGGGGTCCCATCCATTTAGCCCAAGAAATTATGGAAGCAAAGCCAGAGAAAACCAATGAGCAGAAACTAGATAAGGTTCTCTCTGATGTAATTGACAACAGTAAAATTTAGGGGAAATGACAGCTAGGTTCTCCTTTGAAAACCTGAGGCAGTAGGAGTATGAACAGTAGGCCATGCTTGCAGATTCTTCTGTCTCATAGTGAGGGAGTTCCTAGTTCTTACCTTCTTGCTAGTTGAGTTGAGCCACACACTATGCCTAGAGATGAGTGGGTGATTACTTCTAGCAGGTATGAGCACCTCCTTTAAGGATCTCAGCTGAAAACTGTTGCCTTCGGTTTCTAGGTTCCCAGTAGCATGCTTTTTTGCAACTCTTTATGGAACTGGATGGAGTTGGCTTTGTAACTGAGTAAATCATGCACCCTCATACCAGACCTCTGTTCCTCTACAGAACTCTGCCAATAGAAATTTTGCATCCCACAAGTGTCTTTTAAAGTTTGATTAACTATGTAAACTATTTTAGTGAAATAAAGGAAGAACAAAATGTTTAGCAGCATTATCCTTTAGTCTTAACTGGAAAATTTTAGGCTTCAAAAAGCTTCTTACTGCTAAGAGGGGAGAATAGCAATTTTTTTCTGCTTTATTTCAATAAAATTTGCATATTCACACCTGAGGATTTAATCATCTATTTTTAGGCCCCTTTCACCCTCTGCATACTGGGTGAACAACTTGCTGTTCATTAAACAGATTGTACATTAAAAACTATAGAGTACAGAAGCAGAAATATCATACGTTTGGTGATAATTAGAAGTGTTCATTTCCTCACTAAGTACCAGGGCATACCACACTGTTTCCATAGCAACTTCTATTCTGTTCAATTAACTGCCTAATGTGAATATATGAATAAGTTTCTGTGTTTAAAGAAAAAGCCTCCAAACAGGGATGATTTAAGAGTTTATTTATAGTTGTAGATGGAAGCATGTCAGTTTTACCCCTTTTCTCCCCCTACTTTTAGAAACACATTTTTGATGTTTTCAGATTCTGGACATAATCAGGAAAAGCATAAGTAGTGAATAAATTTTTTAATGAGTTTCTAAAATGGCCCACTGAACCAGATTCTCCTAGTCCCTCAGCTACTCCCTGGTTGTAAATTATGCAAATGTACAAGCTGCCTTAACTCTTTCAGGTCACCAAGCTACTATTGGGCAAGTAGCCACTCCAGGGGACAAATCCATTAAGGGGAAAAAATTAAAAAAAAAAAAAAAGAAGAGGAGGAAGAGGAAGAGGAAGAAGAAGGGAACAAAGACTGTTTAGAGATTGAATCAGTGTTCCTTTAATTTATAAAATGTTCCTGGGAAGCAGAATTGGCATTGTTAGTTTTTTTTTTTTTCTGGAAAGAAAAGCTTAGATATCATTAGCAGAGTTTCAGAGGTTTTGGTTGATACCATGCTATTATAGAAGGCAATGATTTTAGAGCCAGTGATCCAAGTTCAAATTCTGAAGCCACTATACACTAAAACTGGAAGCACCCACTTTACTCCATTATGAGAGGGATGAAGCACAGAAATTACAGGAATTAACATGGATCAGTCTTTCTCTTTATGTGGTGGAATCTTAAAATGATAGTGTTTGAACACTTTTGGCCTTAAAAATTTAGTTCATGTAATTCAGCAAAGTAGATGAGGGAGAGAAGCAATAAGGCTTTTGGAGGTTAAGAATGGTCCCATGTCACATGATCCATAGGTGTATATCAAGGCCTATTCCATTCTCCTAAACCACAGAGATCTACTGTTGGGCTAAATAGCCAGTACAGCTAGGTGATTTGCAGGGATACAGAAATCATTAATGCTTAGCATCACCAAAAGAAAAAGAAAAAAAAATACCTTCTCCTCATTCCACTTAGAGATACAACTTGGGATTTAACCATAGTATTCCTCTAATGATCACAGATTGCTTAGTGTTTTTCCTAAAAACACATGAGAAGACATGAAGTATGCTTTTGATATTTTAATAAAAAGGTTATTAGTCTATCTTAATATATTCATGCATATCACTGAGAAATATTTATTCTATTATCTTTACTTGTAATGTCAAAGAAAAAAATTTTGGAAGTTTGTCCTGCACACTTATTCTTCACAGCATTGAATAGTCTTTAAAAGCAATTTATCAAGTTTTGGGTTTCCCTCCCCTACCCTATACAGATACACACACAAATTTGTATTTATTTATTTATAATTTTTTTTGGTGGCACTGAGGATTGAACCCAGGACCTTAAGTATGCTAGGTAAGCTCTCCACCACTAAGCTAAATCCCCAGCCCATAATTTTTTAAATAAAACATGCATAAATATTTTGAGTAGTTATGTATGTATTTCCCAAGATGTATTCAATATAATTTCAAATTTTTACTAATGCTTAGCGTTGGGCATAGTGACCACCTAGAAATGTTAGCTATCATTGCAGCTGATCTTCTCTTATATGTCATATAACAGGAATAATTTGAACAAAATTATTTTTCTAGGTATTTATAATTTTTATCTAGAGTCTTGCATTGAAAGAAAAGTTAAAAAAAATGTTTATGTCAGAATGAACTCAATTATTAGGTAGATTTTATTTTTTTACAATGTGCAAGACAACACATTAAACAAATATTATCTCAGTGTATTTAACATCCCTAGGAGTTGTATGTTCTTCTATCTCTATTTAGTATATTTAGATTGCAATTGTAATGTTCTGATGAATCTGTAAATATATCTCTCTATTTTTCACTGAAGTAGAATCAAATATTCTAAAGTTTAATTACTATTACAGTAATTCAGCTCTTAAACTCTTCTTAGGCACTTAATACTCATGACTAAAGCTAATATATACCTAAGGTAAAATAACATTATTTTCCTGAAGTTAATTTTCTAATTGTTGCATCTCAAGTGTTCTTAATACAAAAGTTGAGTTGATAGTTAAAATACAGAATTTCCCTTTTATTAATTTTTAAGTTTTCAGACAGTGTCTCACCAATTTGCTTGGTGCTTTGCTAAGTTGTTCAGGCTGGTTTTGAACTTGAACCTCCTTTTTCAGCCTCTGCAGTTGTTGGGATTAGTTGTATGCCACCATGCCTATTACTTTTCCTTTAAAAGTGAGAATTCTGATGAAATTCTGATGAATTACTGATGAAAGCTGTTTATTGAGGTCTACTACATATTGTTTAGGGCACTAATGCTAGAAATAAAATCCAAAAGATTTCAATATATTTTTCAAATGAATTTAAACAATTCACTTAAAATTTTAAAGAAAAAGACTAAACAAATTGAAATCCTAAAAGAATATTTTAGTTAGTATTGAAGTTGGTAATGGTATGTATTTGTTATCTGTATGTTAGGCAGCCTTTCCTCACTGTGACCAAAATACCTGACAATAACAATTTGAAAGAAGAAAGATTGATTTTTGGCTCTGGGTTTCAGAAGTTTCAGTTCATATCAGTAGGTTCCAGGGACAGTACTAACATGGAGGAAGCCTATAGAGGAGGAAAGCTACCCAGCACATGGAAAAGGGAAAGGTGACAAGATACCATCCCTAAGGACACACCCTCAGTGACCTCCTTCCTCCAACCATACCCGGCCTGCCCACAGTTTCTATCTCCTCTCAGAGTAAATTCAGATTATTAATCCACTACTGAGGTTACATCTGAATACTTCAGCCACTTCCCCAAGCTCTGTTAATGAACATTGCTGCATTGGGGAGCAAGCCCTTAACACATGAACTTTTGGGGGATGTTCCAGATCCAGGCCAGAGTGGTAAGAAACTGTTATTTTTGAAATGCTAGATAGTTCTCATAAATATGAATTTTTGACTGATCTCTAGTGCTATCACACAATATTTTTTCTTTCACTTTTTTTTAAACTTAGCATAATGTCCTCTAGTTCCACTCATGTAGATTTTAGTTGTATTTACCAAAAATAAATTAATGAGTTGGTAGATATGTTAATTTACTTTACTATAGTAATTATTTTACTCTCTATGTATGTGCCATATCATTATATAAACTTCAACTATATAGGGTACAATTTATTTAAAGGTTTTTCAATTTTATACCACTATTTTTTTGGTTGAGTATTGCAAGATCACAGTTTCCGTTGCCATTTTATTTCTTTGGGGTGAGGATGCTAAAATATACTCATTTGATTCTATTTTAAAACTATATTATTGGGATAGTAATTCATATTGCCTTAAACTTATATATAGGTTGAGTATCCTTTTTCCAAAATGCTTGGGATCATAATTGTTTTGGATTTTAGATTTATCAGATTTTGAAGTGTAAGTGTGTGTGTGTGGGTGTGTAGGTGTGTGGTGTGTGTGTGTGTGTGTGTGTGTGTGTGTGAGAGAGAGAGAGAGAGAGAGAGAGAGAGAGAGAGAGACAGAGAGAGACAGAGAGAGACAGAGAGAGACAGAGAGAGACAGAGAGAGAATGTGTTTGTGTATTTTAGGGACAGGACTCAACCATATGGAGGAATTATTTATTTTTTTCATATGCATTGTACGGATAGTCTGAAGTAATATCATACATCATTTTTTACTGCACTTGAATTTTGACTACGACCTGTCAAATGAGGTCAGGTATGGGATTTTCAGATTTTGGAGCATTTCAGACTTTTGGATTAGAGGTGCCTCACCTATATTTATTTTGGAAAATGTAGCATTTCATAATGCTATATTTTCCCATTCTAGAACATAGAAAGACTTTCTAATTGTTTGATCTTATATCCTTTAAAAATATTCAGTGTTTTCATTCTGAACTCCTATTTTTCTTGTTATGTGTAAGAATTTAATATCCTTGTCACTAATGTAAATGGAATATTTCTTACTTTGTTGTATGTATTTTAATCTTGTTTCCACCTGACTTGGAAAATTTCTTATTAATTTGGGTTGTTTTAGAAGAGTTACTTGAGTTTTTGAGAAGATTAAAGTGAAATATGCTATTAAAGAGCTTACCCAGTTTCTGGCACACAGCAAGTCCTCAATCTATAGGGGCTCTTCTAAAAACTTGAGATTCTACTTTGAGATTGCACGGTCCTTATCTGTGGATCATCCTCTCAAGTGTTAATTGCATGCTTCGCTAGTTTGATGATTTGATCAATTCACCTTAATTTCAAATAGCATTTATTGAGCACCTGCAATTATATGTTAGTTGCTTTTACATAGAAGATGATTTTGGTAATTTTGTGAAGCAGTCTGTGCAATAATTTCCCTGTTATAAGTGCTATAATGTCACAAACCTTACAACAAGGGACCAACCTGCAAATTAAGCTTATTTGGAACCACAATTAGTGTGATCAATGTGACTTAAGGAAAAGTTGAAAATGAAGTGCTTTTATCCTTGCAATATCTTCACATTCAATAAATGACAACTACTGTGTTATCAAAAACAAAAAATATTTCTGTTTTAGCATGTGAAACATGAAACTCATGATGCTTCAGAGTAGGAGTTTTTTTTAAAAAAAAAAAAAGAGAGAGAATTTTTAATATTTATTTTTTAGTTCTGGGCAGACACAACATCTTTGTTTGTATGTGGTGCTGAGCATCGAACCTGGGCCGCATGCATGCTGGGTGAGCATGCTACCACTTGAGCCACATCCCCAGTCCATAGAGTAGGAGTTATTTTAACTCCATACAAATTCTTTGTGTATGTTAATGTTGGGAATTCTGTGTCTTAATTAAGATGTTAGCAATAATTTCACTTAGAAAACAATTATAAAAATTTAGCAATAAGTAAAATACATTGTATTTATGGCAAAGGAAATTACTAAGACAATAAAAGTTTAAAGTATTAAGAAAATAAATCTTTCATAGCTAAAGATTTATGTTGATAATGTTCATATTGTAACCTTAACAAATATTATTTTAAGGATGATTTTTTGTCTTCTAAATTAGAGAACTGTTTATGTAAAATGAGAAATATAATCTAACTTGGGAAATACATATAGACAAAATTTTCTCCTGAAATGTTTATATATTAGCTTATAAAGATGTATCCCACATTTTGTGTCAATAGCAGTGATTAGAATACAAAATATAGACAATGTTTTCAAATGTCCTAAGACTTTACTACTATGTCTTTACTTGGAAGTTCTGAATCAGTTGAAACTAATTAATTTCTCTGGTTTATTGAAAAAGAACCTTAAAATGGATTAAAGGGTATTTTTATGGTAAAAATGAATAATAGCAGCTAACATTTATTGAGTACTCACTGTGATCCAGACTCTGAGATAAACATTATCCTTGAATTACCTCAGTTGCCATTCTGAAAAAAATACTATGAGGTAGGAAGGATTATTCTGTTTTGACAATGAGGATATTAAAGTTCTGAGAGATTAAATAAACTTTCTGAAGTTACAGAATTAATCTATACATGGTCCAATGCCTGAATCTTATTTGAATTCCAAAGTCAGCCTCTTACCCTCTATTCCGTTACTTCATGTCAACAGAAATAATGGTATAAGTTATTTTTCCTTAAAAATTTTCAAATAGTTCATGTGTATACAGGCATGTTTTAATATGTAAAATAAACTTCACAAATGTTTGACTTTGAAAGATTAACGCTATGACCAAAAATTGACCACAGAATTTGCAATATTTAGGCCATCCTTGAAATGTAAAAATTATTTATGACATTCCACTTTCAATTGTAACAATTAGGTATTCACTATAGTATAAAGGGGAAAACATTTCCACAATCCAAAAAATTGTAGAATTTTGTAAAAATTTTTATATTTGTTTTTTATATTTCATTTGGACTTGAATTTCCAATGTTGATCAAAACCAATTTGATTTTCAAAAGATGAATCTATTGTAAAGTTATTTTTATCCTTCAAATATATATTGGACATCATGTACAAGGGACTGTTTTGAATACTTTGTAAATACTAAATTACATATCAAACTTACTCTATGAGGTAGGCATTATCATGCTTATTTTACAGAAGAGGAAACAAAGAGTAAAAACTTACTGGTATTTTTGTAACTAGTGAGTGCAGCTATTAAATTTAAATCTAGGCTAATTCTGGAATCTATGTCAAATGCTCCCTCACATAAATATCTTTTAAATACCTGATTAAATAGTTTAATCGGTGCTCTTATTTTAAATGTATTGCACATATTGTACAATGTTCTGTGTCCTATTAAGAAACTGATGTATGCCAGCCTAATTCTAAAAAATGTAATTATTTTTTCAATTGTACCGTGATAGAAAGGAGTCATGTTCTTAAATAGTATGTTCTTATTTGAATACTCTCATAGAAAATTTCTGAATTAATTGACATTTTAATTAACAAGTCAAAGGTTCTCAACAGACACTTTAACAGTCTCTATTTGATTCTCCATAAAGCAACCTTTTTGGTGTGCTTTGATGCCATTTGTAGTCATATTTGTACATTAGAGCATAGAAGATAATTTTTCTTGTCTATAGAGATTTCTTTTGCAATTGATCATTAATTGAAAAACACAGTGTAGCTAAGTCCTAGGGGAGAAATTAATGTCTTATCCCAATTAAATGCATTAATTAAAAAATAGAATCTTTGGCTGATGTTTATGAGTTACTAAACTTTGTAATGCAGTCCTATTCCAAGGTTAATGGGAATTATTACCCTCTGTTTTGTTTGAAAACAACACCATCTTGGAATTTCTCTTCATGGATATCCCAGCTTCCTGAAAAGGTAAGTTTTTCTTCTAACATGTCATTATTTTATCTAAAGACAAGAAATACACTGAGCATCAGCTTACTACCACCTCATGTACCTGTTCTACTCTTCCTGTCATCTTTTCTTTGCTGCACCATGTAGTGTGGTTGTGTGTTTTCTGTAAGAAGACAAGGTCTTCTGTTCACAATGAGTCTGCACAGTCATCCAGAGGAGCCCGCAAACCATACTGTATGAGCTGCAATTCTGTCATGTATTGAGCGCCTTCTGATACTCTGAAAATATTGATTGGAGAATAGAGCAATCCAAGACCCTGATATAGGTTGAGTGTCCTTTATTGGAGATGCTTGGGACCAGAAATATTTCAGATTTGAAGTTTTAAGGTTTTGGAAGATTTACATAGTCTAGACAGTTTGATTTGCCAGTTTGAAAATCTGAAATGCTCCAAAATCTGAAACTTTTTGAATACTCATTTGATGTTCAAAAAATTTCAGATTTCCTTATGAAGATGGAAATGCTAATTGCTCTGATATGCATTGTCTATATCTCACATTATCAGTCTGCACTCTATAGATATGTGGGATAATTATGTACTGATGTTGACAGAAAGTTTCAGATTAGGCCCAAATCTCCATCAAATCTGGCTGGAGACTTACAAAACATCTGGATGAGAACAGCATGTAACCTGAGATTGCAAAAAGCAGACACTGGTGTAGAAAAGAGTTGAGAATAACTTCCATGGGAGCAGGCGTGGCCGTAGGCAAGGATACTTTTATGCCATCATCTAATCTCAGGTTCACATTATAAAGATTAAGGCTTACTGATCATCCTAGTATCTGGAACCTTCCTCATGCTGCAGATAGGTTTTTGTTTTTTTCCCTTTAATTAAGTTATAAGGTACTGAGCTATTCCAAGAAAGTAGAAGATGTTAATTGCCAAGTGTAATTCAGGAATGAAATGAACAATTCAGAAAACTAATGTCAGATATAAAGAGTAGAGAGGTCTAGAAGTTTTCTGCTGGAGTGTTTTGGATCTTCTAAATATAGAATCATGTCATTGGCGAATAGTGATAGTTTTGAGTTCTTCTTTTCTAATTTGTATCCCTTTAATTTCTCTCTTCTATCTAATTGTTCTAGCTAGAGTTTCACGGGCTATGTTGAATAGAAGTGTAAAAAGGAGTATCCTTATCTTGTTCCGATGTTTAGAAGGAATTCTTTCAATTTTTCTCCATTTAGAATGATGTTGGCCTTGGGTTTAACATCTATAGCTTTTATAATTTTGAAGTGTGTTCTTCCTAGCCCTAGTTTTTCTAGTGTTTTGAACATGAATGGATGCTGTATTTTGTCAATTTTTTTCTGCATCTATTGAGATAATAATGTGATTCTTGTCTTTAAGAGTATTGATGAGATGATTTACATTGATTGATTTCAGTATGTTGAACCAATGTTGCATCCCTGGGATGAACCCCACTTAATTATTGATAAATTCAGCAAAGTAGCAGGATATAAAATTAATACCCATAAATCAATTGTGTTCCTATTCATCAGAGCTGAATCAACTGAGAAATTAGGAAAACTATTCCATTCACAATAGCCAAAAACAAACAAACAGACAAAACCAATAACAACAACAAACTTTGGGAGCCAATCTAACAAAGGTGAAAGAACTCTACAATGAAAACTACAGAACATGAAAGAAAGAAATCGAAGATGACCTTAGAAGATGGAAAGATCTCCCATGTTTTTGGGTAGGAAGTAGAAATATTATTGGTCAACAAACATATGAAAAAAATGTTTAACATCTCTACCAGTTAGAAAAATGCAAATTAAAACTACACCGAGTGCTGGAGTTGTGGCTCAGTGGCAGAGCACTTGCCTAGCACGAGTGAAGCACTGGGTTTGATTCTCAGCACCACATTAAAAAATAAATAAAATAAAGGTATTATGTCCATCTTTAACTAAAAAAAATCATTTCACTACAGTCAGAATGGCAATTATCAAGAATAAAAGTAATAATATATGTTTGTGTGGATGTGGGGAAAAAGTATACTCATACATTGCTGGTGGGACTGAAAATTGTTGCAACCCTCTGGAAGCAGTATGGAGATTTCTCAGAAAACATGAAATGGAACCACCATTTGACTGGCTTATCCCACTACTCAGCATATACGCAAAGGACTAAAAATCAGCATACTGTAGTGATGCTGCCACATCAATGTTTATATCAGCTCAATTCACAATAGTTAAGCTATGGAACCAACCTGTGTTTCCTTCAGCAAATGCATGATAAAGAAAATGTGATATATACACACACACGATGAAATATTACTCAGCCATAAAGAAGAATAAAATCATGCCATTTGCCAGAAAATGGATGGAATTGGTGACTATTACGCTAAGTGAAATAAGAAAGTCTCCCAAAACCAAAGCCCAAATGTTCTCTCTGATATCTGGATGCTAACACATAATCAGGGCAGGGGGAAGGGGTGGGTTGGGGTGGAGAGGAAAAAATAAAAGTTTATTTGTTCAGAGAATGGAGAATGGGGGCAAGGGAGGAGGGATGGGAAAGACAAAATGAATCAGACATAACTTTCCTATATTCATATATGACTATGTGACTAGTATAACTGCACATCAAGTACAACCACAAAAATGAAAAGTTATACTCCATGTATGTATGTATAATATGTTAAAATACATTCTATTGTTGTGTATAACTAAAAAGAACAAATTAAAAAATGAACATCCAAACATTAAAAAAATAAGAAAAAGAGCAGAGAGGAAGATCACCAGTGCACCATATAGGAAGAAACTGTTCCTTATTGAAGGGATGAGTGTTCATTTGTCAGAGGACGGTGGAGCAAAGCAAAACTTTCTTGATAATATGCCTTGATTGTAAAATAAATTTGTACCCTTTGGCCTTCTTCTTCTCCCCATTTCTACCTTCTCACCTGTGTTAGCCAAAATTGTTGTTTCTATTTATTCAGCCTTTTTTTTTTCCTTTAAGACTCCTCATAGAAATGAGATCATTTTTTCTCCGTGTTTGGCCTATTTCATTTAGCATAAAGTCTCACAGTTTAATCTCTGTCATCTCAAATAGCAGTTAGATAAAATGAATAGTATGGAGATCTAATGCACAGCATCAATGTCATAGTTAATGTGTTACTGAAAATTTTCTGAGAGTAGTTTTTAGGTGCTTTTATCACACAAAAAGCATAACTATGGGAGATGTTGAATATAATTTGTTGAAAGAATTTATGCCTACATCAAAACATCATGTTATAAACCTTAAATACACATAATAAAAATATAAAGTATGTAAATGGGAACACCATTCTGGAAATAAATTTCATAAAATCCAGTAATCCTGCAGTGACCCAGAAAGTCAACTAAGTATTAGGTTGAACCATCTAAAATTACTGTTACTTGGCTGTTTTTGACCTACAAATATGAAGGTTTTTTTTTCTGGCTTCACACATACACCCACACACATATGTACCTTAGAAATGTACACGTAACTTAGAAAAATTTATCCTTGTGTACAAGAAATACAGATGTGGTGCAAAACATTGCAAATGATCCAAATGCTGTCAAGAAGTGAATAGATAAATATTTACAGCTTATTCATACAATTAAAAGAGCTAAAAAGCTAAGCATTTAACTTCTTGACAGTTAAGAAAATAGAGAAATGTCTTACTTCTTGGTAAAGAGGGAAACAGCTCCCCAGTGATTAGAAAGGCTTTAAATGTCTTGCTGGTACACCAAATTATATTTTATTCTGTTTCTGTACCAGCTAAAATCACAACCAGAAAACGTCATTCATTTTCTGAAACCACTCTGTGCTACAACCAGCTGGAGAATTGCAGCACATTTTTCTCTGCTGAAATGAGATAGACATAATTTTTTTAATCTCAGAAATTGAAGAAAGTTTAGGACTTGTATTACTACATCCATTTCACCCTCTTACCTTGTCTAGAAACACTTAAAAGGCACGTGATGGGAATTAAGCCACTTCCTGGCTAGTGCTATGCTTGATCCTCTTCTATGTGATCTAAAATAAAGTGATTTATTAATGCTATATGGTTGGTATTCTTGTCATACTGGACCCACTCTCTCTAAGGGATCGAACAATGCAATATAAATGCACACCCTTCCTATTGATACTACTACTGTATTGTGTTTTACTACCTCAGAAAAAATAAAGCCTGCCCCTGAGGAAATTGCTTGATTTAAAAGCTCAGCTCAATTCTTTATAGAACATGTAAAATTTGCAGTGCACATCTCAACTTCTTCTAAAACAGATGAGGAAATGCAAATAGTATTACATTTTGGGCCCTTACGACCAAGGAATAACCTGGCCGTACACCAAAAATAATGACATAAGAAAGAGGAAAAAAACAGATCTTGATTCTTCCCTGATGTTGAACTCTTTATCATTGGCAAACCAGAGATTTTGGTCTATTTGAAAAATCATTCTTATTTGGAAAGGCATACAAAATAAGATAGAGTATTTCAGCTTTGTCTGGTGTAAGTAAAGGACTGATTTCAAAGGAATTTCTTTGGGGGAGTATAAAAGCCAAGAAGCTGCTAGAATATTATCAAATAGGGTCTGATCCTAAATTATGGTATAATTCATGTGTTCTTAAGAGACCTGATCTTTATTACTTTTCAGAAACACACACATGCACATACACTGTCAGACACCCCTAATTTTGCTTAATTAATTGGGCTCCTGTTTGGAGACTTTAAGTCAAGGGTGGCGTTTTAAGTCAAAAACATCAAAGGTAGTGAACATTGCAGACAAGTAGTTTAATAGCAGTATTAATATCTCACAAATTACAGATTCTCATAATATATTACTCACTGATTATTAAATGGCAGTAGTTGAATAAGGGCCAATCTGATTATTCAGGCATTTCTGCTTCCTGCTTATGAGATTGACACTCAGTGCAAAAGATAACTCTAACTCACTGTTGTTCAATTTGTAATGGGGAAATTTGTAAAGAAATCTGTAACCAGTAGGGCCTCTAATATCTGTTATTATAAGGATTGTGATGACAATTTGTTTTTATTTATTTTCACTAATTGTCTTATGGATGAGACAATTATCTTATGGATGAGGGGTAGGCCTGAAGAGGCTTTTAAAAATTTCTTTCCACTACAATTTCTATGATCCTAGCATACAGGGATTAGGGTTTTTACTAAGGAAATTCAAGTTTTCTTTGAGAGTTGCTTGGAAACCCTCTGCATCTTATCCTTTTTCTGATGTAGTTAATCATTCAGCAAGTCTCAGTGAACCATTTGGGAACTAGGAAAGAACCCAGGAGGTGGTCCAGATAGAATCAGGCTCAAATGATCTGCTGCAATCATAAATTATTTCTAATAGATAGGTTTCACCAATACCATTCCATCATTTAATTCCTTAATAAATTTCTGAATATAGTTTAGGCTAGATTTTGTTCAAGCAAATGTCTTTTCAGAGAGATCACTGCTACACTGATGGACCCAGATTTCAAATAAGGTATTCATATATTTGTTCAACAAATATTTATCAAGTATATATGATCTACTAGGCATTCTGTTGTGTATTGAGGTTAATACAAGGAGTAAAACATAAATGGACCTTATGTAGTTATATGCTGGCATTTGTCTATTCCTGTTTCTATATGGAATAATAATAAGAAAGACTTAATTGATTAAATGTAACCCTGATATAGTAAGACACTGTACCTTGTGTTTTGGATCCATTGGTTCTTATTTCAAGTTTTAATTTATCTTGTTTAATTAAGATGCATAAATTAGCACATCATGTTGTTTGCATCTAATTATACAGTTGAGTTCTTGGATTATCTTGTGCCATTCAACACACCAACAGGAAGAGTAAGTCAGAAAGAGACTTTTACTCTGAATTTTAAAACAAAGTGAAATTAATGTATACTGTATTTATTATTGTGACTTTCATATAGTAATCTTATTTTAAAATGATTTTGTTACAGCATTTTATTAGTCTTCTGGGCAAATACAGGATCACTATGCCTGTATCACTTCTTGGCTGTATTTAATATGATCAAAGATTTTTGACTTACACCTTTGAAAATGAATGATGTCATAGCACTTTCTCTTTCAGATGACAATCTCTACTCTTGTTTGTCCCTTTGCAAAAGTTTTATTTTCTTTATCAGTAAGTCCTTGAATTCCTATTTTTTTAAAAGAGAAAGAGAGAGAATTTTTTTTTAATATTTATTTTTTAGTTTTCGGCTGACACAACATCTTTGTTTGTATGTGGTGCTGAGGATCGAACCCGGGACACACACATACCAGGCAAGTGTTCTACAGCTTGAGCCACATCCCCAGCCCTTGAATTCCTATCTTAGCCAGAATATGATAAAACAAAGATCTGTGTGTTCAGATACATTGAGAGGTATACTTTACCTCAATGGTATCCTTGGTTTCCCTTTGCCTTGCCTCCTTTGGATTTTCAGCTCGTCTCCTGTAGGTTTGGCCCCTACCAAACCACCTGTTTCAGACATTTCCCAAGTGCCTCCTCTGTGCTGGCTTCTGGGAATACAGTGATGACATCAGCAGTCAGCGCACCCAGGGAACTTAATAAAAGTTTCTTAACCAAATAATCACACAAAATAATTTCATTTCTTATTTTCATATACTGAAAGAAGTAAGAGGTGTTTGAAGAGGTGTAATAGAAAAACTTAACCCTCTGCTGTGGAAGAGGGGAAGACTCAAGAATTTCTTCCCTGAAAATCATGATTTAATCAAAACGTCGAGTGTCTACAGTTGAAGAGTCCAAAAAAAAAAAAAAAAAAAAAAAACCACCCTGATGAGAAGAGTGTCTAGTTGCCACTTCACTGCTGTCAGGAGACTGTTTGATTTGATGCTGAGTTTTAAGGAGGTACAGCTGGAAGCCTTGATGTTTGATACATTGAATTAATCTACTGTGTGATTTGAAAAGATTTAAATGTGCAGAACTCTGATGAAAAGATAATGTATTATGAACTATTATTATATTTTTCCTTGACTTATTTAGTGTAGTTTATTACTTTGATTTAAAAGTTATATGCATTGTAATGTACTTTTATTAAAAAATGTTTTATTTTGTGGAAGTTATGAATTTAAAAATGTTCTTAAAGGAAGATATCAGCTATTGGTCAAAATTAATTCAAGTATGACTTAATTTCTTATTTATGGCATTTAATAAAAAGGTTACTATCTATGAGAGAGAGTCTTAATATCTGATTAGGTTAGTGTTAAGATTAAGAATAAAATATACTGACAGTGATAGGAACAGCTTCAGAGATGTCCATTTGTTTTCAAATTATTTGATCTGATTGAGTACTGAGGATCAAAAGATTTCATTTCCTATAAGTTTTAAGCAACTATTTTAAATCAAAATAAATTTATCCATATAATGACTGCAAGAGAAATTAAACAGTCTGGTCAGCATTTTAGACTCATCAAAGTAAAAATCAATTGTACATTTTTGACAAATTGCCATGAAAATATCTAAGACTACACAATTCCTTTGAGTCAAATTGATTGTAAACCATTTCCATTTTTTTAGCTCAGCTGCTTGCATAATTTTCTATTTGGCTAATGTAACATTTTCATTCCTTAGAATGTTTTAGCCATTAAAATACAAGGGAATCCTCCATCATGTTTACACTGACTTCAGAAATATTTAAGTAAATTTCAGCTGCTTTTTCTCAGCAAGTCCTTAATTTTTTTCAATTTTATGCTGATTGATCCATTCTTGTTTTCTCCACTTTGTTGTGAATTCAGTTAGTTACTCCTGAAATAGTTTTCCATGCCTTTTCTTCAGTAGTTTTTTTTTTTTTTTTTTTTTGCTGCTGGTACAAGTGATGATTTAAGAAGTTATTTATCAGCTACAGGGTTTTTTTAAATACCTTAAAATAAAACTTCTTAAACCTTTTCCATTATTAGTGTAGCCTTTGCCCCAAACTTAACTTCTTGAAAAGCTCTGGAGACCAGAGAGAACTGGAATTTTGGCTGAGCTTGTGTGTATTATTTTCTTGTGCTACTTCAGTTATATGCAGCATGTTAAATGTGCCATTTACACAAACACTATACTTAAAGGATAAAAGTACTCTATATAACTAACAGTTTAATTTAAAAAGTGGAAAAAATATAAATTAGAACTATATAAAAACTTGAATTTGCTGAAAGGATGTTTGTTAACTAATGTTGTAAAAACAAACTAAAGATCCAGACTTTGAAAAGGAAAGAGTCAGAGGTGCTGGACTATGAATAGTAGCAAGTATCCTGGTCTTAGGAATCTAATCTCAGGGAGAATCTGCTCAGCTTGTGTTTGGTTGATTCTCCAACTGTGGCTAACACAAATCAGGATACTAGTGAGAAAGAGGAGCTTTCAAAGCAGTGGTGGGGGTATGGTGACCAGAAGAAGCAGAACGATGCTGGGAAGGCAAACCCATAACTTTGTACTCTGCTTGAGTTCAACATTTTTTTTTTTTTGGAGAAGGGATGTTACTACTTTTTCATATGTCATCAACAACAGTGAAACTAGAAGTACATAAAATAATTATTTAACAAATCTTAAGCACTCAGTGTCATCATTATTTCCATGTTTACAGATAAGAACCTGTGGTTCAGAGTGTTCTAAATAACCTTTCCAAAACCACCCTGATGGGGATTGGTTGAGCTGGAATTCATCATACCATCATTCTCTCTAAAACCCTATGCCACATTTCCTACTCTCTCACATTCAATTTATAAAGAAAAGTTTGAATTCTACTCCTTCACTAATTGTAACACAAATCTTACCATCTTTCCTATATAGAAAATATGTTACTTGATTTAATCTTTATTTTCTCTTCTTAGAGGCCAGTGATAGGATCCATATTTTATAGATGGTGAAAATACAGCTCAGAGTGTTTAAATATTGTATTCAAATTCAAAGATTAAGCTAGTACAGCAGCTGAGCTTTGAACTCACATCTGTCTCAAGTCTAAGACTTGCTTGTCTTGACAGAATTTTCTGCACCTTGGACAACCAAGAGTATCAGCAGTGTCCCTTCCCTCCTAAACAAGAACAATCTAAGTAATTAAGAAAAAAATTAGTCCATCAGCCTTATATAACCTTATACAATGAAAAGAAGGACACTTCTCAAACAAAAATGACATTTGTATGTGTTTTGAAAATTCTGGAAAATATTATAGCTCCTTCCAACCATCCTATGATGTACATATTAAAATTATCTTGGGATTTTGTTTTGATATTTCCCCAGATTGCATAGTCTATAGGTGATGGAGCCAAATCTGTAGACTCTCTACATATAAATTCAGTTATGAGATTAGCACTTTGAGGGCATCTAATAAACAAGTACTGGATTCATGAATGCCTTTAGGCCACAAATTCCAAGTTCAGCACTTTTTCTTCTCTATTTTCAGTAGTAATAAAAATGCGAAGATGTGAGCAATTGACAGGACCAATCAAAAGACAAACTGGAACATGAAAAAGATTTAGTATGAAATACCAAAACAATATACCTATTAAAATGAACCTGAATTCATAAACCCTGATGCTTTGAAATAAAAGATGTAACCAAATATTTGAGAGAAAAATATCATTTGGATTTTTGGAAAAGGATAAAGTGAATGCCTGAAGACTAGCAAAAAGTACATGGCATGTCCATCTTTGATAAAAGAGTGATATGTGAAATTAGAGATTGTTTGATGTTAACTTCCATTCTAGCCGACAAAACAGTCAAGCCCATTAGGCAACTGGTGTTTGTCAACCCACAGTACTATAAGCAGCACAAGGCTGAGAAAGGAGAGCAGTGCTATGCATGTGTATTTTTAAATAAGTATTATTATTATTATTATTTAAAAAGTATTATAAATTTGATTCAGGGAATTTGCAAGGTATAGTCATCCCTCGATACATGTGGGAGATTGGTTCTGGGCCCCTCATTGACACCCAAATGCATGGATACTCAAGTTCCTTATATAACATGGCTTGGTATTGGCACATAAGACACACACACACACACACACACACACACACACACACACACACTTTCACATACTAAAGATTGTTTAAAGATTGTTTTTAAAAAATCTTAAAGTTTAAAACCTAAAAGATTATTTTAATATCTTTAGGCTACTTATAATAGAAAATAAATCCTATGCAAATAGTTGGTATACTGTACTATTTAGGAAATAATCATAAGAAAGTATGAGATTTCAGTACATGGTCAGCAGACACAATTTATTTTCCAAATTTTTTTTTATTTGCAGTTGGTTGATTTGGTGGATAGGGGACCCAAGAGAAAGAAGGGCCATCTGCTTTTGGTATTCTTTATGGTGTATTTAGCAGACGTTAATAGTACTTGACTGGAAAATACAGTATTGCTCAGATATTTTAATATCGATAAACTTCCAGGAGGTTGAAATCTTGCAGCGTTTCTAAAACTCCCCTTACTGTCAATCTTGGGGCTCCTCTGAGCCAAATAGCAGCATGCCTTGTTGGGTTTATGTAAGTGCCTCCTTTGTACTCAAAGGCTGCTTGAGGGCAGGCACTCTCCTTGTTCCCCTTAGTGTCACTGCCACCTAGTGAAGTTCTATGAGGGCTGCTCAGTGACAATTTAACTAAATGAGTACATGATTAAATATTGAGTAGAATCTTAAAGAAAGTGAAAAACTTTTTAAAAACTGTATTTAATAAGAGAAAGCTGACTTAAAACAGATTTAAAATTATTTGATTATTGTTTTCATTGATTTTAGAAAGGGTTATCTATTTTATCATTGGATTTATTAATGAAATTTAACTGACAATTAATGAATTCCTTTATATGATATGTTGGAAATAAGAATCAATTTTTATAGCAAAATAATACTAATATTATGTATCAAAAGTATAACTTTTTTTGTGATTTTTTGTAATTCTTGGCCTGGTATGTTACCTGGAGGAGCCTTCAGAAGGAAATATGGTACCAAAACATAGTTTAGTAATTTTGTGTAAATACATAATAAAACTTCACATTTGTACCTAGTCATACATAAATGTAAGTATATATGCATACACAATATACATTATATCCTTATAAATATACAGACATTCTTATTTCTGTATTTGGAAGCACATATTTGCAAATATGTGGAAAAAGCTTTTGAAAAAACTCTGGTTTTCTGAACAAGAGAAAGCAGATAAATAAATACCCCCTGAAGTAAGGAATATGAGATAGTCATCTCATTTTATGGTAATTATGTGTATAAAATTACTATCAGAAATTACTTATAGTAGGTGGAGCAAACTAACTGAATTACTTTAGTTCAGCTGCCAATGTTACCTTAAAGAAATGGTTTATTAATGGAAACAGAAAATCTACCAAGGAGATCTTATATTCATTTTTCCTTTTTGAATAGAATTTGTTTTATCTCAGACTTTAAATAAAAATTCTTGATGTCACAAAACTAAATTATTAGAGCTGGGAATCTGGAAAAAAATCAGAGCAGTTCATATCTGTAGACTGATTTTGTATCTTCAAGTGATTAGATGTCATTACATGAATTGTCTAAAAGTGTTTTATTTTTAACAGCTTTCAAGTATAATTTATATACCATAAAATTCACCATTGTAAGCTTACAATGTAACACTTTCGAGGAAATACATATAGTTGTGTATGCCTATATACACACATTTGTATTTCTCTGAGTACATGCATGAATAGAAATATATATACACATGTGATATACATGATAGCTCTGGGGCTGTGAATCAGCAGTAGCACACTTGCCTGGCATGTATGAGGCACTGGGTTCGATTCTCAGCACCACATATAAATAAATAAATAAAATAAAAGATCTATCAACAATTAAAAATTTTAAAAAAATTTTTCACTTCTGTGGATCAATTCAGAATCTTCAAATGGATTAGGCATCATTTTTCTACTGTAGGTGCTTCTACATGAATTTTTTGTGTCCATTTTAATAATTTTATTGAAATATAATTTACACCATAAATTCACTATAATAAGTCTGCAGCTTGAAACTATTGAGGAAATATATACAATTCTACATACCATTGTATATGTATATACATTCAAGCAGAATATATATGCATATACATGTATATGTATGCTATTGCCTCTATTCAATTTGAGAACAGGGATATCTTCATTAGAAGTTCCTCTGTGCTCATTTGCAGTCAATCCTTCTTTCTGTCTCAGCCAACCACAAATCTCCTTCTGTCTGTATAGTGTTGCCTTTTCTAGACATGCAGTAACATAAATCATGTATAGTTTTTTCAGTGGCTTCTTACACTTAGCAGATTATCATATTGCTGGGTGAATCACTAGTTCATTTACTTTTATTCTCAACTTGTGTTTTATGGTTCAGATATTGCACATTTTGTTTATCCATTAACCAATTATGATCATTTGAAATATTTTCAGTTTAAAGCAATTATGAATAAAGGTACTATACATATTCCCATTTAAGTCTCTGTTCGAATTGTTATTTGTAGTTCTTTGAGAGAGAGGTAGTTGAGTCATATACTAACTTCATATTTAACTTTTTGAGTTAACAAATTCTTCTCCACAGTGGACATACAATTTCACATTCCCATTAGCAACATTTTGGAGTTCTTGTTGTGCAAATACTCAACAAACATGTTTGTCAGTCTGTAATTTTATTCATGCTAGTGTATTGTTATCTTATAGTGTGTGGCTTTAATTTGCTCTTCATAATGACTTATGATGCTAAGAATGTCTTTATGTGCTAACCATTGACGTATTGTCTGGCTGAAATATCTGTTCAGATGTTTTGCCACTTTTGATTATTTTATATGTTGATTGGATTATTTATATGTTGTATCTAGAATGCCTTTATTACATTTATGAATTACAAGTGTTTTCTTTCACTCTGTGGTTTTCTGTTCTTTTCACTTTCTTAATGTTGTTTCTTAAAAAGTGTGTGTGTGTGTGTGTGTGTGTGTGTGTGTGTGTTTCTGTGATGAAACTTAAAGTTTTTATCTTTGGATCATGCTTTTGATATAACATAATGTGTGAAAAATCTTTGTTTAATGCCAGGTCATAAAGGTTTTCTTCTAATTGTTTTATTGTATTAGTTTGTATTTTCAGCTATATGATCCATTTTGAGTTTATATTTTTGTACATGTGTGAAATTATATTGTGTATTTTTTAAAGTAGAGAACTAGAAGATGGAAATTATTTTTTATTTCTTCTAATTAGTTATACACAACAGAAGAATGAATTTGGACACATCATATATAAAAAGAGTATAACTTCTCATTCTTCTGGTTGTACAAGATGTAGAATCACACCTGTTGTGTAATCATATATGCACATAGGATAATAATGTCTGATTAATTTTACTATCCTTCCTACCCCTGTATTCTTTCTCTTACCTTCCCTTCACTCCCCTCTATCTAATCCAAAGTACCTCTATTACCTTAGCCCTTCACGTATTGTAAACAAGTACCCGAATATTAGAAACATTTGGCCTTTGGTTTTTGGGGATTGGCTCATTTTGCTTAGCATGATATTCTCGAGCTCCATCTATTCACTGACAAATGCCATAAATTCATTCTTATTTATGGCCAAGTAATATTCCATTGTGTAAACATACCACATTTTCTTTATCCTTAATCTGTTGAAGGGCACCACTCTAACATTCTGTACTAAAAAGGCCTTCATTCCATTGAGTTGCCTCAGTATCTTTTTTGTTGGAAAAAAAATCACACAACAGGAGGACATATTTGTAGACTTTCTATTTTGTTACATTGAGATATGTGAGTGTGCATGTGCATTTGTACAGACATGAACAGTCTTGGTGACTATAACTTCATATCACCTTTTTAAATGTTCCAACTTTGACTTCCTTTTTCAAAATTATTTTACCCATTCTAGGTTTTTTGTCATTCTATATAAAATTTAGGATTAGCTTCTCAGTTCCTATAACAGTATTTATTGGGTTTGGTAGAGAAGATGTTGTTGTATATAAATTTGGGGAGAGTTGCCTTTCTTAACAATACTGAGTCTTCCAATCCATGAATATGGCAAAACTCACCTTACTATAGAGCCCTTTAACTTTCCTCAATGTTTTTTAGGTTTAAGTTTGTAGTCTTATGCTTCTATTCAGTTTATTTCTACATATTCTTCTCATGGCATTCTAATATAATTTCAGTCTAGTAGACTTTGTAGTAGAATCCTTAGGACTTTAAAAAAAATCCTATTTTGAATGTTTCTAAGAAACACTTTGTATGCTGGTGGGAATTAACTAACTGTGCCTAATACACAGGAGGTTGTTAATAAATATTTGAGTGACAGGATACATTTTTCCATATATTTCTCCAAAAGATAATGCTTTTCCTAAGTATTTCAGTTATTTTAATAAAAAAATGGGACTTTATACATACGTTTGACGATTGTGTGTGGACATTTCTTAAGGACTGAAATTGTAGGCTTTTCCTGTTTTAAACTAAATTTCTAGACTACTTAGATATTTTAGTCAGCTCTTTTACTGCTGGAACTAAAAGATCTGACAAGAACAATATTAAGAATGAAAAGTTTATTTGGGGGGCTCACAGTTTCAGAGGTCCATACACAGCCAGCTCCATTCCTCAGGTGTAGAAGTGAGGTAGAACATCATGGCAGAAAAGTGTGGTGGAGGGAAGTGGCTCACACGATGATCAGATAGCAGAGAAAGAGACTGCATCTTCCAGATACAAAATATATACCCAAAAGCCTTCCCCGGCCAATGCCCAACTCCTTCATCCACACCCTACACGACTTCAGGCACCACCCAGTTAATCCCATGCCTGGACTAATTCACTGATTGGATTAAGACTCTCAAGACCCAGTCATTTCATCTCTGAACGTTCTTGCATTATCTCACACATGAGTTTTTTGGGGATACCTCACGTCCAAACCATTATAATAGAAAATGTAGAAACAGAAAATTCAAATTGGAAATAAAATAGATTTATTAAATAGATTTCTGGTGATAAAATTTACCTTCCTCCACCCCCAAGGATGAGTATTTTAAGTGAAAAATCTGATCAATGCTAAGTACATTCTGGATGCATTCCTTACTGTCAAGCCTTGATTTCATTAAAGAAAACTGCTTATGCCTTATCATGTTTATTGCATAATTTGCAATTTACAGAAACAATGAATCTATTTAATTTTCATTTAAATGATGTAAATTACACTCTTTAAGAATACATTGAGCACAAATCTTTTTTATTCATTGGATTTTTTTTGTTTAAAGAATATGACTCATTTTTACACATCTCACACTTTTTTAGAAAGATGTTTTTTTCCTGAAGTAGTTTTGAGTAAAGATTTTTAGCTACATAAAAACCAAACTGTTATTACCGTTTTCCCCATAGTATTAACTGGTATGATGATAAAAACACATCATATTTTGATTTGCTGTGTGGGGTGTGTCAAAATATATCTCACCTTTCAATTCAAAGACATGGTCATGGATTTTCATTTTGTCAGTTCTGAAATTGAATGCATTAGTTAGGAAATTATGGGCACAAGAAAAACTATTCTACAAAATAAAAATACAAAAAAATAGATGCGACATATAAAGCTATCTTTTTTGACTACAAAAAGGATTGTACTTGGGGCTGAGGATGTGGCTCAAGCGGTAGTGTGCTCGCCTGGCATGCGTGCAGCCTGGGTTTGAACCTCAGCACCACATACAAACAAAGATGTTATGTCTGCTAAAAACTAAAAAAATAAATATTAAAATTTTTCTCTCTCTCTCTCTCTCTTTAAAAAAACAGGATTGTACTCTATGCAAATATGCAAAAAAGTATTTCTCTTAAATGTGTGTACAGGTTAGTCAATATATGTGTCTCTGTATCTGTATGTGAGAGACAGAGAGAGAGAGAAAGTGTGTGTGTGTGTGTGTGTGTGTGTGTGTGTGTGTGTACTGAATTTTGAAGAAGAGTGCCTGGTGTATAGTAAGCAATCAATATATTTTAGGTATTATGTTAAAATCTGGTTGAAAAACCCTACTGTAATATTTCCTAGAGCTGATGGGATATAAGCCATCTCTTAGTTTTAAACCTTTAGTATGATGCAGTAAGACAAATGTGATGATAAATGCAAATAAATCAAAATGGAAATCTTTGAAATTGTCCAGGCTTTGACATGTGACAGTGGTGAAGTACTTACTGTAAACAACTATTAATATTCAATATATTAATATCTTAAGTATTTAATGGAGATGTTTGGAAAACTGAAATTTTCTTTAAATACCCATGAAGATTATCCTGCTTAACATGTCAGAACAGTATTTTAGTGCTGGACTAAATAATTGGAATATCCAAAGAATAATAAAATTCTGTTTAATATATTCTTAGTTTTTAATTTCCTGGAAGAGTTGGCTAAATATTCAAATATTCCTTACAAAACTTGTGGATATTTAAATACTTTTTCATTTTCATACTTATTTTTCTTCATTTTTTTATTGGCTCATGTTAGTTACACATGATATTCATTATATGTTATACATAACATTCAGTTTGATATAATTATAAATGTGAGGAATATAATTTGCTCCAATTCTTTCCCTAGTACTAACCCTTATCCTCCCCCTTGTTTTTCCCAAGTTTTTTTTGGGGGGGGGATAGGTTTTTTCTTTTCCTACCAGGGATGGAATCCAGGGAAGCTTACCCACTGAAACACATTCCCAGCCCTTTTATTTTATTTATTTATTTTTTTTAAGACAGGATCTCACTAAGTTGCTGAAGGTTTTGCTAAGTTGCTGAGGCTGGTCTTGAACTTGCAGTCTTCCTGCCTAATCCTCCCAAATTGCTGGGATTATAGACCTGTGCCTTCAGGCTGGCTTATTTTGATACTTTCAAAAGTGCATTTGTAGTTTTATTAAATCAGTAGATAATTTGACATTGCTATTAATAATGCCAAATACACTCTAGAAAAAAAATATATTATTTTTAATAGTATTTTACTAAAATTATTAATGATATCAGGCTCTCAATTTTAGCACTATTATAATTCCAGAACAGATTTTGTTAAATTTCAAAAGTTAAGTGTTGTTTAAGTTTATGAATTTTTGTTCAAACTTCTTTATAAGATGTAGTATCATACTTAACTGCCCTTCCATTTATCAAATTTGTTCAGATTTAACAACAAAAAACCCCAGAAACGCCCTAAAGTCTCATTAATATGTTTATCTCCCAGAACACATCTTTGTACAGTAAAAATATATTCACTTGGACCTCCATATCTGTGAGTTTCATATCCAGAGATTGAACCAACCATAGATCAAAAATGCTTTTTAATCTGCTTGAATCAAATGTATGAAATATGATATGTCAAGAGCTTTGTAATGTTTTGAACAACTAATAATAATAATAAAAAAAATTGCATCTGTTTTGGGCATGTACAGACTTCCTTTCTTTATTCTGTAGAGAATACAGTATAAAAGGTATTTACATGACATTTACATGACATGACTTGTAGTAAGTATTACATGTAATGTGGAGATGACTTTTAAGTATGCAGAAAAATGCGGGTAGGTGATGGGCAAAAGTCACACCATTGTGTGTAGGAGATTTAAGCATCCAAGCATTTTGCTTTCCACTGGGTCTTGAAACCAATATTTCCTAGATACATAGGGATGATGGTACTGAGTAAGAATTCTCTAAACAAGTTTGTACTATTCTACTCGTATGTACTAAAGAGTTGTAATTACTAACAGTATTTTACTAGTAAAGGAGTTATGTTAATACTTTTAGAGTGATGATTGCTTAACATTTTGTGGTTTGGGACCCTTTAGAGAAACTATGAAAATCCAGGACTTATCCTCTGAAAAAGGCAGGCACACATGCAAATAAAATCACTTACAGTTTTATAATATCACTAAATCTCCTAAATCAAGGACATATTCCATAATTCTTAGTTTTTTTTTAAAAGACCCAATTCTAATATTTCTTTGTAAACCAAAGAAGATTCTTAACTCAAATTTTCTTTTATTTAGTTAATATCATAGAAATCTAATTGCTTTTTCTGTGTTATATATAACTGTGTATCAAGTCATTATAGATCTTGTAGTTTTATTTCATATTGTTATTATAAGGATTATAATATTTTTTAAATTATATATTATTCTGAAAAAAATGAGTAACCTCTCTCTCTTGTTTTCCTTTCTAAAGATGGTAGTTTTTATTCTTTTCTGCCAGGAAGTTGTGAGGAGGTCTCCCTTGTTAGTAAAAAATTCCAGTATCTTTGGGAAATAAATACTGCACAGATCTTACATACCTTTAAAATCTTTGATATACTGACCTTAATTTATAAGCTAAACACATTCACTGTTTAGTAGGCTTATCTTCATCATGATTTCAACGTTATTTCATTCATACTGTTAAGAAAGTATTTTAAAATTGATCTGATAGAGTGCAAGGTATTCTGTTTTTTGTGTTTTATTTTGTATTTTCTAAGAGTTGCTTTGTGGCCTAAGATATGGTCTATTTTAGAGAAGGATTCACGTGCTGCTGAGAAGAAAGTATATTCAGTCATTGATGGATGAAATATTTTATATATGTCTGTTAAGTTTAAAATACTAGTTGAATTTTTTAGTTCTATACCTTTTTATTAAGTTTTTGATTGGACGATCTATCCAGTGGTAGAGAAGTGTATTAAAGTCACCCAGTATTGTCTTATGGTCTATGATTCTTGAAATTTTGAGAAGGGTTTGTTTGATGATGTACATATTTATGCCCCATTGTTTGGGGCATAAATATTTACAATAGCTATGTCTTGTGGAGGTATAATTTTCTTAAGCAGTATGAAATGTCCTTCTTTCCCCCTTCTGATTAACTTTGGATTGAAGTCCACTTTATCTTATATGAGGATAAAAACTCCTGCTTGCTTACAAGACCCAACTGAATAATACATATTTTCCCATCCTTTTACCTTCAGTCTGTGGCTGTCTTTGCCAATGAGGTGAGTCTCTTGGAGACGGCATATTATTGACTTGTCTTTTTAGTTGTAGTTGGACACAATACCTTTATTTTATTGATTTATTTTTATGTGGTGCTGAGTATCGAACCCAGCGTCTCACATGCACTAGGCGAGCACTCTACCACTGAGCCACAACCCCAGCCCCTGTTGCCTTGTCTTTTAATCCAGTCTTCCAACTGAATCTCAACCAGTAATTACTCAGAAGACAAACTAGGGTCCTTTGTAATCTGTTGGGGTTTACAATCTTTGATTGTAACCATTCTACTTAAAGCTAAAATATTTTGCCTGGAATCATAAATGAAATGTTATCAGTAAGTTTGTAAATTAGAAAAGAAATACACATCATACAACATCTCGACATCTTCATCCATTTTGATTTATTTATTCAGTAAGTATCTAGTGCTTAAATATCTAGTCCTTATTTGACATTTGACAATATTGAGGAATCTATGTAATTATGTACTTTGATTTCAATGATTGGAACATCTCTCTCAAAGGTTCTGTGTTGAAAGCCTGGTTCCCAGTGATGTGCTGTGAGAGGTGAGGGAGCCTTTAAGAGGTGGAGCCTGGGGAAGGTCCTTGCAAAGCTGCCTTCAGAAGGAATTAATACTTTTCTTGCAGAGTGAGTCCTCTCAAAAGAAAGTTTCTACTGAAGTTGCAGCAAGCCTGATCCTTGAA
Organism: Ictidomys tridecemlineatus; assembly: GCF_052094955.1. Classification (NCBI taxonomy): domain Eukaryota; kingdom Metazoa; phylum Chordata; class Mammalia; order Rodentia; family Sciuridae; genus Ictidomys; species Ictidomys tridecemlineatus. The sequence continues at coordinate 38,789,456 of NC_135482.1, read as the reverse complement.
GCTCTCTTATCTGTTGGTGCTGTGATTACTCCCTCTAGTATTTGCTCTCATCTGTGGTATGATATGGCTCTCCTCAGTGATATGACAGAGCTAGCACCATTCTATTTGGACTTACAGTTTTTAAAATTGTAAGCTAAATAAACCTCTTTTTTAAAAAATCACTCCACCACAGGTATTTTGTTACAGCAATGAAAAACATACTAATGTGTTATGATTTTAGTTTATTGTTTATTTTTTATGACTTAACCCATATAAATATTTTACTAATGATCTGTTTTTGGAAAATCCCACTGTTCATGTAGACAAACAAATATATATTTATAGTTTGTTATCTAGAAAGAGATATCTCTACTGTGAATTTCAAATCACTCATTAATTTCCTTCTAATTATTGGCAGAACAGTAGTTTTTGGTTTTAATAACTTGTATTTCAAAAGCATCTCATTTTTAAACTAATGCCTCGCACAAAGCAGATTAGAAACAAGTATTTGTAGAACAAATCAATTAGTGAATGAATTTTTAATGGCTAGACTACAAAAAGTGTCAGATGACTTTAGTTATATGTAGTGATACAGTATTTAATCTGACATGTTAAATAAGAAGCCAATGTCACAAACATTATCTATTAGAAAAAAAGAATACTCTGTAAGAAAAATAACTGTCTCAATTTAATGCATTCTGAGATTTAAGTCAATGATTATAAAGCAGTTGGCTTGTGTTAATATATAAACTTACATATTGTGTGAGAGGTATTAAATTTAATTATGAATTAAAAACTCTTGTTTGAAGGGGTTATATTGTGTTTCCTTGAGGCTTATTCTATGTGGATTAAGTATTTTCATTTGATATAGAATTTTGTTTTGATATTCACATTAGGAGGTGGATAGAATATTTTGGAAGGAATTCTTGTAAGTTTGATTTGTGATACTTCTGTTGAACATTTTCTATATGATGCTTATTATGTTGGGTAGCAATGTGTTTCTTTGGAAGATAGGTTTGTTTCCTGAGTGTTTCATATTTAGTTTTATACAGAAGCCAAAAATGTTAATGGTCACCTTAAAATAAGAGTATTTTTAAAATGAAGAGCTTGTTACCACAATTATATGAACTAAAATGGAATTTGTGGGTATTGAATACTGAGATACTTAGAAATACCAGTGGGGATGTTTATCTGTTTTAGATCTATTAGTTCCATGCCCAAGTTCTAAAAATACATTCCTAACTCTATAGAAATTGAAGTGGTAATGCAAGGAATTTTGTGGGTAAGGAGCTACAGGCTTTAGTCAGTGTGAATTTATGAGTATATTGAAATGCAGTAAGAGAACAACAACAAAGAAAATACAAAGAGAAACAACTTCCAAGTAAAATATACTTACCTTTCATTCTTTTTTTATACCTTTATAGTATTTATTTATTTTTATGTGGTGCTGAGGATTGAACCCAGTGCCTCACACATGCTAGAGAAGCACTCTACCACTGAGCCCAGCCCCAGTCCACCTTTCACTCTTGCTCTTACTTTTATCTATTTTTTTTCTTGAGCATATAGTAGCTGGTCCTTGTACTTGCTCATATTCAGAAGCAATCAAGTATATTTTGCTTTGTACATTGTATTTTAAAAAATCTTTTGCATATACATAATGATTAAATGAGGGATATAAACTTAGAAGAATATCAGCATTTTTCTCTTACCTTTGTTGAGTGACATTTCTCTCAGAGCTTCACTATGAATTTAGTTTTATGGTTCATACATATATTGAATTAAAATTGACTCTTTTAAATAAGATTGCTCCACCAGAGATTCATATTCAGTGTATGGTAGGAATAATTCACTAAGACTAATGATCATAATAATAATTTATGATTCATTGAAAGAGGTAGCATTAATAAACACCAATGATAACTGTTAAGGAGATTTTCTTTTAATATAAAACCCAAATTATAACATACATTTTTCAAATTCCTACATCTACTTTTAAGCATGAAATCTTTCTTGAGCCAATGAAGGTGTCTATCTTGGTAGATATAAAAAATTAAATATTTTTTTAATACCATCCCAAGCAAACCGATGAATCAGTGGCTTCAAATTCATTTGAAAGTTAATATATGTTTCTGAGTTTTTATATGGTGTGTTTGATTTCAACCCTTCCTACATACTTACAAAAGAAAGAAATTAAGAGGTTGCGGAGTAGCCTTTTCTCATGGGAGGATTTTCTACAGGAAAGATCTGCTATCTTAAATTATAAAATTTGTATAAAAATTATAAGTAGGTTCTATTTTCCTTTTTTTATAATCAATTCATGGTGTAATATTGCTTTTTAAAGTGTTAACTGGTATTTAGATTCAACTTTATTTTACAAAGAAGCAAGAATTTGGTTAACCTTCAGAGTCTTCATATATATTTTTATTAAAAATATTTACAACTCCCTATGTCCTCATTACCTAAATTTAACTTTGAAATTAATATCTCAAGTCATGAGATGAATCATTATTTCCAAAGGGATCTTAAAATACTATTAAGAATATCATAAAAATGTGCCATTTAGCTGTCTCAGCCATAAAATCTATGATTCTGCATAAATGTAAAATTGGCAAACAGCTTTATGGGATTTTCTTCATGCAGCACTGGCTTTGGATCTTAGCTCATATTATTTGGATCATATTTATTAAAAAGGATTCCGTGATATTTAGTGGGTTGCTTACACAGACAAAGCTAAATGATAGCTATATTACTTATCACTAAATTCTACCTTCTGAATCTTACTCAACTGTTCTTTTTAAGATATAACTAAGAGTCAACTGTTAAATGCACATATTTTCAAATTATGCTCAAATTTTGAACTCTTTTTTTTTAAACTGTACACATGTATATCCAGTCATTCATGCAAGTAATATTTATTGAGCACCTATTTACATATCCTAGAGAGTATGCTTGAGGGTGCTCAAGAGTGAAGACACTTTGGTGGCCAAGTGAGACCTGACCTCTGTCTTCATAGAACTTGAACTCTAGAAGAAAAGACAGATAAGTACCAAACAATCATTTCAGCTACAATATGTGCTACCAAAGAAAAGTGAATGTCATGAATAATCTAACAGCAGGATCTGAACTGATATGGAAGTGTTAAAGAAAGCATTCCTAAAATAGTAGATCGTTAGGTTGGGGCATGAAGAATGGAACTTAGGGTGAGTGAACTTTAGGCAGAGAGGTACCTTATAGGAAGTCCTAGAAGTACGAGGAGACTATTTACCCATACTGACTAACTCACACTACATGCCAGATATTGAAAAAAATATAACATTTTACTTTGTTCATCATAATTTTAATCTTCTTTGTGAATATCCATTATGTCAGTCAGATTTCAGCCAGAGAAGCAGAACTACTGGGCATTGTACTTTAAGAGATGTATTTCAAGGGTTGGTCTTACAGTTGTGAGAACAGGCTGAGAGAGTTCACACTCCACAGTGTAGGTCTTTAAGTACAAGAGGCAGGATCTGAAACTGCTACTCAAACACAGAATTTCCCTCAACTCTGTTTTTATGACCTTATAACTGATTTCCCAACCCCCACCCAGATCCTTAGGATAATCCTCATTAAAGTTTACAGATTGTGCATTTTATCATAAGCTTAAAATACCTTCATAGCAACACCTAGATTAGCATTTGATTGTATCACCAAGGTCTGTAGCTTAGATATGTTGATACTTGAAAGTGACGTCACACAAACAAAATGGAATTTGTCCAATTTAAACCCTTAGCCTCTCATTTAGATCACAATGCACTTTTCAGATTACCTGTTTCCTTCTGTGTGATAGTATCCAGGTTCCAGGAGTGCATATTCTGGGAAAATTGTATCTTGTAAGTTCTGGAATCCCAGGAAGGACTATAGACCCACTCCCTCCCACTCCACCCTGTGAGGGTTCTTGTGTCTATTCTAGGTGGTTTTTTTGAATTCCAGCTTTCTGCATTGGATCTACCTGGCTGGTCAGTGCCCTTCTGTTCCTGCACTTTGATCCTGGCCAATCCTTTTAATCTCCCCTCAGTCATTAGTGCAGACCTCTGGATTTCAACTTCACCCCTCATTTGGCCCCTCACTAGGCAGGGTTGATGGTCAATGCTCTGGCTCTTGAGTCATTATCCATTTTATGAGAAGCAGCTGGAGAATGCTAGCTTTAAGAATATCTGTGCTTGTCGAGACAGCACCCCTTGATATTGCTGTTCCCTAGCTTGACAGCAGGTGGCTTGCAGGATGGCATCTCCCTTGACCTCTTCTGGGAACATGATACACTATACTCAGTGTTCCTCCAGCATCACTGACAAGCCTCACACTGGATTTTATTTCTCTTTCCTTTAATTCCCCAGGATTAGAAGGGAGTAGACCTTCTTTTCTTTTTGCAGAACTCATCCTGTTGGCCTGCTTGACCCCCTTTACTGCCTGAATGGCGGTCATATTGTCCTTCATCAGGCATGAATTGAGGAGTCAACACTTTTCCCCTTTTGCTAATACACTGTTTATTATAGGAAGATAAGGTTTTAGGGATGGGGTGGGCTGTATGAGGCTGGGGGGAGATGTGAGGATTGCATTCTTTAACTTTGCTTAGAGCCTTGCAATTTAAATGTCAACTTCAGATAGGAATGATAATTAGATTTGAAAACAGTTTCTTGGAGCCATAAAATCTCCTAAGCCAGCACAAACAGAATATGAAGTGTTTCTAACAGTGGTGTGGACTGACTCCTGATGATCCATCTATCTTGTCTTAACCCATCTCCACACTGAACCAGAGGCATGTTTGCGTGACTTATTGAAGAAAGCAGTTCCTTTTGAGACCCCAAATAAGTTTGTCTATTCAAGAAATGTTTATTGAGAGTATCTAGGCATAGCCTGTAATATGAAATGTCTCAGTTTGTAATTGGCTAATTAGCTTTACAAAGACTTATTCTTTTAATAATATTTATATTAAAATAGATGAAAAGTATAATTTCACTATTTTATGAGCTGATGGAAAGAGGCAAGGCTGCCTTCTGATTCTTAGAAGAGTCCCTCACTTGGCTTAATGCTTTGCTGTTGCCATCATCTCAAAATTCTTAGTTTTTGAACAAGGTTACCACATTTTTTTATTTTGGTCTACAACCAGGAAATTATGTAGCTAGCCCTCAACATGAGGATTTGTCTTCTGATGGTAACTTCACTTACTAGCTCTTAAGCCAAATTATTTAACTACTCTAAACCTCATGGCCTCATCTGTGGAATGGGGATGTTCCATTGCCTGCATAGGATTGCTGAAAAGATAAAATGAGATGTGTAAGTGGAGTAATGAGTATACTGCTTAGCAATTAGCAAGCACACAGTAAATGTTAGCAGCTGCTACTGCCGTTACTACTATGTGAATGAATGTGTTTCAGAACCAGACTTTTTTTTTAGGTCTTAATAACCTACTAAACTGGCAAATACATTTCACTGTTCTAAAATAAATACAATATAAAGCCATTTTTAAAATTCCAAGTATTGTCCTAGGATTTCCAGCCTCTTTATTTTATTAGTCACTGTTTAGTTTTCATATTATAAGTAGATTTTCCTTGGTTCAATTTAAATTAAAATTGGATTAATTTTTTTCCTTATGACTTTAAGACTGCTAAATAGCTTCATTTTATAAAAGAGAAACAGTAGGCTTTACCCCTCATTAGTTTTGGTTTGCTGTTGGGAGTTGAACAATTTAGCTTCTATTTTAAGGAATTAATATTTGATATAGATTTATAGATCAAGTACATACAGGCCACAATAAATAGGACAGGGCAGTGGACAAATGGATATGGTAGACTAGAAAGAAACAATAGACATAAAATATAGTAGTATTACATTTAAAAACTGTATAAACAACTTTATTTGAGAGAGAATGTTCTACCCATTCATCACTCAGGGCTATGGATAAGTGAACTTTCCTCTTAACTAAAGCTTCAGCATTTAAGTTCATAATATCCAAGATATTTTAATGGAAATTATTTTTCCTATACTTGTTGTATTATAAGCATCTATCTGATTCATAAGTTGAATATACCAAGTATTGTTCATCTTAATGACTTATGGTCATCACTGTGAAAATCATGTACTTATATTGTTTTCTCTTTGAGGATCTTAAAGAGTCATAAGAGTTACCCATTTCTTTAAAGGCACTTCCCCCAAACTCCTGTAGAATGCTAACTGGTGCTTAATTAATTGATTTGTTGGCATGACTTTAGCTTTCTAATGACCCTTCAAATTGAAGTGGCCTGTTCCTGCTGGTTACCCATTTCTCAGGATTTAAAAAAGAATGCATATCTGATTCTTGTCATTCTTATTATGTGGTTTGAATTAAGAGATCTGCAAAAGTTCAGGAGCAATGTCTTAGCCTTCTTATGCCATATGGTGCCTAAGAAGTAGAGAAATCTAGTTCCAGAAAGGTTAGAAGGAAACTAAAGGACAAAGAGCAAAGAGAGAAGAGATAAGGAGAGTATGCCCAGATTCCTGCATGCTTTCTGGCTTCTGTTTCTAGAGCTCTTGAAATTCTTTAGATATCTCATTATGTTTTAAGTGATTACAAAACTCATATATATATATATATATATATAGTCTGAATATAGTCTTCTTTTGCTTATAAAGAAAATCACCGTATATATGACTAAGCCCAGGTATTTTAGACTTCAGAGCAGTTACTATTCAATGTTAGCTCAGTTTGAATTAACATTTCACTAGCTCTGGGTCTTTTTTTTGGTGGTTTACCCAAATTTAGGATCTTATCTTTAGCTCTATTAAATTTCAGTATTACCAAGGTACAATTGAATATCTCAATTGTGAAAGAGATAATGAAGACCTTGGCTAGGGAACTAACAGAGATTATTGGGAACTATATGTAGGACAGGAAGATGTGAGGAGAGGTTTTGATAGGATATGGTGTTGATTGGATCTGAAGCAATGGATGAGAAGCTGAATTGTTAGGATAATTTACAAATGACAGGGTGGAGTTTGATGCCATTTACCCATCTAGAACACATAGAAAATGGTGAAAGGGAAGACGTGTTCCCATCTGGTCATGGTTGAGGTAACTTCACTTTTAGGAGGGAAGTGTATGAATCTGAAGCTCAGGAGAGAGGCTTAGAGAATAGCCTACAAATTTATGAATTACTTGTTTTTCCATAATAGTTCATTCCAGTGTAGTGAAAGAGACCACTCAGCAAGAATGTGTGTAGCATGAAAAGAGAAGGCTAGAGATGGGACAGTGAGGAACACCAGCAAGTGGAAGAGGAAGAACTGTTGAGAAAACAAGAGTCAGAAGTCTGAAAGGTCTGCAGGGAAGAAGGAAAAGACAGTGTCAGAGAAGCCCACAGAGAGATGTGCTGGATAAGGAAGGAGTGGTCAACGGTGAATGGGGAGTGACCATAAGCATTGGTTACTGACAGGGAGTTGCCATCATGAGATACCAAACTGTCAGTGGATGGATGGGAGTAAGGGTAGCTCATGATGGATCTGAAGGTAATGGCCATTGTGGAGGAGAACATCCTACATTCATTCTTCAGAAGATCAACTGAGTGAGAATTGAGTGGATTTATAAATATGAGAGTTCTCTATGTATGGGTGAAGTGGAAGATTTTCAAGAATACAAATTATATTCTGTTTTACTAAAGGAGGAAGAAAGAAGGTACAAAGAAAAGGGTAACTGACTGATGGAGGGACAGAAGGAATAAGATCTAAAGTTCCAATGTCTGAATTGACTTCCTGATAAAATTTCAGGAGAAATAATCTTATGTCCTTAGGGAAGTACATGGGTGTGGGGTGGGGACCTGGAAATAGAGATGTAATTCTTTCCCACCCCTATGTTGATGTTTCCTTGTAGAAGAAAGAATGTCTATTGGGATAATTGGCTTCTTTCCTCTTTCTTACCTACTCCTCCCCCAGGGGAAGAGGGAGGTATAATTTACTAAATTTGTGAATTTGAAAAAACTGGGTATTCATAACTTACTGTTTCCTTTTCCTTCTTGTTGGTAATTTTCTGTTTCTCCGTTATGCTGTGACTCGGCTGGTGAGACCACCTACTTTTGGTCTTCAAGATTCAAAACTTTATTCAATTCTCACACTTCAGCTGTGATTTCCAGTGTTGGCATTTAAAAAAAAGATGGTGTTTTGGATTATATTGGTTAATTTTTTTCTTATTTTTTATTTGGTCCAGAATTCAAGCAGAGAAGAATCACTACTTCTTGATCCTCTTTATGAATTTTCTGCAAACTGATCTCCTATGGTATGTGGAAAGTCAGTGAGAATAGAAGAAAAAGAAATAGATACCTGTTTATGAGTGAATGGGATTTTAAGAGAGTCTTAGCTAAGTGTAGGAGACAAAAATGCTGGGAGAAATAGTTAGGAGTAGATTAGAACTTGAAGCAAGTCATATGTGGACCTAGAAAATCTACTGGTTGGCTCTTTTTAATTAAATTAAGAATCTATTAATATATTTTCTCTTTTATTCCTTGTTAGGATTGACTATGATTATGAGACGAGAGTCTTGGGGTGAGCAGGGGAGAGGGTAGGAAGTCATCTTCTTTGTTAGGTTTCTTGCCCCGGAATCTAATCTTTTCCTTTAGCTTTTTCTGAAGTCACTGTTATGTATCTGAATATGCCAAATAGTTCCAAGATGGCTTGATTACTTCTCTAATAAGCTATTTACCTTATACATCTTTTAATTTAGAAAAAGTTTTAGTCCAGAATAGTGATTCTCGAACTTACTTTATTTCCCTTGTATTGAAATTCACCCTGTTACAAACCACATGCTCTTCACAGAAGAAATACAGTCAACAAATATATGAAAAAAATGTTCAACATCTCTAGCAGTTAGAGAAATACAAATCAAAACTATACTGAAATATCATCTCATTCTAGTCAGAATGGCAATTATCAAGAATACAAGTAACAATGTTGGTGAAGATGTGGGGAAAAAGGTACACTCACACATTGCTGATGGAACTGCAAATTGGTACAACCTCTCTGGAAAGAGGTGTGGAGATGCCTCAGAAAACTTGGAATTGACCAGTTATCCTACTCCTCAGTATATACCCAAAGGACTTAAAATCACCATACTATAGTGATGCTTCCACATCAATGTTTGTAGCAGCTTAATTCCCAAACTAAATTAATTCCCAGCTAAACTATAGAACCAACCTAGGTGCCTTTCAAGAGATAAATGGATAAAGAAAATGTGGTATATATACACAATGGAATATTATTCATCCATACAGAGAAATGAAATTATGGCATTTGCTGGTAAATGAATAGAGTTGGAGAATATCATGCTAAATGAAATAAACCAATCCAAAAAAACCAAATACCCAAATGTTCTCTTTGATATGTGGATGCTAACACACATTAAGGAGTGGCGGGTAGGGGTGAATATAAATTCATTGGATTAGACAAAGGGCAATGAAGGGAAAGGAGAGGGAATGGGAAAGACAGAATGAATCAGACATTACTGTCCTATGTTCATATATGAATACATGACCAATGTAACACCACACCATGGACAACCATAAGAATGGGAAGTTGTACTCCTTGTAAGTATAATATGTCAAAATACATTTTACTGTCATATATAACTAAAAACAACAAATTAAAAAAAAAACATACAGCACTGGGTTGTAGCTCTGTGGTAGAGTGCTTGCCTAACAAGCGTGAGGCACTGGGTTCGATCCTCAGCACCACATAAAATTAAATAAATAAAGATATTGTGTTCATCTACAACTAAGAAAAATATTTTAAAACAATATGCAATTTGGTAAGCATGTTTTGGATTCCGTTTGGTGGAAGACAGGCCAGTAACAGATGTTTTATGTTGATGATATCATAAACCAAATCTTTTATGGCAATTCTATGCCAGGGGCCTTTAACATTCCTTTTGTATTCTGTGAATTCATATAAAAAGAATATAAGGATAAATAGTCAGTAGGCATTTTCAGTAAGATGAAAATATATTTTATTATAAAAATGTCTATTTTTAAAAATTCAAATCAAAAGAGACTCTTACCTTAATTAAAACACCTGTATATGAGCAACATTTGCAGTTTGGGGAAGGTAAGAACAGTATATTGTGAAGTAATCATTTTTTTTTTAATCAGTAGGTTTCTAACACAAGATATTCTCTTAAAATGATTTTTCTTTTTGTTTTATGTGGCATAATTTCCAAAGTTAACAAATTCACAATTTTTTAACTGTTAAGTTTGATGAGTTTTATAAAAAGTATAAACCCATGTAATCAACACCCAGGCCAATGGCTGCTCTGATTTCTACCTTTAAAGAAAGTTATTATTCTATTCTCAATATCTCATTGTGGTTTTAAGTTATTATTGTATTTTAAATAGGCAAGTAGAATTGAATATCTCTTAGGTGTAAAATGTGTTTTGGCATGATGTGCATTGTGGAGTGGCTCAGTCAAACTATTTAAATATACATTGTCTCACATACTTATTTTCATGCGTGTATGGGGCAAACTATCTGCTCTCCGCAATATTCAAATATGTAATTATTGCTATTCTATAATCACCATTTCCTATAATAGATTTCTTGAATGTGTTCCTCCTAACTGAAATTTTGTGTCCTTTCACCAAAATCTCTCCAGGCCCTCTAAACCACAGCTTCTGGTAACCACCATTTTATTCTGTTTCTGTGAGGTTGGTGCCTTTGGATTCCACATATAAGTCAGATCAAGTGGTGTTTGTATTTCTATGCCAGACTCATTTAACATGATGTTCTCCAGGTTTGCCCATGTTGTTGCTTATGACAGGATTTCCTTCTTTTTGAAGACTATATTATTACATTTTGTGTGTGTGTGTTTGTGTGTGTGTATGTGTGTGTGTGTGTTGTGAGAGAGAGGTGTTTATCTATTTATGTTTTTATGGACTCTTAGTTCGATTTTATATCTTCAACTTTGCAAATAATACTGTCATGAACATGAAAATACAAATACCTCTTTAAGGTATTGATTTCATTTCCTTAGGAAATGTATCCAGTGATATGATTTCTGGATAGTGCTATTTTTATTTATTGAGAAACCTCCATACTGTTTCCCATAATGGATATACTAATTTACATTCCAATGAACAGTGTATAAATATTCCTGTTTTTTCACATTATCTTGGTCATTCTAATAATAGGGAGACAATATCTCATTGTGGTTTTAAGTTGCCTTTTTTAATGATTAAAGTGATAGTATTTTTAAAAATATCTGTTGATGGTTTATATGTCATAGGAACACTGTCTTCAAGTCCTTTACTTAATTTTAAATCAGGTTGTTTTCTTACAGATGAATTCCTAATATATTTTAGATATTAATCCTTTAAGAAATACACATTTTATAAATATATTCTCCCATCTAATAGGTTGTTTTCTTTGCTATGCTAAAACTTTTTAATTTGGTGCAGTTCCTCTTGATTGGTTTTGCTTTTGTTACCTGTACTTTTGATATGATATCCAAAAAGTCATTGCCCAAAATAATGTCATGGTTTCTATTTATGCTCCTTTCTAGTAGTTTCATAATTTTTAGTTTTATGTATAAGTCTAATTCATTTGAAGTTATGATGAAGGTCTAATCCTTTTACATGTGGGTATACCATTTTCCCAGCACCATTGATTGAAAAGATTATATTTTACCCATTAAGTGTTCTCGGCATCTTTGTTGAAAACCAATTGACTGTAAGCGTGTGTGTTTATTTCTGAGCTGTGTTTTCTGTTACCTTGGTTTGTGTATATGTTTTTAAATGAGTCCCAACCTGTTTTGGTTACTGTGTCTTTGTGGTGGATTTTGATATCAGGCAGCATCCTGCTTCTAGCCTGGTTGTTTTTGATCAAATTTGCTTTGTCTGGAGTCTTTCATAATTCTATATGAGCTTTAGGATTATTTTATCTATTTCTGTGAAAAATGTTATTGTAATTTTGACAGGGACCACACTGAATCTATAGATTATTTTTAGTATTATAGACATTTTAGAAATATTTTAAAATAACATTTTATTTAAAACTTACTATTTAATTTTTATTGATTATTGTGACAGTGGGTTATGCAGTAAGGTTTATTTTAGGCTTCTTCTGCTAAACAAAATGCTTTTGGGATTTCTCCATTCACCAATATCTGAAATTCATGTTTATTGCTTGAATGGTGCTCTGTTGTATGAATATTTTATATATCTCATCTCCTCTTGATTGTTATTTGGGTTGCTTCCAGGTTTAGATTACCATGAATAAGCTTATTATATGAACATTTTTGTATGATAAGTTTGGGGTCATATTTTTCAAAATATTATTTTGGTAAATACATTGGAAAAGAATTGTTGGATCATAAGCTAGGTCTAATTTTAAAAGACAGTGCTTAATGATTTTTCACAAATGTTGGAAAATTTTATATGTCCCCACAGTAATATCTGAGGGATCCCATTGATCTGAATTCTTGCCTACATTAGACATTATGACTCTTTTAATTTTAGCAATTCTAATGAGTGTGAAGTGGTATCTTGCTGTGGATTTAATTTGCATTTTCTTGTGACAATGTTGAATATGTCTTCCTGTGGATGTTGGCATTCATTTATACTGTTTCCTGAAGTGTCTGTCCAAGTCTCTTTTTAATGTCTTGTTGGATTATTATTATTGTTTTGTAGGAATTATTTATTTAGATAACCTAGATATAGGTGTCTGTGTGCATTATAATTTTTCTCATATTTTGAAAGTTTTTTTTCATTTTATCAATGGTGTTTTTGATGAGCAGAATAGTAAGTAGTGAAGAGGTAAGGCTTATTAATTTTTTATGGGTAGTCCCATTTGTGTTCTAAGAAACCAACTGGATGTACTTTCCAAGGTTTTCTTGAATGAGCATTCTTGTTTGATTTCATATTTAAGTCTCCAGTCCATCTTAATTTTTCCATGTGGCCTATAGATATGAATAATGGTTCAATTTTTCCATATAGATATAATTTAATTCAGAAAAATATATCAGAAAGACTTTTCTTTCCCCACTGAATTCTCTATTTCTGATACCTTTGTCTAGTCATTTGGATCTTTTTGCACTGTTCTTTTGATCTGTTTGTCAGTTCTTATGCCAACACCATACCATCATGATCATTCTACCTTTATAGTAAGTCTAAGGTCAAGTAATATATTCAGTTTTCATTCTTCTTTTTCAAAATTTCTGAAGCTGGACTTTTAAAATGAATTATTTATTGCTTGAATGGTGCAAATATATGTAATCTATTCTTCCTGTGCTCTTGTTGAAAGATGATGATTTTATTAATGGGTTATTGAAACTCAAATGTGTAGGTACGCATCTTTTCACTGTGCTTCCTTTAAGCATTATAAGACATACCATGAAATTTGCAAAGCATCTTCGAGTGATTCTTTTGTGTAATGAAACAAGTTTCTGGACAGATGCATTGTCTCCTGTTTATTACTTCCAATGGATGGCTTAAATCATGGTGAAGAGCTTAACTTTCCTCCTTGTAAGTTCAAAGTCTTCAGTGATGGATTTTCTAGTCCAGTCTCTAAGATGCTTTTCACACATGTGTGTGCTTGTGCTGTGTGTTTCTGTACTTCATTGATCTCTTTGCTTCTATCCACTTTATCATTCATATCCAATTACTATGTCTACCATTTTCCCCACTATAGACTCTTTTGAAATGGTCCTGAACATTTCAAATCTCCACTATGTCTCAGAGGACTGTCAGAATGACTTTTTGTCAGGTCATTGCCAATCCGTTTCAAACTTCATTAAAGATAATTGGCTTCAATGTTTATTAAACTACTCAGTGTAGTCTCTAAGCCTGGTTGGGTCAGTTAACAAATTTGATGTTGTTTTTTTAATATGAAATAATTTATAAATAAAATAATTTAAGCACATTAAGTTCATTTTTCCTTCCTATATTCTTGTATTTAGAGTGGCTTAAAAACTAATAAAGACTTTGAAAATATTTACTGTAAGCACAGAGTTATTTTTAGCTAATATAGTAGTGTCTTTTTAGTGTTGCCAACTCAAAGGAAGTGTCTAGGTTTTGAAAATCAATGTTTAATTGCAGAAGAATAGATTAAACATCTAGATGAATTTCTCTTCCTTCATTCTTCCTGATTTTTAACAGTCCTGATACTTGACTATCCAGGGCCTAACTAACTCATTATTAAGGAATTTTTCTCCCTCCTTCCCTCTCTACCTCCTAACCTTCCTTCCTTTCTTCCTGCTTTCATCCTTTAGTTTTATACTTTGGCTCATTTCTCAAGTTTGTTTTTTGATTTTTGCCTTTTCTATATGTGTGTGATGCTTGAATTATCATACTCTTATTGAAAGGGCTTTATAAACTTCAAAATTAATGTCTACCCATGACACATGCCATCCCTAGGTGCTGAATGCTTTGCATACATTATTTCATTTTGTTATTGTCCCACTTACAGAATAAGGACACTGAACTTTGACAGCTAAAATTAAGGTGCTTTTCCAAAATCCCAAATAAAACTCTGGGTCTTTTTGAAGTAAAGACAAAGGATTTATTCTGGTCAGGGCCAAGGGAGCAGAAAACAGACAGTTCTGCAGCCCAAGACACGGAACATTTGTAGGGGGCTGATTATAAGCCAAAAAACCGTGAGGGAAAAGAGGCAGTGAAAACAAATACAGTTATAGAACATGTTTCACAGGGTAGGGAAAAAACAGGTCAACTTTTCTTAGAAAGATTCTCAGTAAATGCTCAGGAAGCAGGTTAATGTCTGTACTATGAATTGTAGAAGCTGTGGTCTGGGGGCAAGAGGGGTGAGGATGTTAGCTTCTGTGCAAGTGGGCTTACAGGAAGGTGGGCCAGTTTTGCACAGGGTGAGATGTCTGAGCAGAATGGGGTCAGCCTGACTTAACTTTCAAACCAGCCCATAATAAAGTGACTTATGCAGACCATGAGTTCCTGGCAAGGGAAGTCAAGGTATGTATGATTTCACACAGTCCAAACTCTTAATATACATTACTATTTTTCTATTTCAAACATTTAATCTCTTGAAACAGCTTTCCATGTAAGAACTGTGATGAAGTTATCAAATGACAGTTATTTCTCTCTGATTGAGATTGATGTTGTAATATGCAAATGTAGAGTTCTGGGGAATTTAGAAAAATAGAAAACCTCAGCATGTGTGCATGTCTATGACTCAATGCTGCCTCTCCATGGGGTCTTTTTCCATAACAGTTTTTATGTCTTCATTACCCCACTAGTCTCCATGCATCTTCTATTACTTAAATCTGTAATTTTATATAAGTATTAGCATATGCACATTTCAGTCTGGTTACAAAAGTTGATTTTTCTTACTAGCATTTTATGTTTATCTTTGGTCTATCTGATTTCCCCTTTCGTCCTTACCTACAGAATGGAATAATGTGAGCAGTTGATGTATGTTATTCTCTTTTTTTCCTATGACAGAAAATCAATAACAAAGTAGAAGTGAACTGGCACATTTTATTTTATTAGATATGAAACTTCATTATTCATGTTCTTTCACTATTTGGACATACTTGGTGTTAGGGTTTGATACAGAGAAGTGTGTGAGTGTGTGTGTGTGTGAGAGAGAGAGAGAGAGAGAGAGAGAGAGAGAGAGAGAGAGAGAGAGAGAGAGAGAGGGGAGGTTATATGAAAGAAAGCTGTGTTGGGATGTATATTCATCCATGAATCTTGAAGCCTACATGAGATCCTTCCACTTCTGGGTCTGTTCCAAACTAATATCTGAACATTCAAGATCTAAAAGCACTTGAAAAGCCTGAATCTTTGGGTAATCTAGAATTTGGAAATAGACCCAGGAAATGCCTAGAGATAATGAAAGGGACTTAATTAATCAAACTTGTATCTGCCAGAGTTTTAAATGGACTGTTTAGTTGCTCAATAGCAGACAAAATCTGAGCAAAACAGAAAAGCATATGGAAGTATTCTAGCTTGGTAAAAAGAAAAAAACATAAGAAAATGGATTATGGACTCCATCACTGAACAGTAATTTGAACTTAGGTTCCTTAAATTCTCTCTAAATGGAAATGCTTTTATTAGTTATAAGCTACTTGAAGATAGGACTAAATCTTATATGTTTATCTTCTTGCTTAGCAATAATTTTTAAATAAATTTATATTAACTTTTTGATGGAATATTCCCTCAAAATATTTTTATACATGGTGTACTCTAATCCATGTCTTAATTTTTCAATACATTTTCATAAGGATAAGGTTTTTAGCATATCATCAATATGTGTAGCAGTTCAGCATGTTATCAATATGTAGAACTGTAATACCACACTTTTAATTATGTCCAGTGGAATATTAGTATCATGGCTAATTAAAATTCTCTTATATTCATTTAAATAGTGGATGTTCAAGTTCTACTTTAATGGATGGAGACTTTAAATTGTTCAATTTCTCTGTTGAAATTTTCTTCTCATTTGGCTTCTGCCACACAATTAGAATCAGTACACAAACATTTAAAAAAATAAATTTAAAATTTGTATCACTACTGAAAATCTTACTTCAAGCATATCTCTTGATGAGATGAAGAGAGAGTGCAGATGGTATTTGGTAGAGGAAGCAGACACTTCAAGAAAACCATTTCTGATCCCCTTTATTAGATTAGACTCCATTACTATGTGTGCTCATTGTACCTGTGCTTTTCTTAATATTTTTATTATGTTTTTGCTGACTGCTATTCTCACTACTGTGTAGGCATTATGAGGTTAGGACCCTATTATCTTTAGTATTTCATCTCTAAGGACTAGGGAGAAGATAATAGTAGATACACAATGAATATTTGTCCAGTTGATGTTGATTGAGGAGTCAGTAAGTGAAGGACACAGAACAAAAGCCAACAGAAATATGACTAGGAGAGTGAGTATTAGGAGAACCAGTGGTGGAATAAAGCCCAGTTATGACTAGAAGCAATTTGTTGCAATTGCATTTGACAACAGGCATGCCATTTGTAAATTAAGAGAATGAACTTTCAGGAGAATGGAGTTAATGGAATTTAGATGGTAGAGTATGTTAGAGACCAATGTGTAATGAAAAAGGTGAGGCAGTAAAAGAAAAGAAAAAAAGTCAATGGGTTAGGGATGTGCCAGAGTAGATGGAAGGAAGATAATAGGGAACTGCTCCAAGTAAAATGTTACATGATTAATAAAGGGGTAAGTGAAGGGATTACTGAGAAATCTTACCAAACCAGGTGAAATTGGAAAACCTGAATTATTAGGAGTCCAATTTCACATAGTTTCATAATGTTTTGTAAAGAGGCTCCGTTGAAACTGGGGTAACAGGAAGTGAACAATGGGGACAATCCAGGATTTAGGACTAGACCCAGAAAGGTTAGGGAGGTGATGGTGTTAAGAGGATTGATCAAGACCTCCTCCATAGAACTGGATATGGAAGATCTTAACCTACTCAGCAGATATTTTCAAACACTAACAAGTCTAAAAAGGATACAATTTCCTGCTGAAACTGCTCCTTCTTTTCCAAAGCAAAATATGTTATCCTCATGTCTTGAACATCTGCTGCAAGGAAGGAGGAGGGGGCGAAACAACAAAACTCAGAAAGCTCAACATTATACACCAGTGTTCAAGTCAAAGTTGCAGTGAAATCACTGAACCAAGATGAGCTCATCCCAGATTCCATTTTAGAACTTATCTAGTCTTCCACCAATGGTTGAAGTGCAGTGGAAATTGTACACTAAAAATATCAGCCTTTTTTGCTGCAATCCACTATCCAGTCTGAGATGATAAACAAAAGAGCCTAAATTTCTCTAGGCAGTGGCTTTTATGTCGGATGTTTCAGGAAGGTGTTAAAATGTCTGTGAACTCAGAACTTTTAAGGGAGTAAGAGATGATGGTTACCTTAGCAACTGTAGCAGTGCACTATACTTAGATGTTTTTCTTTGAGAATTGATTGTAGAGACATTATCCTGGTGTTCAGATGTAGTAAAGTGAAAAAATGAAAAGGAATCTAAACTGAGGTAAGGGTTTATTATAAAGATGACATCACTGTATGACTGTTACTAATGGAAAAGTTCATTTTTAGGTATTTGTATTAAGGCAGTAACTAAAATAGGAGTCACCCTTTTAAGTACTGTGTATCCTTTGTAGTATTAGAATTTTATAAAACTGAATATTTTAATATTATAGAGATCACACTAAGACTAATTTGCAGAGTCAGCGGTTACATTTTAATGTTAAATATCAGTTGCAGCCTGTATCTCTGAATGATGATCATATAGAAAAATAAATAGGATCACAAGTAGTTTTTGTGCATTTGTCCTTCTGAAATGAAAATGAATCACTATCAAAGAGCTTTTATTCCTCCCAGCTTCTCATAGGTAAGTTCTTCTGATACTTTAGTGCATCATAAATTTCAGCTTTACTCTGTTCTTCAGGGACTGTCTGTATAAGAATAATTTATGGTGCTTGAGAAAATGCAGGTTTTCAGGTCCTTTCCTCAAACATCCTGACTCAATGGGGCTGAATAGTTTTCAGTTTCACAAGTTATTTCGATACAGATGGTTCCTTGATGACACTTGAGAAATAAACTCCCTCAGCTTGATGCCCCAGGGAAGGTGTGTGGTCACTTTGACAAATGAATGAGTCCAAAGGAGGCAGATAGATTTAGTGTTGATTGTGTGAGCTTGGAAGATAAAAAGACTACTGCAATTTTATAGAAACTCCATTGTTTAGAAGGGTAGTTGTTTGGTTGTCATTATAAACAAAGTAATTAAAATACAGTTAATTATTTCAAATGTTGTACACTAAGGTGAATAGATTTTAAATTCTTAAAGTTTACATTTCTATTTCTGTTGTCAGAGACATTTCTGTCTCATTCCTTTTGTATATGAGGCAAGATGGTGGGGGTGGAGAGACATGGGTTTTGCCGCCAGCCAAATATTCTAGTCTCAATTCTGTCATACAATAGGATAATAACAAGTTAATTTAATTTCTATAACCTCAATTTTACTCTCGGTTAAAGTAGGGATTATCTTGACTACATTCATGGATGATTGTGAATAATAAAATACATGTGTGGTGTCTAGTACAGTGTGAACTCAAAAAATTGCCTTTTCCCTCCCTTCTGTATATAAAAAGAGGCAGTTTTTCCAGTATTCAGTTCTCTGAATATATAATTCAGTAATTTGGATAGGAGAAATTAAAATTGAAATCTGCAACCACACTGTAACAATAAATCATGTTCTAAATTTGTTTCATGTAGTTTTTTACTATAACCATTATTTTCCTTACATTAATTTTTCAATTCTAAGCCAAGCTAAATAAATTATCCTTATGCTAATAATATAATTATTAAAAGAAATCATTATACCGAGTCAAATAATATCAGAAAAATATTATTGCATCATAATTGTCTTAATTACAGAAAAGAAATAAAATTTCAAGAAGCTAAGGCAGAATTAATCCCTTCCTCTGTTTTCTAACACCACCTGCAACCTGACTTGAAACATGATTAGACGGACTGTCAAGCCTTAGTCAAAGAAAACTTAAGATTAAATGGAAAACTTTATTTCATAAAGTAAAAAGTTGGTTACTGTATATGAGAACTAATAGGAAGCAAGCATTATCCTGATACGGGTTGTAAGAATAAACATCTTTCCTATCACTTCTTTTTAAAACTAAAGCACATTTAAAATAGCACTTGCAAATGCAAAATTACCATTTGGAAATTTTAAAAAAGTGAATAAAACAATAGCAGGGGAAATGAAATAGTTAGAAGTCGGAAGAGGAGGCAGGTGCTCTTGGGAAGGACTTGGACTACTATAGAGCAAGTTCTTCTAGAGACCATAACAACTCACTACTTGTCATAAGTCATGACTTCAAGAAACCAAGTAGCATATGACATTGTCTTTTGAGTGGCATCTCTTATTTCTTTAATGGTTTAGGGGCTACAATGGCAATTTGATTGCAAGATCTGGCATCACCTGTATGGAAGGTCAATCACTGCTGTTCCACAGGAAGAAGTATAGAGATGGAAAATTTAAGACATCATTGTCAAAGTGGAATCATTCTTCTTCAAAAATGGCAATTCCATCTTGTAACTTTAATTGAAAATCATATGATGACTTGTTTTAATTTGTTTTTACATATATTTCAGGGACTTTTTCTGTCATCAAATTGGAAGTAATGTCTAGAGACTTTGTAACAGTAAAAGAATAAGTACATTCTTTGTACACATGTCCATATGTTATTGTACACACATGTACAATAACATATGGACATGTCTTTGTAGCTCTATTTATTTTTACCCATCTTCTTTCTTTACAAACTGAAATTTTCTTTCTTTATATATTAAATTAATATATATGATATATATTAATATCTGTTGAATCTCAACTTTATCATTAAACTTTTTGATTGAAAGGTAATTTCTTTTTTCCTTGTAATTTCTTATAAGTAATTCTTAGTATAGTTATTCACTCTTATGCTTTCTCTTCATAAAGAATGAAGTAAATATCATAATATAATCATATTTGCATGATACAACTTGATGTGAATTACCAGACCTTAATGACAATGACCCTTTATGGCAAATGTACCTTTTTATTTGAATTTTCATATATTTGCCTTTATTAAAATAAACCTTACCATTTTTTTATTTTTGAGTGATTGCCTTATATTTGATATGCTATGAGATCGAGTCATTTTATCACCATTTTTATATATCATGTTTTGTTATTATGTATCATTTACATATGGAGGCTCAGAAAGTAAACTTACTCAGGGTGATACAACTTGTAAATGGAAGATTTGATATTTGAGCTATGATATCTCAGAAATCAAAGACTCTTACCCATATCACTTTCCTATGTCAAATAGGAGATCCATGTTAAACATCATCTAAAGGTAAGGCTATTCTTTTTATAGTGTGTCACTGCTACCAATGATGCCGAATGCTTATTATCCATGGATACCCAATGGTACCCTGCATTTGTATAAAATTCCTTCCATAATTCTGGTGCATAGTCAAGCTGGAAAATTCCTATACTTACTTAATATTTTGCCTCAATAAATGTGGGATATACAAATGAGAGACAAAAGTAAGGATACTGAGACTACTAAGTATAAACTATATCTGTTTATGCAGTGAATATATCCTGTTTAATATACTCTACATATTATATAGTTTATACTCCTTATTTTATAGAGTGAGAAATTATTATATTTTAAAGTTACATGGGAAATCCATAATGGTCTATTTTGCATTTATATATTTAGTATATAAGAACTTATTTTATAAATACTTTATTACATTTTATTATATAAATATTATACATTTATTACTATAAATATTACAGTATATTTTATAATTATTTTGAAATTGAAAAGGACCAGGACTGAAAAAAATTGAGGTCAAAGACACTGCTCTGCCATTTAATAATATTATGGCATTAAATAAATCTGAATCTCAGTGTGCCAATATGTAATAGAGAAATAATACCAATCCTTGAAATATTTTTGTAATAGTAGCTGTGGTGGAATTTTTCAGAGCACTCTATTGGGGCTTTTGAATATACCTTTTGAATTTGGCACTGGGTACTACTTATGGTGGACATAAAGGTGCTTTCCATTTACCTTCTAGCACCAATATTTAGTGATGTTTCTGAGCTACTGCCAATGCTTAGAAACACTCAGCTATTTATATAAAGGTATAGTCATTATGCTTTATTAGTACATTCAAGCATTCCTTTTTATCATTATTGATTACTTCTACTATACAAGGGGAAAATAATGTGCAAAAAACAAGAATGTATGTCTGGCCTTACAGACCTTAATAGTGCATTGGGAAAGAAATGTATTAATCAAAGAATCACAAAAATTACAACAATGTGAAATAGAAGTATATATTTTTAGGAATGGAATAACAGATAAACCTGACCTAATTATAGGAGTCAGCAAAGACTTTCCTGGCAAATTTTATCTGAGTTACAGAAGAAGAAATATATCAACAAATATTTGAAAAAGTATTCAACATCTCTGGCAAATCAAAACTACACTAAGATTTTATCTCACTCTAGTCAGCATGGCAATTAATAAGAATATAGGCAATAATAAATGTTGGCGAGGATATGGGGAAAAAGGTACACTCATACATTGCTGGTGGGACTATAAATTGGTACAACTACCATGGAAAGGAGTACAGAGATTCCTCAGAAAAGTTGGAATGGAACCACCATATGACCCAGTTATCCCATACCTTGACCCAGTTATCCCATACTCAAAGGACTTAAAATCAGCACACTACAGTAATGTAGCCACATCAATATTTATGGCAGCTCATTTCACAATTGGTAAACTATGGAACCAACTTAGGTGTCCTTCAGTAGATGAATGGATAAAGAAAATGTGGTATGTATATTCAATGGAATATTACTCAGCTTTAAAGAAGAATGAAATTATGGCATTTGCCAGTAAATGGATGGAGTTGGAGAATATAATGCTAAGGGAAATAAGCCAATCCCCCAAAATCAAAGGCTGAATGTTTTCTCTAATATATAGATGCTAATTCACAATAAGGTGGGGCAGGGCACTAGAGAAGAATAGAGTTACCTTAGATTAGGTAGAGGGAAGTGAAGAGATGGGAGGGGAAAGTACATAGGGATAGGAAGGTTAGTAGAATGAAGGATAGCAGAATGTATATACGTGATTTCATGACCAATGTGATTATACAATATGTACACTCAGAAAAACATGAAATTATATCCCATCTATGTATGATATATCAGAATGCATAAATGTACTATACTGTCATGTTTAATTAAAACAAATAAATTAAAAAGATCTGAAAAATAGGAATAAAATAAGCAAACGTGAGGGAAAAAGTTGAAGACATTCTTGTTAGAGAAACAACAAGTATAAAAGTCTTCCCAAAGATAAAAAAAATGTTTACAGAATAGAGAAGGGAGGAGAAATAAGTAACTAGGAGCAACCCATGTAGAATCCGAGGTGTGACTTCTAGATATCTATAGAAGTAGGTAAGTACCTTGAGTAAGCAAGTACCAGTGTCTTACTCCTGTAGTCCAACTACCAGGTCATGACAAAATATTGTTGTCTGTTCTTTTATCTGTAAATCTCTGTATCTTGTAACTCAGTCTGTAATCCAGAAATCACTTGCACCAACATTATTATCTAACACCACCAGAATGATTGCTTTGTGAAGTTGCTGTTCATGCCAGCCTTGGAATCACTCCTAGCTAGTAGTTCCTTTATTGACCAGCTCTTTGGCTTCTTCTAGTCACTTACTATGGACTGTAGGAACCTCTGTTACAATTATACTCACATATTGTTTTGATATAAGCTTGGAGCTGAACAAATCATCCCACTAGTTCTTCTGACACGAGGCAACACCTGTTACCATTTGTCACACCTAATGTACCTTGGGCAGGGTGCCAACTTCAGAGCCTTCTTGTCCTGGTGGTTATGATTCCAATCATGATCCACTTATTCTTTTGCTCTTAAAATGTCATCATGCCCAGTGAATATCTGGACCACAAAATCAGTTAATTTTCTTTTTTCTGTTTGCCCTTTTAATGTATATAGAAGAGCATCTGACTCTGTTTACAGCCTTTAATGCCAATAATCTTATAGCACATAGAAAAAAAGCTTAACATCAAAATGCATTCGACTGTCATGTATGACTAAAAGTAAATAAATAAATAAAATTTAAAAAATAATAAAAAAAGAAAAAAAGCTTAACATGTTATATCTTTTACCAGCAAAATAACTGGACCATCTTGGAGTCTCCTGGGTTTTGCTACAGTAATGCAGTCCTTCACTCTATCCTTTATATCAAACTCAATTTCTATATATCCCCATTTTTTATAATTCTAAAATCTACAACAGAATTTTGTCATTGGAGACCATCATATCCAAATATTTTCTATTTCAGGAATGGCCATAAAAGAGGTTAGCTGCTTCCTCTGAAACTCAAACATGTAATGCACACAAACCTTCATAGCCAGTTTCAGTGTCCATACAGATATGTTGACTCATAAAAGCCTATGACCAGACTGCTGTTAACATGACTGCTCTGTCCTTGAGCATTTTCCAATTTGCTAGCCTTTCTAGATACTTAATGTTTAAAAAAGTTATTCTGATCCTGGTAAACATGATGAGGAAGACTTTAGTCAGGACTATTGCAATAGGTTTCATGCTGTCTTAAAAACAGAGAAAGATTGGGCTCAACTGTAAACACAACAAGGACAAGTAAGGATTTATAGCTAAAGGTCAGTGTGCAGCAGTTGGTGGATGGAAAATTGCTAGCAGGAAACTTCAAGTGTAGGAGGATTCTTGCTTCACCAACTTTACAGGATTTTTGCTGAAGGCAAGCCAAGACGATGGAGTATCAAGGGTGAAGGCATTGTTGCTGAACTGATGTAGGAGGATTCTTGTTAGAAGTGGACTTCTACTTGTTACAAGTCAGAACCCAAAAAATGAGGCTTCATGGGAAGAGGACTCACAGAAGTCTTGAAGTTTGGTCTTTGTCATTATTTAGTATTTTTTTTTCTTTTTCTTAGTCCTATTCCTGTTTTTCCCAAAGTAATGATTCTCAGAACTATGTGTGGTATGTGGTTTAAGTTATAGACTTTGGCATCAAAAAGACTGAGGTTCAGAACTCAAACCCACTACTTATTATGCCACCATGGACAGATTACTATTGCAAGATGGATATAAAATAGTATCTAATATATGAGTGTATTAAATTATATGATATCAGTAGAAGGTTTGTTTAAAGATAAAAGTTATATAAAGCACTTAGACTGTTGATTTGCACAGAGTAAATATAACCTTCACATATCATAGAAGCCCTTCCATAATTTGAATACAACCCTATAAAGTCAGGATTTTCTCTGTTTTGTTGCTGATGTTTATCCTGAAGGTAAAATAGTAGATTTGAAATAATAAATACTTGTCAAATGAATGCATATGAAACTAACCAGTTTACCTGTCAGCAGTATAGAAATTAAAAGGAAGAAAAACTATGGCTACTATTTCCTGGAAAGATTTGCTACCATGCCAGATAATCTGGGCCTGTGGTCTTATGAGGCATGCTGTGGCTATAAATTTCCATTACTCGTATTGTTTTGAATTATGATGATGCTAATGAACTGTCATTCATGATGATCTGTCAGTCATCATGGTCTCACCAAAAGGCTTTAGACCTCTAAGGTGTTATTACCAGGGAGTTAGTATCTTTCAGACTTGAAAAGGGAACCAGAAAGGATAGTTCCACGCGGATGGTAGGCAAGTGTCTACCTTTCTTGCTCTTGTCCAAATGATGACAAGAAATTTGGGAAATAGATTGAGTGTTAACTTAGGGTGCAACCTGCACTTGGAGAAAGACTAGGGGACACAGCAGGGTAGAGCCCATTGGGAGTTTCGTCACACCATTGTATGGAAGATAATACAATAATAGCAGGCATTAACTGAGTACTTAGCATTTATAACATGCTTAAAATATTATTTTGTCATCCAGGACTTATTTAAAATCTGTACAAATGACTATTCTTTGATCTCCTGGATGGAACAAAATGTGACCAATGTTTGACTACTGTTCCTAAATTATTATATACAGATTCTAAATGTCCCCTCCCTCTCCCTTCTTTCTTTCCCAATACGCTCACCTTTCAAGATGTGGAAGAGGAGTGTAAAGTTCTGTAAAAGTTTTTGAGATTTTATGTCTGTCCAGAAATTTTACATATATTTTCTTTTAACATATTAAAGAAATAAATTTTTAAAATTCTACCCCTCAGGCCCTCAAATGAGGAAATATCAGAATTTTGTGATCAGATGTTACTATGGACCATGTTTTCTACCTCAGAGAAGATTCTGAATGGGGTCCCTCCTCAGATTGAAGCTATAACTTCTCATGTCCTTGGCTCTGGATTATGGACAAATCCTTTTATGTTCATCCTTAACTTTATAGGTAGGGGAGACATTAAATCAGAGCAAGAAGAGGGAATTAAAATATGGTAGGAAGATTACCTCTTAAATCCTTCCTCATTCTATCTTACTGATAAGCATCAAAGCACATGTTGCTGACAGACTCTAAGATGGTTCCAATAATTTTGCCTTTTTGGTCCCCAAACCCTTTTCTTGAGTAGGGACTGGTGTAGTGACTAGTTTCTAACTAATAGAATATAGCAAAGGCTGGGCTGGAGATGTGGCTCAAGCAGTCACGCTCACCTGGCATGCGTGCGGCCCGGCTTCGACCCTCAGCACCATGTACAAAGATGTTGTGTCCGCCGAAAACTAAAAAAAAATAAATATTAAAAATTTTTCTCTCTCTCTCTCACTCTCTCTTTAAAAAAAAAAAAGAAGAATGTAGCAAAGGTGATGAGCAGCCGATTTTATGATTGGATTGGATAAGACTGGGACTCTTGCCTAAGGTAGCAGAGCTTCTTTTTCGCTGGCTTTGATGAAGCAAGCTGTGATGCTGTAGAGACTTTTGTGGTGAGGAGCTGTGGAGGCCTCTATCCAACCAGCTAAGAACAGGCCCACAGCCTGCAAGGAACTGAATTTTTCCAACAACCATGTGAGGTAGAAGCAGATTCTTCCCAGGTGAGATGAGAATTCGGCCCTCATCAGCATCACTGCAGCCGAAAAAGACTTGGAAGCACAAGACCCTGTTCTTCTATGCCTGGTCTCCTGCCTTGCAGGAATTGTAAGATGGTAAATGTATTATTCTAAGCTTAGGGTAACTTGGTAAGCAGTAATACACAACTAATATAAAAAACTACCCTTGGAAAATTTGGGAGGTTAAATAAGTATAATAATATTGTTTGTGATAATCTACTGTCTCACATCTTCTTAAAATGCCTACCTCAGAGAACATTTTCTGTGCCAGTGGACCCTCTGTTCTGCATGGTTGCTGAACTCTTGGTAGCACACATTGGGACATGATCCTCATCTTTGAGTGAAGTTTGTGCTAAACAGTCCCATACCATGTTCTGGTTTTGAAACTGGAGATACAAGTAGTGGAGTAGATAGAGCTGCTACCCATACAGAATGGGAACACTAAGAAGAGCTTCCCCATGATTCCCAGTCTTCCATTGAAGGGACAGGTTTTCTTCCATTCAAAAGCTCAATTTTTGTTGGAATAAGTGAGAATTTGAAGATCATTCATGCTTTCTGAGTATTCCTCAGAAACCATGGCTATTATAGAGAGCTCTTAAGCTGTTCATTTCCTGATTTTTAAAATAATATTCTTTCATTTCCCAGAAAATGGCTCCATCATGAGTAGGAAGGTCTGGAAATTGACAGTTTTGTACTGAAGATTCTTTTCAAAATTCCTAAATATATCTACAGCAGACTTTCTCTGTTGTTGGCTGAATAAGAATTCTTCTGGTTCTCCAGGATGTACACAGCAGGATGCTCTTATTCGTGCTTTTTTCTGACACATGGCAAGACTCTGAGCTCCCTGAGGATACATTCCTCATTTCTCTGATGACTGTCTTTGTGCCTGAGGCAGGATAGGTGCAAATGCATTTGCTGAATGAGTAAATAGCACTATTCGATGTGTGCATGGAGTGATGTGTGCATGGTATTTCCTGTGTCATCTGTTACTTTTAATAATCTAGGACTACTTGAATACAAACATCCCAGAAGTGTCTGTGCTTCATCAATAACTCTTGCTTGGTTAGAGATTGTGGCTCATATACATTCCTTAATTGTTTCTATCCACTGTCTGTTCAGAATCTTCAGCTTGAAAAGCAGATGTGTTCAGCACATGAGCTTCCTCTTTGATAATACAGTGGAAATCTTCTTTTGCTGGTATCTCCCCTCTGATTCCATCCCACTTTCCTTCTCTGAAAGGAGTCAGCACATCTTGGTATCCTGTGTGCCTCTCCAGGCCTGGAGGAACATGGCATATCTAATGAACACCCTCTGCCTTTTAACCTTCCCTTTGCCTCCCTCTTCAGACATCTGTGAGCTCATCCATCTCCTAGCCCTCCTGTGTCTCCAGATGCAACATCACTGTATCATTCTCCACACCTCTCTCATTTTCCCCTTCTTCTCCCTACAACTGTCCTTGGCATATGCCAACAGTGACTGAGAGGTCAAAATAGCTTCAACTTACTCACTATGCATAGAGATTAAATGCAGGGATTTTGGAGTCAGCATCCTAAATACAAATCCTGGTTCTTTGTGAATTATAACCACAAACAAGTTGCCCAATCTCTTTCTCTGTCCTCTGTAAAATGAATATAATAACTTATTTTTGGATATATAAAGCTTTTTTTCAGTCTAGGTCCCCATTTTTTTTACAATAAACTGGCAGAAATATTCCTTTCATTTCCCATTTTCATTGTTTCAGAACTCTGTTGAGTTTCATAGCTCATGGAGTATGATTTAATCATAGGGATTTTTGTTTGTCTGGTTTTTTTGTTTGTTTTTTGTATTGGGGATTAAACCCAAAGGCACTTTACCACCAAGCTAAATCACCAGACCTTTTCATTTTTTATTTTGAGACAGGGTCTCGCTAAATTGCTGAGAGCCTCACTAAGTTGCTGAGGATGGATTGAAACTTGTGATCTTCCCACCTGGGCCTCTTAGGTCACTGGGATTATAGGCTTTGGCCATCAAACCTGATTTAACTGTAGGGTTTTAATGAATATCATTCATAAAATTGAGACTGTTGCCTTCAATTCTTATTTCATTGATTTTTGCTTTTATTATTTGATTAGAATCAATATATACTTCTGTCACATGTTGCATTGATGATTTTCAAATATAAACTTGCATGTCTGGAAACATTCTTAGTCATATATTATCTTTTCTGTATTTTGGGCATAATTTTCTAATATCTAATTAACCAATCTAGCATAATGATGAAAATATCTATTGTATGAAATTTACTTTTTTCATCTGTAGTTTTGTATCAGGATTGTACCCACCTTTTTAAATGGAGATTTTCTCCTGTTTCTAAAAGTTTATATAAGATTGATATTGTTTCTTTTTATAATGTTCATAGAATTCATTAGTGAAACCATCTGGAACTCATGGTTTCTTTGTGGGAAATTTGAATACAAATTTAATTTCTTTAATGTTGTAAAGCTAGTTAGACTCTCCCCCACCCCCAATTTGGTTCTTGTGTTTTCAATGGAATACAATTTGTCAATTTATTCGTAGAAGGTTAGTCATACTTCTATAAAGATCTTTGGTAATGTTGCTGCTGTAATTTCTTATATTTGAAATTTTCTTTTTGATCAATATTAGAAAGGCTTATCAGTCATATTAATGTTTTCAAAGAAGCAAATTTTGACTTTGTTAATTTGTTTTTATTTTTATTATTTTTACTGCTCTTTAAATTGGTCATTTTTTAGCTTTTTGGATAGAAAATTAAGTTAGAACTTTATTTCATTTTCTAGTATAGTCATTTAAACGTATAAATTTCCCTCAGTTACTATTGGACCTATTCCCACAAATACTGGAATGTTATATTTTCATTTTTAGTAAAAAAATTCTAATATCCATTTTGATTTCTTCTTCAACCTGTAGGTGTTTGAATCATGTGTTAATTCCAAATCAGAGTGGATCTGCATTAAATCTTGTTATTAATTCTGAAAATTCAATTATTTCCGTGGTCAGAGAATGTATTTTGTAAGGTTTCACTTTTTGACATTTCATAGAATATATTTTTTGTTCCAGCATATGATTGAACTTGGTGAATATACCATGTGTACTGGGAGCAAAATATGAACTCTTTGTTGTTGGACTTAATGTCCTATCAACATCAATTAAGTCAAGTTGGTTGATAAATAATTCATTCTTCATATATCCATGTGGACTTTTCTAGTTGTTTTATCAGTCACCAAGAGAAAAGAATTAAATTGCCATGTGTTACTGGGAAGTTAGTCATTTCTCCCTTTGTCCATCATTGCTTACCTATTTTGAAATTCTGTCATTAGTTGCATATACATTTGGGATTTCTGTTTTCCCACTGAGTGGGTCTATTCAATATTTCAAAATGTCTGTCTTTAACTCTGGGAATAGTTTATATCTTGAAGTTTACTTTCACGTAAATAATAGCCACACCTGCATCTTTATGTTTATTTCTTGTATGGTATAATTCTTCCTCTTCCCTTTTTTCCCCCCTCTTTTACTTCCTAACATCTGTGTTTTCTTCTCTTGCAGGGGATACAGTTGGATCTTGCTTCTTTATCTTGTCCTACAAGTGTTTTCTTTAGATTGAATTAGTTTGCATATTTATATTTATTGTATTTATTCTTATGTCTAGGGATGAGTTTATCATCTCACTATTAAATTTTAGTTTGTTATATAATTTTTTCTCTTTTTAAAGATTTTTTATTCTAATTATATATGACAGAATGTACTTGTAAATGGAATATAACTTCTCATTCTTCTGGTCATACATGATGTAGGATCTGGTTGTATAATTATGTATGTACATAGGGTAATAATGTCAGATTCATTCTACTGTCCCCCTTTCCCCCTCCCTCATCCCCTCCCTTCACTCCCTTTTGCCTAATTAAAGTAACTATTCTTTCCCATCGCCCCCAACCCCTTACTGTGAATTAACATCTGCATATCAGAAAAAACATTCAAACTTTGTTTTTTGGGGATTGGCTTATTTTTCTGCTTTCTTTCAGAGCAAATTTGAAATTTTGTCACTGTTCCTTTATAGTTTTTTTTTTAATTTTATTTTTGATTGTTTTTAATTGCTGCTATAGGCATTACAATATTACAATACAATATTCATTTGTAATTCTCACAATCTACATATGGCTAATATTGTATCATTTTATTTGAAATGTAAGAAACATATAAAATTATATTTCTACCCACCCTGGCTTTTGTACTATTTTGTTACATATTTTAGTTCTGTATGTATATTGAAAAGTCTACCATATAATATTATTTTTGTCTTTAATTAGACAAATTTTTTTTCAAATAAATTAATTCAAGGAAAGGTAGATACCCTATAAATAAAAAATTTCAATTTATTTTCTATTTATTCCTTCCTACAACCTAATTTTCCATCTAGTATCATTTCACTTCAGACTGAAGAACTTTTAACTTCTCTGATAAGGGGATGGTCTATCAGTGACCAGTTGCCTCCCTGTAGTTCATCAGAAAAAGTCTTCTTCCTTCCTTTTAGAAAAAAAAATTGTTAACAAGATACCTATTAAGTTACCAAATACATATGTATGTATGTGTGTGTATATTTATATATACATATTTTATATAAAATTTATATTTATATAAAATTTGTATATATAAGCCATTTTTGACTTGTGTAGTCTGATGAATTTTGATAAAACCATGCAGTTCTGTATCCACCCAACAATCTAGAAGTCAGTCACCTCTCCTTTTTGGTCCTTGATAGCAGTTAATAGGTTGTCTATACTAAAGTTTATCTCATTGCCTACTTTTATGCAAGTGAAATCATGTGGCACATAAGATTGTGTGAGTATGTCCTTATACTTGGCATAACTTTCAGATTCATACATGTCTCTATTGGTTGATTGTGGGCATTTAATTTGTTTCTACTTTTTTACTCTGTTGAATAAAGCCACTATGAGCATTTGAATGCATATTGCTTTGAAATATGTTTATATTCATCATGGTAAATATCTTGGAGTGAGATTTCTAGGTCATAGTAAGATATACTTAGCTTTATAAGAAACTGCCATTTTTTTTCAAAATATATTTTCCATTTCTATAAGAAAAATATAAGGGCTGAAAATTTTGAGATAACTTCAGTTGGCTTGGTTTTTGGCAATATGTGTATACCTTGCTCAGAATTGACAATTCAACAAAGTTAAGATTATTGAAGAGATAGAAATTTCCTAAATGAAAATAAGACAATGTCAATAGAAGAATGACTTTTAAGCAGATAAAAATAGTGATATCTTCTGTAGCATGAATTTTGCAGAAGTGGAGATTGCCAGACCATTGGAAGTGATTTTAACAGCACACCTGAGTTTGCCAATAATCATCTTATGACCTTCTACACCATGTTTCACTTTGCTCTGTAACATTTTCTCCCTTGTAATGTTAGAGGATAGAAGAGGAATATTGATGAAGTCATAGCTACTTTGAGTTTATATGATTAATCTGAATTATAGAATATCAATGAATCTGTTTTGAATGAACACATTCTAAAGGTTATAGAGCTGAAGAAGGATTTTTCTATTTTCATGCTTCTTGTTTAATTGCCATTTTAAAATTAGATATGGAACTTTCATCTTTGTTTTAATGATATTTAAAGCTATTAAAAAGCTTTAAGCATAGAGAATTCTAAGCATCCACAACACCACCTGAAAGTGCTGGACAGAAACTCCCCTAGAATCACCTCTACATACCACAGCAGCATTGCCACATATGGTATAATCTCGAGGTCAAGGACTTTATTTTATACCTCTTGTTATCCCTAGAGCCTACCATTGTGCCAAGAGTATGACCAACTATTTTTATAGGCTTCTAGCAAGATGGGTGACTGGAGGCACAGGGTGTGCTCCCTCATGCATGAAAAAAGAGCTAGAACATTCTGGGGAGAGTACTGGAATCTAGTGTGGATAGAATGGTTAAATTGTAGAAAATGGAGTCTCTGGATGATTTAGTACAAACAGGAATGAAGTGCTTTGCATCAACCGCCCTAAGTATGCCCAGACCAGTTTGAATCCGGAAAAGTCCTCCTGTAACAGGGAAAAGATAAACAGTAAGCCCCTAAAAGCCCTATTGGAATCATGGATGCTGGAAGATTTTTACCACTGGGGAATCTCTCAGTCCTTGTAGGTTCCAAATCCAGATGGAGACTTGTCTGGGAGTGTTCATGATGGTACTGTTGCATAAGATGAACCCAGTTCATTTTATGTACTCCTCCACTCAGGCTGTTGCTGATGGTCCATTGTGAGACCAAACCCAGGTGTATCCCATTCCACATGACACTGTCCTAGGCTACTGGAATGACTCCACATCCATGTAGCCCTGGAGATTGCCAGGCTTATCAGTACTGCATTGTTCACGAACAGAGTGGCCCCATCCACATGTGTTTTTCAGAGATTGACAGATATGATCCTCCATATTGCATAGGTGTCCTTCCTTGGCTGCCATGGAAGGTGCACCCCAAGCACCGGGACAGGCTAAATTGACCCACCTCTATACAGTCCCTCCCCAGAGACTGATAGGTGCATCCAATGCTACTGCACAGATGCCCTGACCCCACTGCCACATGAACTGCACACAAAATAAAAATATCTAGGAATAAATTCAACCAAGGAAATGACCTCTACGATGATAATTACAAAACACTTGACTTTTTATGTTCATGGGCTGGAAGAATTCATACTGTTCAAATGTCCATAACACCCAAAGCCATTTACAGATTCAGTGCAATCCCCATAAATATACCAATGACATTCTCACCAAAACAGAAAAAAATCCTAAAATTCATATAGAATCACAGAAGAGCTAAAATAGCGAAAGCAATTTTGAGCAAAACATTAAAGCTGGAGGCATCAGGATACCCAATCTCAAGACATGCTACAGGGATATAATAACAAAGACAGCATGGTACTGGCATAAAACTGAAACATGGGCCAGTGAAACATGATAGAGATCCCAGAAATAAATCAAGGCATCTACAGCCAACTGATTTTCAAGAAGGTGCCAGAGCATACACTAGAGAAAGGACAGCCTCTTCAATCAGTGGTACTGAGAAAGCAATATTCATATGCAGAAGAATGTCATTTGACCCCTGTCTCTCACCCTGTTAAAATAATCCACTCAAAATGGATTATAGACATGAATGTTTGACCTGAATCTATGAAACAATTAGAAGGAAACATAAGAGAAATAATTCAAGACTTTGGTAGATTCATTAATGGTTTTGGATAATGCCCCCAAAGTACAAACTACTAATAAAAAATAGACAAATGGGATAATATCAAACTAAGAAGCTTCTACACAGCAAACAATTAACAGAGTGAACAGAGAACCTACAAAATGGGATAAAATATTTGCAAATTATTTATCTGAGAGTGAATTGATATTCAGAAAATATAAAGATCTCAAAAACCTAACACCAGAAAAGAATCACACTCCTATTAAAAAGTGGACAAATGACCTGAATAGACATGTCTCAAAAGAAATACAGATGGCCAACACGTGCATGAAAAAATAGTCAAGATTTCTAGCCATCAAGAAAATGAAAATCAAAATCAGAATGAGATATCTCACCAGTCAGAATGGCTTTTATTTAAGAAGCAAAAAATAACATGTTGGTGAGGATTCTGAGAAAATGGAAATAAAAATAAATCCCCTGTATGAGCCAGATAACTCAGTTCTGGGTATAGATCCAGAGGGAATGAAATCAGCACATCAAAGAAATTTCCTCATTCTCATATTTACTGCAGTACTGTTGACAATGAAATATTATTCAGGCTTAAAGAAAGAAATTCATTCATTTGTAGCAAAATGGGTGGAACTAGAGGACATAATATGAAATAAGCCAAAGAAAGAACTATCACTCATTCTCAGAAGCTAAAATAGATAATTTCATAGCAGAGGGGAATAAAATGGTATTTGATAGAGGTAGAAAAGAATGGAGGAGAGGGCTAGAGGGAGGTGAGATAATGGGTACCAAAATACTGTTAGGTAGTAAGAATCAGTTCTAGTATTCTCCAGCACAGTCAGGTAGCCACAGTTGACAATAATCTATTCATATATTATGAAAGACCTAGAAAAGCAGGATACCAAGGCTCCAAACATAAATGATAAGAGGATGGAGATGCTAATTACCCTGATTTGATCAGAACACAATTTATACATCTTTTGAATTATCACACTATACCCCATAGCTATGTACAATTGTAACAGGTCAATTAAAATGAAAAATAAAATTAAAACAGTTTTAATATTACAAACATATTCTGTGTGTGTATGTGTATGTGTGTAACTTAAAAATTGTAATTGGCAAGTGATTCCCATTGATTGGATTAGTAGC
The DNA here is from genome assembly GCF_052094955.1 of Ictidomys tridecemlineatus. Classification (NCBI taxonomy): domain Eukaryota; kingdom Metazoa; phylum Chordata; class Mammalia; order Rodentia; family Sciuridae; genus Ictidomys; species Ictidomys tridecemlineatus. Next base: position 38,754,451 of record NC_135482.1, on the reverse strand, counting down.
AGTTGTGCCAATCTGGATTTTGTAAGATACGATTAACAATGCTTACATTTTGAAGCACAAATGAAAGCTGTTGTATCTCAAATACTCTTCAGTCAAGTAGCTCTGCTTTGTAATTGCTTGATTTTCAAAGTAGCATTGTGTACACATGCTCAGAAATCCTGTGGTAATTCAGTAATTGTTGCACTTAAACCCTTTAACAGTTTTATTCCATTTCATAAAAATTGCCTCATATAAAGCAAAACATAATATCTCTCTCTCTCTCTCTCTCTCTCTCTCTCTCTCTCTCTCTCTCTCTCTCTCTCTCTCTCTCTCTCTTCTGGAGAAAATGATCCTGTTAATAAGTCTTCAGATTTTCCATAGTCATTAATTGTCATGGGAAATAATTTTTAAAAGCCAGCACTCAAAAGTTAGTAAATAAATGCCACTTGAAATGGACATTATGAGTAAATTAGACTGGTTAAAAGATGTGTTACAAAAATACATATAACCTGGATTGGGGTTATGGCTCAGTGGTAGAGCACTTGCATCACATTTGTGGGGCCCTGAGTTTGATCCTCAGCACCATATAAAAAAATTAATAAATAGAGGTATTTTGTCCATCTATAACTAAATTAAAAAATGTAAAACCTAATGAAATGGGAAAACATAAGATTTTACTTCTCACTTTTTGAAGGTTCTATCAGCTATTTATTCTCTGTCTCATGTGCTATCAGATCAAAGACCCTTAACATAGCTAGTGATTTCTCACTTCAATATGGGTTTCTGAAATAACATTATTTTTTCCCTAGGATAAATTTCAAATATTTATATCTATGAAATTAAAAAATATGATACTATTTTGGAAACTGTGTAGGAAATAGCATGTCAATTTTTAGATGTTGGAGATAGGAAGAAGCAGAATGGAGGGATCCTATTATTGCCCTGAAATTATTCTAACCCTGTTTCTATGTGAGTCTATGGTGAAAGTGTCATAGTCACAAGTATGCATTTCTCCCTTGGTGGTGAGAATACTAAAAGAAACTTGCTGAAAGTAGCTTCAAATTATAAGGGAATTTATTGGCTAATAAGAATGGGAGATTTAAAATTATGAAAGGATTTTTAGGCCCAGTCCCCAAATTTATACTATTAAGATACCATCTCTACATTTCTTGGCATCACATTCCTCTGTGTGGCTCAATTCTCAGCCACACTTTGTGGAAAGAAGGGAGATACATATGGTCATTCACAATTTGATCTAGATGGGGCACATTAGTCGATTTCACCTGAATCATTTTTCATCCCTTGAAGCAGGGTTGGATTAAGGCCCTGCAAAACCACAGATTCTATTCTATGTGCCAGTAGTAAACGATCCAAGTTCGTGCCCCATGGAATTCTTATCTAGACACAGATTGAGAATCTAGCATTGTCTGTGATTATTAGTGGAGATTACTTACTGCTGGATTACAGTCCATATTTTTTTCTTAATCTTACAGGATTTTAGATATTTTATAGTAACTATCTTATTTCTGATTGTAAATTGCACATTTTCACATGCATTTCTTTTTTAAATTGGGACGAACCTTTGATGTGTTTATCCATTGTGGTTGTATTTTCCCCTCCAAAGTTTGGTGATCTCACTGTCGAGTATTTGTAATTGAAGAATTTTGTTCTTTTATAAAGAGAAGAAAGTTCTTTATTAAACAAATTCTAGCTTTTTGACTCACACTTCAAAGATTACCCTGTTGAGTAACTAAGAGACATGAATTGATAAAAAGATACGAAATTTCAGGTAGAGTTATCACTGTGCAAACCACTCTGGAGAGCTAGTTAATCATTTTGGGAACTAAATTAACATTAATAGATCTCTGTTATGAATGCTGAAAAAAATTACACTATAACTATAATGAGTGCATTAAGCTTGTGAAGTGTATACTATATTTTCCAATAGTTGTTCAAAGACTAGGAGATAGTTTTCTCTTTTCCACATAAAAATACTTTCTTCATATCAGGGACCTGGTCAATATGTTGAGCCACACTTTCAATCCATCATTGAGACCTACTTTGAAACTCTTTTAATCCATAGTGAAAGGTCTTAATCAGTCATTCCACAGTGGAAAGAAACCAAAGCATAAATTAAAGACCCAGAATTAAAGTATCTGGAGAAAATCAGCTCTTTGGGGTACAAATACCAATCGAGTCTGTGCATATTTGTCTTCCTTGGGATACTGCCTTCCTCTTGTTTACCTACAAAATTCGTATTCCCTCCTCAGGACCTACCTTGAATTGCTACATTTTTTATTTACTGACTTTTTATTTCCTCTTTCTCCATGTTTTGAAGAACTTTCATTTAACGATGAGTAGGTATTTACTCTGTGCCCTTTCTTTTTCCTTTCTCTTTTTCTTCTATTGGTACTAAGGATCGAACTCAGGCCACTCAACCACTGAGCCACATCCCCAGCCCTATTTTGTATTTTATTCAGAAACAGGGTGTCACTAAGTTCGTTAGTGACTTGCTGAGGCTAGCTTTGAACTTACAATTCTCCTGTCTCAGCCTCTGAGCCACTGGGATTACAGGTGTTTGCCACCACACCTGGCCTACTGTGTGCTTTTCTGCAGACTATTGAATTTATAAATATCCCAGGCCATTATGGGACATGCAATAGAGTGAAATGAAGAATGTTATATACAGAGTTTCAAAAGAAGTATTTAGGCACCCTAATGATGTTTGCTAGGCACAATAAAGGATCTTAGTATTTTAAAATATTGAGTCTTTTAAATATAAAATATCCACCTACTTAAAAAATTGTTGGATCTATCTCCATTTGATAATTTAAAAACTGAGGTATTCACAGTGGTGCATTCCTATGATCCCAACAACTTGGGAGGCTGAGGCAGGAGTATTGCAAGTTCAAAACCAGCCTCAGCATATTAGCAAGGCACTTAGCAAGTCAGTGAGACATTGTCTCTAAATAAAATATTAAAAAGGGCCAGGGATGTGGCTCAGTGGTTAAATACCTTGTGTTCAATCCCCAGTACCAAAAACAAAACAAAACCAAAAATCCTAAGATATTAAGATCTTAAATAACATGTCCATTATCATAGTCTGGTAAAGATTTTTGGTGTTGTTGTTGTTTTTATTTACATGTTTTGTGATGGCCCTAGGAATCTAACCCAAGGCTGTGCACATGCTGGGAAAGTGCTTTAGTACTATGCCCCAGGCCCTTTGATTTTGACTGGGTCTTGCTAAATTGTCCAGGCTGTCCTCCAATTTAAGATCCATCTGCCTGAGTCTCCTGAAGAATTGGGATTAGCAAATGTTTTTGAATACAAGCACTCTGTATTTGTCTAACTCTGTTACTAAATTGCAACCTTCCCAGTATTCATTTTGTATTTCTAGTAATTAAGATTGTGCTAGGGTGGAGTGGACATTCAATAGATATTTAATTTAAAGGTTCATTTTTATTTCCATATGTATTTTCAAGCTATTTTAAAACTGTCTCTGTTTAGCCTGCCAATATTTAAGAATGAACCAAATGCTACAGACCCAGTCATATGATTTGAACACAAATGAACTATTAAAAGAATCATAAACTAGTCTAATATGACCATGAGATGAGCATCTGCAGAGACAATTGTCAGCTTGCATTACATTTTAAAAGTTAAATTAGTAGCCTGTAACTTAGAAAGCTGTATTTTGAAACCAGTAGTTATTTAATAGGTCCTAACAAAAATTTGAAGATCAGGCAACAATTACTCTTATGGGTTACAGTATGCATTGTTCTATATTAAATACACTAATATATTCCAAATGTGACATACTGCAAATCACTAAAAGATTCAGCTCTCTCCAGAACACTTAAAATCTTTCCAGAAAAAAGGTACTTTTGTATAAATGTTCTCTCAATTATGAAACAAAGTTACAAATCCCAAAACCTAGACTTAGCTTGTGGATCTAAAACTGTTTAGTTTTCTTGAACTTGATTCTGGGCAATGGTTACCTGTTTGAAGCTCCTGTCAAATAATTGACATTTTGGATGCCCTGCAGCTTACTGAGCGGATTAAAAGCAGAGTTTGAGTCTGCCAATGGTCTATGTGGTAGAAAGTCACTTGTCTTCTTTATACTAATTTCTTCACCTGGAGAATGGATGTAAATGCAATTTATGTCCCTTTTTACCCTCATAGTTGCCAGTAGAAATTGCTTAGAAATGCGTAAAAATATATTGCACAATTGTTATTTAATGAGCAAACTAATACAAATGTTATTATATAACTTTTAGAAAATTAAATCCTGGAAGAGTAACTGTGGCATGTACAAACAAAGACCTGAGTTGTTTGTCCTCTTTAATTTTTATATAATACTGATGTATTAGAAAACAGCACTTCACATTACTTGAAGTTGTAGAAAACAGAGTTTTTCCTTGTTCTGGCTCTTGGCAATAGATTAAATGAACTAATCTAATATATTCGGCAAATTTTCTTTGAGTTTTTTTTTTTTTGGCAGCTACCCTTAAGCATAGTTTTTAAAAATTGTTTCTAAGAATTTTTAAGTTATTCAGTTTTTGGTGGTCAGAACTTTTGTATTATGATATTCCTTGATTCCATCCCAAACCAATGACCTTATAAAACAAACAGAATTAAAACAGTCTTCAAATACTGTGTCACTTTGTACTTCTCAAAGAAATGAAGTAACTGGAAATTATGCGCTTTGGAAATAAATGTGGATTAAATCCACTCAGTACACAACAAAGTTATTTGAGTACTTTGCATTTTGTCAAACACCAAAGTCCTAAAATCTCTCAGAGATCTGCAGTCCTTCCCTTTTCTTTGCATTACAACAACCCGGGTGAATCTCCAAGACTCTGGTGGCCTTCAGTCTTGTTAATGTGTTCTAAAGGAATGCCTCTGGGTTGACATGGAGGCCCCTTTGGCTCATGCCTCTGCCCTGCCTTTCTCTTTCCCATGGGACATCACTTGTCCCGTGGGAAATTCTCAGTTATTCTTGATACAATTTTCTTTCCTTGATTTCAGAGAAATTGGTCAAGGTGAAGAGACAGTTGTGCTGAGTTTCTTTTCTTATTTCTTAGCTTTTGAAATCTGGAAGAAGGGGCAAGAACTTTGAACTCATCTCAGAATTATCACCTAGAAACTGAAGGAAACTATAAATAGGATCTGATCCTTTCCTGACAGTGGAGTGTGATGTCAGGGGCAGCTGAAGGGCAGGCTCTACTGGTGGCCTGTCAGTCTAGTTTCTTCTGATGCCTGAGGAGGTTAGACAGGAAGTCAGTACAAGGAGTCTCTGAGGGAGGAGGACATCCACAGACTGGAAACTTATGGCAGGAATCCTCATTGCCTTGAATCATATTTTATTTTTTTTATCACCCTCTCCTGGGAGCCAAAAGCAGAGCTGCTGTCCTTCCAAGTTCTTGATGTCTCTCCAGTGCTTCTCTGTCTTTCTCTTCCTAGGGTCTGATACCATCATTTAAATGCCTCCATCATTCTTCTCACAGAGGAAGGGAATTTCAGAGTGAAAGCTGTGTTTGCTTGTAGTAAATCATATTTTGTTGCTTGATTATACTTAATTAGATACAGACATGAAATGTTTAGCCATCTATTCAGGGTTGCTTCTGTCTTTTCCTTTTTATCAGTTCTGGACCCTTATTCTTGGGTACTCATCTGTTCATTTCCAATACTTCTCCTAAAGTCTTTTCCAGCTCTAGGTGTGGGGAGAAGAGAGGTCTTTATTTTTAGCCTTCAGTTTCCCCTTTAAGCCTGAGATAAAGGATGCTCTTCCACTAGCCAGTAAGCAGCTGCTTTTAGGAAATCCTGTGATTTGTCTTCTGCTACCCTGTCTGTATGACAACCCAGAGAACTGAGGTTCTTTCCCCTTTGGCTTGTCTTTATGTTTCCTGTTTATTGCTTCCTGTGTTTGGTTTGTTGTTTATCTGGTAGGCTATTTCTGTAGCCCTCTACTTGCAATGAACTCATCCTTCCTTTCTATAAACCCACAAGTCCATTAAAAAGCTTTTAGTTCTTTTGAATTAAGTATGTCTACATCTGTCCTTCAATTCCCAGGTCAGTTTAACCACCTGTAACTTGAGCATGTTAAAAGCACATACTAATTTTAACTGTCCTGTATTACTTTCTACCATTGTATTTTTTCATGGTTAACTTTCCTTACTTCACAATTCCTTTCTAGTGGGAAAGTGATATATTATTCTGAACATGAGCAGCAGAGAAGAAGGGGAAACTGAGAGAGGGAGAAATCAATGAAAGATAATGTAGTTTACGTGGAGTGGAGATATTGTTCTGTAGTTATCATGATATTTCCCTTCATGAGTGTTTTCCCTATAAGACTACTGTTTCCATATAGTACCAGTTCAATGAACACAGGCTCCCTTTACCATGAAATATATCAAAACCCCTATCACTAAATCATACTTTATGAAAATTTGAAGAGAGTAGTGCTTAATGTGCTATATAGGCCAATACATTGTGGGATCCGAAAAGTTATATTTTTCAATGAAAGGCTACTTCTCACTAGAACTGAGACTCAATAACATCACTGTCAGTGATGTCCTAATGAGAATATGTTTGGCGCTTTCAGTCTTTGCCTATTGAATTCCTATTATTTAATACTTGTAGTAAGTCCCCAATGATTGATACTTCTTTTAAATGGAGTTTAATTTGACACATACATAATATCAAACAATTTGTGTCTCTCTGATATCAACTATAGCCTCAGGGCTCTATAAACCAGAACTTATAAAGAAATAAAAGCAACTCTTACATGCAAATTACTCATATTGGTAAGAACACAAGCAAGTTGATGGAAACTGCTCAACAAAATTAAATCTGGTTAAGTTTCACAAATCCCACTCTAGGGTTCATAGCTGGATTTTCTCAACAAGCTGAGCACATGTGACTGAGTCCTTCATGAGTTCTGGTAAAGGTAACAGCACTTACAGCCACTGTGCTGGTGACCCCTGCTGCTTTGGGTTCAGATGTTGATTCTAGTATCAGCATCACATGGATGATGTTGTCCAGCCCTAAACCAGCACAGTTGTAGCTTCTACCCCCTGCAACAGAGATGGGACGAAAAAAAGGACTTTTGATCATTACACTTAACTTAAAGGGTATGCTCTACAGGGCTGCCCTGTGTGTCTGCACCTTCATTTAGGTATTAAAAGAACAAGGTATAAATAGAATTGATTCTACTAAAAGGGGTTGATATGTGTATGTGCATGTACACACCACTTCCTGATTTTTTAAAGTATTGTTTGTTTCTGGCCATTTATGGAATAATGTATCTTCTCTGACAAAAATATGGATGTTTGGAAATTATTCAACCTTGCTGTCATTATGTGTATTTCTTCCTTTAGGGATGAAGTTTCAAATTTTGGGTTTATAATGTATATTCAGTTTGACATACTCTTTGTGTCTTATATATCAAACCATTTTATCCATCATAAAGCATTATTCCAAAACTTAATAATATATCCATTCTTTTTTTCTTTTTAAGAGAGAGAGAATTTTAATATTTATTTATTTATTTTTTAGTTTTCGGCGTACACAACATCTTTATTTGTATGTGGTGCTGAGGATCCAACCCAGGCCGCATGCATGCCAGGCGAGCGTGCTACCGCTTGAGCCACATCCCCAGCCCAATATATATATATCCCTTCTTAATCACGTATTTGGGTGGACCCAGAAGAAAAAATGTCATTCAGTGAAATTGATATAATGTACGGAACATGATTGTTTTACTATCATATCTATTTTTATATTTTACCATGTTTTAAAAATTCCTTTCATGATCTTGCTTTTTAGATTTTTTTATGTGACTTTTGGGTTTCTTTATTTGTCCTATTGCACTCTTGGTTTTTTAAATCTCTCTTCAATTTAAGATAAATTATAAAAATGTACAAGGCAAAAATGGATAATCCAAATGTGCATAATGTCCGGTTGTGGCTTAGGTCATGGGATTTATAGATACTTTGACCTGAATTCTAACTAATACTTACCAGTTCCTTGGCAATTGTGGGCTAGGTAACTAATCATTCACATTTCATCATTTCTAAAATGGGGAGGATAATCTTTCCTAGCAAAATTAAGTGTTGATAACCATTAATGACTGATATTATTATTTTTATATACAGTATTATTATATTGAATGTTCTTTATATTTTTTCTGCAGGGTAGAAAATATTTTACTACATTCTGGAGAGAGAGAGAGAAAGAGGGGGTGGGGGGGGAGGGAGGGAGGGAGGGAGAGAGATGAATATTTTTTCTTGGTTTCTCCTGGGTATAGTTTATTATATGTTTAAGACCTGCCTGTGGAAAGCAGTGATTTAAATCAAATTATGGCCTCTGATTCTCTGGTGGCTAAGTTTGTGCTGGGAGCTGACTCTGTGAAGGTGCAGGTTGAGATGCCCCAGTTGCTATGGTAATGCCAGCCAGGGGTGGCTACCTGCAGAGGTGCATAGCTTTATCAGTAGATACCTTGAGTTCAGCACCTTCCTCCCAGGGATAGAGGATTTTGAGCAAAACAAGATGACCCCAATGTCTCAACAGTTCTGCGTCCTTCAGATTGCCTGATTTGCTAAAACATTCCCATGAAGAAAAACCTACATAATCAACTTGCTGAGCTATCTCTGGAGTCAGTCAATCCTCACCAGGGCTTGGCTACCTACTGGGCCCCAACATTTTTTCCATTTGTGTATCTATTTGTCTTTTCTTTATTCCCCATTGCTCCTGTCTGGTAACCCATTAACCCACTAATTAATGGCAGTGGCCCAGAGCAGAGATGGGGGCTCAGCACCTGCCTAGTGACTGGAATCTTAGAGAAATCCCCCAACTTCAAATAATGTTATAGACCCTGCTTGTCAAAATCTTTTCAAAGGTTGAGACATAGAAATGCTAAATTGTTATAATTGGAAACTGAAGATGTGAAGCTCTGAAGATATATCCCAGATAATACCGCATAGATGGGTAGGGAAGAGTGTCCTATGCAGATTTACCACATACTTAATTTTGCCCTAGGAAATTCACCAGATCAAGCCGTTTCCATGTTGTTGTTAGCTTGCTAGTTACATGCTGAACTGCACTGAGCCCTGTGCAGAATCACAGACTGATAGCTCTGCTCTTGATCTTCTTGACTTCATCCACTTTGTGTCCTACAGCAAGTCAGATCATTTAGCACTGAAGGCACAGCCCTGCCTGTAGGTTAGACTCTGTTCTTACTGTACTCTGCCAGTGCAGATTAAAATAAGGCCATCTGCCATCTTACAGCATCAGTTCCTTTAGGGATTCTGTAACAGGCTCTTCTCACTAAATACTGAGAAATTGTTAAAATGTATTAGACTCTGCAGAATTTATCATCAGTTTTGCTTATAATGGAAGTCTCTTGAATTCAAGTTTTAATTTGGGGCTTAGAAGAATTTGTTTTCAAATCTTATCATTTGCTCTTTGGAAGGCAGTTTGCAATGATACTTAATGTGATCCTTTTATGAAATAATTGTAATTCTATTGAAATCTTTTTATGAAGTAATTTGGAAATCTTTGCCATTTTAAATAGATTGCAGAAAAGTTTAATAAACATTATTAAATGTTTCATTTCATATAAAGTTAAACAAATGTATTTTTATACATAACATACATTTTTCAGATTCATAAAATATCATTATTTAAAATGTGTTTTCTTTTTGTGATTTGTTTAATCTTTGAGTATTTATGTTAGTGTTAGGACATTAGGTACTACATAAGTACTAATACATGGCAGGTCACATTTGATATTGATTTGACTCTCTCATTGAAGCTCTAAAGGCAAGAGCTATGAAGAAATTAGTTATATTCCTATATGTCAATATATTTGTTTTGATAACCCAGAAATTGTGATGTGAAGTCCACAGGGCCAATGGTGATTAATAGGATTATTATATGACAATGACATTTGAATAAAATGTTCCCTGTCTTTATTGTAACATTGAAAATTATATTTTCAGTCAATTAATATAAAATTTGTATACAGTGTAATCAAATCTTAAGTAAAAATGTACACATTTTAGGTATTAAAATTAACATTTTGTTTTCCATCTCTCTTTTGTGTTCTTTCAATCTTGTCTGTATTGGTTTTAAAATATTAGTACCCAATATTTTAAAACATATTTAAAATAACATATACATGTATAATACACATTTTATATGCATAGGATAAATTAAAATGCCATTTTTAAAAATTTGTACTTGATAAAATAAATTTTACTAAAAAAATAAGTAGGATTACTAAATTATTGTGTTGTAGGTGTTATCCATGAAATGAAATCTTTCATTACTGAGCATGCTAACTTTAAACATATTAAACTGTCTGAGTTTGTAAGTCAAGTCCATTTTCTAATGCCTTTTGTTACTTTAATGTGAGGTTTAATTACTAAATGGGCACATATGGACTGAGTTTTTAAACCTTTGCTGACTTAGCCTTTTTTTAATGTCATATCATATATTTTTTCTGCACAGTATGCCATTTTGCCAAGAGTAAAGAGAAAGCTAGTGTGGCCTTCAATCATTGTTGCAGAGTGCCATTTATTTCTATCAGGAGAGCTTGGGTCTTTGTGAAGTTATACCTTAGGCACTTTATATGTGCTGCTTCCTTCTTAGAGCCAAATTTCTAAACCTGTGTATAGACTGAGGCCATTGTCATGATTTAAAGGCAAAGGTAAATTGTTGTACTTCACTTTTAGCACTCCGTCTCTGAGTTATATTTATAATGTGCAAAACCTATAACTAACTTTTCACCTCTTAGAATTTGTCAGAACCTTAAGAAGAAATTCAAACAGTTTCATTTTTCAAATTTTTTTCCACTTAGGTAAACCTTGAGGTAATAAATACTTTTTCTAAATAAGAGATTAAACTATCTTAACACCTCAGTGTTTTAAATCTTTGGATTTCAAGAAATGTAATTGCAATGCCAGAAAAGAAATAGGAAGATTATGTTTCTTTTACATTTTGGCAATTATATTTGTCCAATTTAGACTAAATTCACTGATATAAAAGGATAGCAAAAGTTAATTTTCTACACATTTTTCACTGACATAAAATTAATAGGCACCTTATGTAATCAAAAAATCATTTTTTATGTATAAGTTACCAGAGACCAAAAGAATGGATGATTTATGTATATTGGGGTTCACTGGGAAAATGAAACTGTCATATGACAAAGGCATTTTAATTTTAGTCAATACAGTGTGCTTTGTAGAAATGTGTATGTTGTATAAAAATGCCTATTCAAAAATCCATTAAAATTATTTGTAACTCTGTACTTGTGTTAGAGATAAAAAAATCAGGAACATTTTTTGTTCCAAAGAATCTCATAATGTTGTAAGGTAGAAATTATTAATAAGATATATACAGTTGTGTATAGAATATTTTGCAAAGACCACTGATTTCTCATGTTTCAATAATTTTTCTAAAGGATAAATTGGTTTTAATAAATATTTTATTTATATTATATCCTCAAAAACTCTTAAACTTTACTTATTATTCATATCTTATGAACTACAAGTGTAGAAGTGAAAATGGAAAATCATTTTCTTGCCCAGGGTCTCATAATAATAACTCAAAATACATAAAACCTGAATTCTCAGTTCTTCTCTTGGCTTAAAATCCTGGGTAAGTGCCTAGACTTTGGATTTTGACACATTTAATTTCAGTCTAAACTCTACCAACTTATACTCTCTTAACATTCCTATGCCTTGATTTTCTTATTTATAAAAAGGTTGATATAATTCCCACCATACCAGGTTGTCATGAATATTAAACTAGATATGTATGAAGCATACTCCATCTGGGAAGCAAATTAAACCTCTAGTATTGACAGCAGAAATCCTATAGTATACAGCTTATAGGAAACTACCTGTTATGTTTAGTATAAGAATAACACGGTAAAAGGAGTAAAGCAATTGTGTGGCTTGCTAAAAATTAAACATCTGTGTGTGCATGGGTGTGTGCTGCTGATGTGTGTAGGGAATAATTGATCATTTGGACTCTTTATGCATCATTTTTTTAAAATAAAAATATATTTATGTGGTGCTGAGGATCAAACCTAGCACCTCATATGTCCTAAGTGAGTACTCTACCATTGAGCCATAACCCCAGCACCTATGCATCATTTTAAAATTATATATACTATATATATATGTGTGTGTGTGTGTGTGTATCTCTCTCTCTCTCTCTCTCTCTCTCTCCATATATATACATATAATCTACCCTTATAACAAATTTTTAGGAGTACAATAGAGTACCATTAGCTATATGTACATTATTGTACCACAGGTCTAGAATTTTTCATTCTGCACAGCTGAAAATCAATCCTTTGAACAGTTTCCACCCCATACCCAAACCCACCATTCTACTTTCTGCTTCTAAGTTTGACTTCTGAGTTTAACCATCTTATGTGAGTGGAATAATGCAGCATTTGTACTTCCATGACTAGTTATTTCACTTAATATAATGTCCTCAAGTTTCAGCCATTCTGTAGCATATTATAGGGGTTTTCTTCTTATGTAAGACTTAATAATATTCTGTTATAGTGAATGCCACATTTTATTATTTTATTTTTCTGTTGATAGACATTTACATTGTTTACACATCTTGCATATTGTGAGTAATGCTGGAATGTGCATGATAGTGCAAATACCACTGTGGATTCTGTTTTTATTCTTTTACATAAATATCCAGAAGTGAGATTTCTGGATCATGGAGTGGCTCTGTTTGCAACTTTCTGGGAAACCTCCATATGTTTTCCATAACAGTTGCACCATTTTACGGTTCAACCAACAGGTCACAAGGATCCCAGTTTCTTTGCAGCCTTGCTGATGTTTGTTATTTTTTGACTTGTTGATAATAGCCATACTAATAGATGGGAAGTAATATTTTTATTGTTGTTTGGTTTGCATTGTCCTGATTATTGTTCATGTTGAACATCTTTTCATACAACTCTTGGTCATTCATTTATTCAAGTTCCCTAGCCATTTTTAAAAACAGATTATTAGGGTTTTTTTGTCATTGATATATTGAAATTTCTTATGTATTTTGGCTGTAACTCTCTTATCAGATATAGAGTTTGCAAATATTCTCTCCCATTTTGTAGTTCATTCTTTCACTCTCTTACAATGTACATGATTTTTGTTTGATAAGTCACACTTATTTTTTTGTTTTGGTATCATATCTAAGAAATTCCTACCAAGACCAATGTTATAAAAGTTTTACCCCTATGTTTTCTTCAAATAGTTTTAAAGTGTCAGGTCTTAGGTCTTTTGTCCATTTTGAGTTGATTTTTTTGTATGGTGTAAAAAAAGCATCCAATTTCACTCTTTCACGTGGATTTACTAATTCCCATGACTACTTGTTGAAGAGACTGTCCTTTTCTTATTGTGTATATAATCTTAGTACCTATGTCACAGATTACTTGTTATGGGCTTATTCTGTCTTCTTTATTTTGTTCCCTTTGTACATATGCATTGTATCAATACCACACCATTTCAATGAGGAAGCTTTGCAATATGTTTCAATAGCAGGCAATGTGAGTTCTCCAGCTTTGTTCTTACTCAAGATTGTTTTGGCTGTTGGGATTCTTTATAGTTCCATAAAAACTGTTTTTTTCTATTGATGCAAAAAATGACATTTGAGTTTTGATATAGATTGCTTTGAATTTGTTTCTTTGTTTAATATGGATATTTAACAACATTAGTGTTCTAATTCATGTAATGTGGGATGTTATTCAGCAATGTTTGTTAGTGTCAGTTGTCTGCTTGTGAAGCTTATTTCTATTTATTTTACTCCTTTTGATGTATTGTAAGTGGGGTTGCTTTTAAACTTCTTTTGGCATTGTTTCATATTGATGTATATAAATGCAGCTAATTTTTTAATTTTTATATTTGTGTCACGAAACTTTACTGATTTTATTACTTCTAATGTTGTTTTTGTGGAATCTTTATAGAATTCTGTACATATAAGATCATGTGATCTGCAAACAGTGATTTTACTTCTTCCTTTTTGCCTTGGATAAATTTTCTGGTTTTTTTTTTTTTTTTTGCCTAATTACTCTGATAAGACTTCCAATTCTGTGTTGAATAGGAATGGTGAGAGTGGGCTTCCTTGTCCTGTTCCTGATCCTAAACATCTTTAGTTTCTAACATTTGAGTCATATGTTAGCTTTGAACTTTTCACAGGCCTTTATTACTGTGAAATAATTTCCTCCTAGTCCTAGTATGTTGAGTATTTTTATCATGAGAAGGAGTTGAATTCTGTCAAATGATTTTTCCCCTGCATTTTTAACATTCTCGTGATTTTTTAAAAAATCTTTTAAAAATATTAAATTAGTTCATAACTTTGATTGACTTACATATGTTTGAATCATCCTAACATCCCAAAGGTAAATCTCTCTTGGTCATAGATGATCCCTTCAGTGTGCTGCTGAGTTGAATTTATTCACATTTTGTTGAAGATGTTTGCATTTTTATTAATCAGTGAGATTGACCTATAGTTTTCTTCTTTTGTAACTTGTTTATCTTACTTTGGTGTCAGGGTAATGCTGGACTTACAAATGAGTCTGCAGGTTTTTCCTCCTCTTAAACTTTTTGAGAGTTTGGGAAGGATTGGCCTTCTTCATTAAACACTTGGTAAGATTCTGTTGTGAAGCATTCTTGTTTGGGGCTTTTCTTTGTTGGTGAGTTTTTTCATTACTGATCAACCTTTATTAGTTAGTTATAGACCTGTACAGATTTTCTGCTTTTTATGATTTGGTCTTAGTAAGTCTTATGTTTCTAGGAATTTATCCATTTCTTCAAGGCTATCTAGATTGGGGCATACAATTTTTCATAGTCTCTTATAATCTTTTACTGGTGATTCCTAAATTATAATGGCTCAATTTATGGCTTCTTGACTTTATAATGTAAAATGAATATAGACTTAGTGGAAACCATACTTTAAATTTTGATCTTTTCCCAGGATCATTATATTCAGTACAATTCTTAGGATACTGGGCAATGGCAATGAGTGCAGTTCTCATTCAGCCACATGGTCACAAGAATAAATCACCAGTACTCTACTGTGTACTGAGTGGCTAAGCTGTATTTGGTAGGTTAAACATATTAAATGTGCTTTTTGATTTACTGTATTTTCAATGTATAGTGGGTTTATTGGGTCAAAACCCTTTTATAAATCAAGGAGTATCTGTGTATTTATGGCCTTAATTATGACGTCTCCTGTTTTATTTTTGATTTAGAGTATTCTATCTTAATCTACCTATAGGTTTGTCAATTTTCTTGATGTTTTTAAGGAAAATAACTTAGTTCAATTGATTTTTTTTTTTCTGATTGTTGGGCCATGTTTCTCTTATTTCTTCATGTGCCTTTTAACTTTGTCTTGGGACCTGTACGTTGGAAAAAAATAGCCACTTCTCCCAGTCTTTATGAACTGGCAGTGTACAGAGGAACACCTTCACCAGGGGTCTTGGGGCCTCTCAAACCTTTTCTATGGATATCTTTTCTTGACATTTGCTTGTGAACTCAGAGATATTTCTGCCTTCTTTTTTGGGAGATTGTAATCTCTTGCTTCCTCTGGTGTCCGTCTGAAGTACTGCAGGTTCTCTGAAGTTGCCACAAAGCTGCCCAACCCCTCTTATTCTCAGCAGCCCTTAGACTAAGAGTGAACTCCTATCAATGCTCCAAGATAGATGAGACAGTAACCCAGTGCCTAGGCAGCTTCCCAAAAAAAGCCACAGTGTTGGTTGCAAGCCCCAGCTCTTTCTCTCCTTTGGAAGAAACTGGAAGTTGGTTCTTTTTTTTTTTTTCCCCCACTTGCTCTGTGCTAAGCCAGGAAAGGGACAATGGCCAGTGAGTGCAACAGATTTTCCTGCCTTTCTCATTATAGTTGGTTTCAAGCTCACTGGGGGGTTGGAGCCTCATAACTGCTTTCTGAATTACTCACAAAGGGAATTGGTTCTTACCTTGTTGTGAGACAGTGGCTCTGTAGGGGAAAGGAGGGTCTGGGCTTCCTATGACACCACCTTGCTATTAGAGCTCCTTTTCTCTCCGCTTCTTAAGGTGTTAATAGAGATGATTTTCATAACTCTTCTTACTCTTTGAGGCTAAATACAGAAGAAACTCAGAATTGTGGTCCAAGTCTAATTTAAGATAATTTGGCCTTTTGTTTGTTTCTGGTTTCTGGTGCCATTGAGGGAGAGTACCCGAGTACTCATCCAAACCCAGTGGCTCCTCTGCAGGCAGGGGAGCTAGGCCCAGTAATGTAGGTCTCTGGAACTCTCTTACTTGTAAAGAGTGGTCATAGTCACATATTCATCAGGATGTTTGTAAGTGTATTCTAAGGCTGTAAAATACCAAACCAATGCTATTTATGGACTGTGTGTATGGACTGCAGGTTGTATCCTAAAGATGTAGATGCTGTTTTTCTCTAAATCAATTCATATACATGACTCGTTTTGACTGTTGCTCTTTTTTCCTAATTGTAACACACATGGGAATAAAATGCAAGTCTACTGTAAAGTCTGAGTAATTAAAATTTTCTTGAATTTCCTCTTTTAGTTCAATTCCTCCAATATGGAAATGCATCTTTTTTTCCATTTCAGATATGCTGAAACCCCAAAATTCAATTACTGAGCTAGGTATTTTACATTTACATTGGTGCTAGATAAAGTAAAGAACAGGGATATAAAAACATGAAGAAGAGAATCAAAGACATAAAGAATGCTCTTAGTTATTTATCTTTTCTAAACCAGTGGTTCTTATTATTTATCCTGTATGTTGAAATAATTAAGTTATTAATTCAAGATCTGACATGCTGGCAGTCCTATCAGCTCCTGAACAGCCATTCTGGAAAATGTGGCAGTGTACCTAGTATATTTTATGGAGGAATTCATAGCAGTTCTCGACCATTTTCTGATTTGGGGGAGGTAAAATACATTTGTCTTTATTTAACATCCTGGTGTCTATGAATTGAAGGAGAAATCTCTTCACAGCTTTTCTGATTCCAGAAAGCCAATCCAACCAGACCTGGAAACGGCTGTACTGCTTTCGTATTTCTTTTGGCAGGAAATTTAAGATTAGCACACCTGGAAGAACTGTGAATTAACATTGAACCAACTGTCATGAATGATGGGCTCTGTGTATTTAAATGAAACCAAAAACCCCAACTCAGTTTTCTGCTGGACAAATGTTTTCATTGAAAAAAGCAACAATGAAGCCCACAACAGGCCTTTCTACATAATGCACATTAAAAAAAAATTCTTGTGTGATTGTAAGTGTAGGATTTCTATAGAGAAGGAAAGACATGAAAAATGATTCAATTTTTGTTTGGTAGTATTTTTCCACACTGTGAACTGGGCTGTGACTAACATGCTTTACTTGATAGGAATTATAAATACCCTTTGTTCAGGAAAAACAGGATTCAGGACCTCCTGAGATTAATATTCTTGTATGCTTTCAAGAAAAGTACTTGCTGAGTATTTATATGCTAAAGCATCAGGTAGTAGGAAATGTTGATATGGTGTGTGATAGCTTTCAGAGGTTTAACATTTCAACCTTTGCTTCCACAAAGCATTGTGCCAGTAGTGCTGCTTAGCAATAACTTTTGATTATTATAGGGCTAGCTATGAGACTTCTTAAAAAATAGGCAGTGTTCAGATTACACATAAATTGCAGTAATGGAAAAAAATGAAAATTATTCTGCTAAAGTCTGAGAAGAATTTTGTTAAATAATGTTATTACATGGGTCATTGAGTTTTCTAGTCTTTTGAAGACTGTCCAGGCCATTGCCTTGCTTTGTTTATATAGGGAAATGATTTAAATATAGGACTGATCTGAACAGTTTCTTGAATAAAGCCAAGGGCTTATTGTATGGCATTACTGATAGAAATTTTGTATCGTTCCCTGGAAATCGTTCAGTGTTTCTGGGGATAGCAAGTCTTCTAGCCAAAATCTTACTCATGAGGTTCAATTCTCTGACTTTAAAAATAATAGTCTTTTTCTCCTTCTTTGCCAGGCACACTTGGCTTAAGCCTCAGCAAGGTTAGGGCCAGGTGAATGCATTTCTCTGAATGTCACTGTATGAAGGGACATGATTATAGATTTTACAGTGTTACTCATGTAGTTTCTCCACTTAAGCAAGAAGGGACAAAGAGAGAGGGAAAGAAAAAGGGGGTGGGGTGGGAGGCAGGAGAGAGAGCTCTAGTGATACAAGGTGAGTTTCTCAGTTTTCAACACATATTTGATTATCTGCCCACTGTGTGCAGAGCACAGCAGGGTGCTCGGGTAGGGATGCAAGGGCATGCATCTGTCTGCCCTCTTGGGAGATGGTATGGAATACTAAGATCTTCTCCTTTCAGTTGCCTTTCCTGTACTTAGCCCTGCCTCACTGAACTTACTATCAACAAAGTAAAATGGAGTAGACTACTGCATACCTTAACAATCCTACAGTTTTGCTCAACTATACCAATTGTTACACAAAATTCTATTGAAATAATAAAAAAAGTTTTGATTTCCAGGGGGATTATGATGAAAACTCCTTAATAAGGCTGGAAGGCTGTTTGGGCAAGGTCCAGCCACTGAGAAGATGTTTAGCAATTGTACTGTGTCCAGCACTCTGGTGGTTGTTGTCAATGATAGACAAAATAGACATGATCTCTCCCCGCTTTACAAGTAAACTTTAAATTATGACAGGTGCCACAGAAGGCTGAAATTTTATGACTCCCACGTCTCTTCCCTGCAAGAAATCCAGGGGAAAAGCCAAATTCTAATTTTTGCTTGCTTAATGATCTTGGAAATGAAGGAGTTTTTGTGAGCCTCTATACTGATTTAGAGGCATCCCTGACATTTTGAACATTTCCACCTAACACTCTTATTAAAACTGTTTCCTTGATGGTCTCATAATTTCATTTCCACATTTTACAATGTTTACAGTAAGAACATTCAGTAGAGTGAACTACCTTTTTTTCATGTTTAATTTTCAAATGTTTGGTCCTTGATACATACATGATTTTCTTTTACTTTCCCTCCCTCCCTCCCTCCCTCCCTCCCTCCCTCCCTTCCTTCCTTCCTTCCTTCCTTCCTTCCTTCCTTCCTTCCTTCCTTCCTTCCTTTTTTGGTGGTGGTGGTGAAGATTGAACCCAGGGCCTCTCGCATGCTAGGCAAGCACTCTAGTACTGAGCTACATCTCTAGCCCTGTTTATATTTTATTTTAAGACACGGCCTCTCTAAGTTGCCCAGGCTGGCCTTGAATTTGGGAATTTTCATCATCTGCCTCCTGAGTAGCTGGGATTATAGGTGTATACTACTACTAAGCTCAACTGATATATACATGATTTAAAGTCATGCATATTTGTTTTCATTTATTTATTCTTTGAATATGAAAGTACATTTGAGTCTTTGTTTCCTTAGATTTTCTGTTTGGTAAAGAAAATATTATCTCCACCCATTAAATGGAGATAACACTTTTCATTAGTTCATTGTATAAACAAATGAAATAATATTTGTAGCATTTTAATGTCTTTCCAGGTATACATTTAGGAAAGTGGCAGAAAATGTTAAATATTACTGATATTATGCAATACCACATTTTCAAGCTAATTAGGAAGTATTGCATAGTTTTCTTAAAATTGCTTCTTTCATATAATCTGGGCCAGATCACAAATGTAGGCACATGTGTGTGTGTGTGTGTGTGTGTGTGTGTGTGTGTGTGTGTGTGTAGAGTGCTACTAGTTGATCTTACTCTTTGAAATTTTCTTCTGAGACTAAAGATTGAAAAAATTTGCAGTGCTTGCAAATAAATTCAAAGATGTTCAATTCTAGAAAGAAAATCATATGTTCTCTTGTATGAAATACTCATATTGTGAATATATAATTGGAGAAGCAGAAAAAAATTTAAATGTAGTTAAATTTCTGAAGTATTAAATAAAACTTCAAATGGCAAATAATATTTGCAGTAGATTCTTAAAATTTTACAGAGTATGCAGTATACTGTTGGCCACCAGAAGGTGCTAGAGGGAAATAAAACTCATTTTTATAAATGCTTTGCACCAGTGTTTTCTCCTCCCCTACCTCCCCCATTTTCTATTGGGTGTCCTTTTTCTTGATATATGATTTTTTCCTCTCATATGGTGTCAGTATTTTTTCTATGAAGTTTCAGAGAGTTGATCATGTGTAAAAAATGAAATCAAGTTTTTAATATCTTTATTTACCAGGAAATAAGTACAAAAGTCTTTAAAAATAAAAATGTGTAGGTTATTTAAGCACATCATATCCATGTAATTGAGGTAATATGGATTATATTGTGAAGTTACTATTTAAGTCAATTTTATAAAGAAAATTTATACTGTATGGTAATTTAAATTTCAAATATTACAAAGGTGAATTTATACTCCCTTCTAGTAGGAATGAGATTTATATTGTTGAATTTCTAATTCCAGAGTGAATACATTTTTATAATCTTATCAATAAATTCCCTACTTTGAAGTATTTGTGTCCTACAACTTCCTTAAACATAAAATGCTATCAGGTGCCCATGCGTATTTTAGTCAGGGAAGTTTATTCCAAGAATTAAATACCTAGGGAATGCTAGCAGTACAAATTTTCCAATTGAGAAATGTTCCCTTTTCTTCCCCACTCAGGAACTACAATATTCTTCCCAGATCCCTAAATCCTGCTTTTTTTTATTACTGCTATAAAAGGATGAGAGGATGAAATAGTAATAGGATAATAATATTATCCAGGGAAATATTTCTTTCTGTCATTGCTGAAAGCCATCAAACTGTGTAGACCTTTTCTGTAGTCCTTTTATAATATCAACATAACTGAAAATGCATTCATTCATCATTTTCACAGGAAAAAAATATGAAATTTTTCTGGTTATATCTCTGGGCATTTGCCACCTACATTTTTTTAACATGTCTTTGTGAGCCAAATAGTTTCTACAGATTATTTTTTTTTAACTTCATGGGATACATAGATATATAGCAGTCTTAAGCATAATGCTGTAGACTATACTAGAAAATATGGCTTGAAAACAGAGAAGATGGTAGTTGTAGAATCCTTGCCTGTAAAACTATACAAATCTTGAAAAGGAAAAAAAAATGTAAACTCACTTATGCTCATATATCCTCCTGCTGAATTGCCTATTGTTGTGGAAACAATTTGCTGTAACATGGTGACTTGAAGTCCAAAATGTGTCTCACTGGAATAAAACTGAGGTTCTTGCAAGACTGCCTACCTTCTGGCATCTCTGGGAGAGAAATGCTTCCTGCCTTTTGTAGCCTAGAAGTTGCCCACATTTTTAGGGCTGTGTTTCCCTTTAGTCTTAAAAGTTATCAAATGACTGGATGAGTTTTCTTCATGCTGCATCACTCCAATTCTCCTTCTTGTGCTATGCCTTAGGGGTTTCAAACCCTTTTTAATCTTGGGCCCAGCCAGAAAATCCAAGATAATAAACCCCTCGCCTTCTTACCCTCTCACCTCTCTCTCCTAATAATTGATCATCAAACTTAATTGCCCTTTTCCATCTCATGTATTCACAGAATCTAAGAATTAGAATATGGCATTTTGCAGAATGGGAGTATTGTTCTGTCTACTGCATCTATTTTCTGTGTACTCTTACAAGGTTGAAACACCATGGATATAATTTATACTTAGCATTTTCTATCCACAGTATTGATGCTAATTTTCTCATGCCAGCAGTTTTCAATGAATCTTTTTTAATGGCAGGGAGAGAAAACTACATTGAAAGAATTCATTGTTTTCCACCAAATGTTGACCATTCAACTTATTAAAAAGTATTTACATGTACCAACTACATATGAGAGGTAGTTTCCAAAGAAATGGGGTTTTGTTTATATAAAAGACAAAACCTCTGCCCTTGGGGTGACATATTAGGAAAAGGATAAGTAAGGAATTAATCATAGAATGAATTAATTAAAATGCTGTCTTTGATGTGAAGATGAAGAATAAGATGCCATAAAAATGGAAAGAACTTGTCTGGCATGGTGAGTTGGCCATGGTTTCCCTGATAGAGTGACATTTAAGCTGAGACTGGAGAAAGAGTAGATCTATCTGTTTTAGGAAGTAGAGAAGGAGTGCTTGAGGCATATAAACAAACCAGAAGAAAAAAAGAAGGCACTACGATCACAGACAATCTAGAAAGCTACTTTTTACATCTGAGGACTCTGAAGTCTGACATACTGTTAAGTGTTTAGTGAAGGTGGAGAATGGCTCAGGGTGATAATGCAGAGGTGGGCAGAATCCAGGTCATGCAAGATTTTACATGTCAGGCTGGGGATATTGGACTTTCCATTAGAGACAAGGGAAAGCTACTGAAGAGTTTTAATCAAGGGAAACCCACAAGAAGATTGTGGTCATGATGATCTCACTGGCTATAGCACTCATCATGAAGGGTGAAGATGTGGAGGTGGAATGGAAAGTCTGCAATGAGAAAGGTCCACAAGTTTGTAGATAAGGCGGGTGGCAGGAGCCTCTGGAAGTTTGATGATTCCATGATTTCATTTAGGAGGACTGTTACGGGGAGAGAAAAAAATGCTATGATAGTAGTTAAATTTGAGTCGAGCTTCAGATGCACTGTGTTTGAGAGGTCATGAATTGTGAACATGGTGGTTCCAGTGGGGAGCTTATGAGTATATTCAAGGTCTGCCCTGATCTGGATCTGTGGGAGTTTTTACAAAGGGACCAGAGAGAAGTAAAGAGGGGAAGTAAAAGGGTTGCTTCCTATTTCAGTCATAAGAGGAACAGTTAAAATTGTTTTACGCAAAATATTTGACAACTTTTTGCATCATTTAGGATAAAAGTTACTAAATTGGGGTGTAAATATTTTAATATTGGAATTAAGCTTAAATGATATATGAAACTAGGGAATGTTACTTCAGAGAAAGAGCAACATGTTCAAGGCCCAGGAAGCATGGATATGTGCGTTGTTTAGCCCACTTTGGAACTGCAGCTAGAGGACTAGTATGAGAAATAGTGCTGAAACATTAAGCAGGAGCCAGGTTGTGATGGGCTTTGTCATGCTAATAGGAATTTAAATTGTTTATGCATGACTGGTATTCTCTTATAACTATGGAATTGACATAGTTTAAATTTCTTACACTGATTAAATCAAGTCCATGAGTCTATTAAATCAAGTCATTGCCCTCATTTATACTTGAGTCACTCTAAGGTGCTAAGAGGCCAAACAATTTGTTCAAATTACACAGTTAGGGATTGTGCTGGATTCAAGTCCAGGTGCAGTCTGTATTGTGTGATGGACAACTACTATTGCCAAGTACCCCTAGTAAATCTCCTTTGTGTGTATTGGGGCAGGGTTGGGGGGTATGTCTTCCCCATTCAGTCTAATAAGTTCTGTCAATCTTCTCTGTCCCTAGGGGCTATAGGAATAGACAAAGAACCCAAGTTGGGCCTATCAGAATATTTCTTTAGGATTTTTGAAACTGGAAATAAGGGACTCAAAGGCTCTACATCTCTCATAGCTAGGCTGGTAAAATGTGCCCACTAGATTCCAAATGGCTAAGTCTCCAGACTTGTGGACATGGTTTCAGCTCATAAATCTAATATACCAAGGGAAGCAAAGCAGAGCCTCTTTAAGTTATTCAAATCCCTGACTCACTCCATTTCTGCAAGGGCAAGCCTCCCTTCTCAGTGGTTTGATAATGTGAGCCACCAAGTACTTTAGCTTGTTTGAGTTGATTGTGATCAGAATTATTTTTAATATTAAAGGGCCACTTTAGGCAAAGACATGAATAGATTTGTTTGCAAGATAGTTTACACCTGTAACATTATGGAATGTAGAAGACTATAGACAGAAAGATTAATCATACCATCTCTGTGGCCAGGTAGTATTAATGAAGAAGTAGACTAATGTCTTAGCACCGAGGACAGCAGAGAGACAATTATGTAAAACACACATTGCCATAGTTAATGAATTTTGTTATTAGATGGGAAGGATGAGGGAGAGGAAATTCCCAGTTTCAAGCTTGAGTAGTGGAGTGGATGTTGTTATCGTTGAAGGCAATCATATTTTATGGAGGTACAAAAAAAGTATGAGTCCAACTTTGTAAATGATGCCCATAACACAATGTGTACCTTGATGTGAAGAGAGGTCTAGACTGGTTATGGATGCATGTCTGGGCAGTCATCATCAGTGTGTTGGTCTTAGAGTTAAGAATGTCATTTATTGATCCTTTTAAAGCAGTTTTAATAGTGAGAAAGGGACCAAAACCTGATGTCATGATTGAAGAGTGAAAGCAAATATTCTTAAACATGGAGGCTTGGAGTTTACAGTTTATATTTAAATAATTCCTTTTAAATACCACTAAAATGTGAGAAAAATATTAAAACCTTATGGGGAAAAGGGGCAGGGATGGAGACAATAAGGACTAAGACAGAACTAGAAGTTTATTACTACCTGAAGAAGGAAGAGCCACAAACAAACACCCTCACCAGGCCTTGGGAATATTTCAGGAATTGGAGACAAGAAAAATCAACAAAGATGAGAAGAGAGAGGGCTGAACTTGTGAATGAGCAATTAGTCTTCCAGGTTCCCTCCATGGCCATGTGGCTGTTTATCTTTAATTCTGTTGGAAGGCAGGAGGTTTACTTACTGATAAAAGTAAATAAGAAATACTCTAGACTTCAGGAAATCAGATATAATAGAGGTAATTGTAGCCAAATGAGGTGGCACACACCTGTAATCCTAGTGACTCAAGAGCCTGAGGCAGGAGGTTCACATGTTGAAGGCCAGCCTCAGCAATTTAGCATGGCCCTAACCAACTTAGAGATACTCGTCTCAAAATAAAAAGTTAAAAAAAAAAAAAGTGTGGGAGGCAGTGCTAGAGATGTGGTTGAGTAGTTAAGGACTCCTGGATTCAATTTTTGGTACCAAAACAAAAAGCAATAGAAAAACAAGGTAAGTAAGTGAAGATGTGGAGAAACCATCCAAACCTTCTTTTCCTAGTTGAGTTTTTAGCTCTCTACATAGGGGAGTGATAGATTCTTTTCTCAAGAAAACTGCAAAAGAGCTTTCTAGATACTACCTTTGAAGCTAGTTGAAAACACACAGGCTCTATCAGCCACTCTGCCTGATGAGCTGTGAGCCAATGAATTCTTCCACTAACAGACTTTACAATCCACTTTTTGTGCCTCACTTTAACACATAAATTGCTGTGTTCCAGGCATTTGGTAATTCTTTCAACCTGAGACAAAAAAAAAAAAAAAGAAAAAGAAAAAAGAAAAGAAAACACAAAAGAAGACAAGGGTAAAATTTAAAAAGTCTACAGAGTGAAAATAAAGATATTTAGAAGTGAAATTATTAATCTGACAATTTATAGATAATATAAGGATTAGAAGTTTAACAATGAGAGAAACACTTAGAAACACGGTGGGGTGGGAGGACAAAGGGAAATCATAATAAAAAAGGAAAACTAAAATAAACCAAGAGATCTAGTGTCCTAATTATTGTATTGGATAAACTTTTATTGAGAAGTGTCTGGCATTATTCTGGCGACTGAGGATATCTCAGTGGAATAAACTAAAATTTGATGATTAAGAGTTGTAAGAAAATAATCAAGAAAACAGTAGTGAAAGAGGAAAGAAATAGTATCAAGACTCCCCACTCCTAAAAAAAGCAGGGCCAAGTTTTTCAGGTTGAAGGTGTCCATTGAATGGGATGGCATAATTAATTAAATAAGTACACAATAGGGCATAGCATCAAGGACACTTTTGAACACTAGGGTTTTAAAGGGAAAGTCTTAAGTGTTCAGAAAGTAAGTTCACAAAGAAGAGTATTCTTAACAGAAGTACTGAATCCTGCTGGAATACTCAAAATGGAAAAATTATTGGCAACCAAGAATAGATGTTTAGCCAATCTCTGAATGCTAGAAGGATTAAAAGCTAGGGAAAAATAAAAGAAAGTTATTTTAGAAGATACGTAGCCTCAGTTTTTTTTTCTACTTATATCCCTCATGGTCCATAAAACCAAAGGGATAAATGAAGAATAGAGATGGCACAAGACCCCAAACCTGAGAGGTCTTACACAGAGGAGATACAAAGGTAATGTCCAGAAAAATTGAAGTCGAGACCAGAATGATGCCTGGGTACTAGGCCTATAGAGCAGCCTTCCCTGAAACAGAGGGAGGACTCCAGAGAAAGTTATTTCAGAAGAAAAAAATAGAAATATAGATTATCCTATGTGTTATATTATATTTATTGAAGAATTAGTGATAGAAACATAGAGAACTATGTATATTTGAAAAGGCAATTCATTCTTCCAAAACAAACAAAAATGTATAAGAATTGATTTTTGAATGTTTAGTGCCAGGTCATGTATTACAAATTAGTTACCATAATTTAATGTTAATTTCTACACAAATTGTGATTGGAGAAATCTTGTTAGTAAAATTAAAATTAGAAGAGAGGATAATTCTCATCTTTTATGCAGGAATTAAGGAGATTGTTGAAATTTGGGATAATAGAATATGGCCTGGCTATCATTTGTTATTGAAGTAAAGTTTAATAATAGTTGAAGCAATTGTAATAGTTGTCTTTCACAAATTAAGCTTGATGGTGAGGCAGATGTTTTTATAAAATCTTTCCAGTATTATTTAACTTTCAAGTGTTTTCATATGATATTTTTTATATAATCTTCTATTTTAATTTAAAATGAGTGAGTAGAAATAGAGTGGATGGAGACTAAAAATGTAGCATGATTGCCACAAGAATTAAGCTTTTATGACAGAAGAAAGAAGAGTGAGGAACCATCTCTGTACTTAGCCATCTCTGAGAGAAGGACAGACAGTTTTCCTATGGGAGAAGTTGAAATTGGTTTATAGGTAAAGAGAACAATTCAGTAGACAAGAAAGTGTTTGAAGACATGACAAAAAAAGAAAGGAATCTACACATTAATTCCCCAAATTGTGAAGTCTGATTTCAGTCATTGGAGAAGATTAGGGGCTGCTCATGTTCATTCTTCTCTGCCATCTTGGATTCCCAGTACTTTTCCCTCCAAACACGCAGCCTCCACTCTGCAGCCCATGGGCATGAAGGAAAATGCTGTTGAATGAGTTGGTAAGAATTTCCGAGAGAGGTCTTGGTGTTGGTTGTTGGAATAAAGACTTGAGGAGAAGGGGTTTAAGAAGGGAACTGGACAGAATGTGACTAAAGAACATTCCTCCAGAGGGAGATTTTAAGATAGGTTCTTCTCACTGCTTCTGAAGGTACCTTCACATGTGAGTGGTACTATGCTTCAGGACCTCAACATTGCTTGTAAGTTGCTTGAAATTTGTGACACACTCCCCATTATAGAGTTAGATACCTTTTATAGATGTTTGTTGCATGTAGGTTTAATGATACTTGCTAACATTTACAGAGAGGTTGTTGCTGGCCCTAATTTAATTGCTTCATTTGAATTATCTGAGCCTTACCACAACTCTGCGAGGTAAAAATTGTTCTCATTCCTATTTTACAAGTGAGGAAAATGAGGCACAGAGGGTTTAATTGGCAAAGGTCAGGAAGATGGAGAGGAGCTGATATATAACTACTGAGCCTGTATGGGTTGCTCATTACCTTGTCTGCTGTAACTGCATTGGAGATGGACAATTAGCAGATGCATCACTACCTAGGTCAAAAGAGAACAGTGTGTTTGGGAATTGAGAGTAATTAAGCAGGGCAAGGATACAGGATGTGTGATGTACATAAAAGACTGTGAGTAGGGAACTGGTAGAGGAAGAGCCTGAAGATACAAGAAACACTGGTTCATAAAGAGCCTTGTCATAGATCTTGGAACTTCAGCCTGGTGACTGAAGAAGCCACTGAAGGATCTTTTGTAGGAAAACTATGTGATTGGATTATTTCATAAAGAGTTCTCTGGAATTTTATGGGTGATTGATTGGAAATGTCAAAAGAGGGGTTGTAGCAATGAGAACATTTATGAGACTGTCATAAATTGAAGCCAAAAATACAGAGAGAAGGGGAAAAATATGAAAGGCACTGATGAGATATTGTTAATCAGTTTTAGTGAAAGATTTGAAGACAGAAATAAGAGTTTTGACGCCTTCATGTGTGGGCTCATCCATCTGAGAAAAATCAGCAAGAAGAACATTTGAGAGATAAGGGAAATATGAAATTGGTTTGGGATATATTGAGTCTATGTGATCTTGAGAGCTTCTAGATGGAAATTTGCAGTGAGTAGTTGGTTTAAAATCAGAAAGAGGGAGAGAGAAGATGTATGACCTCTGGGTAATCTATTTAGGCTTCACCTGTATAAGCTGGACATGGTTGCAACTATCTCAGGAAGATAGAGCAGAGTTCCAACACAGTGATCCCTTGAGAAATGCAAACTGAATGGTGAAGAAGAATGTGGTTATAATTTTTAGGGGAAAGCTACATTTAAATGGTGACTAAAAACAAAGACCACAGAAGAGATTAAAAAGGGGCCAGATTTTTTTGTTGGTTTCCCATTTTTGAGGGAAACCAACAAAAAATGGTTTCATAAAAGCAAACAGGGCTGTGAGTAGTTTGCACAGGGTGATCAAGTTTCACTAATAGGCTATTAAACTGGTAATTAACAAGTATTATTGACTTAGTTTAGGTTAGTTTTTTTTTTGTTTTAAGAGATTGGGTGAGAATCTCATTTTCAGTTTATATATAAAAAAGAGGTGACAGATTAAACCCAATTTGACAGACTTGATTTTTCAGAAACTAGGAGAGAAAACCAGGAGTAATAGGTCAAGTGATTTCAGTTTGTTTGTTTGTTTATTTATTATTTGGTACTGGGGATTGAACTCAGAGCACTCTACCACTGAGCCACATCCCCAGCCCTATTTTGTATTTCATTTAGAGACAGGGTTTCACTGAGTTGCTTATTAGCACCTGGATTTTGCTGAGGCTGGCTTTGAACTCTCCATTCTTCTATCAAGCTGCTGGGATTTTACAGACATGTGCCATTTATTTATTTTTAAGATGGGAGAGACTTAAGGAAAAAAAATCAAAGGGAAATAAAAGGAAGACCCTAAAGGAAAATATAAGAGGGGAAACATGTTTTGGGGGAGGAAGACAACATCCCGCATGCATAAGTGCTATTTAATGTGGACAGCAGTAGGGATGGAAGTAGAGCTTGGAGCAGGAAAGTTTGTACCATTTGCTAGTAACCTGCAAATGGTACAAACTTTGCTTACCTCCATGAACTGATCAATTCTCCTTTCTCTGAATTCTTGTTGTTCATATTCTTTTTCATTTAGATACTTTTGAAACTTGATGAATGATGACTGTGAACTTGAAATCCCAGGCTATGCCTGTTTGTCCTCCTAATTCCCAGATGCTGTGTATGTGTCAGCTACATGATAATCCTTAAAGAAAACTTTACTGATGGCTTCATGTATACATAATTAATATCTCATCTAGAATGAAACTCTGAAGTTTGAAGGGTTGGTTGATGATGTTCATAGAAGTCAGTCACAGCTGAGTTTGAGGTTTTAGATTTGCGTATTTGGATATAATTTTATAGCCTGGGCAGATGATCTACAACCTGGCCTCAGAGATCTTCATGCAGTAAATTGCAAGATATGCCTTATTTATTTATTTTTTTTTAAAACCTCCAAAAGTGGAAGGGATGAGTCAGCCTATCTGGGATTTTAAACTGCCAGTTCCAGGGACACTGTACAACCCAAAGCCATTGCCTCCAGCAAATTCTTATTAAAATAACTTCATCTAGGCAGAATCCCCTAATGTGTCAACCTTGACCAGTTCCTTTTAAGTGCAGTTAACATAAGGGAGCAAAAACATCAGAATTAGTACTGGAGGGCAATAGCAAGGTTATTTCCTTCATTTGCTTTTGAAAATCTATTGTTTTTTTTCTCCCCCTGATAGCCTTGATGTTTTACAAGGAGAGTCAGATATAATTCATTTTACCAAGGACAAGATGAAGTTGTATCAATTTTCTTTCTGAAAAAGCTGGTAGTATGCAAATTGATGCATAAATGTCAGTGAATGTACTTTGTATGTGCCCCTGAATAGTATTATAAGCCTTCCCCTGCACAGATATCAAGAATATAATCTTCTACACATAATAACAAATATTTCGGCACAACAGAATATATTTTAAAGAAAAAAAATATGTCAAATTTAGCAGGGTCTTTTAAAGTCCTAAATAATACATATTGAAAATGAATGCTCTGATGATTTTTATAATAGTATTTTAAATAATAGTATTGTAGTTAGAAAATAATTAACTTTGTAAGTAATTTGTTTAATTATTCTTAGGATTTAAATGATAATATGAATGAGTGGTGTGCAAAGAATATCATTAATAAACATGTTGAAATAAAGAGGAGCGTAGGTTACTGTTCACAGCAGGAATTCAGCAAGGTTAGAAGAATTCCAATGACATAAAGATGAGAGAGAAAATGTGCTTCACCTTCCTGTGAGCAAAACATCCTGACAGGAGTCCATTCTTTTGTTTTAGCTTTTAGTCAGCTATCGTATCTTCTTGCAAGTGTATCTTCAAAATACTTTATCAAGACTGGCAGAAAAATCTGTGTTGATCACTGTTAGATGCTCTGGTATATCCAAGTAAACATCTTTCAAGTTATATGGATAGAAGTGTTTCTTTTCTTTTTTTATTTTTAATTCTTTTGGTCGTACATGGACACAATGCCCCCCCTTTGTTTTATTTATTTATTTTTATGTGGTGTTGAGGATGGAACCCCGTGCCTCACACTTAGAAGGCAAGCGCACTACCAATGAGCTACAACCCTAGCCCTAGAAGTAACTTTTTTAAAACAAAACAAACCAAACAAAAAACCAAGGCCTTGGCAGTGGGGCAGTAGTATAGTTCTGAAATCCCAGCAGCCCTAGAAGCTGAAGCAGGAGGATCACAAGTTGAAAGCCAACCTCTGTGACTTGGTGAGGCCCTAAGCAGCTTAGTGAGACCCTGTCTTAAAATAAAAAATAAAAAAAGCAGGTTGGGAATATGACTCAGTAGTTAAGTGCCTCTGGGTTCTATTGCTAGTACCAAATCAATCAATCAGTCAGTTAACAAAGGGACACTTTATTTGTTCAGACTTACCAAATGGTCAAACTCTATTAATTCAATTTTATCCTAGTAAAGATTAATGTATCCACACAGTTATATATGAAACAGGTATAAAAACTCTTCCTGAAACCTGAAATAAGCTGTTTTAGTTTTCTATGGCTTTATAATAAACTTAGTATTTCATTAAAATAAAAAGCTTGTCTACCCAGATTTTACTATTTTGACTAAGCTCAATTGAGTGGTTCTTTTTAATCTTACTGGTAGTAATCTTCATCGTATGCACCTTACAGATTGACTAGGGATTGCAATCAAATGGGCTCTGAGATAGCATAATTTCTCTCTTTTCTTCTATGTAATTTTAGTATCTCTTCTTTCTGGAGGGGAGATGTATACCTGTCATGAGCCAGTTCAGATGTCTCAAGTGTACAGAGAATTAGTTGTAGTTAAAGTGAAATATAGATTCATAGGGAGAGAGCCACACAAGGGCATCTGTGCCCCTTGCACGACTAAAAGGTATGGTTCACTGGAAGTCACTAATGCCATACTTTTCTAAAGAAACTAAATTCAAGGTGAGTATGTAGTCTTACTGCTCTTAAGGGGCATTGCATGTCTCCATAGAAATTTTGGTTTTACCTAAAAGGGTGATTAGACCCATTGCATGGATAGTGAGTGAGTGAAATGGTTGGTTGGTCTTTTGGGCAGCAATGTGGAGAATGGATTTCAGAACAAGATGTTATCAGTGAGACTTACTAAAAACTATTGTAGGGCTGGGGATGTGGCTCAAGTGGTAGCGCGCTTGCCTGGCATGCGTGTGGCCCAGCTTCTATCCTCAGCACCACATACAAACAAAGATGTTGTCTGCCAATAACTAAAAAATAAATATTAAAAAAATTTTCTGTCTCCCTCTCTCTCTCTTTCACTCTCTCTTTAAACTATTGCAATAATTGAAATTGTTTAAGTCTAAATACAGGATACTTTTTCTTCCCTAAAATTTTCTTTGTTCTCCTTCTAACTCTGGTAGAGGGTGATGAAAAAAGTTATGGGTAAAAGAGAAATTTAGCATGATTCTGTGTGTGGTAAGACCATTTATGCAGATGAGGAGGCAGAGGTAACTTTGTGTTTTTTTGTTTTTGCTTGTTTTTTAAGAACTATTGAGGTTGCTACTTCCTTGGGTATACAGGTAAAACAATGTATATGATGGTCAGATGGAGATGTGGGTTTGGAACAAGGAGGAATCTAGGATGCAGAGGTGAAAACTAAGGGGCCATTTGTATTTGAAGCCTTTGGAGAGGTTGAATTCACCAAAGAAATGCATAGAATACTGTTTCTTAAAAAGGAGGGTGGTATATCAGGGTACTCTAAGGAAAATTTTAAACTCTTCATTCTAACATGCTGCTCTACTCCGCAGCATTTCAAAGGTGGGAAAGAGAAATGTATACTTTGAAAAAGCTCTTAAGAGTTTTATTTTATTATTATTATTTTAATATACTGTCCTCTCCCAGGGACTATGGGCATTGGTTCTGTCTTTAAAGATTTCCAGGAGATTCTGATATAAACGTAGTATTAATAATCTCTCAAAGAAAATGAGAAGGGATGAAGGGCAAGAAGCAAAATTCAGTAGAGCAAGGTCAAATCTGCTAATGTAAACTACAGATGACAGCTACACTTATTTAAAGAAAACAGCATTTGTCACCAATTAAAATATAAGTTTTATGTATATAATTTCTGGGAAGACCTCATAGCCATCCACTGGGCTCTTCAACAACGGATACATCCTCCACCACGTAAGAATTCAATACTGTTTTTCTAGCAATGTTAAGTGTTTCCAGCATTTCACATTGATCTGGTGACCAAATGTGAATTGACTTTGGCAAGGTTCAAACATGCTTTCATGTGTTTTTCTAGATTCCTTCTTAGTGACAATTTGACTACTTTACCTCATTTCTGCTGCTGTTCCTTTGCCAGCTCTTCTCCTTTGACATCCCATTTCATCCTTTGTAACGTGGGCATTCTTTAAGAATAGTTCCTGTCTTACACTCTTCATCCACAGGCTCCTGGAGACCTATGTTCACTTCTGCATGTTTCTGTTTGTTGAGTAGAGAATCACTTATACTGTACATCTAATCCAGGTCTTATTTGATCCTGGGTGGCAAATCAAAATCAAACTGATACTTAACTGAATTCTTTCTGAAGCTTTTAAAACATCTTCAGTTCTCTTTTTAGTTCTTTATAACCAATCAAATTTTATGACCAGTTAGTGGAGTGACAGCACTAGGTCTTGCTGCTCCTTATTTTAACTTCTCTGTGCTTTATTTCCTGATCTGTAAAATCAGACAGTTGACATGTTCCCCACAGGGTTAGAGAAAGCATTATATTTAAGCACCTAGAAGAGTCAGGCACTTAATGTGTGCTTCATAAATATTAATTATTATCATCATTTTCTTGATACCTTCCCTTCTTTGAAAGGTTAATTAGCTTTTCTAAGTAATTAGCCAAAGAACAATTAACAAAAGGCAGACAGAAAGATATGGAAGAACACACAATTACACACAAATAAACACACAAGTATCTTAATTGGAGTAGTAATCACACAGGCAGAAGCATCTTAGCATATACCTTTTTATATACCTTTATTTATTATTTATTTTTATGTGGTCCTAATAATTGAACCCAGTGCCTCACACATACTAGGCAAGTGCTCTACCACTGAGCTGCAACTCCAGCCCTTAGCATTTCCTGCTAAACTTTATTGAGCTCTATACTTGAGATTTATGCACATTTTAAGAATCGTATCTCCACATTTTACTTGGGAGAAAAGTATTAGAATATCAGACTGGTTAAAATTGTGGGTTCTAGAATAGGATTTGGGTTCTAGAATAGGATTTAGGTTCAAATTCTGGCTTTAACACTAACTATCTGAATGAATTGAGGCAGGTAATTAGCCTTTTGTATCTTATCCTCCTCATCAAGCAAATCTGAGGAAAAATACCTGCCTCATTGTGAAGATTACAGGGTGTGATTTAAAACACAGCCTGACACACCTTAAATAGCATCTAAATGATACTTACTTTTTATGGTTGTTTCTTGATGAACTGTAACTTTAGTTTGACAAAAGTATCTTTGCTATATAGTGTATTTTCTTAAAATGAATGTATTACACATTTCTAAGACATGTATTCTTTTCTGTATGTATTCTTTCTTAGGTAATATGTTTCTTCATAAAAAATATAGTTTATACTTTTTTGTTGCCTCTGTATGTCTCAAGAATTTATCATGCACCACATTTAATAGGAGCAAAATTAACATCCTTCATCTGACTGTAGATATTGAAAATCATACAAGATCGCAGGAAGACATTATTTTTTTTACTGGAAAACTGATTAAATTGGATATTCCTAACTCATGGTGAAAATTGTATCTTACTGATTTAAGCCACATCTACCCAAAGCATAACTATTCCTTTAGCAGCAAAATTTAAAATGATATGAAAATAAGTTTGTGAGAAGTAAACAGATTTTATGTTAACCTCAACTATTCTACTCAACTCTTCAGATCCCAGAAAATTACAGTAATAATAAATTGGAATAATGTCAGATGATGGAAAACTCAAATCCAAATGGATAATTGTCTCTTCTAAGTAGAGAGTGGCTATGGTTCTGGAGCATTAAACATTCAAGTCTAAAAGACAAATATTCTAGTGTTTTATAATAATCCATAGAGTAACTTTTTCATTACAGACTTAAATTGTTTAAATAAAATTTTAATACCAAGTGTAAATTGGATTTAGAAGTCATTTATATGAATTAGAGGGATGTCAGCAATGCCTTAAAGAAAATTTACACCATTGATTTTTTTATTTAGATTGATCATAACCATATTATCAATAAACAGGTTTTGGGGGGGATTCCTTAGTAGTATAAGGGATAGAAAGATGTTACTTTATTTCAGTGCTGAACTTGATGTGAAAATAAGTTTGTGATAATTTATTTTCATATAATTTTCCTCAGATTTGCTTGATGAGTGATAATTACCATTTTTTGTATACCCACTGTTTTTCAGTTGCTATTATTGGTAGATTGTATAGATCTTTTCTTATTAAAACTTTGCATTGTAATTATGATCCCAATATAGAAGCTAGAAAATAAATCAATGTAGTACTCGATTTAAAGCTTATATGTCTGTCATTGAATATGTGGACATTTTACTTAATGTGAATTTTTAATATGTAGAAAACTGATACACATATTGGAATGCTTTAAAAGCTTTGAAAATAGCCCTCTAGAAAATTATAAGATTATATGCAGCACAAATAAGAGCATTATAGATGTAAAACACCTACCTTATTGGTAGAAGAACACTTCCTTTTGAAAACACAAATCCATGTGAAACTGTGTATAGTGGTGTGTGTATATTGTATTATTTCAATACAAATTAATTTTAAAACACTATGTCAGAGCACTATTAGTCAGCAAATAAAAGCCTCCAGAAAAAGACAAGCCCAGAACCTAATGAATTCTACCAGACATTTACAGAAGGTCTAATACCAGTCTTTCTCAAATTATTCCATGAAATTGAAAATATTCCATGAAATTGAAATTCCTAAATACTTATGAAACCAGGATAATCCTAATACCAAAACCAGCCAAAGATGCATCAAGGAAAGAAAACTGCGGTATCCCTAATGAACATAGATGCAAAAATACTTATTAAAATATTAGCAAACTGCATTAAAAAATACATAAAGATGTAATGCATTATGATCAAGTGGGTTTCATTCCAGGGATGCAAGGTTGGTTCACATATACAAATCAGTAAGTGAAATTCATCATCACTTAAACATAATTAAGGACAAAAATCACAAGATCATAGCAATAGATGCGGAAAAGGCCTTTGAATCCAACACCCATTAATGTTAAAAATGCTCTAGAAGCTAGGGCTGGTAACTTAATATCCTAAAGGCTATTTATGACAAACCAAAAGCCAATATTATACTAAATGGAGAAAAACTAAAAACATCTCCTCTAGGGGCTGGGGATGTGGCTCAAGCGGTAGCGCGCTCACCTGGCATGTGTGTGGCCCGGGTTCGATCCTCAGCACCACATACCAACAAAGATGTTGTGTCCGCCAACTAAAAAATAAATATTAACAAAAAATAAAAAAGAACATATTAAAAAAAAATCTCCTCTAAATTCAAGAACAGGCTGTCCACTCTTATCACTCCTTTTCAATATAGTCCTCAAAACATTAGCCAGAACAATCAGGCAAGAAAAGGAAATCAAAGAGATACAAATATATAAAAAGAAGTCAAAAATATCAGTTTGCCACCTTGGAGACCCAAAACACTCCACCAGAAGACTATTTATAGAGTTTATAAATGAGTTTAGCAAAGTAACAAGATACAAGGTCAACACCCATGAATCAATGGCTTTCCTACTCTAGCAGGCATTCAGCCAAGGAAGAAATCAGGAAAATTCACAATAACCTAAACCAAACAAATAAGTAAATAAACAAAAAAACCCCAAACAAACAAATAAAACAAAACTTGGGAATTAATCTAAGGAGGCAAAAGAGTTCTACAATTAAAATTATAGAACACTGAAGAAAGAAATTGAACACAAGGTGGAAAGATATCCCATGTTCTTGGTGTGCAGAATTAATATTTTCAGAATAGTCATACTACCAAAAACAATATACAGATTCAATGCAATCCTCATCAAAATACCAATCACATTCCTCATAGAATTAGGAAAAATACAGTTCTTAAATTCACTTGGAAGAATAAAGAGATCAGGATAACCAAAGAAATATTAAGTAAGAAAAGTAAAGCAGAAGGGATCATAATTTCTGACCTGAAATTATACTACAGATCTGTAGTAACAAAGACAGCATGGCATTGGCATCAAAAAAGACATGAAATCAATGGGATAGAATAGAAGACACAGAGAAAAACCCATACACCTATAGCCATCTGACATTTGACAAAGATGCCAAAAATATATCTTGGATAAAAGATAGTCTTTTAACAAATAGTGCCAGGAAAACTGGATAGTTATATAAAGAAAAATAAAATTAGACCCCTCTCTCACACTGCACAACACTAAAATGAACATGAATTAAAGATTGAAGAATTAGAGCAGAAACTTTACAACTGCTAGAAGAAAACGTAGGATCAACAATCTATCATATAGAGATTGGCACTGTCTTCCTTAACAAGACCCCTAAAGCACAAGAAATAAAACTAAGAATCAATAAGTTGGTTGCTATCAAACTACAAATCTTATGCACAGCAAAGGAAACTATTAGGAGTGTGAGGAAAAAGCATACAGAATGGGAGAAAAATCTGGGCCAGCTACTCTTCCAATGGTGAATTAATATCCAGAATATTCAAAGAACTCAAAAAACTTAACACACACACACACACACACACACACACACACACACACACACGATCAATACATGGTCAAAAGAACTGAAGTTAAACCTTCCAAAAGAAACACAAAAGGCCAACAGGTACATGAAAAAATATTCCACATCTGCAGCAATCAGGGAAATGCAAATCAAAACTACAGATTTCATCTCAGTCTAGTCAGAATGGCAATGATCAAGAATATGAACAACAATAAAAGTTGGTGAGGTTGTGGGGAGAAAGGAACACTTATGCTTTGTTGTGAGACTGCAGATTAGTACACTCACTCTAGAAAGCAGTATGGAGTCTCCTCAAAACACAAGAATGGAACCACCATATGACCTAGCTATCCCATTCCTTGGTATTTTCCCAAAAGATCTAAAATTGAAACACTACAGCAACAAAGCCACATCAATGTTTAGCAGCCCAATTCATAATAGCTAAATTATGGAATCAACCCTGATGCCCACCAATATATAAATGGATTAAGAAATTTTAATACAAACATACATATATATGTACACACATATATATGTATATACACACAATGGAGGAGTTCTTAGCCATAAAAAAGAATGAAATTATGGCATATGCCAGTAAATGGATGGAAATGGAGAATGTTGTACTAAATGAAATTAGCCAAACTCAGAAATTGAAAGGTTGACCTTTTTGTTTTCCATATGCAGAAACTAGAGTAAAATAAAGGAAAGGATGAAGGAAGAAAAGGATAACATAAAGAATCAATCAGATATAAATTAATAGATGAACAGAAGGAAGTCTAGCGGAGGAAGACAAAGATGAGTGGAGGGAGACAAGTGGGAAAAGTAGGGGATCATGAAATCGACTTCCAGGCACGTATGAGTTTGTTGGGATGAACCCAACTATTATGTATAACCATAAATCTCTAATAAAAAAACAGATTGAAATAATAATAAAATGATAATGCTGGAGTTAGAACTCACTATATATCAATAAAGATGTGTTTCCAGTTAAAGAAATCACTTTACCCATGCTATTAAACTGGTAAATTCCATTCTCTTCATTAATACCACATCTGGAGCACTGAATTCATTCCTTGGGACCATTTTCTGAGAGGATAAATGAGAGAATAAGAAGCCTTTAATGGTTTCCAAAGAATATAGACTGCTGTGATTACCAAAGAAGGCTTGGCAGTGGGAAGAAGTAGAAGCACATCAAATGGGTGTATAACATTGGGAGGTGAACCACGTGCTTGTATATATTTTGTGCACATCTGTATATATTCACTTTTTGTATATTGCTTTCAGTGAAGCTTTTCTTTTGTGTTGTTTTTGTAGTTTTTAAATTCTAATTAGTTCTACATGACAGCAGAATTCATTTTGACACATCATACATAAATGGAGTATAACTTCTCATTCTTTTGGTTGTACCTGATATAGAATCACACTGGTCATGTAATCATATATGCACATATGGTAATAATGTCCGATTCATTATACTATCCTTCCTACCCACATACCCATCCCCTTTTGTATTTTGTTTTAATGTGACATATTTATAGCAATTATACAATTTTAACTGGTTTCTAGGCACACTGTCTATATATTCTATACCACCATTTCCTTCTTCATTTTGATTTGTTCTTCACTGAAAACTACAGTATATGTTCTAATATTTTGACAGCATTATTGAAAATGTAGGTTTTTTCCTTTATATAAAAATAAAAATATGACCAAATATAAAAGTATCTGTCAGTAATTTTCTCCTAAAATTCTGAGGCTGTTCAATATTTTTTTTCAGGAATTTTGCTTTGCAGATAGTATGAGGACAAATTAATATCAGTCTTTTTCCATTGATAAGTATTTTTTTCTCTCCTGCTTTTAGTTATCAGTTGATGTTTAACAAAAGAAAATCTAAGATGCATCTGGCTTTGGATCCCCATTTAATTAATTTGCACTCCTTTGTTAAGATGACAGTGGTCTCTCTTGACCTTTATATATAGTTTTACTTTCATTATTATTATTCATTCTTTAATTCGGAAAATCTTATTTTTATGGTTTTCTCACTCAGTATGTGTCAAAATCTTTCATTAGTGACCCTTGTCTACACTCTATACAAATCATCTTCTGACATGATTTTTCACTTCTTTTTTCTTTTCTCTGAACTTTGGGAAGAAATTTTCAAGTTTGATTTTATGTTACAGTTTTAGCCATAGTATTAGGTATATTTCTTATTCAGTTGTTACAGTTTTAGTTTCCATGTAGCTCTTCCTCTACAAGCTAATTATCTCAGCATGTTGCTTTTGCTGGTAGTAACAAAGTCACAATATCTTTATAAAGTTAAACATTTACCTCTTATATAACAGAGCAATTCACTCTGATGTATTTACTCAAGAAATAAAAACCCATGTCTATGCAAAAACTTGAATGTCCAGAAACTGGAAATAGCAT
Source organism: Ictidomys tridecemlineatus (assembly GCF_052094955.1). Lineage (NCBI taxonomy): Eukaryota > Metazoa > Chordata > Mammalia > Rodentia > Sciuridae > Ictidomys > Ictidomys tridecemlineatus. The sequence continues at coordinate 38,714,542 of NC_135482.1, read as the reverse complement.
GAATGAATGGACAAATTAAGACACATCTATAAAATAGCCCTCAGCTCTAAAGAAAAGCAAGTTAACGCACACAACACATATAGATTTGAGAAGTGTTTAAAGAAGAAGCTGAACACCGAAGAGTGCATACCATATGATTTCAAATATGCTGAAAAATTATTAAAAACCTATTAAATCTTACCAAAAAGATATAACTGCAAATATAAACTTGCACTTCAATGAAAACTACATAACACAGAAAGAGGAGCATCACACTATGAGTTAATAACCTTCATTTGTACATCACTAGAAGTGTATTTTTAAAATATTACTTGGCATCATCAGTGTACTGTCACAAGAGGAGGTGGAAAGTTTAAGGAGAACCAGCTGAGATAAAAAGGTAGCCTTATTTTATTACCTATTTTTAGAGACTGTCAGACTTAACATTATTAAGATGTCAGTTTTACCCAAAAGGATCTTTCAATATAAAATAATCCCCCAAGAGATTCTACATTTTATTTATGATGTGTCAAAATAGACACACATTATAGGGAAGGGCAAAGCACTTGGGGTAACTAAAGCATTTTATTTTTCTGGAGAAGGAAAAGAAGAAAAACTAAGTCTATTTCTTTACACTCCCTTGTTTTAAGACTTATTAAGATACATTTATAAAACTGTGTGATATGGTAGAGAATGTAAGAATAGATCCACAAATACACTAATGATTTACCAGAATATCAGGTAATTCAATTGGACAAGAAGAGACTTTTAAACAATGGTTCCCTAACAATTGGACAGTTTTATTATTTTTCTGAAGAGAGACTGTTTCTCCTAGACTGGAAATATTTTTATCTCCTCTCCCTTTTCCTGCTTGGACTTCAGACACCAAATAGAATATGAAATATTGAAGTGAGGGAAATGCTACAAAGAAAATGGTGTCTCTACCAAATACACAACTGGCTTTGGAGAGCTGGTTTTTCTAGACTTAGTTTCTTCCAAGTTTCTAGGTAGGCTTTACTGTACTTAGTTTTTGATTGTGGTGTGAAGTAGTTTTTTTATGTTCAAAGTTTTAAAATTGAAATTGAAAGTATGATAGAAAATAATAATTAAAATACTTTAAAACTTATTTTAAATAAAATATTTATCTCATTCTTTGAAACATGAACTTAAAATAGTGCCAGTGGTTCTAAAATAGCTCATAAGAATGTCTTTTCATGCTAGGTAACTCCTTCTTTCTGTGTGATATTTTCTTTAATAAGGATGAAGGATGATCATATTGCTGTGCCTGATTTTGGGAATTGAGATCCTGCTAAATAAACTTCATGAGGAATTCTTTAATATAGCCTTATTTACTTTAAAAAATTGACAGTCTAGAATACAACTAAGGTGTTATCTTTTGGTTAAAACCTACTGTTGTAGTAATATCTGCTGATTTTATTATCTTTAGACTTTGTCCGATGAGTGACTAAAACAACCACATTGTTAGTGGTAAATCATCCATCATTTATTCTGTGTGCAACTGAGGCTTTCTTTGGTCTTATTATCCCATAGGAGTTGGACCACTTTATCAGGTGGTATTCAGTGGTTCTTGTGAAAACTGGGAGTCATTGGATGGTTGTGAAAGAGAGATAATAATAAAGGAGTCAAGAGCAGTAGATTGAAGAGATTTTTCCTGGAGAAGACTGGGATAACCCAAAAGCATAGCCAAAATACATTTCATTAGAAAGTGGAGCTGAATGAAAGGATATGTGAAGATTAAACCAGCTGATTTTTCAGGTAGAGAGGAAGGAATTTGCCAGACATCATATGCAGGGACAGTAATCTTCCTTGTATATTAAGAAGCAGGATCATCTGCTCAGTCATTACTCCTGGAATGAAATGAAGGTACTGAGAGAAGGGAAAAAAGATCAAAGATATTTGATAAAAGTAGGAAAGTCTGTAATTAGTGGTGGGAGAATACAATAAGGGGTCAATTAGAACTGAATCAAAGGTTGCTGAGCCATATTGAGGTCTCAGTGGGATTACTTATGTGTTTTGCATTAGTCAGGATGGCTTTGTAACCTTTCTAGTAGTCCTTGACAGAGAAGAACCAAGAAAAATAAACTTACAAAAGAAACAGGACAATAATGAACACTTAAGTGAATAGGAGACCAGATATCCTTCCGATAAAAAAGAACAGAGGCCAAGAAGACCCTACAATGAGAAGGGTGTGTTCAGTTCCTATGCCCATTTATTGATTGGGTAATTTGTTTTTTGTTTGGTTGGTTTTGGTGTTAAGCTTTTTGAGTTCTTCATATGTGTTGGAAATTAATGCCGTATCTAAGGTGTGGTTGGCAAAGATTTTCTCCCATTCTCTCTTCATGCTCTTATTTCCTTCCTTTGCTGTGAAGAAGCTTTTCAGTTTAGTGCCATCCCGTTTATTGATTTTTGATTTTACTTCTTGTACTTTCAGAGTCTTGTTGAAGAAGTCAGTTCCTAAGACAACACAGTAGAGTGTTGGACCTATATGTTCTTCCAGTAGATTCAGGGTCTCTGGTCTAATGCCTAAGGTTTTTGATCCACTTTGAGTTGAATTTTGTGCAGTGTCAGAGTTAGGGGTTAAATTTCATTCTACTATATATGCATTTTCAGTTTAGCCAGCACCATTTGTTATGAATGGTCAACAAATATATGAAAAAATGTTCAACATGTCTAGCCCTTGGAGAAATGCAAATTAAAACTACACTGACATTTCACCTCACATCAACCAGAAAGATCAACAATACAAGTAACAATAAGTGTTGGTGAGGATGTGGGCAAAACGGTGAACTCCTACATTGCTGATGGCACTACAAATAGGTATAACCAGTTTGGAAAGCAATATGAATATTTCTCAAAAAACTAGGAATGGAACCACTCACTATTTGACTCAGCTATCCCACTCTTTTGGTATATATAAAAAGGAATTAAAATCAGCCTACTATAGTAACACAATCACATCAATGTTCATAGAAGTGCAGCTTATTATAGCTTATTATAGCTAAGAACCAAATTCAAGGCCAATCAACAGATGAGTAGATAAAGAGATTGTGGTATATGTGCACAATTTAATATTACTTGTCCATAAAGAAGAATGATTTTATAACATTTACTAGTAAATGGATGGACCTGGAGACTATCATGCTAAGTGAACTAAGGAAAGCCCCCCAAAACCAAAGGTCAAATGTTTTCTCTGATTTGTGGATGTTAACACACAACAAGGAGGGGTGAATTGCAGAGAATAGAAATTCAGTGTATTAGACAAAGGGTAATGAAGGAAAGGGAGAGGCTATAGAAATAGGAAACACAGTGGAGTGAATCTGACATAACTTTCCTATATATGAACACCACAGCAAATTTCACCATCATGTACATCCACAAGACTGGGATCTTAATTAGAATAAGATATATCCATGCTTATATAAGTACATCAAAATAGATTTGACTGCTATTTATAACTAAAAAGAACAATTTAAAAAAAAAAGAACTTAGAAGTCCAGGCAGACCCACATGATTTACTGAAGACTTAAAGTCAAAATACAGGAACATATTTTAGGATCCATAAGTAGAGGGCTGAAACCTAATAGTTATTTGAAGATTCCACAATAACATTAGTAAAAGACTGAAAAGAAAAAGCATTTTGCTACTGTGGCTTCTATTACTGCCAGAATATTCGGGCGATTCTGTGCTGTGTATTCTACCTATTCCAGAGGTTTGCAAACATTTTTTTGCAGCAATGGCTAGTAAATACATTTGGTTCTGTGGACTATGTGGTCTCTATCACAACTGTTCAACTCTACTGTTATAGCAAGAAAACAGCCTTCGATAGTAGACAAATGCATTTGTGTGAAAACCACAGGTGGTTGCTTAGAAACACTCCTGTGACATGCCCATCAGAAATCAGCACAACGAAGCTATGTCAGTTCATTGTAAGCAATGATGAAGGCCTTGTGGAAATGGGATGTTAAAGAGCTGTGTTCATTCTATCTACAAGTATATTCATTTATTCGTGCTCATATATAAATATAAATATAGATATATATTTACGTGTATATTTTGATCCATAGCTAATACTGTGAAAAATAAATGGAAATTAAAGAAGTAATCTCTTCCCAGAAATGCAGTCTGGAGAAAGGAATGGGGAAATGAGGATGGGGGAAATAAAAATAATTATAAAATAAAATGCAGTTGGACAATGAAGTACTGATAAAAAATGACCTATTGAGTTTGAGTACAGAATCCTAAGTGTGGAAAGAAAGATTTCTCTGCATTTGGACCCAAGATGATTCTAGTCAGTAGCCATCCGGGAAGGCTCTACTTACATACTGCATTTCAGCTACTTTCGTGCTTTGGAAAGATGAAAAAAATGACTCATTTTTCCAAGATTATTATATCTGCTTTTTACTTCTGCTAAATGTCATATAGTCTGAAGAGTTATTAAAAGTGAAAAATATCTAAAAATTAAGTGGGTACTTTTCAGATTCGGTTACACTTTAACAAGATGATAATAGTCTCTTAAATCACTTGATGCCTCAAAAGTGGTGTCTTACTATTTTTGTTACAGACCCTTTTTCTTTATTTTAGAGTAAACATTTTTGAATTATACATTTATATAACAATAGATTATTGCTCACTGACTTTATTTTCCTGAGGTTTTGCCTAAGAAAAATGAAGGTGGCGGATAAATTCTATTTGCAGCTTGGCAGATAAAGACTATTTTTCGATTGTTAAATCCACATTTTCAAAGTAGTCAGGAAGTAGAATGTGTAAATGACAAGAGCAATATAAATTTACTTTATTTCAGAATCATAGAATAATATGTTGAAAGTTCCTGGTGCTACTCATATTTGTGATTGTACCTAAAAGACAATCCATGATTCAGGATGGCAAATTACACCATTTTTTCAGGGCTGTTGTGATGACTCTGTAAACTTGCCTGAACTGCTTGGTCGCCACCTTTACTTTACATGTTTCATTTGTGTTTCTATTTACTCATTGTCAGGTCTAATTGTTTTTCTGTACAAAAAAAAAAAAATTGTACATCAAGCTTTTCAAGTTTGAGGATAATATTAAGAATACCCTTTTAATTAAGATAAATGTAATCAAGATAAGGAACAGACTTCACTGTCCATCTATGGATGGAAAACACATCTCATGTACTCGTATACAAATTGGATCCTTGAAGCCACAAAAAGGAGGATACCCTGCCATTTGTAGTAACATGGATTAGCCTTGGGGCTATTGTGCTTAGTGAATTAAGACAAAGGCAAATACTGCATGATCTTATTTATATGTAGGATCTAAAGATAATAGAAGTCATAAACATTCAGTAGAATGTTTGTTGCCAGGATCCAGGGGGTGAGGAAAATGGGGAGATGCTGGTCCAGGGGTATAAATTTTCAGTTTATACAATATGTTCTGAGGATATGAGTTACAGCATGGTAAATGCCATTAATGATACTGTTCTATATACTTAGAATTTGCCAAGATAGTAGATCCTTGTTAGAGTTTACATCTAGAAATGTCCTCCCAAATGCTCACATTTTGAAATCATGTTCCCCAAAGCAGCAAATTCAGATGTGGGACATTTTGGGCAGTGATTGGGGCTGTAATCTCATCACTGGATTGATCCATTTGATTAATAATTTGGATAGGCTACGGGGTGATAACTGTAAGGGCATGGCTGGGGCACTGCAGGTGTGACTTTTGGGACTGAATACTTTCCCTGGTATGTCTATGTGTCTGTCTGTGTGAGTGTGTGTGTGTGTATGTGTCTGTCTGTCTCTCTCCTGACTGCCGTGAACTGAGAAGCTTTCCTGAATCAAGCCCTTCTACCTTATCCTAGAGCCCAGAGCCATGGAGTTGGCTGAAGATGGATTGAACCTCTGAAACCATGAGCCCCAAACAAACTTTTGCTCCTCTAAGTTGTTCTTGTCAGGAATTTTGGCTATGGTAATGAAAAACTGACTAAAACTATCCTAAATATTAGCCCCATAAATCAAAACAAAACAACAACAAAAAAAACAACAAAAATAATGAATAGGTGAGATGACTGATGTGTTAGCTAACACAATATATATGTAGCACACATTATATACTTTAAGTGTACATAATTTTATTTTACAGTTATACTTAAATAATTCTGGTAAAAAGAAAAATAAATGTGATACTCAAATCTGTGCTAGAAACTTTCCACATTGTTTAAACTCTCCATGCCCCTGGGTGAGATGGAAAAGATTCTTATAGTATCAGCTTTCTGTTGCTGTTACAATACCTGAGATAAATCCACTGAATAAGAGAAAAGGTTTACTTTGGCTCATGATTTCAGGGGTTTCAGTCCATGATTGCTTGGTCCTGTCTCTTTAGGTCTGTAGTGGCACAATACATCATGGAAGGAGCACATGGTACAGGAGACCTGTTTGCCTCTTAGTAACCAGGAAGTGAAGAGACATAGAAAAGAATAGGCTGGGGTCCTAATGTCCCCCAGAGGCCCGCTTCTTTTACTGGGCTCTCCCTCCTAAAGATTCTGCCACCTCCCAATAGTGCCACAGATTGAGGACTTGACCTTTAACACATGGGCCTTTGGGGAACATTTTAAAGAGTCTAAACTATAGCAATTCTCTCACCTCGATTTCATGCAAAACTGCTATAAAGAGGTATTGTTTTTTATTGATAGGCACAAGGAAGAAACAAATTTCAAATGAACTACATTTCTCAGGCTAGTAGACAGCAAATAAATAGAGAATGGAATATAATTATAAATTGGAGGGGAATACTCATTTCTGACAAGTCTATTATCTATTGAGAGACATTTAAGGATCAAACCCAGAGGATCATAGCCCTGTGGCTAGGCTAAATATTGAGAAAATTTTACAACTATCAAATTTAGATGAAGCTGTAAAAGATACTGCAGATTATAAAAAAGATGAGAGTCCTAATATGATGGATGAAAGAACCAGGGTACAATATAAATAGGCCGAGTTGATGGATTGCATCAAAATTATGGGATTGTATTTAAATGTAAATGCTTATTTTGAAAAAAATCAATGTGGCCAATTATAAAGTCATGGAAACACAGCTTGATAGCAAATGATATTTTTTTAGAAGGTTGGTCTGAGGCTTTTTATATGACTATAAATTTAATATGAGCCAGTAGTATGAAGTGGTTGCTAAAAATAAAAAATAAAAACCTTAGGCATGGCAGAAATGTAGACAAGATCAAAAGAAGTCATAGACACATTGTACTCTGTGATGTTTAGGCTACATCCAGAGGGATGTTCTGGTACCTCAGGACCATTTTTTAAGAGAATGCTTGATATATCAGATGGGCCCAAAGGAGGCTGTCCTGTTTTCTTCCAATATTTGAATTGTCAATGGTATTGATCCTAGAATTCTTTTTTTTTTTCTCCAAGTAAGAGCTTCAACAGATAGACTTGATTCTCCTGGGAAGTCATGGGCAGCTGCTGTCAAAGAGATATAATAAAGGGGATTCTTGCATTCAGTAAGGATTAAATGGAATAGCTTCCCATTTCTTTTTAAAAGTAAAAAATGCCATGATTATTTTAATAAAATGAAAATTATGAGAAGACATAAAGAAATGTAGCCTGCATAAACACTGAGGTTACCAACATAAAATGTGACTGGGGATCTCATGCTTGATGAGCTTTCTGGGCCTTCTAAAGCATGATGCATTTAAACACTAAACTGGACTTGAAAATTGTAATATGTGGTGACAAGTGATCCAATGTAATACATGGCATTCTATTGGCAGTAAAAAAGGAGGGTCAGAAATAGTTTACATTGATTTTATTCAGTTCAGGCAAAAATACAGAACATAGCACACACAAAAAGTACTCATGAAAGTCCTTTGGAAGTTTCCATGAAATAACAGAATTATAGTTTTTTAAACTCTAGTTCACTTAGAATCTAACACAAAGTGCCTTTGGCTACATGACTTCTTATTTGCTATGGATTCCTGCAATCCTACAACTAATTTGAGAATTTTCTTTGTCTCCTTTTCCTTTGTTTCAGGTTGGATGGGCTAAAGGGATCTGTTAAGTATAATTTCACAAAGATAGAATAGATGCTAAACTGAATAAAGAGTTTCTATTATTTCTTTATCTGTTAAGTACTTGAAAATTTAGTTGGATGCTATTCAGGACAGGTATGCATGAAGGCACTCTGTAATAAAAGAGACAGAATTGGCTGTTCTCTTAGGAATGTCTCTTATATCCGAATGGTAGTGCATTTGCCTTGCATGTACAAAGTCTTGGGCTCAATCCCCAGTACTTCCAGAAAAAACAAACAAACAAAACACAACAACAACAACAACAAAAACCAAACCAACAACCTTGCATAACATGGGTACAGTGGCACACTCCTGTAATTCCAGTTTCTCAAGAGTCTGGGGGAGGAGGATTGCAAGTTCAATGCCAACCTGGACAACTTAAGAAGACCCTGTCTCAAAAAAAATAAAAAATAAGTATATAATTAAAAATTTAAAAGCCTCAGAAATGGAAAAGCCCTTACCTGACGTGTGCAAGATCCTGGGTTCAATACCCAGTATTGGAAAAAATTTTGCATAGAGCCATATTTGTTTGAAAGGACTCATTTTCTTCTCCAATTCCATATCCACTCTGCCTTGACACTCATTTGAATACTCACTTACTGTTCTTTTATAATCTGGAAATATTATCTGAATCTGAGAATACATTTTGTATTCTTAAATTACACAGTACAAATCACACATTGTTCAACTGAAGATCTTTTCTTTCATAGCGGAGTTTATAGTCAGTTGTTCTGTGACATTAACACATTGAAGTTATTCTTAGTGTGTTATTTAAGAAAATATTGGAAATATTAGACATCTTCAGGGAAATATTTTTTAAAACATATTACCAGATGGGTGAACATTTATCCTTTCCAAGAATACGAAATTTGTGACTCATTTTTATCTTTGGTTTTCCACTGTAAAGAATGGGTGTCAGCTTCCTGTGTAATTTTGATTTGTTTATCCAGCAGTTTTGTTTGTCTGTGCAGTTTTTTGTGTGCCAATTGTGGTCGATATTTGGTTTCCATAAAAGGTATGAGTTTTCTTTGAGGCTATCTTTTCTGGCCACTGCCAAACCCACAACTGATGCACCATTACTTTGACTTTTGTTCTTGATTTAAACTTGGCACAGATCTTCTCTTTGGTGTAAAACATGAAACATACTCCATTTTGACATGGAAGCTGAGGAGGAAAACTGTTTGCTTAACATTTTCTAAAGCAATATATAGACAGGATGTTTGTGTTTCTCTTCTAGGGACAAAACTACCACCTGAATGTGCCAATACCCACAAATTCAGAGTTGGCGCTTCTTTTATAAAAAGTCTTGCCAAGAGTTCATTTTTATTCATTTATAGGTAAAAACAGATAAAGACGCATTAAACTGTCTCAGTTTAATGAAATGCAGAGCAAGCTAGGGCAGACACTCGCCTCAGGCTCAAGGGATTTTCACTGTTGCAATCCTACAGTACTGACTGAGTAATGTATAGGATTTAGATGCACTCTACCTGGGTTTGGATCTTGGCTGTACCACATTTATTTGTTCCCAAGTGAAATATTTAGCTTCACCCAGCCTTTGTTTTCTCTGCTGTGAATAGAGATATTAAAAGTTTTTACTTCATAAAGTTCTTGTGAAAATTAAATAAGTGACTTAGTATAGTGACCTACCCAGGAACTATCCTCTCCTCCTCATCATCATCTCTCAAAATTGAATGCATACCTTATGTTCCTTCTTGGTGAGAAGGTTATAGGGTCTTTGAATGAGTTGGGTTTAGGCCTTCTTCAAACTGCTCTAACTCATTAAGCTGTTGACATAGTCCTATACTTTGCATTAGGCAAACTGAATGGAAAACTTGTGACCCAAAGGTGATAATATGCCTCTAAGCTGTGAACCTTTCAAGTATATTTAGTGAACAATCCAGGTCTTATAAGTAAAGTTGGTCTATATTTTGGAAAATTTCCAAACTATCTTCTGTAAGAGTATTGTGAAACTTAAAATTGAAAACACATAGAAAGTAAAAATGAATTCCTATCAACCTCTACCTATCAAGTCAATCCATTTATTTATGTTTATTGAGTGACTAGAACCTATGAAGTGGAGAAAACTATTTGTCATTCTTAAGAGGACCCTGCCTTAGACATTATAGGCACCTCATAAAAATTTTTTCCCACTGAAACTATGTTAAAGCTTTTCACAGTAAATATCCCTTTTAAAATATTCTCTAGATCACTTCTTTTAAAGCAGATAACCATTCAGAAGTGAAGCAGTAGCAGTTGCTGAACTTAGCAGTAGCCAAGAGCAAACTTTATCCCTAAATCTAACGACAGTTTCTTGGATGGAACAAATGTGTTTTTCTTCTCTTTCTCTCTTTTTAGAGACAATCCCTAGGTCTGGATCTACTGCTGATTTTGCAGTTTTTACTGGTTAGGTCATATCGAGAACGATGATAGCATTAAAAATGAAGTGTTGTATTCTCTTTTATGCTTTGCCATAGTTGAGTAGAATAGGGAGGGTGAAGTAGGGGGGTCCATCACTATTGTTATACAACAAACACTGAACTCATCGGTTTTTAAGAAGTGGCACACAAGTGGTGCACATTATATTAAAAGGTTATTGTCTAACATGAAATTGTTTTCATATGAAGATCATTAGTGCCTACTGAAGTAATACTGCATTGAAATATATTCGAAGAATTGAATGAAAGATGTTTTGGCATTCCACTGATGATTCACTAAAAATGATTCAAATTTCTTCACATTATTCAGGCTACTTCTTTAATGACACTAAAGTGTCACACAATTGACTCTGTTATTTTGAATCTTGATATATGGGGAGAGAAATGTAGACTAGGGGCACCTGAGTTTGCTTCAACAATAATGAAAAACTTGTAATTAGAAATTAGATTATTCATTAGTAATAACTTAAGATTAATAATTAGATTTGTTACTAAAATTAGTTCATTTTTGAATGAGCTTCTCCAAAGAAATTGTAGGCCTCTCTTAATTTCATATCACCATGCCTTTCTTTCAGCTTCATCCATTTAGAGTTCCTACTTTATTTTTTCTCAGATCCTGCACTCCGTCCAAGCTGATATCAACATACTGGGGAATAGGAATGCCCTTGGTCACTTGGAACCAGTTTCAAAGAGATTAATTGAATCACCATTGTCTTAAACTCTGTGGGGAAGGGATAACACTATATGTGAAAGGTCTTTTAAAACCATACTCTAAAACAAACTATTGAAGTTACCATTTCCCCTCATTGGATTACTACAGTGACCACTGTTCCTGAAAGACGACTTCATGTAGTCTTTCACTTCCATATTCTCAATTCACAATGCAGAATCATAGCTATTTCTGTACCTCCCAGACTTTGAGTTTAATTGAATATCTCATTCTTACCCACTGAAACTTGGACAGCTGCACAAAGCAAGTTTCTTAGTCACAATTTCATGTCTCTTGTTGTTACTAAACTTTCAGGCAGAATGGCAATCCCATTGACTAGTATTAGCAAGACTTTGTGAAAATCCTAGGAAAATGTTAATGTCCCTTTGGCTGTGCTTCCAATGGCTTGGCTGTTTATGTGAAACTTTGCCTGAATTTCGAATGAAACCAGTGATTTTTAGAGGTTTTGTTTTCCCCTGTTTTGGGACAGAAGTGTTGCCAGAGTCATGTTCCTTATAATACTGTTATTTTGCTCCTGATTTTACACTAAACCCCAAAAGATAGTAAGATCGTGACTGGTGAAAGAAGAAAATGAACTTATAATTATTGGCATGACAGAAAAATCTTTCATAAAATGGTTTAAATTATGGTATTCTGAATAATGTTTATCAATGTCAGGGAAAGTTTCTTTCCTTAATTAAGGGGGAAAAAAGGCAATAATTCAATTTCCCCTCCCTTCTCAGGTAGTTGTGAAGCTGCTCATAGGTGGGTCCTTTCATAGACTTTCACCATCCTGTCATCCCTTCCTTTGTTCCTGAAACCTATTATAGTCTTTACCCCTAATAGACTATTTCTGAAATTGATGTAGGTCTCTCATATCACAAATGATTATTTTCAGCTTCTGTTTGATTTCTAAGATGAAAATGAATGCATAACTTTAACAGAAGCCACAGGTACTTTGACCTCTTTGCTTCTTTACCTATCCTATACCAATTAAGACCTGGAGAAGCAAGGGGCACAAAGCTTTCTGATTACTTAAGTTCCCCTTTTTGAAAAACTATTGGATAAAACATTAAGAGTTAAAATGATTTCATGTTATAAACCATTTTAAGAAAATATAAAGATAAATGTTTGATCTTTAAAGATTTTGTCTGTAGGAAATCCCTGGAAAACATTAACATGTTTTGATCTATAAAAGAAATGTCAACTTTTGAATCCTTGCACTGTAATTTAACAGACACAAATTACATTTAGTACTATCATTTTTTTTTCCTCTAAAAAGCAAAGGTAATAAAAATATCTCCCCCCTAGAAGTGAGCAAGGACTTTGTAAATATACACAAAGACTGCTACCAAGTATTTTTAATGCATTGTGCATTTTCTTATTAATAATTTTTGAGTTTTTAAAATATTTTGGGGGGGCTGTAACATTTTTGTTTTATTTTTATTTTTTAAAAATTTTTTACTATTTTTTATTCTATGACAGTGGAATGTATTACAATTCATATTACACATTAAAGCACATTTTTTCATATCTCTGGTTGTATACAAAGTATATTCATACCAATTCATGTCTTCATACATGTAATTTAGATAATGATGTCCATCACATTCCACTATCATTTCTACCCCCAAGCCCAATTAATGATATTAAGAACAAGAACTAGTGGAAATGAAATAGAGTCATAAAAATAAGAATAATAAGCATAAATACACTTTCAGAATTCTGGCCCAAATGTATTCTGCAGTTTCTATGTAGTGTGCTGATTTAACAGTCAAAAGGTTTTTTTTTTTTTTAATTCCTTCTCCTAGCATCCAGGAATATGTATTTTTATTTTTCTACCTGGTATGTGGTCCTACTCATTATTCTGAACATAGAAATCAAAGAGTGCTTGGAAATATCTAGATTATCTTGGCCATTCTCTTGTTATATTCGGTGATGTCAGTAAGCCAAGCTCCTTCAGGACCTGTGTAGTTTATGAATCTGGAATGTCATAAAACATAAATATATATATAACTGTACTTCATTTCCACAGTTTATATAAAGATTTTTGGCTGACTTTCCTTTGAGGATAGTTCAGTAATGGTTTTAAAATGATGTTCTACATTATTCTTATTTTCTTGTCTCAAAGTACACCGCAAATATGAATGTACTATGGAAGTCTTTGAGATACATACATACATACATATACACACACACACACACACACACACACACACAATATCTACTGATGCTTGCCATCTATATTTAATTGGTACCTTTTAACTGGGCTATTAAACTGTTCCTAGACATTTAAAAAGTTATATATAGTAGATTTATCACATCACTGAAAGAGTTCTTTTTAGTCATCCGTCCTGTGAAAAACTCCTAAATTTACATTTATCATCAGATTTGAATCACTACTTCTGTAAGATGAATACTTCTCAGTTTTAAACTTACTCAACTTTCACCTTTTATGTCTATTAGGTAGATTTTGCTCAGTTGTATCACAGAAGCAATTCCTCAAGTCAAAGCTTTATTTCTTGCTCAAGTTAAATATTGCCTAAGGATCCCTTTAATGTCCTCTCTGTCCTGTTCTCAAGCTGAGGAATAATTATGTATCTATAGGGCATGCCAAGTCATAGCAGATGTAAACAGAGCAGTTATAGGAGTGCATGTTAGTTGTAGAGCTTCCTCTCATTGGAGACATGTCTCTGTCCCTTCCACTCAGGTTTCCTTAGCCAAAGTAATTTACATGGCCAAGCCTAAAGGTCATGTGATAGGAAAGTGTAACAAAGGACCTGGTGGGAGTGGCCACACTGCAATGGCCACACTGCCATACATTATTATTATTGCTTTTACACATGAAATGTGCTTTCCTCTCTTGAATTTTGCAATATTATTTGTTCATTCCTTAAACATGTACTAAGAGCATCTCCTCTTATATGTGTTCCAACTTCAATATCAAGGATTGCATAATGGACAGAACGTGGTTGACATTCTTAACTCTTACCCCTCTGGTATTTCTATTCAAATTGAATAGCTTTCACACTGGTCTCCTTGAAACTCTCTTCTTGCACCTTGCATGATGCCAAATTGCAGATGACTTTGGGTTTTTAAGTGGTAAAGGATTGGAATTTGACCTCTGTAATGTATTAACTATGTGATTCTTGGTCAACTTATTTATTGTCTTTGATCTTTAGTTTCCTCCACACTAGAGGTAGTAGAATCTTTAGGATTAAATTGCACAAAATTCATGAGTCATCTTATACAATGCTCAATGCATTCTGGATGCTCATAAAATTCTAGTTTTGTGCCACATCCATTAAACCCTTTCTTATTCCACTCAGAATTCAAACAGGTTCCTTTTGTATCCTGCAAACTCCAAAATCATCTGATCCCATGGCTCTCACCCTTGCTTACTTGGACCAAACCAGTATACACTCCACTCAGTCTTTCCTTTTCCAGTGGAATGTTCTTTCTTAACATGTCTGTGAGACTTGTCTTATCATTTATTTCTGCCTAAATGTCATCTTACCCAGAGAGGCCTGAGATCATTCTATTTATGATATCAACATTTATATCATTCTCTCTCCTCATAGCTCACTATAATTTTCTATAATTTTGATTTCTTATCCTCTGATATACATATATATATATATATATATATATATATATATTTATTTATTTATTTTTTACTGGTTTATGACTTATCCTTCCCCTAGAATATAAACCCCATAAGAATAGAGACTATTTTCATGACAGTATATTCTAGTACTTCTAATGGTACCTCACTTATGGTGGGTTCTTAATGAATGATGACTAAAGAAATGTAATTAATAATTAATTACTCAAGAAAATAATACAGTTGGTCAGAGAAAAGAGGACAGGGTGTCTTTATCTTCTGTTGCTATATTCATATCAGAATAATTATTACAAGTTTACGTTTTTCTTCAAAGTTACTAACCATTTGTTTGTAGTCTAAATAGTTGGAAACTGCTGAAGAATTGCAAGATATACATAATTATAGTTCTTTAAAAAGTAATTTCCTTTTAATATTCTTATGGGCAGAAATTGGTGTATTTGAAATATAAACTACACTTAGGTTGGTGAGCTAAGGTTAGAATTCAAAATTTCCCCCTTTCTTTGAAATAAATAAGACAAAAAATTAAACTAGTTTGAAAGATAGCAATGAATTTAGTAATAAGGAAGTTAGAAAATCAATGTGCAAAAAGTTTATAAAGTGTTTTTTATTTAGGAGGCTAAGGATTTAATTTAAGCCAACTATTTCAATATATCCTCAGAATGAGAATTATTAATGAGATGGTTTACATTTTTTCTTCTTTAAATTTTTTTTTAGTTGTTGACAGACTTTTATTTATTTATATGTGGTGCTGAGAATCAAACCCAGTGCCTCATACATGCCAGGCAAGTGTGTGACTGCTGAGCCCCAGCCCCAGCCTCTGATTTGTCTATACACTTACACCGTATTTCAGGTTAGACTGGCCACATCCAGAGTGATCAGTTGCTACTTGTGTCTAATAGTTGCCACAGTAAATATGAACTTCTGAATACAGTCCTTTGTCTTTTAGATAATTTGTCAAGTAAAACTGTTCCCCACTCAAAGTAGCTGATGTTAACCTGAGAAAAATGCTCTAAATGGCTTACATGTCATGGTTTGACTTTTCTGCCATCTTTCTTTGAATTAACACATGTTGATTAGTTATGCTGAGGATATTCAGCACTCTACCAACAAATGTGCAAGACTTAAAATTGTTTGTTGATGAATACAATCTGATCTTTTAAGTTATTTCTGGGTTAGACCCAGTTTGTTTCCAATGGAACCACTTACTTTTTCCTAGGAATGCTTGGTTTTCCCATTACTCCTGCAGTCTAAAAATCTGTGACATTACCTGTGGTTGAAGTTATGCTTCAGGACATACTGGGTTTCTGCTTACAGAAGATGCTCCAAGAATTATTTGGATATATATTATATTTTTGTATATATGAATGTACATGTGCTTTCCCTTTTTAGATAAGTTATAAATCTGAGAGAGCCAGAAACTTTTTACTTGTGATTTGAATACTCTAGGCTTTTGAACATTGTCAATATCAGAATTTATCTGCTATACAATATATTTATTATTTTACATCTTATTTGGAATCAATATTAAATTGAGATATGGCAGGAAATTTATAAGCATAGCAGTATCTTTTAAGTGACCAAGTGACCAAGTTAAAAAATAAAAATTTAAAAAAACCTTTGGATCATATTACAAAGTAATTTTCTTTTGTCAGAATTTTAATTACACATTTAGGTAGAGATTGTTTATATGCTGAGGAAATATTTTGGCCTTGGTCCCATTGCCCTAAATGGAATAGGAATGGAAAACAAGTTCTGTAGAACCACAAAGTAGCATGCAAGTTTGCTTTGGAGACAGGGTTTCTTATCATACATGTGAATTTCAAAGTAAAACATTAACCTGCATTAGCATCTCTAAGCCTCCACTATTGATTTTGGCTATTGTTTAATGTCACTTGTAATAGCAGCAGCTGGAAGAGTTTGAAAAGGCGTCTGTAGTTATATTTTTAATATTACTCTAGCTGTCAGTAAGTTGTACTTCTAAGCCATTATTATGAAGAAGTTGCATTGAAAAATAGCTCAATTTTATATGAGATTCTTGGTATGAAGCAAAGACATATTATTAATCATATAAGGTATTATGTGACTTTTCAGAGTTGACTTGTAGGGGAGGCGTCATTGTGTCCAGGACAACACATACCATTCAAGAGGTGGAGGAGTGGAGGAAGATAGAAGATCATAGTCCTGGGCTATTGTTACCAAGGTTAACTGTGATTCAGGTAGTTATGAGTACTAGGGGACAGAAGCATGATAAGTTTTGAGTTACAGCATTTTGCCCAGATGACTGTATTTTTAAGAAATGAAGCTAAATAAGCTTAAATTCTGACTACTTTCAAAAGACAATCCCCCATACTACTGCTTTCATTCCAAATGAGGTCTTGAGTTTGCCTTAAGTTTCAGGTCAGCCTTCTTGGCATTGACAGAAATGGAAAAAACTAGAGACTTCTAGCCAAAGAGAGTGAATATCTTCCCCAGTA
This sequence comes from Ictidomys tridecemlineatus, assembly GCF_052094955.1. Classification (NCBI taxonomy): domain Eukaryota; kingdom Metazoa; phylum Chordata; class Mammalia; order Rodentia; family Sciuridae; genus Ictidomys; species Ictidomys tridecemlineatus. The sequence continues at coordinate 38,697,234 of NC_135482.1, read as the reverse complement.
TTTCTGTGGGCTGAATTCACCAGGAAACCAAATTGCCAATTATATCTCAGCAAGAGATCCAGTTTTTCTGATAGAGCATCAATAGGAAATACAAGTATTCAAGAGGTGGCAGGTATTTGCCAGTGTAGAACAGCATATGTGAAGCAAAATGCTATTCCACAGAAAAAACCTCACATAAAGTATGTGGGTTTCTTGGTCTCCATCATTGGATGTAATTCCTAGCAGAAACCCTGTCTTAGAAAGGTCCAAAGTCTTAGGCACAGTAATAATCAGGGAAATGTGGAAAGAGATAGGTCAGTAGTCCTGCTACATATATATATAGAGAGAGGGAGGCCTAGGAGAACAGCTCCCAATGTACAGAAGTGATAGAAGAAAACAACTGGCCATTCTGGAAATAACCTGGAAGTAGACTCTGGGTCCGTAGAATAATACTCCTGAGTATTTGCCTGCGACAAATCTCAGGCAGCATTGAACTTAGGCACAAAACCTGCAAGTCAGAGATAAGATTGAACCCTGCTGTGATTGGTTACTTTTGATACAAAGGATATATTGGTTCTATGCTAGACTCAGGAAGGAGATAGCACATCTATGGATCATTATTTAAGGTAGCATATAAGATAATTTGAATAAGAAAAAAAAATTATCCTTTAAAACTGATCAGCGATTATTTTAATATTGTGCTTGCCGTATATACTCTATCTGCCTTCTTACTGTGCTGATCTCTGCAAGGTTGTTGCATTTTAAGAGAATGAATATATAGGGGCTCCTTTAATAATTAATTCCTTTAGACTTTAAATTCACTTAAAAATGAAACAGATTGAGAATATCTTAGGTCTGTTATTTGTTTTGTCGAGAATGCTTATGCTTTTACCTATAAAGTGGTAGAATTACACGAAGGTGGTATGAAAATGGAAAGGTCCATGGGAGAGAAGAGTGAAAGAAATAGAATCAATCAAGCATAAAAACTACATGGCATGTGTTCCCACGATAACTGCAATAGGTACTTTCGGTCATTGCACAAAACCATGCTGTGTGATCAGCGTAACAAGACAACAGAACAACAATCATAAGACTTGAAAAGGTCTATTTAAAGAGAATTCCTTTTCAAAATCACCAGCTGATGTTAACATTTTAAACTTATTAATCTCTATTGTTTTTATACTCTTACATTAAGAAATCTTAACTGATGCCTTATAAAAAAAAAACCTAGAGTTTCATAGAACAGTAGTGGAAAACTACTTTGGGAATTTCCCTCTTCTGTGAAAGAAGGTGAGATCCGAGATTGCTAGAACTCAGCATCCCCCCCTAAGATAAACTGATTCAAGCTGCTAGCTACATGATGTAGCTGTCATCCCCCAGCATTCTTGACATTTCATCTGCTTAGCTTGCACCCTTTTATGCAAAATTTTCAAAATGTGATTATTTCACTTCTGAACATGGATGATTGTTCCAAATTTGTTTTTAATGAATTGAATTCTCTTCCCTTAAAATTCCACCCATCTCTTCATGTTCTCTATGTGAAATGCATAATTTGTGGCTAATTGATTGTTTTCCACTGCAAGATAAAGGTAGTAATGCTGTTATGACTCTAAATGCTACATCTCTCCAGAACCTATTTATATTGAAATATTGCCTCTGCACTTCCCTAATAACATTTATTTAATGCTCATTACTCATGGCACTGCATTCAATGCTGCCTTCCATGAGTACCAGCTTCTGGTGACTCTCTAGAGATTGATCTTAATGTACAATTATAACCACAAATGGACATTTATTATTCAGAACATGGAAAGAAATGTGAACCATGATTTTCTTTCTAGTCACGTTAAAGTTCCCATTCAGAATTTTACAGCGTGAAATAGAATAACACTTCTTACAAACATTTTTTTCTCTTGTACCCTATAGGTCTAATCACTATGTTTCTAAAATGTGATCTCTTTAAATGCAGACTAGACCCTTGTTCTCTACATGCTTTCACCGGTATAGGAGAGATGAGGATACCTGGGTGGAGAAAGAAGAGTGGTCCCATTCATGGAAGGAATATCAGTCCCTTGAGCATGCATCTTAGGACCAGGAGCATGTCTCCTCCTGAGACACACATGAACACTGCCACAGACATCCCTCTCTGTTGGGAAGCAACCAGCATAGAGGAGTGATGGCAATCCTGGAGTCTGTGGATAAGGAGCCTATTGCATAATAATGCCTGACGCTGCCCTGCTACCTTCCAGCCCTCTAGACCAACAGCACTGTCATAGTTGGAAAATACTCAGGCAAGAGCCCATGTATGGGCCAACAAGGCTAAAATCCTAAGACCAGTGGTAGACCATTGGTTGAACAGACCCCTGAACTTACCCTCTGCTTAACTTGAATGGACATCTCTCAAAAATAAGTTGTGCATACTTCAGTTTTATAGCCTAATCCTGTGTAGTCCTCTGAAAGAAATACTGCACTGTCATCCCCTAGCATTCTTGACATTTGTGGTAGGTATCCTTTGCCAGAATGCTTTCCTTGAAATCAGACAAGATCACCAAGCCCTGAGATAGATGTGAATCATTAAGCTCATCAGAGCATCTGGCTGACCACATACTTGGAATTAAGTGTTGAAGAGGGCCCTCAACAGAAGTAACAGGAATGGTCCTGAAGAGGTTCTGATCTGGATTTGTTATACGTTATGAGATAGCTCTGTAGATTCTGGCAGGTCTGGGCACCAGAAAGGGATGTTGATGATTTCAAGGAAGGTACTGCTATCATGTGACATTTTGGGGCAAAGGACCCAGAACATGGACCTCACTTGCCTAGTTGTAAAGGTGGCACTTCTTGTGACAGATATTCAATTATGTGAAAACATTTTCTTCTCTGCCCCAAGTCATCTTTTCTAAATGTGTCGTCTCGATTTCTTGAACTATTCCCACAAGTGGATGAATGCCTTCTGAAGTGGAACAACACTTTAGATGCTGTTCTTTTATGTGCATGACCATCTGTGCAGTCAGTATCTTTTCTAATTATGCTGTACATTGTATCATCTGCATTGTTTCTGTGTTTGTTTGAAATGGCATTTGTATATCCAGTAACAGAATCTGTCCAAAATCAATAAAATCACCCCACTTGTCTCTTGTCAGACATGAATGTTAACACATAGGCCATCATGGTCATTTTGGTGCGTGTTTTAAAGCCCATGCATAGGACTCTGGCCATTTTTTAATTGGGACCAGTCACTGGTAACTTTGAAAGGAAGATAAAAATGAGTTAGATTTGAGCAATTTTGACTTAAGGACTTTAGAAAAAAAATAATTTTTAGGGAGGTAGGCAGTACTGGGGATTGAACTCAGAGGCACTCTACCAGTGAGCCACATCCCTAGCCCTATTTTGTATTTTATTAGAGACAGGGTCTTACTGAGTTGCTTTGCACCTTGCTACATTACTAAGACTGGCTTTGAATTGGAGATCCTCCTGCCTCTGCTTCCTGAGCTGCTGGGATTATAGGCATGTATTTTTCTGGCCAGGAAAAATACTAATTTTTAAACATTTCAAGATTATTTTAATAAGGTTCCAATCTAGAATTCAACTTCATTTAAGTTGATATTTCATTGATTTGAACAGGATATTAATTTTCTTTATTATCATATGGGCTTTAAAATAGAGACACTTATTAAATTGGTTTCACAATTGGTCTTTAACCCTTGACTGCCTTGGTGGAGGTCTGTGCCTCTAAATTAGCTGAAGAAGCTCTCATTCATAAATAATGTAAGTAACTGCATACATTTCTCTATATTCATGTTAATGTATTGGAGACATTTGTGACTGCAAATCTGAGTCATTGTTTTGGAAACCTTCCCGGTTCATGTAACACATACCCCATCCAGGAAGTATCTGTGCATGTAGCACAAAGGCAGCCCTAGCCATGCCCTGTCATAAAATCTCTTAATGGTGTGTTATCAGTTGTGTCATGTAAAGAAACCTGCTTAAAAGACTTCATGAACATAAAACATGATGAAGGTTATTAAATTTTATAAATGCATTTGGAAAGTAGAAGTTCCCTGAAATCCCAATCTTTTCAACTTCCTTCTCTATTAAAAACCTTTGTTGGAAGAGCCTGGTGTTTTCATACTCTAGACTAAACGGAGACTTCTGACTCTGGTTTTGCTGCCAGACCTGAATTTCTTCTTTCCCAAGGTTCTCTGACCTCTTTGAGTCCTTTAGCCACAAATTCCTTTCCCAGCCACTTCTGTCTCAGCATTGACTCTCTAAGTTCCAGTGTCAGTGGTTGCCACGCAATTCGAAATTTGTTCACTGATCATTAATTGTGGAAGGATACGCTGAACTCCAGGTACCATACTAGCTATGTAAGCTATGAAGATGAAGAACCTTCAAATGTACTTCTCATTTGAAGGAGGTGCCTTCAAATGAGAAGTACATTTACAGAAGAATTTGCTAGGTGCTGCAGAGACCTAAGAGCACAGAAGCAGCAGCAGGTAACTGTTTCAGACATTCAGTTAAGATGATTGTTAAGCTAAGTTACCAGGAAGTCAAAGAAGAAGAAATGAAAGGAATAGCGTAACATGGGTTTCTGCAGAGACATGGGGTATTGGAGGACTGGGATGGCCAGACCCTAGATTCACACGTGGGATAATAGGACCTGAGGCTGGAAAGGTTAAGAAGAAAAGAATGGAAAGAGATCCCTCTAATTGGGCACACAGAGGAGAAGGAAGAAAAAGGAACCCTGAGAAAAGTGACTAGATAGAAAAAGGATACTAAGACAAAAAAAGAAACAGTCAAATGAAAATTTTAACACAGAAATAAGAAATATGATGTAATAAAGGAAGAAGGAGTCAATGGGGACATGAAACCAAATGAGAAATGTGACATGATTGTTAATCTCGAGCAACATTTCTTCCTATGATTTGGAGAGGAGAGAGAAATTGCTATAGGTTGAAAAATAAAAGGATATGAGAAAAAAAAGAGTTACCAAATGGTCAGGTATCTTGAAGGAGGAAAGAGAATGGAAGTGCCAACCAAAGACTTATCCAGACAACTGTTTGTTTTTTCTCCCAGTCAGAAAAACAGATCACGTAATCACAGAAGGAAAAGGAAGGGGCTGGAGGGCAGGAAGACAGTGAAGATATAGGAAATAGAAGGGATTATAATTACTTTAAAAGAAGGCGTGAAAAAAAGTCAGTTCCTTTTGCACATCCATCCCACCTCTTTCTCTTTGTTTTCTTTCCAAGTGAAACTTAACCCCTTCCTTTGGTAGAACCCTAACTCACCAGTAAGCTATTCCTTTTATCTCAGTCTCATAACTTGGCTCATACTTGCCCTTGTGGCTGACCCATGTCATTCCTGTTATCATGGCCTGTATATGTAGTCATAAAATTGCTGTCTAATGGGGATAATAGCAAGAGAATTTTTTTTTTGTACCAGTGATTGAACCCAGGGGTGTTTAACCACTGAGCCACATCCCCAGCTCTTTTTTGTATTTTATTTAGAGACAGGCTCTCACTGAGGACCTTACTAATTTGCTGAGGCTGGCTTTGAACTTGCGATCCTTCTGCTTCAGCCTCCTGAGCCTGTTGGGATTAAAGAGAATGTTTCTAACATTCAAAAAGTTTGGTACATGTCTTGATAGTTAAAGAAAAAAATAGGGTAGTTACAGGGCCTCAGACAAGTCACTTAAACTCTAATCTCCTGTGTCCTATTTTGAAAAATGATGACTTTTACCATGGAATATTGACAGTATATTCCAACTTAAAAATGCCATGATTCTAAAATTGGGCACTTGAGAATTTTATAAAAAGGGAACAGTGACCATTAGGAAGTGTTGTGGGAAGTCACAGAGCCAGAGAGGTGGGTCCCTGTCTTGGCTTCTTATATGGCAATATTGTATTGGTACCCAAGTTATTTGAACTGATTAAGTCTTAATTTTGACTGCTCCTTCATAGATAGCTTTATAATTCTCATAGGATTGTTGTGAAAACCACATGAGGTGAAATAACCAGCACAAATATGGCACAGAATGGTTGCCTAACGAGGATTATGATTTTATTCTTTAGATTACTTTTGTTCATTTATATTGACTTAAAAAAAAGCTAGCACACAGTTAATGAATCTTTCCCATGAACCAGACATTAAGACATGGATTAATATATCTAACCCCATAAAAACCCATGAGATAGGTATTATTTTTATTCCTATGTTTTAATTGGGGAAACTGAGTCATGGAGTGGTTCAGTTATTTGTTCAAGGTATCTCATAAGAGTAAATAACTAAACTGAAGTTAAAATCTGGACTGGTTAGTTCCACAGCCTGTGCTTTTAACTAATACATTATAGTTGCTGTATATTTATGAAATAATTCTTAATCAAACCTGTGCTTGATACAAATTATATGTGATATAAAGCTTAGCTAGATATGGCTTTCAGAAATAATTTCTCATGTAACTTTAGACATTTGTAAAATGCCCCATTTGTCAGTAATCACTAACAGAAGGGCACAGCTCCCAGAGTGGTCCTGCAGTCTGTCAGAAACATTTGATGATAGTGCCATGGTTACTGTATTTGAAAAGAAGAATGTTGATTGGTTTTGTGCACTTGGTCAAATAAATACTTTGATGTTTTAAACTTTCTTGATGCATTTCCTTATCCCAAAAGAGAAAAGAATAGATCCATCAAAAGTCAGAAATATATTTGAAAAGATAATTCTGAACATGGGTTATTATACTCTTATAATTTAGTAAAGTAAAACTTGAATCATTGAAATTAATAGTTTGGTAAAAGTCTCAACTACCATGGTGTACTTATGTAATTAAATCTTTATCTTTGATGTCAGTATTTGAAATATGCTACCATCATGGAAATCTAGATTTCTCACCAAGAAAGTGAATAGTTATCATCATAATTATTAGTCATTACTTGACCATACTTTGGATTCATTGTTTTTAATGCAATGAGCAGCAAACATTAATTTTTTTTAAAAAAAACTATCAGTTCCTATTATGAGATCATTAGTTATTATCAGTGTGTCTAATGAAGTGAATGTTTGACCACCTAACTGGGATATTAGGGTATTTTTTCAGATATTCAAAAGGAATATTACATTTATGGGTCAGACTTTTATTTATAGAATTACAGAAATAAAAAGGAGTTTTTTTTCCTGAGAAAATGATGACTGATTTTAAAGATTCTGCTTTCAGGATGCCAATAGGCATTTGGAAACATAAGTGTAGAGCTCAAGAGTTATGGCTGTACTTAGAGATGCAAATTTCTTTCTTTGTTCTTTTGTCTTTCTCTCCTGCTCCCTCTCTTTCTTACATCTCTCCCTCCTTCAACCCACAGAGGTACTAAACATATAGGGAGTGTAGGAGGAGTAGTGGCACTGAGGCGTATATTTATAGGAGAGAAGAAATCAGAAATGAGAATGTCAGGGTGCCTGGGGAGGACAGTGGAAGGAGAGTTTGCAGTCCTAGTGGTGGAGTGTTTCTGAATGGAGAGAAGTCTGAGTTGGGGACCTCCCAGAGGTTTGCTGGGAAGTAAGTAGCCTTGGTGATGAATATCACTGGGGCTGAGACTGTCATGGAACCAGATGCATCAGTAAACTGGCCTCTGAATAGCCAGAGGAGTGTTATTTAGTAGAGACTTGTGCCTGGACTGATTTAGAGCTCTTAAGAAATAGACACAGAAAGCCAAAGGTGGCTTAGAGGTAATAGTTGCCCTAAGTTGCCTCAGTAGTTGCCAAGAGCTTCAGGCCTGAGTAGTTAATGACAAATTAGCAATGGCATCGGCATCACAGCTTCTTAGATCTGTCCACAATTTACTGTTTTATTCAAAGTCAAGGACTTCACCATTTGGATTTAGCTTAGCCTGAAATATGACCAAGTATGAAAAATTAACATTGGATATTCAACAATGAAATTCAATAAAAGTTGATGTTTATCATCCTTTATTTTTGATGTACTAGTCACTGTGAAAAGGGCTTTACATCATGATCTCAGAGTTTTCATGAGTCCCTAATTGTGTAACATCCGTGGCTCCACATGCAGACAAGGATGTAGCCTCTCCCAGGGGCTCAGAGAGGTTCTATAACTTGTTCCAGGTTATAGTGCCAGGGTGGAGAAAGCCAGTATTAAAAGGTTGATCTGTGTGACCTCTAAGTTACATATACTCTGTCAAGGCACATCAAGAACATATCTGCTTGTAAGTTCTGAATAATGTATAATAAAACAAAAAAGATGATTTAGGTAACTGACATGTAAGGGAAAATTTGTTTTGAAATCTGTTGATTAATTAGGAAGAAGTAAAGATTTGTCATCAAATTGAATATTTTTATTCATGAGCATTTCACCTCACCTCATCACTCTTTTTATGAATCTTTGTCTTTTCTCCAAGGAAACTTTAGAAGCAAATTCCTGCTATGGCTAATGATAAATAAGGTGAATGCTGACACTGACTTTTCTGAATAAAATGAATTAAGAGATGCTAGCAGGTAAAGGTTTTCATATTACTTGAAAACTGAACTGAGTTTTTGGTTTGATTATCCTTTTATCTTAAATTTCTATTCTTTTTTGTTTGAAAGGCTCCATTTCAATGGACAAACTCACAGTCACATGAGAATCTGTTTTAAAAGGAAACTCTTTGATAGTTCAAGCAGTTGGAATCTGTTTTGACTTCTTTCTGAGGTTTAGGGTGACTGCTGATGACCAAAATGTGCTATTGGGACGTTATATGATAGCATCCAGGCCTGAATTAATTATCTAAACAGATTGCTTGTCTTTTCTACCAGCTATTCCTGTTTCCCTATTTTGTTTGTGTTATTACGCTTCATGAACAACAGACACATCTGGATATTTCAATAGCATATGCATGATATAAAGAAATTATCATAGTGAAAATACTGTTTGGTTTCTGAACTCTATATTCCCATTTTTTTTTTATCATCCTAAGTGATGGAAACACATGTTCCTTGTCTGTTTAAGTACTATAAAGTCAACCAATAACATAGATACAACATCCTTTTATCATATTTACCTTGGTATGTCCTTCATTGATAAATAATCAGAGATTTCACTGATCTTACCAGAATTTCCTTTGCCAAAGGCACTGGCATTCTATTGTTTTGTCTAGTGAAATTCTCAAAGATAAAACTTATTGATATTAAGCTTTTATCTTTGAGAACTGGTAACTTTTTACATGTATATTTCAGATAACCACACAAAAATAAAAAGGCTTTATTACCACCAAGATCTGAAAAGAAAAGCAATATTGACAGTTGACATTTTCCACTGGAAAAACTTAATTTATTGTGTCGGTACTATTTGGCTTTTTTTTTTTTTTGCAAGGTCTTTTATACATTTTAAGGAAATTAACTGCAAATTATTCTGTTCATTCATTCGTAGATACTCGTCAGGTACTTAGTGCTAGGCCCATTTTTACTAGAGATACACAATCCATGGCTTAATGAAGTGGAAAAATAATTCTTGTCCTAATGGAGTCTAAACTCTCTTGAGGGGAGTCAGACAATAGAACAATAACTAAAATACATAATGTTAGATGATCATAAGAGCTATGTAGAAAGACAAATAGAAAAGGCAAAAAGAATGCTGTTTTATAATTTTAATAAAATACTTCTCTTAGATTTCTCCTTAAATAAGTGTTTTTGACAAATTTATATGCATTTTCCCCATTGTACACAAGACATAGCTTTGATATAATCACCCACTTAATTATGTTATTATACTATATCCTACTTTTTAAAAAGTATGTCAACCAACTCCTGTTGTCATGTTAATGATCACAAAAGCAGTAAGTAGGATTTGATAGATGCATAGTGCACAGTTCTCTCTCTCTCTATATATGTATATCTAGAGATAGATATACATATATATATATAGAGAGAGAGAGTCTCTACAGACCTTACATATGGTTATTCCATTAGTAATCACTACTATTGTTAGTTATTGGGTTGCTAAACTTGTTTTCTTTTATATTTACTATGCTTGTCAAACTCATGATTAAAAATGGTCATGAGCTAAAAAGCACTTGAATTTACACAACATTTTTATGTTAATATTACTGAATCAATGTGTATGAAATGGCTTTCTTGGGATTAAATTGCAATTTTCAGTTGTGATTTTTATGCTCAAGATGGAAAACACACTTGGTTGTCTAGCAATAAAAACTAAAAAAATAAACACATCTTCTACTCAGATACTGAGACAGTGATACTCTCACAAGTTAGGAAAAGCCTAGTACCAAGTGTTGTTGTTAGGCAGTCACTGCTTTCTTTGATCCACTTCCATGATAAGTTGATGCTGTCATACACTGCTTACTTTTCTGTATAATCACTCTTCAATCATTAACATGTAACATCTGCATTCAAGCCTTCTCAGAGGAAATTATTTTGAAGTCACTGCTCCAAAATGCTTATGAAAAGTTAAAGTAACATAAAGGAGATTTGCAGAGGATTCCTTAATGGAGATACAAATTTCATCTCTATAGATTGGAATTATGAACCTAAAGGACTAGAGAGGCCAAGAGAGTAGCAAAATAGAATGAAAATAACGATGTAACCTGTGGCATGCTGAAGAGCAAGTGCCAGTCTAAGGAACAATCATCCCTTAGCTGCACAAAACACTTGTACAGTAGATTCCTATAAGCAGATGACCAGTGTTCAATCCCATATTTAAAGACACCATCATCTCACTCACTAGCATGGGCTGGCAAGAGATTGTATACCCAAAGCACATTGTTTTAATACCACTTAAGATATAATTTTGATTTGTGATATATTGTGAATCTAGTAGTCTACATGGAGGAAATTAAAAAACTAAATATTTATGAAGCATGTGATTCTATTTAGTGTATTTGCATATCACATAACGTACACCTGCCTATGAAGACCCCTTGAGAGAAATTTCTGCTTGTCCTTTGGAACAAAATTGTTGTATTTACACTGTGAACAAATGAGTCACTGTATATTAAAAGTAAAATATGTAGATTTGGAAGCCATCATTGTATACCAGGAGCTGATAACTTTTTACATGTATATTTCAGATAACCACACGCCTCTATTTGTGTCTTTGAGCTATATCTTGCTTGCAAAATTTAATCTTAATTCATGACCAAGCTCTAGCAAATTGACTTCATCATCCAATATATATTTGTCTTCAACTTTATTCTTTATTTTTATTTCCTCTTGAGTCATTTCTTCATCCATCTGCTTTATTTTTATTTTTTGGTACTTTATAGTTATACATAGTAGAAGGACTCCTTGTTACATATTCATACCTATACACAATATTACAATACACTTTGGTCAGTCGATTGTCCGGTATCTTCCCTTTCTCTCTTTTTGTTCCTCCCCGGTCCAAAATTATATATATATATATATACACACACACATACACACACACACACACACACACACACACACACACACACACTATTGAGTTTTATTCACCTTAAAGAAGAATGAAATTATGTCATTTGCAGGAAAATGGATGGACCAAAGCTAAGTAAGCCAAACTCAGAAAGTCAGAGGTTGTATATTTTCTCTTATATGTGGAAGCTATAGAGAAAAAAGGAAAATATAATGCACGAAGAGTAAGGGATAATCCCAAGGGATCCATTTCCTTTAACATTTTTATTACCTTGTAATTTAACTTGTTTTATTATATATAAGTATGTAGACAATTTAGAACTTTGAGGAGTGGACAGGATTAAAGATATATGAATAAGCAACTTCCAAAAACTAATCATCAAAACTTTTCTTTTTATGATGGCATTGCTCATGAGGTACATGGCAAATGCCAATCTGTTTGTTAATACACATAACTGAATGATGATAGCAAAATCTTTACATTTTTATGTGGATTGAAGACATTTTTACATGTGTTGCGGATAAATATGTGGTATTTTATGATAAAATGGTTGTTCACTTTCTAAATTTAGTGCTAGGAGCAGATTATAAACAGAGGTTTATCCTTTGTGAGTATGCATGATTGCCATGAGTACATGGCACCTTTGTATGATTTAAGAAAAAGGGTTCTGTCTTCCAGAGAGCACAGACTAAGGTCAGAACTCGGTAAGGATTGTAGCCCCAGTTCCTTCAGGTCAGGAGTTACTAAGTTTTGGGGAAGGCACAATCAGCGGGACCATTTACAGAACCCTATTAATATGTTACAATTAAATTTCATCTGCCATATGTGCCCGACCAAGGAAAAGAAGATTGAGAGTTGAGAGGGTAAATTCTAGGTTGGTGATACTTTATAAACATGAAAACAGAAATAAGCAGCTCTGCACGGACATGAAAGATAACAAAATAAGGTGGATGTATGTTTAATAATAAGCATCTTGCTAATAAGCTGGTCCCAAAAAGCCAAATTAATGTTTTCTCTGATATGTGGAAGCTACCCCAAAATAAGGCAGTGGGTGAGGGTAAAAATAGAAGTAGATTAGAAAACAGGAATGGAGGGAAGGGAGCAGGAATAGAAAAAGGAAAGACAGTATCATGAATCTGACATAATTTCCCCATGTATGTATATGAAAACAATTCCGCGAAACCCACCATGATGATATTCACAAGAATGGGAACCTAAGTAGAATAAGATATATTCCATGTTTTGTATAATTATATCAAAATAAATTCTACTGTCATGAATAACTAAAAAATAATAATAATTAAACAATAATAATAAAAATAATAACACATTTTTAAATGTTTTGGATGCGTATTAAACTTCCTATATTTAATAGGAAGAGTTTTTCATGTGTCTAAACTATTTAAAAAGATCTCCATTTTGGTAGATCCCAGACTTTTTGAGACATTGATGAAAACTATGATCCCTCTGTAGGAAAATACACAAGATGTAACCATACAACCTATACCTGGAGTCTCTGAAAGTTACCAGATTTTAGGTGACAGTCTCCAGCTCTTGACTAAGGAGACCTCATTTATTCAACACTATTTGCTCAGTAGAAAGGTAATAACCTCCTCATAAAGGTCTATCACTGTTCCTGCCTTTTGTCTCCAAACCCACAAGCTCCAGGTTCACTAAAGTATGCTCTGTTGGGCTCGTAAACAGGGCTTCTGAATAAATCTAAGGTAGTAGCAGAGAATTTTACACTATTTACGTAATGATTAATAGGCACGAATGTGAAGAGCCTTTTTATTGTACATCCAGCTCAATAGTTCAGATTCTTCTTACCATATTTTGATGTTTAAGCATATGTTTAATAGAAAAAGGAGGATTAATTAAACCATTATGCTTTTAGGTAGTGAAATATCATATGCTCTTTTGAAATGATGTTTGAAAGTAATTAGTAATTACCTAGAAAAATGTGTGATTTTATTGCTTAGATAATAAAGCAGACTAGAAAAAAAGTTCAATTCGTGTAATTGCAACTTAAAAATATAACACATGGAGGGAAAAGATGAGTAGGTATAGCATTGGAATAATTAGTGATTCTCTTTAGGGAAATCCTTTCCTTGAAAAGGATTTCTTTTCTTCCTTTCTTTCTATTTGTTACAGTTTTATTTTGCAGATTGTTATAATTAACATTTATTATTTTGTATTAACAATGAGAAAAACACTTTATTTGTAAAATATAGAAAATAGCTTTCCGTAAAAAGAAATTGTATATATTAGTCTACTGGAAAATTGTCTTCAAGCAATGATGCTTAGTCCTTACTAATAAACATTCATGTGATCATGTAACACCAAATATTCTCTTTGGGACTGAGAAACTGAATAGTTTGTTTAGTGATTACTGACAGTGAATGTCTCAAATGGCTAAGTCAAGTTGTGGCATATAATATGTGTGTTGTAATTTATAATTTTCTTAAATTATTAATAAAAGCATATTTTATTAACCTTGAAAATGTGAAATTTTTAAAAGTTAGGTACAAGCTTTGTTCCACTCTCTCTATAAAAATATTATTGGCATCCATTCTTAAATCGCATTTGGTAATGACACTTTTGTGGCAGTTGGTCACATTTCTTATTTCCGCTACAAGTATCAGTTTGGGATGGATGTGCCTAACCACTGAGATTTGTGGTTTGGGGTTGAAACTTTGTTAAGATACTGAAAACTCTCACCCAGAGTGTATGAATTAAATTTTTGGCTTCTACCTGTGAGTTGTGTGAAACTAACACTAAAATAATATCTCAAGAGCTTTAAAATCAACGATTCCAGTAAAATGGACATATTCCACAACAAACTTCTCTGTAGCTTGTGTATACTTGGTTGAATCACTGATGACTGCCAAAGAACTTAAAACTATTCTACATTGCTCATTGGTAGGAATTAATATGGGCAGCTGTGCCACCATATTGCACAATTCCATGAAGTTCATTGTGAATAGAGTATGAGTGATACTTCCCTGGAGTTGGGCAAACATGTTGGATTATGCATCATTATTTTCTTGTGGCACTCTTTCTGAACTTATCAAAGCCAGTTTTCCTAAAGAGAGGGAAAACATTGTTGTGCATTTTAATACCAAGTTCTCAAAGATTTTTAGAAACCATTTCCTTTCTATTTGATGAACTCTTCCACTTAAGAACCTCAATATATTTAAATATTCTTATGTTAATTTTCCTCCCTTTTAATTACAAAGTTATCTTTCCTATCATTTTAATGTGAAAGTTGGAATATATGATGATAAGATGTAACAGGCTATGTTTGCAGGCCCTTTTGAGGTGAGGTGGAGGTGGGAGGGAGCATAGGAAGAGTGTAATATTTCTCTCTCTCTCTCTCTCTCTCTCTCTCTCTCTCTCTCTCTCTCTTGGTTAGGCATCCCATCAAATCATCGTTGCAATTTATATTTTTTATAATCATTTATACCACCAATTTTATATATGGTTGTTTTTCAATTTGCAATATTAAAACATCATTTTAAATAGTGCTGTGTTAATACCAGATTTGACTATAGTTTCCAGTTGCTATTTAATGATTTACTTATTGTAACCGCCAATCTTTTCTTTTGTACTTGTAAAGTACAAACATATGACCTTTCCAGACTCAGGAAAGAACTTCCCTAAATGGAGTACATGGGTTCTGCAACTGTGGAAAATGTGGCAAGTGCAGATTTGGTGGCCTCTGATCACCAGTGTCTGGCAGCCATATTCTCCTCTCACAGGATGGGCTGGGAATATGTCCGGGCAGTATACTTAAGTGAATCCAACAGTTGAACCTAACATGGAAGGGTGCCATGCAAAGAGGCATCTGGAGAAGAGAAGACCTCTAGTATGATTCCCTGAAGAAACATAGTGTTTAGATGGGGTAGGAAAGTTGTGGATTTATGGACGGAGAAAGAGGTATGGAAACAAAAGTAAGCCAGTTATTTCTACATGGAACAGTAGAGCAGCTTTCATGGAGAAAGGACTATCTGAACAGTTGTATAGCTATGAAATTAAAAATATTATAGGTTGGAGGAAATTGCACTAACAAAAGTGCAGCCATCTAAGGGGATAGCTTATTTGTAGATACATTCCATTTAAGTTAGTAATGTGAATTTGTGTAATAACACATAATGCCTCTGACCCTTAGTTTTTAATCATTAAATGAGGGGCAGTGATACTAACTTAATATGGACACTTTGAGGATCAGATATGATCTTGAAGGGCAGTTAGAGAAGTAACTGCCATTCAGTAGCACATTCAGCAGTTGGAGTTATCATGCTAAGGAAGGCAGCAATGCTGCTAATCTGAACACAACCAGCCTTGAGATGCAGCTGTAATTTCCCCTTTCTCTAGATAAGTGGAAACTGCCCCCAGCTTGTTGCCAGATAGATTGTTCCCTGCACTAGACAGAGCAGAGAATCCAATGATCTTATTGGAGAGGAAATTACATCAGCATTATGCAGAATGTGTAGCAGAATAGTCAATGAAGAGAGAAAGAGAGAACCTAGAAAGAAAGCAATAAAAAGTCAAAGGGAATAAAGTCTTTGAAATTGTGTCTAGAATGGAATTGTGTCTATAAGGTAATAAACTTGGAAGAGATTTTTTTAGGAGTCTGTAGCTTTGGGTTGTTTAAGAAGGAATGTGTTATGTCACTTCATGTGTACAGAGGTCAATGATGGTTCTTTCTCTCATCATTTAATCTGTGATTGTCATTCTGAGTAACAGCAGGAGCTGGAGATTAATAGATGTATGAAGATGCACATTCTGATTGGTGGCTTAGACGATATTCAAAGTCAAGTAAGAATCTGAAAGTATCCATAGATGGGTAGATACAACTATTAGAAGTTGGACCATTTTGGACATCCCAAAAACAAAATAATACATTTAGAGAAAGAACATATAACAGATATCCTATCATCCAAGTCAGGGAATTACCAGCTAAGAAATTGCAAGTTTAGAGCTATGGGCAAGAGTCAACAGTAGAACTCAGCCCTTGCCAGGGTTCAGTTGGTTTGACCACTGAAATAGTTCCTTGAATTAGCATCTTCTCAGTTTCCACTGTATGTTCATCATTAGATATGGTATGGTTCTCATATAGCTAGAGGAGCACTAAGTTAGAAGAATCAATCAGGGTATAGTAGGTATTGGAAGATGTACCAGGGATCTTTGCATCTTTTGCTTATAAAAGCAAAATGGAAATTGCTGAGAATGATGGAGGATCAGTAAAAGAGAGGGAAACTTGTGGTTCATTTTTGGAAAACAGGAACTACAGCCATACCAGAGACTTATCAGCAGCAGCTATATTGAAGTTCATGTGGTCTGCATGTCTCCACTCTGTTCTCCTCACATTAATTGTGATATCATACATTCAACATTTAAAATCTTTAGACAGCCTCAGACTGATCTGGACTCTGACCATAATTGGTTTCTGTCCTGAGCAGTGTCATGAAGATATGACCCCTTCAACTTCCTTTGTGGGAGGTAGTCACTGTTTCCTAAAACAATGTGCAATTTGAAGAGGTCTCCTAAACAAAGACCAGGTTACTGATTAGTTAGGAAAGGTATTGGATATAAGATAGATGTCTTCCCAGGAGACAGGGAAGCAAAGAAGTAGAGAGACAAGAGCGGTAACAAAAAAGGGCACAGGAATAGAGAAAAAAGGTAAGCTTCTGGAAAACAAACTCCAATACTGGTGACTAATTGCTATTTTGGGGGTGAATTCAAGGAGAAGGTAGAAACTGAACTGGTCCATGGAAGTCAAGAGAGAAGAAAAGAACATGGTAGAGAGCAGGACAAGTGTGAGGAGAAACACAGTCTCCTGAGAATCTCTGCCTTCCTTGTGAGCATGTTGTTATTCCTGGAGGGTTGGGAGGGTTGGGAGGGTTGGGCTGCTTGCTTCATGGCCTTTCTGATGAAAGAAATAATGGTGTGCTGCTTTAAGATGACTTTTATGAAGAACTGTTTGCAAAGGATATGCTTAGGTACCTCAAGAAACCTATGGTCATTCCTCCTCACAGTTCACTTCTGCTACAGATCTCTTAGGAAACAGCTTGTGTATACCAAGATGAGGAATTGTTTGTCATATTAAACCTTAAGCAAGTTAAGGCTTAGCAGGAAGTGAGTGATCTTATTCGAGGAATGTAGATGTGTAAGAATTTTGGCTTGGGATTTGGGATCGAACTCTCTCACCTAAGCTGTGGGAACCCATGAAATCTTTCCAATAAAAATTATTTCAGTCAAGACTTTTGCCACATAGTTTGTCTAAAATAAAATAAAATAAAAACCTATTTAAGTAATTTCTCAAAAATAATTGCAAGTATCATTTGGTTATGCTCCAAACTATATGCTAGTATTTATTTATTTATGAAAAGCATGGTGGAGAGTAAAATAATTCAGATTATAGTAGAATAAGAAAATACTGATATTATTTTGTTTGGTTTTCTTATAAGTTAAAACTCTGTGTTTTCATCATGCAAGCCTGCTATCATTTCCAAATGGTGACTGTTATACATGTACTTTAATATTCTTCATATGTCATTTAATGTTGTTCATATGTTAAAACTGAAGTGACTATTTTGTCTCTGTAACACTAGGATAATTTAAAGGGAATGTTTTTGAAACATCATTCTATTTCATGGTAAAGTAGGCCAAATAAAATATTTTTGTTCATTTGGGCAGCATGTCAACAGCCATGTAGCTCAAGCAGTAAGCAGAATTTCTCTTCACATTCTGAAGAAGTTCAGACAGAGGCAGCATACAAGGTGGACTCTTGAAAACGTCATTATTAAAATTGATATTAAGAGTTAGGTTCACAGATGGGGGATTAAATAGAACAAAACACCCCTGAATTTCAGTACTTCTCTCTTTCCCATTCCACATCCAGTTAGTTGCCTTTTTTTTTTTTTTTTTTTTTTGGTGTGTACTCAGAGTCTCTCCTTTCTACTACCACCATGGGGAGTTAAATCCTTGGAGCCTTAACTTATTGTTTTTTGGAAGGAGGTCTTGGCCTTAGTCCCTCAGCATACATCATTCCCAGTTATGCCACCCTATTCCTCTGCTCAGTTTCTACCCTTTGTTCCCCATTAGATGTAATACATAAGAAGAGCCTTGGTTAGGAACAAGTTGCCACTTTAAGTTGGTTGGACAATATTTCTTTTAACATCCTGTTTGCTTGAGCAATGAATTCTATGAGTTAAGAGAGTTGTTAAATATCAGTGACAACTGGGAAAGCAAAGAAATTATTTGCCCATTTATTTACTCCCCTATTTCACCTTTCATACCCAATTGTTTTTGCTTCCAACACAAAAACAGTGATACGACCAACTGATTTTACTGATCACTGACTTTATGTTGGATTCATTTTCAACTGGATCTGAATTCATAAACTTCCACCTAGGAACAATGGCTTGAGCTAAATTATGTAGTTTTTAAAAGCAGCCTTCCTTGTCATTTAACAAAGATTTTTTTGGAGAGCTATTTATTTTATATAAATCTGCTTTATCTTTGTAGATCAACTAAAAGTCACTATGAATTGTATAGTTTACTATAAAGATACAAAGTTATTCACAGACTTATCTTGATGATGCTTAAATCTGGATTTAAATGTTGACATATTTGAAAATATTTTCAGTATTGTTCCAGTGTGTTTGTTGTATTTTGGAGGGGAAAAAAAAAAGAAAAAAAAACCTGATGAAGCAACAGTACATTATAGTCAAGAACATAATCCTTGAACGGGATTACCAGTACTCATTCCTGACTCCACAAATTAGTAGTTCTATGACCATGAATAAGATAGCTAGCATTTCTGATTCTGGATGTTGTCAACTATAAAATGTGGATAATCCTTATCAGATTATAGCACATAACAGACCCAAATAGTGTCTTTAGATTTTATAGAAGTATATTAAATGTATATTTGAATTTTTCTGCTATGAGAGGTTATTCAGAATGGCAGATATCTTCAGTGTAATCAGAAATTTCAAATGCAGTGCAAGACGTGATCGCGTGCCTCATTCAGTCCTTGCTCACGTCATTGCTGAGAGTGGTCAGGAGATAAAGCCACTGGAACCACAATTCTGTGACAAACTCTTGTGTGACCTTGGCCAAGTTTCTTAAGCTCTCTGCACCCCTGTTGTTTCATCTATAAAAATACTAACTTGGATTACATGATTGCTAAGGAGTCTTTCAGCTCTAAAAATCTATGAATCTGTCCCTATACTTGGACTTAATGTGTTTTGCACATGGACCACTCTTGAAAGCATCTAGCTTTTTTTTTTTCTCTTTTTTTCAACAAAGACTTTTTCAGGTGTTTCCTCCTCCTCCTTTCTACCCCACCCCTTTCCTCCTCCTTCCTTCTATTATGTAGAATTTGTAGAGATTCCAGGAAACCACTGCTTTCATGTTGGAAAAATAATAGGATTTCCATTTCTAAAATATGGTAATTGAGGTTCCAAGAGAGTAACTTCTTTGAGTAGGTTAAGACCAAACACAACAAAGTGAAAAGCAAAAGCTTAAGTTGGCCTCCAGTTTGAACTGAGTATCCTTCATTCCCTAGATTCTAAGATTCATTCCTTCTCCTGCTTTCACTAGCTTCATGCATGGTATCTCTTTCTACTTCTTCCCCAGCCAGAGTTCTAGAAGCCATCATAGAAGAGTGCTCTCTCTCCTATTTCATCCCCAGTCGTGAATCTTCTTCTCAATTAACATAACTAATAACTCATTCTTTCCATTCCAGTCCCATTTCCATGATCTTAGTTCAGGTTCTAATCTTTTTTTTTTTTTTTTGCTTAGATTATTCCAACTAACCTATTTTCTCATTCAGATCTCAGATCCCATCAATAAATTCTCCACTTCTCTGCCAGAGTAGGATATTCTGAAATTATGTACATTTTCTTACCAAATCTTCACTGATTGCCTCCTGTCTGCTTTACTTGATTTATTGATGTTTAGCCCTCCTCTTCCTGTCCCCTAACCCTCCTTGCTAGCACCTGCTGTCTGGCTTTCTCCTCCTGTTCCCACTATCTAGAATTAGCTTTCTTTTTTAAAATTTTTATTTATTTTTTTTAGTCATACATGACAGTAGAATGCAGTTTGATATATAATACATACATGGAATGTACATACATCAATCATATTGTCTGTTCTATTCTGCTGCCCTTCCTATCCTCCCTACTTCTCCCCTTCTCTCCCATCCTTTCTCTCTATCCAATCTAATGTGACACACTTTTTTTCTTTTTCTCATTACAACATCATATATGTAATCTGTGTAACAATGAGGTTCTCCTTCCATCTTCTGTGCAACTCCCCTTCTCCCTCTTTTTTCCCTCCCACCTCTCTTCCCTATTTAGTGGTAGTCTTCTTCTCATGCTCTTCCTCCCTATCCCATTTTGAGTCACCCCCCTTATATCAGAGAAGACATTTGGCATGTTTTTTAGGGATTGGCTGACTTCACTTAGCATGATCTGCT
The DNA here is from genome assembly GCF_052094955.1 of Ictidomys tridecemlineatus. Classification (NCBI taxonomy): domain Eukaryota; kingdom Metazoa; phylum Chordata; class Mammalia; order Rodentia; family Sciuridae; genus Ictidomys; species Ictidomys tridecemlineatus. The sequence goes on along the minus strand of NC_135482.1, from coordinate 38,676,379 downwards.
CTAATGCCATCCATTTGCCTGCAAATGCCATGATTTTATTATTTTTTAGTGCTGAGTAATATTCCATTGTGTATAAATGCCATGTTATTTTAATCCATTCATCTATTGAAGGGCATCTAGGTTGGTTCCACATTCTAGCTATTGTGAATTTTGCTGCTATGAACATTGATGTGGCTGTGTCCCTGTAGTATGCTCTTCTTAGGTCTTTTGGGTATAGTCCAAGAAGGGGAATAGCTGGGTCAAATGGTGGTTCCATTCCCAGCTTTCCAAGGAATCTCCATACTGCTTTCCAAATTGGCTGCACCAATTTGCAGTCCCACCAGCAATGTATGAGTGTACCTTTTTCCCACATCCTTGCTAGCACTTATTGTTGTTTGACTTCATAATGGCTGCCATTCTTATTGGAGTGAGATGGTATCTTAGAGTAGTTTTATTTTGCATTTCTCTGATTTCTGGAGATGGTGAGCAGTTTTTCATGTATTTGTTGATTGATTGTATATCCTCTTCTGAGAAGTGTCTGTTCAAGTCCTTGGCCCATTTGTTGATTGGGTTATTTGCTTTTTTGTTGTTTAACTTTTTAAGTTCTTTGTACACTCTAGAGATTAGAGCTCTAGATGTGATGTTTGAGGGGTAAAAATTTGTTCCCAGGGTGTAGGCTCCCTATTTACCTCTCTTATTATTTTCCTTGCTGAGAAAAAAACTTTTTAGTTTGAATTCGTCCCATTTATTGATTCTTGGTTTTAACTCTTGTGCTATAGGTGTCTTATTAAGAAATTTGGGGCCTGCCCCCACGTGATGAAGATTAGGACCAACTTTATCTTCTATAAGACACAGAGTCTCTGGTCTGATTCCTAGCTCCTTGATCCATTAGAATAGCTTTCTTTACCACAGATGCCCTATTTCTGCTAGGTAAGTACTTGCTAACCATGCAAGGTTCAGCAAGTCTGTGTTCAACAGATTCCGCCCCTGTGGGGCTTATCTTATGGTTACAGGGATGGGGTCTTCCAAGAAACTGAGACTAATAGGGGTTACACAGATGAAGATGGTGGCAACAGGAGGTTAAGAGAATTCATTCTATAAAATGGGCCCACTCAGCTGACTCCCACATGCTGTCTTTTCCAAGAAACAGTTTACCTGCAGCTCTGCCTGGCTTAGGTGGATAGGAAGTCACATTCCTCAGCAAACTGCCTGTTATCTGTAGGAGAGATGCAGGCCCAAGATAATGACTATGGGAGGAACCCAGGAGACTTCTGTGATCAAATCCTGAAACTCAGAGAGATAAGGAACATTCTTCCTAACAATAAAATCTGTAAGAATGTATGGTTAAGAATCCAATTAGAGGCTGGGGATGTGGCTCAAGCTGTAGCGTGCTCGCCTGGCATGCGTGCAGCCCGGGTTCGATCCTCAGCACCACATACAAACAAAGATGTTGTGTCTGCCAAAAACTAAAAAATAAATATTGGGCTGGGGATGTGGCTCTAGCAGTAGCGCGCTCGCCTGGCATGTGTGCGGCCTGGGTTCGATCCTCAGCACCACATACCAACAAAGATGTTGTGTCCGCCGAGAACTAAAAAATAAATATTAAAAAAAAAATTCTCTTCCTCTCTCTCTCTCCTCTCTCACTCTCTCTTAAAAAAAAAAAAAAGAATCCAATTAGAACTAGATTCTAATAACTTAGAATCTAGTTGACCATGAGTTGCCATGGTAGTGGGCACTAGAAAGTTTGATGTCACCCATCACTCAAAAGTCAGAAGCAGACCTACTTGGGACTCTCTGGAAACTTCTCTGTGATCCCCAATGAAACTGGAGTGCAGAGGAAAAGCACTGTCTCTCCTTTCTGAGAGGACCCACTCTATCTCTTGAGAATGTCCCCTTTCCCTTTTCCTATCCCTTCAATAAACTCATGCCTGTTACTCTGAGTGACATGTCTGAACTCTTTCTGACTTGATTGCAAGAATTGAGATTTGAAGGGTGGGTCTTCTGCCTCAGTTTCCTGGAAGGCCCTAGCTCTCTACCAAGATAACATGGATATTTTTCTTGCACTATTGGCACAGATTCTATGATAAAATTCAATGGGCTTAGCTCTTAATTCTGGAGAAACTTGAGTATTTCAAACATATTGTCTTATTTAATCCCCACAGCTTTCCTATGCCGTAGGTGGTGTCATTATTTATTTATTAATCCTATTTTACAAATGGGGACCCAGTATTTCATAAAAGGTAATAATTGTCCCGTGGTTCACTTCAGGCATGTGGCAGAGCTTGTCCCTCCTAATATCTGTATGTACTACTCTAAAAGACTCCTAAATATTCACCATCTTATATTCTTTCATTGGTATCTATTAATATTCCACCCCTATCCTATATGCTGCAACCAGATTCTTTCAATTCCTCTAAATTTTCTTTTAAAAAAATCTCTGGACCATCTGCTTCTCATTCTGCTTGAAATTCTTTATCCTCCTACATGCAGCAAGTATAAGTCTCAGCTCACAAACTCAGGTGGGCAAGAAATAAAATAATCTTAGTTTCATAACTCAATTTAATTTCTATTTTAACCAACATTTCATAAGGCTGACGGAAAATTAATCTGTAGCTTTTTTAAGGCTCCATTTTACACCCACCTGTCACGTTGCAGAAATACCATGGTGGGCTCAGGCATTGGATGTGAGTCATGGTGGCCAGGAGAATAGAGCTTGAGGACCCCAGGGTTCTTCTGCTGTGCTCTGAAATTCATTGTCACTGTCATGCATGCTTTCCAGGGATTGCCATCCCAGGTAATTATTAAGCAGGCAGGGATACTAAGCAGCCTGTTCTTGAAGGACATGCCATTTCTTTTTGGAAAACTTTGGTATAAGGACTCTTTGATATCTTTGCTGAAACTTCCTTCTATTGTGTAGCAGCAGCCTGAGGCACTTCCAGTCAGGACCTTTCTTCCCTCTCTCCTCCACAAAGGTTAGGTTTATATTATAATCTGGAGATAATCACAACATTTAAAGTTCCATCCTATTTTTTTCTCATAGGTATTTCCTTAAAGTCTTTGCACATTTAATCTTGTCTTGGTGTCTGTTTCTAAGAAAACCCACACTAATCCATGGGGGATTTGTTAGCAGGTCATTTCCTCCTACCCTTACTTCTAAGAGGCATGGTGTCTTTCAAATCTGCTGTCTGGGCTGACTCATTCCATTCATTCCAGTGCAAGAATTCCCTGAGAGGCTTCCTGTGGTCCCAGGTGCCTGGTGACCTCAGGCAGCTAAACATTTTTTTAGGTTTTACTGATATCAAACTGTCCCCACCCAGATACCAAAGTAGCCTATCTTCACTGAGCTTACTCCAGAGGAAAGATGTAGACAATAATGAATAAATAAGTAAAATATTCTATCTTTTTTTTTAAAATGCATCTGTTCTTTTTAGTTATACATGACAGTAGAATCCATTTTGATATATTTATACAAGTTTCCTTTAGGAAAACAATAGAAATATAATAAAAATAATTCTGCAACATTACCTTAAAATCAAGAGAAGTCATATTTTGCTTAAGATTTGAAAAAGAAGGGATAATTATTTCTTAATATCTTCTAAGATGTAGTTAAATTATATTTTCTAGATTATTATATTAGTGAAGAAAAATACTGAATTTGAGATTGGGGTATGTTCAGATGCACGGATTCTTTTCTAGCTATTAATAAAATCTTGGGCAATTAGGTAAAAACATTCTAAGATCTTTCCCTCACATTTGCATTTAACTAGAGTTTTCAAGATCTTTTTATTTCTAATAGTGCCTGAGTCAAGACTAGTCTTCCCACTGGCTTTTAATGTAGACAGTGATCTAGCCAACTATCTATGTAAAACCATATTCTTTTCACATTAGCTTTTGTATTTTTCAGAGCCCAATACAATAAACTCAGATCTGGTCTTTGAGTAGGGCCTCATTTTCCTCTAGGATGTGTGACCTTGGTAAAATTTTCAACTTCTTTTTGCTACAAAATGAAAATAACAGCCCTTTGCATGGCTGTCTATGAGAATGGAGAGACTACATATTCAATACTCAGTACAAATGAACTAGATGCTAAATAATTCTGTTTCTTATTATTTTGATGTATATTTACTCCTCACAATCTTCATGAATTATTTCTAATTTCACAAATTAGAAAACTGAAGCACAAAGAGCTCAATTTGCTCAGCTATCAAGTAGCAGAGTTGGTAAGAGTATTACTCAAGAACGTAGACTCTGATCTGTTTTTTCTATAATTTATTTTCTTCATGTGGTCATCTATATAAGAAACCACTTATGAGTTTCCCATATACACAAGTATGTACATGTTAAATTTATTAAAATAGATATCGTCATGTATTTTGGGTATGTAAATTGGTAAACACATTAGATTACTAATAGTTTTTTTTGTACCTAAAGCTTAAAAATAGAAGTTTTTAAAAGCAAAAAGTGGTTTAAAGGTCATTTGTTCACATATATTCTTTGATGAATGAGGAAGAAACTAGTGACATTAACACATACTGGATATCTTAGTAAATTTACTTTAGTATAGACATATTCAATTAAGCATTACCCTCTTGAAACTCATTGTTATATGTAAATAAATTTAATATTAAGTATAACAATAATAGTTTAAATTATAGACATAGTAGAACACATAATTATATAAATACATAAGTGAAAAACTTAGAATTTATGGGAAATGTGCCTCTTACTAGGTAGGTAATATTAGAAAAGTTATTTAATTCCTGAGCCTCACATTTCTCATCTGGGGAATAAGAGTAATATTAAGACTTGTGAAGATTAAATGAGATAATGTATGGTGCCTGAGTATGTACAAATATTTAATGATTATTTTGATTTGAAATATAATAATTGTCATGATTATTATTAGAGTGGACTTTCTGTCCTCTGACCTCATGTCACTTGACCTCATAGACTTTGTTTCTTTTGATGTGTTTATTATCAGTGTGGAAGTACCTAAATATGTATGAATTAGGGAATTACTGAATTAAGGAAATAGGACTATTCTTTCATCAAAATGAATAATTTAGAAATTACTTCTTTGGAAGAGAAATACTGTGTCAGTTAGCTTTTGCTGCATTAATTAGCAAATTGTGCAGTGGCTCAGCTGACATGGCTCTTTCTGATCTATGTGTTTTGGCTCCATTCATGAATTTCCAGTCAGCTGACTGGCTTCTAATGACATGCTCACATGTCTGGTAGTTTGTACTGACTCTCACATGGGCCACTTGTCTATGGCTTAAGTCTGAGCAGCAAGAGAGAGGACATATTCCAATGTTCAAGTGCCATTAAGGCATCTGCTTTCATAGTATTTGCTAATTTTCCATTGTGAAAGCAAAGTATAGGTGCTATAGTTTGGATGTTTAACACCCCACAAAGGCTCGTGAGCTAAAGGTTTGCTACCCAAGATTGTGCTTTGGGATATGATAGACTCTTTGGATGGTAGGGTTTTATGGGAGGCCTTTAGGTCTTTGAGGATCATATCCCCCAAAAGGGATTGTGAAACCCTGGCCCATTCTCTCTGTTTGCTGGCTTAAGATGTGACCTCTCAATCTGACACATGGATCCTTCATGATATGCTGCCCTCACTAAATGTAGATCAGTGGGGCCACCCAGTCTTGGACTTGCGCCTCCAATGCTGTAAGCCAAAATAAACCTTTTTTCACATTATAAGCTGCCTCTGTGGAATATTTTGTTGTAATAATATGAACCTTGCCAATACAATGGGAATGGTTATGTGAGAGGAAGTGTGGATAATAGGAGACATGACTTATTGGGGTACTTCATTATATCATTTTTGAGCCTCCTTTGCTTTACTGAATCTTATGTGAAGTATGTTAATACATTTTCCTGCTTATGAAGTAAGGTGGGCATAGCATGAAACCTGATTTTAAAGATTTTAATCTATAGGATCCCTTATTAAGAATTATTGTCTAATTCTAACTTTTATGTCAAAATATAACTGAACTAAACTTTATTAGGTATGACTGGCAATAAATACTAAGAAGGTTTATTCTTTCCCTGCTGTTGCTAATGTGAATTGATGATGGCTATTGTGAACTTTAAATGAGCTTTTAATGTGGGTCACACACTGTTCTAAGATCTTGATGTGCTATCTATTTTATTCTTACCATACTCTGTCTTTTTTTTTAAGTCAAAAAGGAAAAAAAAAAAGATGTTCTAAGAGGCCAGAGAACTTTCTCAGGGCCATAAATTAGCATATGGTAGATTTATAATTGACGAATGTTGATATGTGTATATTTTACTATATGTACATATATTAAATATTAAAGGAATGTATACAACCATGATCTTTTATGTTATTAGTTATAATGTATTAATTTTATGATTATCTCAATCTCAACAATGATCTGAGTGAATGCTGGGAGTCTATGACCAAAGAATTACTGATACAGTTTATGTTCTAAAATAAAGGCACAATTTTTAACATATCCACTTGCTTTTATAGAGGCATAACAGTTAAAACATGTCAAAATATAGGTAAACAGCAGTTTAATGATAATAGACTTGTATGCTAGTGGAACACCAACAGTGGAGTTGTAAAATACCTACAGAGGCCTTGAGCTTTGCAGCCCCTGTGAAGATGCAATTCAGCTTGCTAAGCATAGGTAAAGGCCAAAAAGCAGAAAGAGACAGCATATTTATGGGTGAGCTTTAAAAATGAAACTCTTCTTAATGCAGAAATGGAACATGGGACTCAGCTCCCAAAGCTAATAATCTAAGGTATTCACCTCTACAAATCACTCTAACTTTGGTCTGACTATCATAGAAAAGTATTTTCTCTTTAAATACTTTCACACTCTTTAAGTGTGAAGTAAATGGATTCTAATGATTGCACAATGACTCGTTGTTCTTAAAATTCATTGCCTTGATTTGGGCCTTAATTTTCTAAGAAATGCTAACAAAAGAGAATATATGTTTCTCTTGTGTGTTTTAAAGTACAATAAGTACTACAGTGGTCTACAATTTATTATTTCACTTAGAAGTAATTATGTGACAGTACTTTTACAACACACATTGGGATCTGTAGAATTGATCCATACTTATAAATTTCTACCAGAATGAGTGGAGAATTAGTTGGGGAAATATTTGTAAGATGCACCTTTGAGTGGATACAGATTTGGGAGAAAAACAAGTCAATGGAAAATGACTCACTTCTTTCGGTTCTCTTTATGAAAAATAGATGCTAGTCGTGATTACATTTTTCTTTACTCTCAAATTCTTTTTATTCCTCTAGGACTTCCCACATCCTGTATCCCTATTGAGAACGTGACATTTATTCAGAGAGGATTCTAAGATTTTGTTAAAGAGGCAATCATGGAAAAGCATGACAACCATCTTTTCTCACTAGAACTCACCTACTGTGTGTGTTTGTATGTTTGCTTTACCTACCTGATCATTAGTTTAAAAACATTTTTTTAAAAATCCAGATTGACTTTGTATACAATACTTAATCTCACAATCGTAGTTGCCACAAAAAAGCTGCTTTGATCTTGGTAACCTACCCAAAGTGTGATGGTGAGGTTTCAGTGACCTATTTCTGATATGTATTTATGATCAGAGCCTGGCAGAGTGGCTGTCACATAGAAATTGTTCAGTTAGTTTCTATTCCCATTTTCTTTTATCCCATACTATATTAACATACTGTTTTCTTGACAAACCTCAAACCTCAACTGAGTATACTTTTTAATATGCAATGGGTCTTTAAAAATAATTATTATAAGCCAGGTGTGGTGGTGCATGCCTATGATCCCAGCAGCCAAGGCAGGAGGATCTTGAGTTCAAAGCCAGCTTCAGTGAAAGCAAGGCACTAAGCAACTCAGTGAGATCTTATCTCTAAATAAAATACAGAACAGCGTTGGGGATATGGCTCAGTGTTCAAGTGCCTCTGAATTCCCCAGTATTTCCCCCAAATAATTATTAAATAAATTTGTATTTTTTCTCCTACTGTTTTTTTTAAATTTATATTTAACAGTGGAATGCATTACAATTCTTAGTACATATATAGAGCACAATTTTTCATATCTCTGGCTGTAAACAAAGCACAGGTATGAAAACATGAATTGGCCCATTTATTGATTGGGTTATTTGTTTTTTTTTTTGGTATTTAGCTTTTTGAGTTCTTTATATACCCTAGAGATTAGCGCTCTATCTGATGTGTAAGGGGTAAAGATTTTCTCCCAAGATGTAGGCTCTCTAGTCACCTCACAGATTGTTTCTTTTGCTGAGAAGAAACTTTTTAGTTTGATTCCATCCCATTTATTGATTCTTGATTTTAATTCTTGCACCACAGAAGTCTTTTTAAGGAAGTTGGGGCCTAATCCCACATGATGGAGATTGGGGCCTACTTTTTCTTCTTTAGATGCAAGGTCTCTGGTTTTATTCCTAAGTCCTTGATCCACTTTGAGTTGAGTTTTGTGCATGGTGAGAGATAGGGGTTTAATTTCATTTTGTTGCATATGGATTTCCAGTTTTTCCAGCAGCATTTGTCGAAGAGGCTAACTTTTCTGCAATGCATGTTTTTGGCACCTTTGTCTAATATAAGATAATTGCAATTTTGTGAATTAGTCTCTGTGCCCTCTATTCTGTTCTACTGGTCTACCAGTCTGTTTCGGTATCAGTTCCTATTGTTTTAAATCCACAAATTCATTTTCTTCTCTCTCACACATATATTAGTGAGAGCTGGGTGTTTTGTTTTTCCCTTGATTTCAGAATTTCCGGAATTACCTGTTTTGATAGTCTCTACTTTCAAATAGTGATTTTTCAGAGGTGTACTAAGCAATGCTATTTCATTTTCATTCTCTCTTTGGTGAATAAAAGTAGAACTTGGAATATTTTTATCACATGAAGACTGAAAAACTAGGTATTTTCCATTTAAATTGGAAATCTTGGTATATAAAATTTAAATTTTTCCTTCCTGAATTTTGTTCTTACATGGTATCCTGGATTTCTTGCTGTAATTCATCCTCAATAGTTCAGTTTATTGCCTGGAAAAACTAGGACATCTGCCCTTAGTGTCCTAGCTACCTGGTTCCCAATGCTTCCCCTCTAACTCCCTTAGCACATAGGAGACATTCTCTTCACTCTTTAATGATTCTAAATAAAATGGATTTTAGCTTCCTTTTCAGTTAACAAGCTAGAGAATGAGAGATTCCACAACTTATGTTTCTCTATTCTTTGCAGCCTATTTGCATACAGTTGCTGTTGACTTAGTTGATGGATGAATGAAGGAATGAATCCTTTGGTTTTTCTGAAGCCCCACTTTGAACATTGTTGAGTTATTCAGATATATATAATAATTGGTTAAACCATTAGTTTAAAGAAATCATATTTTAAAAGGAGCCTTTGGCATGAAATTATTTGCATAAATATAAGTATATAAGGAATGATTCTAGCCCAGTGGGCTCATTATATATTTTGATGATAACCACCAAATGCTAGCCCCTTTTCTGCCATTCTTCCCTTTCACAAAATAGCCTAGATGTTCAAGGGTTACTAGGCAGGAATCAGTTAAAAAGAGATTAATAACTTTCTAAAGCAAGTGCAATTAATCTTTGCTCTATAATTGACTAGGAAAGCCAAGCATAAAGAGATTTGAGAAGTTAGATGTATCAGGAATATGATATTAAATTAATTGTATGGTTTACATTTAGAGCTCAGCCAAGGTTATCTGTGATTTTCATGAAGGAAAGAAAAAAATGAAGAAATATGTTTGCTATTACTCATAGGAAGTCAGAAGGAAAACAGAACTCACCCCAGAGAGATTCAAGTAATTATTTTCTAGAAAGTGATTCTAGAGTAATGTAAATTTTATTTTAAATGGACTACATTAATGAAATCAAAACAACTATTAAAACCACACTCTTCTTGCACCTAATACTTTTCAAACTCAAGATAATTTAGAAGGGTATGTCAATTATCTGACATCCAATATTCTATAACTTCTCAATAACTAAAATAGCATTGCTTTGTTTTCTTTCTACTATTTTTGTTGTTGCTGCTGTTTGTTGTTTTTAGTCAAAGAATCTGAGGAATAAGTTACTATATTTCTTGATTTTTAGTATGTAAAAAAACTCAGAAAAAAATCTTTGTTATTGTATGTTGTTTATTCTTTATATTTGAACTTTACCCTTTAAATTGGGTTAAATTGCTTATTTCCATTTTATAGCAAAATCACTGTGGTGTGGCTTTTTCCATGGTGAATTACAAATCAGTTTGGCTTTAGTGTTTGGCAGATTAGTTGATTGGTGTATCGGATCTGTCTTTGGTTGGGTTCCTGGTTGCTCCAGTGCAGCAAAACTTGATTTGCCAGATATTTTTACTGGCTTGTCACTTTTGCTGTTGTAAAAGTATACAATCAAAGATGTATTAAAACCAGATTCTCAACTGTGTGACTATTCATAGTATTTTGCTCAGGATTGTTCTTGGTTTTGCCTTATTTTTCAGTTTAATTTCAAATTCTATAGGTCAATTATTCTGGACTTAGGCGTTTGACACATTTTTATAAGACCTACTATATGTTTTATGCTAATAATCTAATCTTTCATTAGTGAATTGGCTTAAATTGACATTGCAAGATTTCATTAGTAAACTGGCAACTGTTTTAGAATTTGAAACTATTTTAAAATTTAGGGCAATCTTTCGGAAAAACAAGGATTGAATACATTTTCCTTTTTAAGATTAAATACATTTTAGAAATTCTAATTACAATAGAACTAAGACATTTCAGTTAAAATGCCAGCAAATGTGTTCCTTATTAAGATGTTTCATTCAATAATGCTTTCTTTTTTTATTTTTTTAAACAAATATTTCTTCCTAGCCACTGTAAACAAAAGTAAGCAAAGATTTAAACTAAGTTTTTTAAGCTACTTATGTTTTCTTTTTATCAAATTAACTTTATAGTTTTGTAATTAAAAAATACATGTTTTGTAAAATGTGTAAAGACTGATGAAATGAAACAAACAACCATAAAATCAAAGTCCCCTGATATGATATATGAGACAGATTTTGGAGGTGTAAATTTCACCTTTTAATTAAAAATATTTCTCTAAAAGTGATTAATTATACACAATAGAAAGATTTCTAAAACTTCAAAAATAAAAATGCTATTTATTATTATTATAATTTTTAAGAACTGTTGACAATTCGCTTAGTACATATATGGCACATTTTATCCCTTGGTCCATTGATGGAACTTTGGTCTGTGCTACAGTTTGAATCTGAAATGTCCCTCTAAGATGCCTGTGTGTTAACGGCTTGGTCTCTACTTTGGCCATAACTAGAAGTGGTGAAACGTTAAAGAGGTGGGCCTAATGAGAGTTTTTTGTTTGTTTTTGGTCATTGAGGGCAGGACCTCATTCTCTTCTCTTTTTTTTTTACTTCCTGGTCATGAAGTAAACAGTTTGGCTTTGCCATGCTCTCTCCACTATATTATCTTATTTTTCCATATGCCCAAAAGCAATGGGGCTGATGGATTTTGAACTGGAACCTCTGAAACCAAATTGCATTTGCTTTAGAAAGTTATTAATCTCTTTTTAACTGATTCCTGCCTAGTAACCCTTGAACATCTAGGCTATTTTGTGAAAGGGAAGAATGGCAGAAAAGGGGCTAGCATTTGGTGGTTATCATCAAAATATATAATGAGCCCAAATAAAGCACTTTCTTCTCTAAGTTGATCATCTCAGGTGTTATAGTAGCACAAAACAGATCAACACAGTCTGTTTCCACATTTTGGCTATTGAGCATAGACAGTGCTGCCATGAACATGCAAAAAAATGTATTTTTTTCCAGGGGGGGTGGAGGTTGGGTACCAGGGATTAAACTCAGGGGCACTCAACTACTGAGCCACATCCCCACCCTTATTTTGTATTTTATTTAGAGACAGGGTCTCCCTGAGTTGCTTAGAGCCCCTGTAAATTGCTGAGGCTGGCTTTGAACTCTAAATCCTCCTGCCTCAGCCTCCCAAGATGCTGGGATTATAGGAGTATGCCACCAAGCCTGGAAAATGTATTTGTTTGAGTACCTTGGTTCTTTTGTGTATAGGTTCGAGGTGGAATTGCTGGATCATATTTTTATTACATCGTGGTTTTAGAGAAAAATTATGAGCTAATATTTATTTGCTAGTACAAGAGATCATTTTGTGAATATTAAATCCATACTCAGTTAAATATTGGCATTAATGGAAAACTTATTTTTCAGTTTATGATTTATTTATAAACATGTCCCATTATAATAACTTTCTTCTGTGCATAAGAAGTCTACTTATTTGGATTTATTGCTTATTAATTTTATTATCTTAATAAACCAAATTAATCCCTTATTAAGATGATTTTTGACTTTAAAGATACTGATTGATTGTATCACCAGCCCTATTTTGTCATCACATTTTTATTTACCTTCAACCATGACATTTCTTCATCATATTTAGCAAAATATAGTTGGTAAGCATAAACATAGACAATTTATTCTGTTCTTGTTTGATTAATTCATTCCATAAGATGTTCTCTAAGTTTTTGTTATGCTCTCTCATTGCCTGTACTTTGAAATAGCAGGCATTTATCTTCTTGCTAAAATCCATGTAATTCAGATTCTTTTATTGGAATGAATTTACCTTTATGTTCTATTAATTCAACTTACCTTATATTTTCCTTGGATGGAAAGTATCTAGGAATTCCATCCTGAAGGTAATGGAGCCAACCAATTAATGAAACATGTAGATAAATAAGGGATTTATTTATCTCTTAATTAAGGAATGCAATGTTATTTAGTTAGAAACTTTAATTTTTTTCCTTTCAGCTTTCATGATCATTTCAGAGATTTAGACACAATGAAAGATTAAGGATTTTATTTCTAGAGGGATAAGAGTTTTCACATTGGATCATTAAGCAAAATATTAACACAGATAGTCACTAAATAAAGAGCCACGAACTCTTCCAGGTTCTGGGGTTAATTTTAGTTCACCTGTTACTAGGCAGAGTTTACATATAATCAAGGAGATGGTGTGCCACAGACATTTGTTCTATCTTCAAACATTGATTGCTCCTTTTTTTTTTTTTTTTTTTTCCTGAGAGCATACTCATCTTACTTTGGAGAATCATCCATATAATCAGTTGGATACTAACTTGTGAGCAATATATATGAAGATGCTCTTGGGCTGTGTGTGTAGCTTACTCAGAACTAGAGCCTGTACTTAACATGCACAAAGTCTTGGGTTCAATTTCTGGCATTTGATAGGGGTGGGGATAAGGCATTTTAACTTTCCTGGCTGACAGGTAGCAATGTCAACTAAGTTCCCTAAATTGAATTGCTTTTCCAGGAATGTAATCCTTAAGCAGAATAACAAATAAATCTGGAATTGCTCTTGGAAGATCCTGGAGAAATTGCCTATTAGTTCCTAGCACCTTGATCACCAGATTTGATTGATTTAGGCATTCCTGCAGTTCTGTGTTCACCTCTGAGCTCTTCTTCTGCTGATTATACTTAATACTTAGAGAAACTATTTGAAATATTAAAGCTATTTCACCAAAAAAATAGCCTGGGTTAAAATAGAATCTGTCAAAATAAAATGATTTAGATGAAACAGAATAAATCTTTATTTAAAAGATATTTCATCAGAAGACAGAGAATCAGAACTGTTAGCAACCACAGCATATTAGACTGGTTCATATGACTAATAGTAAGCACTCAAAAATTAGAATCTGCTGCTAATCCAGAATATTTTGTTGAGGGCTGGCAAACTCTTAACGTTAATGTTTTCATTTATTTCAATAATATTTTTCTTGTATCATACACACACACACACACACACACACACACACACACACACACACACACATCTGAATGATTCTCAGAAGTAAAGCCTCTTTCTCTTCCCTTTGTAACACATTACAAAACAGAGATACATAGATCAGTAGCTTTAGGATCTGGTTAGGAAGGCAAATTCTCAGAATTCTCAAACTCTTTTACCCTAGTTATTTCAGAGACTCTGGAATTGGGGGCCCAGCTCTCTGTTTTGGCAAGCCCTTTAGACAATTCTGGGGTGCAAGAACATTAAAGAACCACCAATATAATATCCTGTCAGAGGTTGTCAGACAACTGTAATCCTGTAGAAGAGGTAATGTATCAGTGCTCAGAGGACCCATGGCCCTTCCTATATGAAGAGAAACTGAGGCAAGAAGGACATTCCTAACGTCTCCTCACATGTCCTGCCCTATGAAAGATTTCTTAGACTTTTGGGAAGATGTGGTCTTCAAACAGACCATCTGCTTTTTCTGCTGTGGTCTGACATTGAACTCTATTTCCACCAAAACCCTACACCATGCAAATTAAAAGAGAAATAAATAAATCAACACCAAAGCAATGGAGATCTTTATTTGATATTTTACACCAAGAAAACAACAACAAGTTGAGGGGTTGAATTCAAAGGGAATGACTGGGTTAGAGCCAATGAAAATAACTGATGTGGTAAGCAGAAGCAGTTAGAGGAAGAGGGGAAAAAATCCTTTGAAAGGACTGTGAAGAAGCAGTTTGTAAAACGAGACACTGAATCCTCAATAGCACATGCCTACTTTCCTCCTTAATTAGTCTGAAATTGCCCATTAGTGGATTTCACCTGTGAGTAAAAACCAATAACACCAAAAAGTGCCACATTGGCTATGCAACTTTAGAACACATTAAGATTGTTCTAAGCTTTTTTTTTTCCCTCCATGCTTTAAATAAAATTAAAAAAAATAAAAAACAAAAAATAAAATAAAATGTTGCTGGATACTGCAGCAAATCAGTGAGGCTGGGAACTTAGAATTTTGAGTGTGAGTCCTCAATTTCAGGAGAAGAGGAAAGATTTTTTTTTTCTTTTTCCCAAGATGTGCTGACTTTTCTGTAGTTTAAATTGACATTATCAACGGAGCGGTCCTTAAGTGCTGTCAGGAAGGGAATTGTCTTGACCATCATAGTGCAGTAGTATAGTGGATTTGGTGGAAAGCCCTGGGGGTGTAAGGACTAAACATTTCTTGAATTTTAGTCATTCTTTGTTAGTTTTAACTAAAAATCTTAGACTGAATAAGAAATTTTAAAAAGCAAACAATTTACAGATTATAATTTTAGTCAAAACTGATTATTTAGCTTAGTACAGTCTCTCTCTCTTCCCTCCCTCCGCACCCCCGCCTCTCTCTTTGTACCAGGGATTGAACCCAGGGGTGCTTGATCACTGAGACACATCCCCAGCCCTTTTAAATTTCTTATTTTGAGTCAGGGTCTCAGTAAGTTGCTTAGAGCCTCACGTAGTTGCTGAGTCTGGCTTTGAACCTGCAATTACTACAGTCTCTTAATGATGGGATTGCATTTACTCACATTGTTTTTATTGAAGCAAAAAGGATGTCCCCTGATCAGGAGGCTACTGGAGTGGGTGATGAGGTCATTACTTTAAATCCAAGTGGTGAAACTTGAATGCTTTGCCCTGAGAAGATACTGCTCTGCTATTACTAGAATTATAGCATATGCATTTTCAGGAGTATGTAGTAAATATTGACCTTTTCTTTTAAATATTTGGGCAGGCTAAGGGTCTCAACTATGATTAAATAGGTTAAATATAATGCATTGAAAAGTCCTGATATGACTCCTGATGCATGGCTTTCCAAATTATCATCTCCAGCAAGTTGTAGCTTTTAAAATTACATCATAGTCTCATATAATTATCACTTTATATTAAAACATCTTAGTTCTAATATAAAGTGTGGTCGTGGCTTACAGAGATGTCATAATTCATCAAATCTTTTTTCCCCTACATCTCATCTCCACATCCTTTCTAAACTGTACACTGTAATTTTTAGTTTGCCAAGTATGAACTATCAAAATGAGAACTTGGGTGTGGTACTTAGCAATTTTTGTATATATCAATATAAGTCACAAAGAAAACTAGATAATTTTCTTTTAACATTTTATGATATTTTGGAACTTATGCATGAGGGAAGGTGAGAAATTGAAATGGATTATGCTATGTGTTAAGCTGGTCTCATATATCAAATGACTTTAGAGAACAGAGAATTAAGAGCAGGAGTGTTAGGGAATATACGATAGAATTTCAAAGGCAGGAAGAAGCCTAATGGGAGAATAAATAAGAATGAATTGGTGGAAATTCATAGATAATTAAGTGCAAGGAATGCTAATGGGGAAATGAACTTCGTATTCACTGAAAGAAATTAAAATGAAGACTTAAAAAATACTAGAAACAAGATATCTAGAAACACAGACCATGATTCATACTGTTTATATATCATCTCATGTAATTATATTTTCACACTTGTTGGTCATCCTGTACATATGATCCATATATAAATAAGCATTTTAGCCCTGCAAGAGAAGCAGGTACATTTTTAGAAGAAATTTATGTCCTCCTGTTTCAAAGCATATACAATGGAAAATCATCATTTCTGCTTTTTGCACGAGGTTTATATTGGGTCTGTATTTCCAGATTGTCTTCAGCATGTTGGCATTTGATTTTTTGAGCTAATTACTCAGGACTATTCAGAAGTTCTTGATCTAATACAAGTACATATGGGAAATTAAGCAACCAGGTTGTGTCTGATAAGCACTGTTACAGACATCACTCACATGGTGCCTAACTATGGCTCCACAAGAGTTTAGCCATCCTGTGCCCCCCACATCCCTCTGCTCCTAGCAGGCTTTGAAAACCACTTATTCCATTTAACTCCATTTTTATTTCTTTTTATTTCCTTCCATCCCTTTAATTTTCCGTTTCCTAAGCCAGAAGAGGAGAAAAAATGAATTATATATCAATAGGTATATATGCAAAAAGTTATTTGAAATAAATAACAACATAGGTTTCGGGTTTTATGTTGCAGCTGAATTCTAAACATCTTTATAATCCCTAAACTATGGATGAGAAGTTTTACAGGGAGCATTTGGAACTACTAAAATTTCAGAGAGTAGAAAACTGCCATATATATGTGAACTCTAAATTTGCTTATTGACAAACTGAATGATGTACTTGCACAGCCAGTATTTTACCTACTACTAACAAACCATGGATATTTCTTTTTGTTTTAATTTCTTTATTCTCCTATCTAATCTGTTATGCTCTTCGTATCTTCTAGGTAGCTACTTATTGACCTGTAATCCTCATTTACTACATATACTTTGGTCATCAATTTATGGAAGGATTCTTGTAGTAGCTCAGATACTGAGAAAGAAATGGCACCAATAAAATGTAAATGGGGGGAGAAAGCCAGCAAGAAAGCTTTAAAGCTTATCTAAATGGAGCAGCCTATTTTAAGTTTGCCTGGAATTGCTGTACCCTCTTTAAGAATCACTAGTAATTTTACACTTTTATTGAATATTCTGTGACAGAATAATAAGCCTTGTTCTTTGCAAGAGATGCTTTGTTTAAATCAAATCCCCTGGAGAAAAATCCAAGAAGAAAAGCTGCTGAGCTTTCTTAATATAAAAAGTTTTGTTTCTTCTTTAATGTTTCCTTGATCACATTTCTTGTTGATTAAAATGCTTTACAACGTTTTTTCTAGTGAATCTGTCAAGAATGCACTGTGTGTACTTTTGTTACTGCAGAGGATAATGTTAACCTCACCTGAGGTTTCCCTAGCAAAGCCATTTCTCCTTTGAAAAGCTCCTAGTATTGCCAGATGTGCAATTAAATGGTCATTTCACCTTTATTCTAGTTTTTGTGGTATGTTATTTTGATCATTTTTTTTTGTTTACATATACTCTAGCTGTTGTGGTCACCATATGTTTGTGATCTATGGAAGCTCTTAAAACCCACTTGGTAGATGCAAGCTGGTAGAGGGAAAAAAATACATAATGCTGTCTCCCATTTATCTCATTTTAACTGTCAAAGGTAAAGTCAGATGAATAAATGTGTTCTGCAGTGCCTCTCAGCTGTCCAGAAATCTTTTTTGTGTAGTTCTTCCAACTGCACAAAGAAAGAAGCCTACATCTGTCAGAGTTGATCTTTCCACTAGTAGCCTTGGGCTGTGGAGATGGTATTTTGGAAGTTAGAGACAATAGAAACTGAGATATGATGAAATAAATATGTGTAAAAACTAATTTTTTGTGAGAGGATAGGGGAAAAGAAGGAGGGAAGGACTTTATTTTTTCTTGATGAATATAAACAGAAAGAATTTAAGGAAAATGGAAGTTTAATAATTTCAATAATTTAAATTTTTAGTTGAATTTATTGTATAGTACCTACAGAAAGTCAAGCTACTGGGTAGCATTTGATATGTACTGTTACCAGTATCACTCACATGGTGCCCAAGTGTGGGTTCAGGGAAATCCCATGTACCTTGTTTCATGAGAATCTGGGATATGGACAGCAGAAAATTCAAACACACTATCATTACAGAAAGATTTGCAGAAATAAAACTTCTAGAATGAACATGCTTTCAGGCATCATTTTTAAAATGGTCCTATGAAAATGATATAGTCTCTAATGAGTAGTTTAGTGTTTAATAGGAAACAGGGAAATTGACTTTATGGGAGAGGAGTACATCCCATCCCATTAGAATTACAAAACTTTCCATTTGCGTTTATTCAAAAGTTGTTTTGTTTTATTTTGTTTTGTTTGCCTGTTTTTTGTCAGAAAGTGTGGAAAGTTGGCAGTGAGTTCCCAGGGACTTAGATGTGATTGCTCACATCCTTTGTTTTCAGGGACCTCATGTAAAAGTTCACACTTCTGTTGGGGAGATCTGGAGTAGATCAGTGCATTTACAAGAATCCAGCTGAGGAGCTGATGGCCTCCATCAGAAGATATTAAGAGGGGAGGAGACAGCACATCCCTTCCATCTTTTACCCCCTTGTCTTTCATGCTATCAGCATTTAAAGGAAGATTTTTTTTTAATTCCAGGGACTTTATTTTTCTTATGATAAAGAATATAAAAGAAGCATATTTATTAGTAAGCCAAGTTCAATTAATGGAAAACAACATTTTAAATTAGCTAATTTCTTTGATTCTGTGGTAATAGGTACTTTGTTATAGTTCACATGCAATATCCATTATGCATGTTGTTGATAGTTTTCAGCCCATACATTTTCAGCAAATTTAATGTACTTTATTCTATTTTATTTTGGCTTCCAATTTTCTCTATATTTTGAAAATGCTTCACAGGCATTCCCAGTGGCTGAGAATATTTGTCAGTGATGGTGGAATTGATGGATTCCACTTGTTGGCTAATGAAGAAATTGGTGAGAAGAACTGCATCTATTGGTGCAATAGATGTTCCTGGGAATTCATTTATAAAACTAGTAGGAACTTTATAAGATTTTTGGTTTTTCTCCCTTGCTAAGCCACTTTTTTCCCTTTATATCTGAAATGAATATTAACATAGCTATGAAATAAATATGCTACTCCTCCTGAAAATATAAGAGTTAAATGATAATGAGAATTTTAAGCTGAGGGTCCTAAGAATGAAACTTCTTCTTTAGAAGAAAATCTCATGTATCACCAGCTGCTTAATTGCAGGTTATCAGCAATTTTTAAAAAATCCTCAAGTCTTTTAAGTTTGTGTATTCTTTGTAATTCATTAAAAATGTGATTCGTGGATAGAGAAAAGTAAAGTAAAATTTCAGATGCCAAAATTAATTATCCATTTTTTTCTACTCTTGCCTTGCCCTCTAAATATTATGAATATTTTATGGAAGCATTGTGAGAAGAATAAGAAACAGAATGTTTGTGAAAATATTTAGCAAGTGTGTGTGTTGGGGAGGGGGCATGGGTGGGACGGTGTGAGGTGAAGAAAGCAAAACATCTTAGTCTTAGCCTAAATTTTCAACTTTGTCAAATTAGAAACTCCTTATATAAGTTTTACGTTGGTAATGATAAAAGTCCAGAATGAAAAGTCATATTGGCAGGTATCTATCATGATTTTTCAACATTATGTTTTGTCAGTCTGCTGTTCTCATGGTCCAAACACTGAAAACAGGAAAGAGGAAGATATTTTAGGACAACATATGTGTGGTTTATAAAACCAGTAAGCAAGGGATATATAAGAAAGAAAGGCGGCAGTTTCTGATGTTGTCGGAAATCATTCTTCCATTGTGAAATTTCAAGAAAAGGAACCCTTGAGACTTAGATAATACAGAAGCAGAGGGATTGTATACCTGGAAATCAACATTTCAGTAGGAAATGTTGATTTTTTTGCCTAGCCAAAGAAAATGGATGGTGAGGTCAGTAGAGGAATAAAACATCAGTAAAAGGAAATATATGAAGAAAACTCTGCTGGCAGAAGCAGATAAAAAGGAAAAAGAAATTTTAAAGTGTTCATTAACTCATTTCAAGTGCATATTTAAAGGTTGCATCTTTAATGATAGGTTTTGTATGTCTTTCTAAGTCAAATAAATTCTGATACCTGTCATTGTGTGATTAAAACAGAATATCACAGACTTTGCATTTTGTAAGAGCAGAAACTTATCGGAGGCGGGGAAGTCCAAGGTTAAGGCCCTGGTATCTGGTGATGACCTTCTTGCTACATCCTCACATCCTGGAAATCTGAAGGGTGAGGAATGGATGAGCACAGTTCAACAAGCCTGTTAGTAAGGGAACCTGATAGGATTCACAAGGCCAGAGCCCTCATGACTCCAATACCACCTGCCCAAAGTCCACCCCTCCCCAGTAATGTTACACTGGGAATTAAGTTTCACTGTGTAATTGGGAGGGAGCAAATACTTTCAAACCATGATGCTATCTGGTAGAGAAACATGGTTTCCTAGTTACTGGTCTCATTTTTTTTTTTCTGGGCTGTTGAGATCAGGGGCATTGCATATGGCCAGGAAGATTGTGTACTCCACCACTGCAGAGAGGAGGACACTGGCTCACTGCAGAGGTGAAGGGCACTAGAATTGCAAGTGTTGTTCCTGAGTCATATTTTTCGTTCAGTGAATATTTTTTGTTGAACTCATAATGTGGATGTAATTTTATGTTGCTTTCTCATTAAATGCTGCAACAATGTTTATTTTGAGTGCTTTAATTATATTTTATTTATACTTAATGCAGACCAAGTAACTGAATAAAATACTCAAAATAAGAGAGTAACCATAAGGTTCCATGTTTTCCTTATTATACTTGCCAACTACCCATTCTTATGTTTTTAGTAGGCTGAATAATAGGGTTTCTTATTTAACCTGTCATTCATTATCCCTCTCTTTGTCTGTCTCTCTCCCTCTTTGTCTCATTTTCTCTCTCATACACATAAAAACACACATAGATATTTTGAAATAAACCAGAATTCCTAGCAAAATGTTGCAGAATCTGACAAAGGCAAATTTTGGAAGCTATTGATTATCTAAGTGCTGTTACTCCTGAGAGTTAATACATTTTCTGGAACTAAGAGAAATATTTCATGATCACTGTGTTTAATTTGACTCAAATTTGAGTTAAAATCATAGGTTGATTATGTTGCTATTCTGTGTTAAAATATTAAAATAAAGTCTAAAAAGAGAACTTTTGAAAGATTTCTTCTCAATTCCTGAAAGAAACCTGATGCACTGTCAAGATATGTGGCATAAAACAAGTGAGAGTCATCATTTGGATGATGAAAGCATAAGAGTGATGATTCTACATTAGGTCCTACAATACTAAAGATGAGCAAATTTGTTAACATCCTAAGTGATAGTCCCACAAATCTTTCACAAGTACAAGTTTATCCCTTTGTAATAATTTTTATTGAAACCTTTTAATGGTGATGCTTTTGTATGTCACCCCTTTTATTTTAGCCTATTTTTATTTCAAATACAGCTCAGAATAATAAAACTGACAAACAGGAAAAATAAGATACCTTTACAAAATAGGGTTTTATGTTATTACATCTAAGATTATTTGATCACATTTCTCAAGTCCAAACTGGCATAGCTTGGTTGAAGATGACTTTCAGTATTTAATAAGATAGTACATTTGTGGTCATATATGCAAACATGAATAGTTCCTTGAAATATAACTATTGTAAAGATGCATTGTTTCTTTTGGGTGTTTATTTGGACTATGAGTCTACTGTTTCATTGAGGCACAGAAACTTATCTTTAAGCCTATCCAAGTGATTTGCTTTAATAAAAGTAATTTTGCTTTAATAAGTAGTTTTCCATGTCCAAATGTGTATATTTTAACTCCTACAGTGGGGGCTGATGTCTTAAATGGCAGAGTCATAGCGTGCATCTCCACATCAAAACGTAATACATTTGCTTTTCATTAAACTTTTTGAGTAAGAGGCTCTCTGAATTTAATGAGTTTGTTTTGCTCAATTAACTATATCAGTAGCATATCCTAAGGAAGCCTATAAGATCACAAACGTATGCCATAGAAAACATACACACATTTTCACCTCTCCTCAAAGGGCCCTCATTTTAGTGGACATTGTATATGTTTCCAAAAGTCCCTGAACTGGTTTACTATTGGATCTTTTGTTCTCATCGTTTACTATATTTTAGCCAGTTATTATAACTTCCTACTCCTGCTTCAGTGCCACAAAAAGGTGTATCTTGGTTTATTGTTCCTTTAAATATAAGTCTAATAGTTCTTGATACTTCTAATTTTTCCCAAATATTTGGAAAAAAAAATGATGCCAGTGGGGATTTT
Organism: Ictidomys tridecemlineatus; assembly: GCF_052094955.1. Classification (NCBI taxonomy): domain Eukaryota; kingdom Metazoa; phylum Chordata; class Mammalia; order Rodentia; family Sciuridae; genus Ictidomys; species Ictidomys tridecemlineatus. The sequence continues at coordinate 38,653,749 of NC_135482.1, read as the reverse complement.
GGTGGGAAAAACTCTAATACAGACCTTAGAGTTTTAATTGTTTGAAGTCTGGTCTGGAGAATAGTCTTAATTCCATGTTCACTTCATTTTGTGTTATTTTTTGTTGCTTAAATTTCCTCATCGAATCTGAAGACAATCTAATCCAATCTACCAAACATTTTGCAATCTTTTGACACAAATTATATATTCTCTAGGGTTTTAGGAAAGTTTTTAGCTAGATGAAGGATGATAAAGAGTTGAAGTGTCTTGAGACTTAATATGAAACTTGCAACACCTAGTGTGTTTACAAAATGGATTGAAAAAGAACAGTTACAAATCTGACTCTTACATGCACGTAGCCATTATAAACTCATAGGAATTATGCATATAGCTTCCACCTTAAACGACTTTAAGCTAGATACAAGTATTAAACAACATTTTCAGACTTTGGGCATCAGAAATCACAAATCTATGTGCCCTGAAAGAAAAGTAGTCACAGAGAAGGTCTGCCATTTTGCTATCTTGCTTCCTGAAGGCAATATCCAGATTGCAGAGTAGGGATGGAGATGTCAAATAGAGTCAAGAAGTTGTACTGAATTTTATTTTATTTTTAAAATTTTTAGAAAAGATTTTGTCACTGGAAATTGAAACCAGAGGTACTATATCACTGAGCTACAACACCAGCCCCCACCTCCTTTTTATTGTGAAACAAAGTCACACTCAAGTGCTGAGGGTCTCACTAAGTTGTTGAGACTTGTCCAGAATTTGTGATCCTCCGGCCTTAGCCTTCTGAGTCACTGGGCTTACAGGTATGCATCACCACATCTGGTACTGAGCTGTAGAAATAGAAACCAAAAATCATGAAAGCCTAGAGGCCTAAATGTTTTGAGAGTATTGGAAGAGAAGGAAATGAAGGTTAGGGTCAGGTGGAGGAGAGAGAAAGAGAAAGAAAGAAACAGAATAGAGGGAAAGAGTGTGAAAGGTGGAGATGTGCAGAAGTGTTCACTTCCATCTTTGACAAACGATTTTTCCTATACACGCTAAGAGGAGACAAGCAAAGGCTGAGGAGAGAACCATTGGAAAGGAGGATGATAATTACTAGAGCTCATATTCCTTGCAGCAAGAGTGGGGAGATTATTTAATATGTTAGATGTTTGTTAAAGCATGATAGTTTATTTCTTTACCAGAGTTGTTAAATTAGCCTTGGACAAAGTGTATACCTTCTTTAATATAGTTTGTAAATAAATTCAAAAGAAGCTTAACTGCATTTCATTACAAAATCAAAGAGTTCTTGGAATCCAGTATAAACAGTATATAAACCCAAAATGCCTACATCCACTAAAATGTTAGCAGGTATATAAAAATGTAGTATAACATAACTCAGGAGAAAAAGTTCCATTAATAGAAACACACTTAAAAATGACCTTGGTGATTAAATTAATAAAGACATTAAAACAGTTATTATCAACATGTTCCATACATCCATGAAGGTAGAATAAAATATAAATATGATAATGAGAGAAATTATAGATATGAAAGGCACTCAAATGGAACTTCTGGAGATGAAAAATACCATATCTGAAGTGAAACTGGATAGATTACAGTAGATTAAATATCATAGAAATAAAGATTAGTGAACATGAAAACATAGCAAAAGTTAATTGACCAGCTGGGGCTGTAGCTCAGTGGTAGAATGCTTTTCCAGCACGTGTGACGCCCTGGGTTTGATCCTCAGCACCACAAAAAGACAAATCAATTAAAAGTAAAGTTATTGTGTTCAACTACAACTACCAAAAAAAAAAAAGTTCCAAAATGAAACATAGAGAGGAGGAAAAAAGACTTAAAAGACTTAAAAAATTAATAGGATTGGCAATATCTGGTATAAAAGCAAGTGGTAAACATATGGGTAAGAAAGGGAGAGTAGAAAATACTTAATATTTTAGAAATAATGCAGTCTCTTATTCATAGCAATAGCAGTAGCTAGAAAGCCAAAATTTTCCTGTGCTAGTTCTCCAAGCCCTAATTTGTACAGGACAGGGTGACAAGGACCAGGTGATACCTGAAATACGACAGGTACAGATGCAAGAAAGGGACTTTAAGCTTATTATTAATTGCAAGCAGATCTGGCTCATCACTTTTTCTGGAGACCAGCATCACCTTTATTGAAATGGACAGCAAACAAATCTAACCCTTGCTACTCACAAATCCTTGTAGAAATAGTTTAGCATAAAGGGATAGTTAGGGTTTCTGCTAATAAGATTGAGAAATATGAGAGAGATGTAGAGGATCTTCTTCTAACAAAAGACAGGATGCAGATTAGGAAAAAATACTTTACAAACATGTATACGATAGGACCTGTATCTAAGATGACGAATTGTTAACCTTCAGTAATAAGACAGACAAAAAGTGAGCAAAATTTTTGAACAGATATTTCACCAACAATGTGCATGGCAAATAAACTTGTTAAAAGCTATTCAGCACCAATAAGTTATTTGGAAAATGCAAATTAAAACTGTAAGTGATACACCATGATATACCACTATGTTGGCTAAAATTGAAACTGAAAATATGAAGCACTGGTGAGTTTGTGGACTGGGACCATCTTATGTTGCTAGTGAGAGTTCAGAGTGATGTGTTTTAGGAAAAAATTTGGCAATTTCTTGTATAATTAAATTTATACTTATCAAGTATCCCATAAATTCTCTTCTAGTTAGCTATTAATGAAAATAGAAAAAAATAGCAGCACAAGACATATGCAAATATTTTATAGGGAGGTAATCATAATATCCTTAAACTGGAACCAGATCACTATCTTGCATCTGATGAATACAAACCAATTACACTATATCAGTAGGATGGAGTGTATCTCATCCACAGGAAATAGTACTGCTATCCATAGCTGCATAGATAAATCTCAAAAATAAACAGATAAAATTTGATCAAATGTTTGTGAAATTCCAGGAAAGGCAAAACTAGCATGAGAAAGCAGCACTTTGGTCATTGCCTGAGTTGGGAGTGAATCTTGACTGCAGTGAGCCATGAGAGGACTTTCAGTGATGAAGAAAATGGTCTGTGTCTTGATGGTGTGGCTGGTCACATGGAATTACTTCATTAGAACTGCTGGATCTTACCTTGTGGAAATTTCACTTTAAGCCATTAAAACTAGGAATTAAGTCTCCTGTGATTTTAGCAAACTTCACAATTGATTAACTAACCATACTTTGTCTTTTAGCAATCATGCTTGTTTGAAAGTTGTTCATTTTTTTTCTCTTACTCTCTCTTATTCTTTTACTTTATTCCTTATCATTAAAAACTGGTTTGAAAATTGTCATTTTATGAGATTGAGTTGTTTATTTTAAAAATCACTGATACTAACATATAACCAGGTGAGAATTTTTCTTATTGCCTAAGAGCTTAACTGTAGGAGGGTTTTGAGTACTTCTGGCTATTTTTCCTGTTACATTTGATGGGGGAAAAAAGATTAGAAATTTATTTCATTTTAATTTTCTGGATTTTCCACCCCAATTCAGTCCTTTTCATGCTTATGATCCAGGTCATATTATACCTCTTGACCTTATCTCTTTAATTCTTAAGACTTTAGTTATTTCCTGCGACATTAATAGCAAACATTTATTGAGCACTTATGGTATGCAGACGATTCTACTGACTTTATACATTTATTTCCTTTAATTCTCACAGCATTCCTGTATAGGAAGTACAACTATTTTTTTTCTCATTTCATGTATAATGAAATTGAAGCACAGCAACTTCTAAATTCATGTCACTATTCAGTAAGGAAGCAGGTATTTGATTACAGGCAGTCCAAATTTAGAAGCTATTCCCTGAATTCTCAAAGTACAAATCCTATAAATTGTAGCTCTTAAAATCTAGTATATATGAGAATCAATCTGTTTAACCATGATTCTCAGAGCTCTCCCTCTCCTTTGCAATTCTTCCTGTATAGGTTTGTGATGAACCCAGTAATCTATATTTTTAGCAGGTGCTGCAGGTGGTGGTGTGTTGATCTCAACTTGAGAAAACTCATTTTTAAATTCACAGTACGTGGTAATTGTGACCTAAAGCTAATTATTTAACTTCTCAGTGAATTTTAATCTGAGTCATCAAAATAGTGATGTTCTTTTAGTATGAAATGAGATGACAGCTCCTTATACACAAAGTTTTATAATAAGTTGATTTAGTTTTGTTGTTCTTGATAGGTCATGTTATTGGATAGAATTAGTTGACAGTGGCTACTATTTCCAGTTGTGTATTTCAGTCATAGTGAAATGCAATTAGAAGATATGCAAAAGGCATCTCAAAATGAAATGACATCATATTGATTGTGAGCCCCCAGAAATTACAGTGTTTTCTGCTACAGCATAGGTTTGTAAAATACCACTTAGCTTGTTCAAACTTGGTACATAGGTCAGTTATGTATGTATAATGTACAGGTTGTGTGGCTTCATGTGAAGCCATGTGAAACCATGCCTATACTTGGGGTGATTTATTCTAGGCAAAGGGAGACAACATAGTCAAGTGGAATACAGTCTTGTGGGAGAAAAGATACCTGAGCTTGAGTGTCATTTAGTCAATAGGGACATTCGGGGTTCAGTTTTGGGAAAATTAATCAAAATAAAACAAAAGGGCCTATGTCTGGAACTTGCTGGTCATGGGGCAAATCTTTAGCTTTGCAAGGTTTTTGTATATTTTCAGGTTGCACTGACTGTCTCTAATTCAATGGCAAACCTATTGGCTCAGTTTGCCTTCCAACTGCATTTCCCCCACCATTTCTAACTAAAGTGTTGCCAGAATTTGCACTCCATTGTTTTTTTTTTTTAAATAATTCTGGGCTGAACTGCATCCTTGGGTGGTCCAAATTATCTTGCAAGATACCAATGTTATTTTTGTTGATGGTCTGCTCCCAAAGTTGCAGGTTTTGAATGGTTTTCCTAGGATCTCTTTCTCCCACAAGCCGTCTTATTTCAACTATGCCGTTTTGTTTGCAATGTGAGGATTACAGGATACATAGCTCATTGTATAACTTAAACCCCATTTTAGGAATATGATCATTTCTAGTTCTGAACTATCTCACTCTCTGTAAGTTATTATGTGTTGAATGCTTTGTAAATTACAAAGTAACTTACTTTTTCAAAGAGATCATTTTATTTCCCTGCCACCACCAATGCTGAATTTCTTTATTCTGTCTTGTAATGTCTACAGGCAAGATAGAAATAGTAGACCCAAGAAAATCATTTATTTACATAGAGAGATTTTTTTTTATTGGTTGTTCACAACATTACAAAGCTCTTGACATATCATATTTCATACATTAGATTGAAGTGGGTTATGAACTCCCAATTTTACCCCAAATGCAGATTGCAGAATCACGTCGGTTACACATCCACAATTTTACATAATGCCCTATTAGTAATTGTTGTATTCTGCGACCTTTCCTATCCCCTACTATCCCCCTCTATAGAGAGATATTTTGTACAGTAATGGTCATGATTCTGATAATTGCCAACATTTATGTGAATATATATTTTTTTAAGTATACCCTTATTTTTCTAGAGACTTTGCTTGCATTATTACTATTTATTGCAATAGTAATATAGTATCAATTTTTTAAAATGAGTGTGTCTATCTTATAGATTTTTTTCAACAGAAATATGGGAGTCTGAAATCAAATTTCTTTTATTGGATAAGAAATTTCTATTAAAATCTCAATACTGTCATCCAAATATGATTTTTATTAAAATTATAGGGAAATTTTTTTCTGATTTTATACTCTATGCAACAGTTTTCAACAAAGCAATAGTGCATGTTTATTAGCTGTTTTCTTTCTAAAAATTTATTCCTGATGAGCTTTTGCCAGCAATGGAACACAATATGATCATAATAAAATATTTTTATGGACAGGGTTAATGTCATTCATTGCCACTGAGTTTGTACCCTTTTTGGAAGTTTAGAATTTAGTTTTGGACAAAGCCATCTTGAATACAATGATACTTGAAACTACTTTCAAAGTTAAAATAGTGCAGTCTTTTCCAATTTCTAGCTTTATGACTTTGGTCATGGTACTCGATGTATATGAATCAAAATTATTCTTTTTGTAAAGTGGATAAAATAAATGTGCCTGTATTTTGAGTATTCTGATAGTCATATGTGATAGTACACAAGCTGCTTAGCCCAGTAACTGCTGTTAGTGCAACCCATGTGTGTAGTATATCACATGGAAGTATTAGCTAGGGAATTTGTATCATCTTTATTAAATGTAGAAATTACTATATATTTGGTGCCCTGTTAACTGGACAGGCTTTGCCTGCTGAGCAATTAAGCTGTTTGAGCGAGTTGAACTCTTGTGTGAGTCTAACCTGATTTCATGGGACAAAACAGAATGAACACCGTGGCTCATGGCTGTCAGTAGTGAAAAATAGCTGGAAATCAGACAAACAGCTTCATTGCTGAAATTATTTCCGGGCTAAAAGTTCTTCCAACAGCTGTTTGTTTTGGCCATTAACATGTCCATTCTTTTTTTTTTTTTTTTTAAGCTGGGGAAATATGATTTTCTTTAAAAAGAGAATGCAGCCTGGTTATTTCTGAAGTCAGGAAGAACGCCTGTCCTTCCCCTATTGTGGGCTTTTGGCTTCTTTGATGCTTGGACTGAAGGGTTTTTCCTTTTGTTTTTCTCCTTTTTAAAAAAAAAAAAAACAATAAAACCCTCAGACTCAAGACTGTTGTAGTAAAAAGAAACGGCAAATCTGGGAGCTCTGTAATTCTAGAAAAGGAGCTTTCTAGCATTTACCTTGCAGAAAAGTTTACTCCCCAGAGGAGCATTTAGTATTACATAGACACTGAGTCACTGAACAGAATGAGAAAGGCGGGTAGGAGGGAAGGAGAGAGAGAATGAGAAGATCCCAGCCAACAAAAAAGAAAGATACTTAACTAAAGATGAAGGGAAGTTTTGCCTCTTTCTGAAAGTTATGTTATTAGTTAAAAGAAAAAAAAATCAGGATGACTGCTAGTTTTGTTTAAAGTATTTGTTCTGGAAATACTAAAGTTGGAGTCGACCAGACTGAGGTTAGGAGCATTTTCTTTGGCAGCAAAAAGATACTTTTATAGAAGCCATGCCTGTACTTGGGGTTGCCTCCAAACGGAGACAGCCAGCTGTTGGGTCAAAGCCTGTTCACACTGCTCTTCCGATACCAAATCTTGGCACTACTGGGTCACAGCACTATTCTTCAAGATCTTTGGAACTTGCTGAAACAGAGAGCTCAATGCTTTCTTGTCAGCTCACATTAAAATCAACCTGTGAATTTGGAGAGAAGAAGTCCCTACAAGGAAGATCCAAGGAGAAAGAAGACAGCAAGGTTAGTAGCTGAAGGTTACCTATAGACTTTCATATCTAAAAATGCACATTTCCTTTTAGGTGGACCACAAAGCATGTTGTGAAATGGGAAGTAGTAGAGGAGCCAGGGTAAGACTGTTAATAGAGTAACTGAAAAGCTGAATGTTTGATAAAAATTGGATTTTTAGCATGTAGTTGCAAAAGCTCTGGATAGACTTCTGCATACATGCATATACTGCATTCACTTAATATTATATATTGATGAAGTGCTTGATTACTTATTGATATCAATAGTCCCAGATATTGCTCTGTAATATTGCACTAATAAATATGACCAATCACAAATGTTAGAAAAAGTGGACCTATATTCATACATATCATATGTAAAAGAAGATTTGGAAAGATCCATGCAGACATGTCATTTGTATTTGAAAGAATTTCTCTTTGAATATTTGTGTCCTAGGCTGCTTAATTCCTTGTAATATGAAGGAAAATGAAATATTAGTTTCCTCAATATTGCACATTTGTCTGGATTTTCACTTGTAAATTGAAACCCTACTGTTTTACTTATTACTGACATTTTTTTCAGTCATTTAATTTATTATATTTTGTGAGCATTAGCTCATAGCTCTTGCTAAGCTGTACTGCAGTTGTTTTCCCCAGATGCAGAGTGTCAGCATAGCCCTGCAGCTGATGATCTTCATTGGGGGGTCGCTTATACCCTGATAAGCATTACTTTTAAAGAAGCATTTCCAGAGTCACCATTCTCACCTCTGGAGTCTTAGGAAATGTTTTGATTTTACTTTCCTTATTCAACTGTAAGTTGAATAATTTAAGGAGAAAAAAAATTACATAGAGAAATCAATTCTACAAGTGAAAACTCTACTCCTTCCTAAATGCTTTTTTTCATCTATCTTCACCTGTTCAGATCTCTAAACTTTAGCCCAGATGTGGCTTTCTCCATAAAGACTTTGCTAGCTGTTCCTCTCGCCACTTTTCTTTCTTGTGACTCTGTCTATGGAAACACACCCTCAGTATTTGGTAGTATGTATTTTGATTATATGGTTAATTACTTTCCATCCCCACTGATCTGAAATATGTATATAAAAGTCAAGACCCATATCTTATTCTGTGCTCTAGTTTCCTCCTCCCAAGGTTTTATGGAGAATGAGAATTAAATAGTGATTGAATGCTGAGTATTAGAATGAATGAATCCACATATGAATAAACAACCATGATGAGAAAGATTAAGTTTTTTTTCTTTGGACCATTTCTTTTACCAAAGGAGAAGTTTGATATCTCGTACAAAGCATCCTCAAAGTAAGAAAATCAGTTAACAGAAAATATTTTATTACAGGCTTGCAATTGTCTGTCCAATGTGAGTAATTCAGAGTACTCCTAGGGAAGTGTAAGTCAGCAACAAAGTACTTAAAACTTGAACCTTCTGCAAATAATTAAAGGCGAGTGCTATATAACTCTGTCCCAATGTTCTGTGTATACATATGTATTGTCTGGATTCAGTGGAAAGGACAGATCCATTTTCTCTGCTGACCATGGCTGTCATCTCTTTAGGGTTAGTAAAACTTCTACTTTGTTAAATAGCCTTAGATTAAGACTTGACCATTATGAGTAGTATTTTCAAAAGAATTTTGGTTGATCACTTTGGTTAGCAAACATATTAATCAAACATTCAATATTCCAATAAGACTCTGTGGCTAGTAGAGTTGTACTTATATTTTTAGGACTGTTTTTACCACGCCACTTATCAGATTAAAAACTTCTTCGAACAAAATGTGAAGAATGCCTGGTCAGTGTTTCAGAATATTTGTAAATGCTGAAAAGAAGTATATTTAGAGATTTTTTTTTTTTTGGTGACTTTTGAAAAATTAAGAAGTTGATGACCAAAATTTTTAGACTTGGCTACAAATAGTAGAAAACTCAACAATAGCACAGATAAGAGTTTATTTCTTATTCCAGTAAAGGAAATCTGGAGGTACATAGTCCTTGGCTGACAGGGTGACTTCAGGAAGTTGTCAGACAATCAGGCTCTGTTTAAGGCACCATTATCCACTGTGGCTTCTACCTCTCAGTTTTGAGTAGATAACTGAGCTCCATTCAAAAAGAAACACCATTCATTTAGGACCTTTTGACATTTCATTGGTCTACTTAGAGTTATATGGCCTTACCTTACAGGTATAGTAGAGATTGGAAAATGCAGTGTTTATAGTAGGTAGCCATGTGCCTGGCTAAAGAGTTATGGTTTTTATTTCTAACAGAAAAAAGACACTGGATAGTATGCACAGTATATGACTGTCATTTGAAAATATTTACGTGGAGTACTCAGCTAGTTATTACACCCAACAGTTCGATTTGAGAGATAAAACCTCGTTTCTGACATTGTCATACATAGGTTTGATCTTGCTTGTCCTGTCCTTGTGTTACACTAGGGCAAATGCAGACATTTCAGTCATCCAGTTGTGAATTCCAAAGCTAGGAGACTAGTCTTTGATGATATACATTGCCACCTAACCTACCGTATATTAGTAAAAACTAGAGATTTTACTTTTGTTTTGATTTTTGACAATGCTGAGAATTGAACCCAGGGCCTTATGCATGCAAGGCAAGCACTCTACCAACTGAGCTATATCCCAAGCCCCCTGAAGATTTTACTTTTGATTCATAGCTTAGATATATCCCCTTCTGCACGCTCTCATCTTTTGGTCCTGGTTAAGTTTTCTGTCAATTATTTCATTATTCCAAATTGATATTCTCTTCTCCTGTCTCTCTTCTCCATCATGCATCTAACACATTCTCCATGCTCCTTAAGGGGGAAAAAATAACAACTCTGGCTATTTCTCATGACTTATGATGTCTTCATTCATGCATTTCAGTTTCCCAGTTGTTGTCACCTCCTCTTCCATCATAACTCCAGCTAACTACTCTATCCCAGATGTCTTCTTCCTGCGTGAACCAAGTTCTTCAGACAGCTTCGTTCCACAGTCCTTTAGTAAATAATACTAGTTATAAACCCCATGTCACATACATTGGAAAAATCTACCATAATGTGTCACAGGCTTATGTTTCCTTTAGTTATATCTTGTTCTGATTTCTTATCTTAAATTTTGTAATCTCTCTCCACATATGCATTTGTTTTTCCGTTTCTCCTGGGCACTCACCCAAATGAGGAACAGAGTCATTTTGCCTTGGGAATTTAAGAATATAGAAGTTAAATTTAAGAAAAAAGGTTCTGTTTTTTTTTTTTTTTTCATGGATCAGAAAACACACAATCAAGCATTAGACATTCGTGTTCTAAAAGGTTCCTTTGGTATATCCACTCCTGAGAACTGCTTCCTGGGCTAGCTTTCTCATTCCCAGCTTGATCTGTAGCTCTTTCACATCTAGTCTCAATTTTCACTTGGGCTAATCCAGCTCTTCCTTCTTTTTTTAATTAGTGAAAACTCAAGTATTTTGTTGTTGTTGTAGAAAGCAATATTTTTCAATATATTTACCCTATATTTTATAGTAAATTTCTCATTTTATTCTCATAATATTTCAAAGAAGGCATTATTTCCTATATTTGCAGAGAAGTACACTGAGGCATAAAGAGAGCAGGAGGCACTCATAAAATTAAACAGTATGACATCTAGCACTAAAATCCAGAATTTGAATCAGATTTGTCCCTACAAAACTTTTTTATTTTTATCCCCTACTTCTTTATACTCTCTTTTCCTGATATAATGCCAATGTTTTCTAGGTTTACTCTATCCTCCAGATTTCTCTCACTCTTTAAGATCAACTTCAAAAACAGAAGTATAAAAATTCTGTGTGGAGTGTAAAAGGAAAGTGAGTTTACATTCTGTTTTGGAAATGTTAAGAAGGTTATTGAAATAATTAACATCCCTGTCCCTGATAATATGGATGCTTGTTCAGTTCTCCTACTCAACTCTTTGAGTTGTATTGACAATCAGGGTAGAGATTATTTCTCACAAGTGTGCTTACAAAGGGCTAGAACTAGCACTTTAAATGCTTGAAGATACTTAAAAACATTAGTTAAGTCAAATATTTAAGCACAAATACTAATATGACAAGCAAATACATTACATTAATAGTATTATTAATGAGGGCAGGTTTTTATGGCTGAGAGAAATTCTATATGCATGGAACATTTAGAAAACACTGTAATTTTTAGATTGTAATGGGCAGATAGGACTCAAATATAGAGAGGAAAAGCACTCTTTTTTTAGGAAACGGTTACATACAATGTCCAGTGAATAAACCACTATAACTGGTGCAGAATATTTACCAAAATTAGCAGGTCTAGGTCAGATTATCAATGGAAACAGACTTCATTAGGTATATAACAGTGAGAGCACTTTTGTAAGCATAAGACAAAATCAAACTTGTGATGATATTTGTAGAAATTGTTGCTGAGAGGGTCTAATATTAACTGGTGTTCATAGGTTTGCTACATGCTGGGTACTGGGTTCAACACTTCATGGTGTGTTTCATTCAATTCTAATAGTAGCCTTCTAGAATAGCCCATTCTTTTTATCCCCATTTTACAGATGAAGAAACTAATATTTAGAAAAGTTAAATTCTCAGCCTCTCAATATCAAATAAGTCTTTGTAGTAATAGAACATGTTACTCTTAACCAATTAACTAAACTGCCTCAACAAAGACTTCTGCTATTATCAAAGGCAGAGATGGAGGGTTAGTGATTGGTTTGGTTTCTGTATAGAGTTGTAGGATTTATTTTAAGTATTAATCGGCATTGCTAGCAAATTGTTAATAAATCATCAGTTATGTCCCAGTACCTAGAAGTTTCACGAGAAGACAATTAAGGTGACACATGGACTCTACTGAATTGTATGAGAAACAGAAATAAATAAAAGTAACCCCATGATAGAAATATAGGAGCAGATGTCAATAGAGTCAATCTCTGGCTCTGGCTCCCAGCTGTTTCCTTTTGGAGAGGTTGCCTGATTGCTGAGGACTGTCAGCGCTCCTGTTGGCTGGCTCTCATGGTAACATTTGCAGAACTGGCCAGGCCTACAGCTGCATAGGTCAGTGCTCATGTCCCTAGACAATTCCGCTTTCCTTGACTATTTTGCTGTGTGTGCACATTTAGCTCTTTGTATTTAAAGAAACATGATTGCTTCTTTTTCTAGTTTTAGTTCCTACTACAGATTTTCCTGTTTTAATTGTTAACTGTTATTGCTGAATTTTTTTTTTTTTGCCTTTGTAGTAGCAATGATATAATAATGTTGTAACGATGCTTGAATTTTCACTACTGGCTGAAAGCTCACTCAGTTTTTCATTATTATACATTTATTACTGTTGAGTGACAATTGGTAGAAACGTGGCAATCTAATACTGTTGTCTATTATTTTAGTTTGTGTTTTTCAAAATCTTTAACAATTTACATCTCATGCTTCAAATTGCAAAGTTATTTTAAAATTTTATGTCAATTATTATTATTAATTTTTTAAAAAATCTCATGCATCTTGTTCTTTGGCAAGTGTGAAGGTTGTGTGCATATTTGATGTCAGTTTGCCAAGTATATTTTTTTGTAGATTCTTTCTTTCCTGTGTCATAACCACTTTCTTTCTCTTAATAAAAAAGGCATTCAACATATTGTTTATGAAAATAAAAAAATGCATAAGTTATTAATTTTTTTTTAGAAAATGGTTGCTGTAATGTTGTGTTTATATTATCACTTTACCAACAATCATCCATAGTAGTTTTGAACTTAATTGCCTTAATTTAAAGAACATTGTACTAGGACCTCAAAATTTGAATTAAATTTATTGATTCTGACAAGATAAATCATTTATTGTATCTGAACTTTATTCTTTGTATCTGTAAAAAAAGAAAAAGTAAATGATATGAGACTAATAACTCTAATAAAGCTTCTCTAAAGGTAAACTTTTTGTTAAATACTCTTTTCTCCTTCCGAATTTTGGCTGATTTCTCTTATATTTTCAATGCCTTCCTTTCCAGTGAATCCTTTTGACCACAACTTTTCAGCCTCAATTCCAGGAACATCAAGACCTGATAATTCTGTGTTGATGGTAGAAGAAAGCTTTTGAGCATTGTAGGTATTTAGGAACTTCCTTATCTCCATCCACTGTGTATACCAATGGCATTCTCCAGTCATGACAATGAAAAAATGGCTCCTGATTTTGGGAAATGTACCAACATTGAATATGAAATCAAACCAAATTGAAAAACACTATTTTATAATTAACTTCTAATCATGCTTAGGTTTCAGCTATTTAAAAGGATTATAATAATAAAAAGAATAATCATTTTCTTCCTTCTACTTCAAAGAATGAGTCCTTATTTTCTACTTTACAGATATTTCTTAAAGAACAATCTTTATTCATTGCTGTTTTTCACATTTTCAATTTGATTTACTTTATCTCTGACTTCTATTTCTGTAGAGGTTATCAATAATTTCTAAAGTGACGTCTCTTCTTGGTTAACACTGTAACTTTTGTCTTTATCCTGTTTGCAGCATTTACTAAACCACAGCGCTCTTTTTGGAACATGCCAATATTTCCTAGCAAAATGAACTTGGAAAGTCAATCGATACTTAAATCTCAGTCTCTTCATCTGTTTAATAGAGTCAATGATATAAATTAGCTCATAAGTTTTTAAAGTGTAAAGGAGTGTATATAAACTTTTAATTCAACCTACTGTGCACAGTTGGTGTTCAACATTTATCATTTATCACTTAGGCAATAACAGATTAATATAAAGTTTAATAAAATTTTGTAATAGAATAAAGGAGGCAGTGATTAATTCTGCATGTATGGGGAAAGTAACATTTCAACCATATGCTGAAGAGTGAACTTGATTTAGCTAAATAAATACAGGGAAAGGGGAAACTTTCAATAGAATAACATTTACCAGGTGTGTCAGTCAGCTTTTCATTGCTATGACCCAAATATGTGACACAAACAACTTGGAGGTGTAAAGGTTTATTTTAGACCATGATTATAGAGGTTTCATTCTATGGTCATCTGGCTTCATTGTGCTGGGTCCAAGGTGAGGCAGAACAACATGGCCGAAGAACATAGCAGATGAAAGCTATTCAGCTCATGGCAGCTAGGAAATAGAGAAGAAAGGGCAGAGGACAAGATGTAGTCCTCAAGGACATGCTCCTAGTGTGTCACCTACCTATAGATTCCAGTCACTCTGAACCTCATTGCGTTGTGCACCAAACCTTCAACACATGAAACACCAAGGGGACATTTCAGATCCAAACAAAAACATCCTTTCCCTGATCCTCAAAGGCCCATACCTATCCCACAAAATAAACTGAATTCTGTCTAAGAATCCCCATAATCTTAATAGTCCCTGCATTCCTCAGAAGTTCAAGTCCAAAGTCTCATCTGACTAAATATTTGACTCTCATCAAATATTTAGCTGTGAGTTCCTGTAAAAAGTAACAAGCATTGGTACAGAGGTCCTCTAAAAGGGAGGAAAGGGAGAAATAGGGGCTTAGAAAGAAGGGGTGAGAGCAAAGCAAGATTGAAACACAGCAGGAACAACATTAAGTCTTGTAGTTAACATCTGACATCCAGGCAACATGGTGGCAAAATGTGGGCTCCAAAGGGCTGTGGGATCCTACTCCTGTGGCCTTGCTAATTGCAGCCCACATGGCTTCTCTCATGGGCTAAATCTTCTTGCTATCTCTAGCTTTTCTTGGCAAAGATTCCACATTCCTGGCATCTCTATCTTCCTGGTGTCTCCTTTGCAGTCTTTGCTTCACTCACACAGCTTCACACACTGGCCTTTCAGGGGTTGCCAACACAGATTGTGTTGTGGGATACGTTGTTTAACTTCTGAGGTCTTCCTTTAAAATCTGTAACTCCAGTATCTTGGCATTCCCACAAAATTAACACCATGTAGGCAATAGGAAGATCTGCCACCAGCAGGAGCAGTATGTGGGATACTTGGAACATGGCTGCAGTGGTTAGTGCATGCCTGGGCAGCTGAGCAAGGTGAAGCAAATCTTGGGAAATAGGTTCTTAGACTTAGAGAACAGAGTGCTGCAGTAGTGTACTCTTCTCAAACCATAATCTTTCAAATGAGTTTACTCTTTTACACACTTAAGCCTGTGATGGATGAGGTCTTGCTGTTTTGTGAGACACCCTCAAGGCATATTTTCTGTTTTCTCCATTCAAAGTACTTGGTTTCTCTTTAATGGTATTAATCTCTTTAGCAATCATACCTTACTTTGCCCAACTTTCAACTCACCCCTTTACTGATCAAATGTGAAATTTTCCAAATCTTTCTGTTCTGTTCTTTGCTCCCAATTCTTATAGGAAACCTGGCTACAGACAGCCAGCAAAATCCATACCACCACCTGAATGCTGTGTTGCCTTTTCTCTACCAGATTAATGAGTCCATCACTTTTGAACTCTACCTTATACAAAAATCTCAGGGAATGGACAGATACAGACAAGTTCTTTGACTGAATGTAACACATGTGACCTCTGGTCCAATTCCCAGTGGAGTCCTCATTCCCTCTGAAGCTTTGTGAACACAGACTTCAGTGTCCACACTCCTATAGGTGCTTTGGTCTGAGCTTGCAGAACAATCCTATGATAAGTTCCACTTGCAACATTCTAGGGCTTCTCTATTCTATGTCTCCAAACTTTTTCAAACTCCTCCTATAAACTAATCCCAAAGGTCAGGTATAGTTTAAACAATGAACCCACTTCTTGGTAACAAGTTTCTGTGCTTGGTTAGCTTTTCATTACTGACATCTTGGAGAAGGAAAGGTTTATTTTGGCTCATGGTTTCAGAAGTTTCAGTCCATGGTTGTCTGACTCCATTGCTCAGGACCTGAAGTGAAGCAGAACATCATGGCAGAGGGGCGTGGCGGAAGAAAGCTACTTAGCTCATGACAACCAGGAAGCCAAGGGATAGGGGGAAAGGAGCCAAGAATAAGATACAGCCCTTATATTCTTATGCTCCTGCCTCTTCCAACTCTACCCCACACACCTACAGTTTCTAACACTTTAAACCTTGCTGTGTTGGTGAATAGCCTTCAACACATGGATATCTGGGGAATATTCCAGATCAAAACCGTAAGAGCAAGCAATGAAATACTGTACTGCTTTTATAAAATTGCAGATTATTCAGTAAACCTAGGAATAGAATGCAAGCCAGAGAGATGGGGCTGATTAGAGGCAGTGGGAAGATGGGCATTAAATGCCACTGTGAGGAGTTTGGACTTCAGGATAGGAGAAGGATGCTTATATAAAAGAGACATGATTAAATCTATATTTTAGAAAGATTATGATAAAATGAAATGTGAGGCAACCCAGAAAAGGGAAGGATATTTCAAAGTACAGAAGAAAAGGAGAGTGTGATAGAACAAATTTCATACTGAAATACAAAACTCAAGAGCAATGAAAGAAGTATGAGTCTAGTAAAGGAATCTGTAGATATTTTGATTAACTTATTATCAACCACCTCAGAAAATTCTGTGTCTTGATGGATAGATATGTTTTTTTCACACTAAAATGTAGAGTTTAGTAGGAAATGATAGTTTGTGAACTTGGCAGAAATTGACAATTAAGGCTAGTGATAATACGTAATGATTTTTAAAAAAATTTAAAAATTTTTCTTTTAACTGTTGATGGACTTTTATTTTATTTATTTATATGTGGTGCTGAGAATTGAACCCAGTGCCTCATGCATTCTAGGCAAGTGCTCTACCACTGAGCTACAATCCCAGCCATCCCTAATGATTTTTAAAAGTCTTTTTTTGTAGTTGTAGATGGACAGAATTCTTTTATTTTATTTGTTATGTAATGCTAAGGGTCAAATCTAGTGCCTCCCATGTGCTAAGCAAGTGCTCTGCCACTGAGCCATAACTCCAGACCCTAATTTTTAAGTATCTGCCATGTGCTGGATGCTATACCAAATTTAGTATTATTCCCATTAAATTGATTTAGAAACGGAACTCAGAGTGGAGCTGGAAATCCCACCTAGTTCTAATGAACGTCTATGTACTACTTTCTTTCTGATATTAAATCATGTAATAGGAAAACATGGAGAGTTATGGATTCTTGCCAGGAATGCTGAATTGATCTTTGACAAATCTCATTTTGAACTCTTCCTATTCCCCAACTCCCACTATTGCTTCCTTTTTTTAAAGAAATATTTTTCTTTGTATTAATAATCACTGGGATCTGGCAGAGAATTTTGATATTTGTGGGAAAGTTTGCTAATTGATTACATAGCAGGACTTCCTCATTGCAAATCATGGAATGATTTGTTTAAAAAAGTGTTCCAGTTCTTACTGGAGAAAAAGTCACCAGATGAGAGGGCTAGGAAAAATATTTACAATTTTCCTAGTGAAAATAACATGATTCAGTTTCCATAAAAGAAAAATAAAACAGACCAATGAATTGATTTCCTTTATCATATTTTAATGTTGTAAAGTCTTTTGTAAAATTCTGATAACAAGGAATGAGCAGGTTCATAATATTTCATAAAGAAATGAGTTAGAACAAACTTTATGTATTGTCAAAGTAGCATTGTATTAATTGAGGTAACAATGACTTTTTTAATGCACAAATCCAAAATCTTAGGGTCTAACTATAGTAGAAATATATTCTTCACTACTTTTATGACCCCATGTGGTCAAGGGTCAACAAATTGGCACAGAGGATAAATATAGGGGTGCCCATTTTTTTAGAAATAAAGTTTTATTGGAACACAGGCATGAGGATGGTGTGTGTGTGTGTGTGTGTGTGTGTGTGTGTGTGTGTGTGTATGTGTGGTCTGTGGTTACTTTTGTGCTACAAGGATAGAGATGAATAGTCAAATAGAGAATGTATTATCTGCATAGGCTAAAATATTTACTAAATTGCCCTTTACAGAAATAGTTTGCTAATACATGCATATGGCAACCCTGGAAACCAGGTTCCTTCCAGCTACTGGTCACTTCTTTCCACTTTCAGCCAGTGGAGGAGAAAAACTGTGAGGTTCCTTAAGAGGCTTGGAAACTTGACATATCACTTCCACTCAATTCCACTGATCAGAACTCAATCATATGACAATAAGTAATGACCAGACAGGGTAGGAAATATAGACTATGTGCCCATAAATTAAAAGAAAGGGTTAAGAATTTTGTTAGCCAGAGACAGGGCAATTTGTCAAATGTTTGAGATTTGCCTTATTAAAAATATATTCTAAGGTACTCAGAAGTGTCTTTCAGATTGTCCCTTCATTGTTCTGATTTGTAAGGATGTTTCTTTAAATGTAAAACATTGAATATGAGGACTCCATAATTTCTAAATATAGAAAGAAAAGACCTTGCAGTAAATCCGTCTTTTAAAAAATAAACCAGGCCCATGTACACAAATGTATGCTATAAGATGCTTGCTGTGTTTGCCTGACATCTCCAACTGTTTCCTACTTCATGAGTTTGATAACTACCTTCTCTCTCTCTCTTTTTTTTTTTCATTTGAGCCTGTTGATCTCTAGTCCCACTCTGAAAGCAGCTCCCACCCCCCTTCCTCCCATCCCCCCCATCCTATTTGGTCCTGCATCCTTGCTTCTACTTTGATAATGTTTTTAGGTGCTTTTTGTTCAGGTCCTGGAAACTCTTGTGTCACTTATGGAAACTAGAAAGGACAAGCCAATGTAAAACCTGAATTCTAGATTGTAAAGAACACTACAGAGAAACCTCTTTCCAAGGGCAAGATGATTTTCTGAATGATATAATTGGTCTTTAGATTAATTATGTGTATGAGACTATACCTAGGTTTCTTCTTTGAAGTATTTATTGTTTAGCTTCAGGTTAGATCAAATTAAATTGATCACTTTTTAGAATAAAAAAATGCACAGATTTTGTATTTCTCTTTATTATCTGTAAATGCTCACATTTTAAATATAATCTTTCTGTGCCTTTTTGTCACAATTTATTGAGTTTTTACAGAGTGTATGTTTGTCAGAACTTTTTCTGTTATTATTGTTTTGACCATTTTTTTAAAAATTTTGTTTCACATTTCTTTTCCCTTCTAAGCATCTGCTTTATATAGATGTCTCTTCCTTTCTTTGGCTGTGATATCCACATTGTGCATTGCCCTCCTCAACTGCCCACAGTGTTTATCAGATTCTCCCACAATATGTTCTCTTAGCTATTTTCCTCTGATTCCATTGAGACCTATTGTAGTCTATGAAAGCCTACTATTTTGGAAAATGTAAATCTTTTAGTTACTAATTCCAGATCTACTTCATAGAATGTGGGTGACTTTTCCTGTCTTTGTTGATTAATCGATCAGCAAATATCACTTACTCTGCGTGCTTGCCTACATATGTATGAATGCATATAACAGCTCCACTCAACATTATAGGCATTATGGGAAATATACTTGCAACAGCTGGAACTCTTTATAGGGATCTACAATCTCTATATTCTTTTTTGTAACATTAAATTCCTATTTAATATCACCTAGAAACATCAGAAGTGATTATCATTCAGATTTCAACAATCATTACTTTTATTACAGGTTTGTAGTGTGCTTGTTTTATTTAGAAACAGGTTTTTCCCTCTCTGTTGTGGACAAGCAAGAATATTTTCATTTATTTCAATAATATTTCATCCCACATAGGGTTGCCCCAGTTTACAACCAATTGTTTAGACTATATTATTTATAAAAAATAATTTGCTAGAAATTAGAAAAAACCTTATTATTAAATCTGGATCTGGAATGTCCACCAAAGTTTCAAATACTGAAGGTTTGGCTCCCAATGTAGCAATATTTAGAGATAGGGCTTTTAAGAAATGATTGGATAATAAGGTCCCTGATCTCATCAGTACATTAGGTTTTATAAATTAATAGACTGTTAGAAGGCAGTGGAAAGCTCAGGAAGTGGGACCTAGTTGAAAGTATAGGAAATAATCCTTGGAGGTATGTCCTTGAGGACTGTAGCTTGTCTCTAGCCTTCACTCTCTCTCTCTCTCTCTCTCTCTCTCTCTCTCTCTCTCTCTCTCTCTCTCTCTCTCTCTCTTTCCTTTGCTTCCTGGTTATCATGAGGTGAGCAGTTTTCTTCTGCCATGCCTTTATGCTGTGATGTTCTGCCCCACCTGAGGTCCAGAACTATGGAGCTAGCAACAATAGCCTGAGACCTGTGAAACTGTAAGCTAAATGAGTATTTTCTCCTCTAAGTTGCTTGTCTCAGGTATTTTGTCACAGCAATGAGATGTTGACTAGCACACTTACACAATATTCAAAATTTCAAAAAATATGCAAATAAAATAGGGTTGCAAGAAGAAAAGAACAATGGAAAAGAATAAACCTAGAGGAAAGAATTATATATATATTAGTATTTGTTTTGTTAAATTCTGTATGGTTGTTATCGTCATCTCTGACCTTGGATTTGAGCTTTATTTGAGGTGCCAATACAAGAAGGTTAAGTCAGTGATGTTACTTTTAATTAGGGCTTGAGAGGGTTAGGGCAAGATAGAAGTTAAGTATATTAGACAATGAGGAAAGGAGGGAAGACGGGGGAGGTAGGAAAAAGAAATAACAATGAAAAGAATCTGATAAAACTGTGTATAAATATGAAAACACACAGTGAATCTCACCATCATGTACATCCATAAGAATGAGATTCTAACTAGAATAAGATATAGTCCATGCTTGTTTACTTATATCAAGATGGATTTTGCTCACATGTATAACTAAAAAGAACCAATAAATTAAAAATAATTAGTTCTTGTATTAGTCCATTTGTGTTGTTTAAACAAAATGACACAGATTGGATAATTTATAAACAAAATGAATGAATTCTCAATTTGGGAGGCTGGGATGGCCAAGATGTGGAGCCCAGCAGGTTTTGTGTACAAGGACACACAAGTCTCTAAAACTAAGATGGTGCCTTGTCACTACATTTTCCTGAGAGAAGGAATATGCTGTCTTCACATGGTGCAAGGGCTAGAGAGAGCAAATGCACTCTCTTAAGCCATTTTAAAGGGCCTTAATCCCATCCACATAGGCCATGCCCTCATAACTGATCACCTCTTAAAAGCCTAATTGTGGGCTGGGAAAGTAGCTCAGTGGCAGAGCACTTGACAAGCATGCGTGAGGTCCTGGGTTCAATCCCAAGCACAACAAAAAACAAAAACAAACAAAATCTCTTATTACTATTACATTGATGATTAAGTCTCAATCTGAATTTGGAGGGACACATTCAGACCATAGCTTTGCCCAAAGTGTGAGCTAATATTGCTCAGAAGATTCATGCCTTTTCCAGTTTCTGGATGTACAACATATTTTTATTTAAGATTTTAGTCAATGTTTTCTATCTTTTTTTCCTACATGGACTTAATTAATTTTTTTGTTTTGATTCTATTAAATATTCACTGAGGAAGATGAATATATTCATATACATATACATATATGATGTAATCACATTTAGTTTCTTGTGTAATCTAAATATATAGAGTATGTTACATACAACACAAGGGCAGCAGTGGTATAATGGGAGATCACTAAATTTCTAATCAGAAAGATTGTCTTGGCCTTTGTTTCTTCTCTTGTACTCTCTTATAGATTACGCATGTTTTACTCAGTTTTCTCAACTGTAAGACAAGAATGTCAACCTCACCTTAATTTTGAATAGAATTAAAATTATAGTGTATATTTAAAATTCTCTGAATATAAAGTATTCTTCAAAATAATATTAGATCATAGCAATATGAAGCTACCACATATGGGTTGTTTTGGAAGTGGGTGAGACATTATGAAGACATAATTTTTAGTACAGAGCTATTCTTTGTTTTTAGAATATTATTACTCCAAACTTTAAGGAGAAATATGCAGATCTTATGAAATACCAGTAAAACCCCCAAATCCAGGCAGTGTTGTTTGAATAAAAAAATAGTCTCAATAGTGGCTTATGGACTGAACCATGGATTTGCTTGTCCTGAGATTGAGGGTAACCTGAGACTGTCCCTGGAAGACAGAACCATGTACTATCAAGCTTTGACTAAAAACTTCTATCATCCTAACCTTGAATGACCTTATTTCAGACTTTTCTATAGCAATTAAGAGAATTTGAGTACTTTAATTATTCCTTTGCTGAAATGATGTATTCTGGGGAAGAAGCTTATCCACAAAAATCCTTATTTTACTTCACTATTGTTCAGTGATTTTTTAACCTATATTTAAGCTTACTAAAATAAAAAAGTAGGGAATAGAAATTTTTATTATCCACTTAAATTTGGAACAGTAGTTGATTTTTTAAAAACGGGTTTGCTATTTATTGTTCTTTCATTCTGCCATTTTAAAGTTTGACAAACCTAATTTTTTTTTAAAAAAATAAGTGTATCAAAACTCCAGCTTTAAAAATTCAATGCATTCCAAAGATCACATTAAAGGCTACTGACTTTATCCGTGTCCCCAGTTCTGGTTGAATGAACACTAGGAAGGAAAGGGAAGGACAGACAGATGTAGCTGGGAACATGGGTTCAGTATGAAGGTGACAAACACCCCAAATGCATCCGATACTAAATATCACAGAATCTCTCAAATGTCAGATCTTCTTCCATTAAAATCTTTTAGTAAAGACTCATATTTTATGTTTCCTGCTTTATAAACTCTGAGATTCTGTTGTCAAGAAGTTTATTCCTGGGGTGGGCTGAAGATATAGCTCACAGAGTGCTTGCCTGGCAAGTCTGAGGCCCTGGGTTCAATCGCCAGCACACACATACACACCTTATTCCTTAAAAGTTTATACATTTTGTTTTGCATAATGAATTAACATAGGAGATTTAACATTAGTATGTTACATATTGAAAGGTATTTCTGACAGGAAAAGCCCAGGACAACCAGTAGTGCTTAGATTTTAGAACTGAGAGTCTTTATTGTTTGGGGAATACTTCAGTCCCAGGAAAACTGGAATGGTTGCTTATACTTGTTATCAAATTTTCTTTAGTTTTGTCTTGGATTTAATTTTAATTTTAATAGTCGTATTATTCTAATTTTACAATTGTTAGAAATATGTATTTATCAATTTTAAAATATCTTATTGCCTTAGTAAAGATTTTTTAGCAGATGTCATCACTTCTGTTTCAGATTTAATAGGATAGTCCATTCATTGATAGTATTTTTTCAAATTTTTTGTAGAAATTGTAGTCAGTCGAAGAATGATTTATATAAATGAGTTTCAAGTGTGTGTATATATATATATATTCCTCTTTCCATATCTGTACCATTTTAACTAGCTATGAATATCCCATTTCCTTTTGTGAAAAAGGAATAGAATTGCCAATAAAATGAATATATTAGTTTCCTCAGTTCATCAATTTCCAACATGTCTTATGAGACTTGAGTTCAATATCATGGTATCTTGGGGTCCTGTAGTGAATTTGTTTTCTCTGTTCCTTCAAAGCTTGCACATGGAAGTCAGGACTTTCATTTTATTTCAAAAGCATGCTTCTTCTCATAAGACAGACAGGATGTGGTCTGAGAAGAAGTCCAGGCTTTAACAATAGACCATTGACAGAATGTTTGGGGAGTACAAAAAGGAAGAAACATTTGTCCACAACCCAAATTACCAGAGGAATTTGTTTGGGAGAGAATCTTCGATTCTAGAACTATGTTTTGTAAGGTCACCTATTGTCCTTTACCATTTTGATTGTATAAAGAAAAATTGCCTTCAAGATCACAACATATTTTACCTTCAGGAGAGGAATTACATCACATTTTGTCCAGTTATCCCAAGCAAAAAATGAATTTCTTCAGGCACTAAACACGTTTTCTTTGTCCTTTATGTATGTTCTATGTGTATCAAGCTGAGAGAATCAAAGAAATTACAACTGAAAGGTAACAGCAGAGAATTTAACAGGAAAGTTGTGTAGGGAGAATGATCAGAGAGAAGCTCAGGTACTGGCTTTACCTGTAGTTCTTTCTTCCTGATACTTTCTCATTCGTTCTGCATAATTAGATCTGCTGCACAAAGTATGGGAATCAGACAATGATATTTTCCTGTCTCTTCTGCAGACTTAATGCTAATTAAATTTTGGTTAAGTTTAATATTGTAAGGACTCATAAGAAATTTTTAGAAGTCTTATCCCTGAATTCATTTTGCTTCATGTGCAGTTTGTTTTAGTTTTTTAGGGAACAGTACCCTGATATGCCAAACTGTCACAGTATTAATTTGAATAGATCCAGCTGGTGCAGCTGCCACTCCATTTAGAACAGAGTGAGGCTCTGGCCTTTTTCTTCCTTATTTTCAAATGGCACTCTGTAACCGCTTGTCCTAATGTCTTGCCACTTGGGTCCTCTTAGGTATGTGTTATTGGTCCCTAAAGGACTTGGCAGTGTGGGCTTCCTGTTGTGCACCAGGCTTTCATTTACAGGACATCTATAAAACCACAATATGAATAGTCAAAAGAGCAAAGATGGCCTTCTACTGATCATAGTAAAAACTTCAGACCAATTTCTTCAGCCAGAAGAAAGTGTTGCAAAGAGCAGATGTGATTTAGGATGAGTGAGAAGTAAGTCAAGGTGCGGGTACTTTATTTTCCTCCAGAAAACAACACTTGGATTTCCTGGCAAGGCTTTTATGTAATGACTGTGGTTTCTTTTTGTAAACTCTGTCTCAGATGGGGAGGAAGAAGGAACCAAATGGATTGTGTAACTCTATAAATAGAAATAGCCATGTTAAAATAACAGGACTGTTCTGAAGAAAGTAGGTGCTTTTTGCTACTAGCTGTTAAGCAAGGCCACTGAATAAATGTAAGATCCAACGTATGGAGTAACTTTGCAAATCTGACCCAAATTGCTGAATGGGAAATACCAGGGAGAAGTTCTTAGTTTCCTTCTACTATACTCAAAGTATTTTAGTCCAAATAAATCAAAACCTCTTCTCTGCTGGATATAGTCATGTTGGAGCCATCGCAGAACCTTGTCTTGTACTACAAATATTGAATAATAATGAGCTTGTACCATTTTTCATACATCAAATAACTTCATAACCTCCTAAACATTTGGAACTATTTATTCTGTCAGTGACATAAGGGATAAAGATACCTTATTGTCTATCAAGCAAAGTGTATATTACGTTTGTGTATGTTTTGAAGCACTAAATAATTTAAATCCCCTTGTTCTTTATTTTAGAAGGTAGAACTAGGTAAAAGGAGAAAAAGTGCCTTAATAAAGAAAAAAGAATCAGATTCCTCAGTGTGATTCTACTGAGTTTGATATATACTTGAAAAGATTTATTGTGCTATGTTGTCCTGTTAATCAAGGTTTGTAGATCACAAGCTTTGAATCTCTCAGGGAAGGCTGTATAATAGTATGCTGTCCTTGATTTGGGTGGCTCCTCATTCCTAGAGATTGTTGGCAGAATAGTTTCACCAAGCACAGCCGTAGCACTGGCAATCATTCAAAGTTCAGCCAACATTATAGAAATGAAATTTCTCACATAAACTTTCCCTTTAATGAGAAGCTGACTTAATTCATGTTTTTGTCTCCTGAGATTCTCTAACATAATTTCTTGCATATGACAGGTATTTAGACGTAGTTGTTGAATAAAAAAGAACAGTGATTTTTTTTAAATAATTTTATTCCTTTGACTCATGATTTACCTCATTCCTGTGTTTCAGAAAGAGTTATACTAAGTCATATTCATGATTTCTTGCCTATAAATATCAGCTTTGATATTTCTGTGAACTAAGGTCTACACTATCATAATTTTGGCATTAGTATAGTGTATACTAAGTCCATTTTGAGCAAAACTACCTCAATATAGTGATCATCATTTGTGTCTCCAAATCTATCTCATAAAATACAGAGTATTGAGAATGGAAGGGCAATGGAGGATCTACTAATACAAGTATCTCCTTTTTATACATGGAAAAATTAAAACTTAGCTTATCTCAAATGGACTTATCTCAAATGGTCCTGTCATGTTAAAAAGTGCATATAAAATTCTCTATTCCCATTTAAAAAAAAAACAAATATAAAATCCTATGCCAGATTCCATTTGTTAACAATTACTTATGTTACTGTAAAAAATCCTGCTTAGTAAAATGGCTATGACTTTACTATGAAATTCTATGTTCACAGCCTAAGAGAAAGTCAGTCATAGCCTCATTGGAGAATCAGTAAGGAGATTGTTTGATCATGCACCCACAGCTTAAGTGTCTTGGTATTCTTTGCTTTCCTTCTCAGGATGCAACTGGTGAGATGACTGGGTTCCGTAGCAGTGTCCATAGTCTACACCTATAGTGGGTACATGGATGTTAATTGAGTTTTCTTGGTTTAGGGTGATGTATGATCTGGCTCCTCCTCTAAGTAATTTTAAGTCTGCCGCTGTGTAGTAAATTCAGCCAAATATGTTATAATTCATGTTTTGCCTTTAGGGATTTAAGACTCACTCCTCCTCAGATATATAAGAAAGTGTAACTAAATCATTTGTATAATACATCTCTTCTTAAATTTGAATCTCCTGCTGATGGTGCTAGGAAGCAACTTTGTTGAGGATGGGAGAAACCTAAATTAGACTTTTCTTTGGATGTAAGAAAGAAAACCTCTTAAAAATAAAAAAAAATAGTAAATTTTAAGATCCAACTTCTTGTCAATGAAATTTTTCCTTGTCTTCATGAGGCTTCTCCTTATTTATAAAATATTTTTGGATGATGGATAATGAAGCATGCTAGACAAGTTTTTTGTCCTCAGGATAAGGGAAGATAGAGGGGGACAGAATCTGTGGCCCACTTGCTGCCATCTGGATCCTTGGTCTCTGTTGAGATGGCCTCATCCAGCTTGGTCACTGGGTGTGCTTTGCTGCTCTCTCCTGACATGTGATCCTTGGATTTTGCTAGCAACCATTGCCAGTATTCTGCATCTGCCTTATCTCAATGCATGCTATCTGGGCACACTAGTCCTTACAGTTTTTCTGCATACCCCCACTGGGAAATGTAGAAATTTCTAGATTCATGCATATCAGAGATGCTGTCTCAAAACTTTCTGCCTATGTCTTGTTGCCATTTTTCCTCTACAGTGACATACATATTGGCAAGGACACTCTGGTTTTTGACCCTCCCAGCTACTAAATGGCAAGTGGAGTGCAAGTCCTCTTGGCTTTTACCTTACCCTGGAGCTTTTCTTGGAATTTTTCTTATCAAACAATCAATCCTGGGCCTAATCCCAGAGCATGAAGGTACCAGATTCCTTCTTAGGGATTCTAATGTTATCTTACCTTTAGGCAAAACCTTTCTGAATGCTCTTTCTTTCTTTCTGCTAGTTTTTACTTTTATTTATCTTCACTTCACAATTAGCTTCTCTAAAAATATATCCTGCATACTCTTCATTGTGTTATAGTACTACTGTTTTCTGGTAGTACTAGATTGTCATTTGACAGGTAAAAGGAAATTTCTGAATTTGGAAAATGCTTTGGCCATCTGTAAAACTGGAGTTTCAGGACTACTTTGTCAATATGAACTTAAAAATATGGTTAAAATACAGCTATGCAACGAGTTACTTCCTATAATCTAAATGCTGTCTTTTGGAAATAGTGGCATTATTTCAATAGAGGAACTGTAGGTCCACTAAGGAGAACAAAAAAAATGGTGTTTTACTGTCTTAAAAACATATTTCCTTTTACATAATATAATGAATATGCACATCATAATATGGTGAGATTGATAATTACATATATTTTTAAGAATGTCTTAAACATTTTTTAATATTTGTCTCAATGACTATATTCCCATAAGCTCATGGAATGCCACTAACAATAATGTCTGTAATCTGTTGAGAAGTACTTGTCAGTATAGTTAGAGATGACTTAAGTGGATTCTCATTTAGTCTTCATCTGTTCTATATTTCCCTTCACAGATAGGGAAACTAGGGCATAACAAACTAAGTAACATGAATAAGATGCCTTAGCTACTACTGATCATGTAATTCTCATAGATTTAGCTTGAAGGTATAAGCACTATTAATACAGTAATAAATATAACAATAGCTTCATTTACAAAATCAAAACAGAAGTGGATGATAAGTAATGATCCTTAAGAAATGGTAAGCAGTCTTGGAAAGTATTGATAGATGTGGGCTGCTCATTAAAAAGTTAATGTGTGACAACGGAATAACTCATCAAAATAGTTGTTTAAATTTTTTTTTATCACACTTAGGAAGCATAAGAGAGCACATTATTTACTGTATGTTTGTGAAAAGTCAAATATTCTGCTTGCTAGAAAACATTAAATGAATTTTACTATAGTCTAAAATTTGTATTGATATATATATATAATAAACACACACCAAAAATATAGTTTTCATATATCTAGAATTCATAAATTTTCCAAAAAAAGAACATCTATGTAACTAGTACAAATCAGTTTGCAATGTCTGATATTTGCGATTACAATTTAGTTTGTTTACTTTCATAGATGTATATTTTCCCACTCAGTATTTTTTTTATTCTGTTGTTAATGTGTAATAATGTTGTTAATAGATCCTAAAACTATAAGGATAGCTTATAGTTTTAGGATCTATTCTTAATGCTGCTGTGAACGTTCCTTTCTTTTGTAGCTATAAGAAACAATGTGTAAAATTGCTAAGTCACAGGTAGTACATATACCCAGTTTTGGCAGATACTGACACAGTTTCCCAAACTGGTTATACCAGTTCACTTTCCTGCAAATGTATCTGTTTGCTCCACATCTGTGCTCCCAGGTATTCCATTGCTATGAGGTCATTAGTGTTTTCTGTGCTGTGAGATTTTATTGTAATTTGATCTGCAGTTCTCTGATGATGAATGCAATTGGTCATCTTTCCATATATTTCATGATCACTGGGTATCCTTCTTTGTGAACTGACTGGTCAGGTTTCCTGCCCATTTTTCTAAGGAGTAGTGAGTCTCTTTCTTTAATAGTTTATAGAAATTTTCTGTATTTTCTTGATATGAGTCCTTTGTTGAATTCATACTTTTAAAACATCTTTTTCCATTCTGTGGATTGTCTTGCCTTTTCATTTCTTTCTTTTTTTTTTTCTGAAGGGGGTGGTACTAGGGATTGAACTCAGGGGCCCTCAATCACTGAGCCATACCCCCAGCCCTATTATGTATTTTATTTAGAGACAGGGTCTTCCTAAGTTGCTTAGAACCTCATTTTTGCTGAGGCTGGCTTTGAACTCACATCCCTACTGCCTCAGCCTCCCAAGCTGCTGGGATTACAGGCACATACCACAGAATCCAGTGCCTTTGTGTTCCTTAGTTGGTGTCTTTTGAGAAACCTAAGTTCTTAAGGTTAACATAAATGAACATGTCTTTTTTTTTTTGTCTTATACTTTTTTTTTCTTATACTAAATTTGAACAACTGTGAGTTCATCCTGCAGGTCTTATGATTTTTGTCAAGCAAGTGGCTTCTAACTTTTTAAGTTAATTTATAAATACACAAAAATTGCTGATTATTAGAAATCTTGTTTTCCAAGCATATTTTATAATGTAGATCTATGCTTTTGATATAACAGGGGTTGAAAAAGGCATGATATAGAGATGTATATCACTATAACTCAGTTGTGTGGATGTGATATATGAGTGTGTATGCAATGAAATGATTGGAAATAAAAAAACAAAATATTTGCCACATTTTTCCTGGCAGGGTAACATATGATTTAAAATCCATCAGTGTTAATTTCCATTGTTTTCTTTCTAATTATGCTGTATTTTCTCCATATCTTTCCTCAAGTTTTAAATCACATGGAATGCCATCTAAATATCAATTCTAGACATCTATTACTTAGAAATATTGATTAGTATTGGTTAGTATTTTGAGCATCTTCTAAAAAATTCAAAGAGACAATGATCTCTTAACTAACATTTAAATCTGTTATTGTCAAAATATTTGTGAAATTATCCTGTTTTCTTGAATTGCCTGAATTTCAGTGTATTATTCGGGGAAAAAAATGGCATTGCCAGGCATAGTGATACATGCCTATAATCCTAGAAACTTGGGAAATTTAGGCAGGAGGATACCAAGTTCAAGACCAACTGTAGCAACTTAGCAAGGTCCTAAGCAGCTTAATGACTTCCTGTCTCACAACTGAAAAATAATTTTTAAAAAAGGGCTTGGGATGTGGTTCAGTGGTTAAGCACTTCTGGGTTCAATCCCTATTACCAGAAAAAAAGTATCATATCATCATCAGAAAATCTGCTAAAATCAAAATTTGGTGTTTTTATTATTCCCTTGGCTACTAATGTAGTAATACTCTTCCAAAATTGGAGAAGATAGTGTGATAGAATCAGTTTCCAGTGATATCCATAAAGGATAAGTATTTTAAATTTCATAAGGTCTCTTTTCAGTCACATTGTTATATATTGTAAAAATTATATAATACTTTGTAGCTCCTCCCATCAAGGTGAGGTACTGGCATGTATTTACTCTCATCTTGAATCTAAACTGGCCTACAATAGAATACAGTTGAAGAGATACTGTAGAAATACAAGCCTAAGCTTCAAAGGACAATAGCTTTTCTACTTGATATCCTTGAAAATCTTACATGAATAAGCATGAGCTAGCCTGCTGGATAATAAATAGCACATGATCCAGGGCTCCAACCAACAGTCAGGTAATGCCTGATTTGTGCATGCGTCCTTGCTTGCCTGCCTGCCTACTCTAGGTACATGAGAGAACCTAGACAAAATCAGCAGAAGGGCTTCATGCGTGACCTTAGACTAAAGTGTCAACGTACAGTATCAGGAGATAAAAGTTATTTTTGTTTCAGATCATCTAATTTTTGACCATGAATTATGTAGCAAATTTTAGCTGATACAGATATGTACTGTTTTCAATAAATGTTATAAAGTTTATGTAAGTTTTATTATTAAAATTTTCTGTAAGTTTTAATATAGTATTGTCTTTAATATAATTTTTCAGAAATCCATTTTATCCTCAGACATATGATATGGAGTGAAATGGGACACAATACAATTCTTATTACCAGTAGATATTTGCTAAGAACTTTAAATTCCATATTGTTTATTTTCTTTCAGCAAATAGTAGTGATTGTAGGTCTTGGCTGTCAGTATTACTGTTTATTGTTTTAACAAGTGGCTATTAATGTCTGAAAAAAATAACACTTTCTGAAATGAAAATGAGGATGAAAATTAGGAGCATATACTGCTATGTTGCTCACAAATTCTACTCACTGTCGGTTGAGGCTTTAGACCAGTTTTCTCTCACAGAAAGCCCACCTGAGATTTGTTTTCTTCATTCTCATGTGTAAAAATCCATGTCAAAAATATATATTTAATTGAATCAAGGCTATATTTGGCTTTACTCAATCATTGAATTAAGATTTTTCACTCCCAAAATAATTGAAAACTATTACCTTTTGTAATATTTTCCTAATGGGAGGAATATCCTGGTTCGACTCTGATGTAATCAAAAAGAAAATAATAAAAATAACACCTTTACTATTAAATTATTTTACAGTGCTTGTGAACTCATAACTTTAAAATATTAACTTGAAAGCTGGGAAAATATAACTATTTGAATCTCTTTTATGAACAATATCTGAATATTATGAAATGCTTTAAAAATTTTTCCCAGTCATTGTTGTATTTCATAGTTTAAAATTTGAATGGTTTGAAATGAAAATAAGGAGTTATCTTTTCTGAAAACAAGCTATATAGATCTTCAGTGACTGTACATTTTTTCTTACTTTGAACAATGAAACAATGATTATATGCTTATTCTTAGGACTTCATTTAACAATGTTGAATATTTAAAAGTATTTTTATGGTTTTTCATTGAATAAATCTTTACTTCTTTTTACACCACATACATCCATTTGGTTTGTCAGAGAAGTGCAATGCCAGTTAAAGGGGAATTCAAACCTACTTATTTCTGATTTTTACTATCATCTCTTTTAATCTCTAAAATGAAGATTATAATATGACCTTCATAGAGATTTTTTCTGAGAGTCAAAAATCTTTATTCAGTGCCTGGAATTACATGGGCTTTTTTTTTTTTTTTTTGTCTTGGGGATTGAACCCAGGGGAAGCTTAACCACTAAGTCACATCTCCTGCCCATTTTATATTTTATTTAGAGACATAGTCTTGCTAAGTTGCTTAGGGCCTTGCTTAAATTGCTAAGGTTGGCTTTGAACTCATGATCCTCCTGCTTTAGCCTCCTGAGCTGCTGTCATTATGGGCATATGCTTAACATGGGCTTTTAAACTCCAAGATTTTAGTTTTTATTTTATTTTAAGGCATGTGAAAATTAGTTATTTGAGGGTATTATTTTAGTGGTAATAATTATATTGAATAAGAAGATTCAAACTTTTAAATTATTAAAAGTTTTACTAACTCAGCTTTCAAAATAAAATTATAACCAGTTCTGTTTCATTCAAGTATTCTGCAATGCTTGTAATGATAAATCTTAAAATATGATCATTTTGGTTCCTAACAGGTCCTTTTCCCTGAATTTTAAGCCATTATCTTTAGTTATATATGACATTTCAGATTCTTTAATAAATAAGGAAAACTAAGATTTGAGAAAAAGTCTGCCATGGAGGTTATCTTTCCTTAAAGGACTCAGTCACAGTTTAATGTTTTTGCAAAAATGTTTGTTAGTTAAATATTCAGATATAAAACCAATTTATCTATAACTCTATTATGTAGAAATATTTGGATGAAAAATGATGCCCCCCATACCCTTATATTTACAATGATATGAAGTTGATTATGTTTTTATCACACAAAATTCTGTTGTTGTTTTGTTTGCTTTTTTGCTCTCAGTATGTTTATAAAGGCAGAGGTTGCATATGGAAAAGGAAATCCACTTCAGGTTCCAAATGCTACCTCCCTGCACTTTGCCAAAAGTAAAAAATACTTTTTGCATTTGAGACAAAATATAATCCATATTTATTTCGCGGCCTTAGGAATTTCAAGGGGTCACTTCTATAGGAGAGTTCCAAGGGAGTTAGGAATCTGGTCTGTGATTTTACTTTTGGCAGTGGCTTCTGAAATAAAACACAATCGCTTATAATATTTCAAAAAGTTATCCATCATCCACATTGTAAAATACATTGCTGTATTTAAAGCTCTGGAGTATGACTCGAAAAATTCACTATTCATGGGAGGTGGACAACATGAAAAGAAAAGGAAAATGGGAGACAGGGGGCTTAGGGGGGATAGGGTTCCATGTGGATGAGAAGAATTTGACTCAAAATACATATGTTCCAGGAAATGTTTGTTGAGGCCTGTGTTGTTAATTATGATTTTCAAGGTTCACCCATACCTCAGGTTCTCAATATGTAATGCGTGTAGCCAATACGTTAAAATTGGAAGACTCCAACTGTTTACATACACCATTTTAATAGAGATTTACCAGAAGAATCAGTGAGAAAACAGCTCTGTTGAAGACAGATGGAAACTCACGGCCATATTTTATTACACTATCTCATTGTGGTTTTTCACACTGTGGGAATTGGACTCCCAGAATGAGGGGAGACTCTCCACTTTCATTTCAGTCTGACCACTTTTCTTCAGGGAAAGCAAAGGCTCACAAATCAAAAGTTTGCTCTTTTAAATCCCAGGAAAAAGAGTCAAACAGAAAGTTCTTGCTATATAAGCATGCCTATCCATAGAACAATAGCTGTTCTAAACCCAGTCCCCAAAACCCAGTCCCAAAGAAATCTAACAAAATCTCATGAAGTATACAACTGAGTGTGCGCTGCTCAGCAGTGAAGCTCCTCGGGATAGTTCAGCTGTGGTTTCCGACTTGGAAGATGTGAGGTTCTTTACCCCTAAGCTCTTAAATCTTTCCTGTTGACTGACTGGCATTACAAGTTGGCAGGTATTTATTCTAATTTCTTTTTACTATAGCTATAGAAAGCACAGATCCTCCTTCTTTTTTTAAATTAATAAGAGTGTGTCATTCATAAGAAGTGATATCATAGCTTCTGTTATCTTCCTGAAGAATGAGAATGAAAGTCAGTTCAAAACCGGTTGAGATATTTCTTCAATTTATTTGAGAAGGGAAAATAAAATTTCTATTCAACTGTGATTTTCTTTAATTCATGCAACTTTTAGTGTATTTTGTTTTATTCACTGTTAACTTTCTTTAGGATTCAGTTATGTTCCCAAATTGTCACCTTAGAAAATACATTGTAAAGTACTAGGGACTGTTAATGCAAATAGGTCTCAGGAACAATCGAACTATAAATCCTACCTTAAAATTTTTCAGCTTTGTTTGAGAGAAATATATAGTCATCTGGGCTATGGCTTTGACTCCTAGGGCTAGGCTTTCATGAGAGATAAAGTAATCTTTTATGCTTACGGAAAATCAGATGCTGCTCTCTTGGAAGAACAGTTTTGGGTGATGCAAAGACTAAATTGATAACTTTTTTGTTATGTCTTTTTGCTTTTCAAGAAAAATACTTAAAATGGTAACTTTGCCCTAAATTGGACCCTGACATGCCTCATGGTTCTCATATTTCTCTTTTCTCTCTCCTGCACATTGTCACGATTTTCATTATTCTTTTGCATTTAATTTTATTTCATCATAAACTGAATTGACTTTTGCTAGTAAGTTTTAAAGAACATTGTAAATATTCCTCTGTATATTAAAAAACATGTGGTAGATATACATGCATTCATAATGAATTAGCCTCAAGATATTTTAAGTGGAAAAAGCCAAGTGAAAAAAAATGGGGATAATATGCTTCTGTTTTTTAAAATCAAACACATAAAACATAAATTTGTGTGTATTAGTACATATTTTCTTATTTATGTGTAAGCCCTCTATAGAAGCATGCATAAGAAAATGGTAATAATGATTGTCTCCAGGAAAGAAAGTGAAGCTGAGGCTTTGGGATCAAGAGTACACGTGGGCTTTCTTTATTTTTTCTCTCTCTCTCTATATATATATACATATTTAATTTTATTTATATATATATATACACATTTATATTTTATGTAACATGTAATATATATATACACATATATACATTATAAAATATAAACTATGCATATAAATATACAAATATATGCATATACATACAATATGTATTTTGTCTAAAAATTTTATTGTGTACATTATTTAGGAATTAGAGAACTCCTATTTAATTTTTGCTGAGACTTATAATAATGATTGCCATATCATTTTTACACCAAGGCATTTCTAAAGTAGTACTATGTAAAAAAAAAATAGTGAATATCCAAACAACAACAAAAAGTGCTTAGATTTATTTTTCTAGTTGCAAGACAATATTTTTTTGTGTTTCTTGGTTTAGGGTACAAATTGTCATTATTCAATAAAGCATTATTACTTTGGGGTTGGAATAAATTGGCATTATTTTATTTGACTAAAATACAATATTCCCAATTCTGCACTTGACATTCAAGTAGAGTAAAGTTAGTTTTTACTGTCAATATATTAGATGCAGATGTGAATGCCTAAAGTCAGGTTTAAAATTTTAAATAGACCTCCATATGGTTTTAAAACCAAACGGGGAGGGTTGCTGGCAGTGTCTCATACGATTTGAATAGCAATGAACTTAACATTTCAGTAATTCTTAGTCAAGCTGCTTTAATTGGCCCATAAAAGGGAAATACAGGACATGAAGTTCAAAACTGTCCTTCAAAGAGTGGGAAAACTTGACTATTTTAGTCTGAATTATTTGGCGATACTCCACAATATTTATTTGATTTATGCTTCTCTGTGAAGAGATACAAAAGAGTCATTTAAAGGCATAACATTGGAAAGATCCCATTAATTTCCTTCTTTATCATGGAGACATTTGTTCTGAGCATTCATGTGCTACAGTAAGGAATTGAGCTTGAAGCTATGACCTCGGTCATTTCCAATGTAGAGATAAAACTAGCAAGTGATTGCAAAACCATAGAGCCCTGTGTTATTTATAGGTCAAAAGTGATGACAACCTTTCCCAGCTTACAAAGAAGAAAGCTTACATCTTCTTCTTCTTTCTTTTCTTCTTCTGTTTATGCAGATGATTATAATGTATCTGTCTACAGGAAACTCTTAACCAAACCTGTTCAGCAGCATTGCGACTTTTTGTCAGGTGTTTTTATCATCATATGGCATCTGTCATGATGAGAGAAGTCAATACTAAATGTGATAAGTTAATGACATTTACATTCTGGTCAAATGCTAAGCGATCTGGAATAGTGAACTAATAAAACCAGCCTGTATGTCTCCCTTAAGAGCACATTATTTAAGAAATGCTTCAACGTTGCAAGTAGAGTTTCATGTTGAATTGTGAAAAAAAAATGAACCAGAGACAGTGAAATAATAAATGAAATATGACCTGCTGAATCCCCTGCTACTTAAGCGATAGATGCATAAATTTGAGTTGCTGTTACCCTCTGCAGTGGGTATCCATAGCAGCCAATTAGATTTTACGGTGTTGAAGTTTGGAAGGGGTAGATTATGGAGAAAACAGAACTCTTAGAGGGGGCTGTTAGAAACTTCCTAAAATCCTAAATAATTTTCCTATAAGTTGTTTAATATTCTATATTTTATCATATACTACATTTAGACTTCATAATTATAAAATTTATTTTGAGCCCTTAGAAATCTTGTCCCCCTCCACAAACTTAATATCTATGAGAATATTAGGTGGAAGATAATCATTTTTGTCAACCAATACATGTTGGTTTTAAATGTTCCTTTAAAACAAATACTATCTAATGTAAAGAAGGAATTCTACACACAAAAATGAAACTTTTCTGCCAACAATGAAAGGAGACCTGTTTTCTAGTTTTTCCAATTCATATTATTGTGATAATTATTTTAAATAACAGACAAATACAGCTCTTCTGAGATTTCTACAGATGCTGTACAACCATTAAAATGAATTGTGTTTCTGCTCTTAAGTATTTGGAAAGGAACTGAATAATGTTAACAGCTGTCAAATTTTCTTTTTTGAATCATTAAATAATGTTTTAAAAACACTTTAATGTATACAAAAGAGAAGTTTATCTGTTGTCTCCAAAAAGCATTTTGTCCAAAGTAAAATTTTGTGTGACATTTTACTTATCTAAAGTTTAATAAGGAAGATAATAAGATCTCTTGAATTCCTTGAATCATGTCTGCTGGTCAACAAGATGAACTTGTTCCAAGTTTTGTAATGCCTGAAGAGTTAAGGGGAATAAGGAGAGAAAGTTAGAGGATCATCTGTGGCTGATGTGCAATCTATTGTGGCCAGCTTGCAGAATCTGTGAAATAATTTGGCAGTGTTTATTTTGGCTTGATGTTCTGTTCTGAGATGGAATGAAAGAGAAAACATTTATTAAATTAATTATCCTTTCTGTAATTCTTACTAGCAGGGTCTTAATAGTGTTTCCAGGAAATGGTAACAAAAAATTATAAAAAAGCAACAGCATATTCTCTTTTTGTTTGAATTTATCAATAAATGAAAGCCCAAGGGGAAAGTATCATTTCATTGATGGTGACATGTGACCTTTTTTAAAAAAAAAAAAACATCATTTTGATTAAACAATAGCTTCTCTAATGCTTCCATATTAATCAGGCAGGAGTTTCTTGGATGAAGTAACTATTTATTTTAGGACTTGAATGGGGACAGGATGAAGGAGGATAGAGCCACGCTCAATTTTAGAAGGTCCTGAAACCTTCATGTTCCTTCTTCTCTCATCTTAAATAACTCAAAAATGAAGTATCCCGTTGCTTTATTTCTATCATGTTAAACTCTGCACGTGACCTTTTCAAATTATCCTTTTTCTTAGTTAATGAAATAGTTTTGCCTGTGACATACACTGAAGGAATCAATCACTTCAAAATGTTTGTTAAAGTTATTTGCAACTGCTCATGTTAAATTCAACAGGTTTGTATCCAAAGTGCAGGGGATGGAAATGGCAACTGGCCAAAGACTAGAAGAAGGGAATGTGGAGTATAAACAAACAGTTCCACTAAAGATAAGTGGATTAGAAATTTGGATGGTAAAGTTAACTTTTAATTTATTTATCCAAGGATTGTTACAATGAATCATCTATACAGTATTTAAAGTTGTGGAAGCTGGCCAGGTATGGTGGCACACACCTGTAATCCCAGCAGCTTGGGAGGCTGAGGCAGGAAGATCTCGAG
This sequence comes from Ictidomys tridecemlineatus, assembly GCF_052094955.1. Classification (NCBI taxonomy): domain Eukaryota; kingdom Metazoa; phylum Chordata; class Mammalia; order Rodentia; family Sciuridae; genus Ictidomys; species Ictidomys tridecemlineatus. Next base: position 38,615,303 of record NC_135482.1, on the reverse strand, counting down.
TTCAAAATCAGCCTCAGCAAAAGTGAGACACTAATCAACTTAGTGAGACTCTGTCTCTAAATAAAAATACAAAATAGGGCTGGAGATGTGGTTCCGTGGTTGAGTGTTCCTGAGTTCCACACCCCAGACTCCAGGGGCGGGGGACCCTTAAAGTTCTGTCCAGCAGATGTCAGAAGACATGTTGTGGAGACATTCTCTGCTGATTGGGCTTTCAGGGATAACCAGTATCTTTGATTACTTAGAATTTCCTTCTTAAGAGACACTATGTGACAGAAGTCTTCATAATTCCTTCAACTATTTTTCCTGAAATAAATATGAGCATAAGTCATTCTCTTAAACATTTTTTTGCAAGAACATTGAAAATTTATTGGCATGTGTCTTGATGTGTTTAACTTTCCAAGTTTATTTTTACTATGATTCCTTGAATTCATTAAGAATCATGTTTTAAGGCTAAACCTTTCACACCAGGGAAACCTAGAGTTAATACTGAAACCATTACTTAAAAACAATTCACTCACATTTCAGGGGCTGTGTATTTATAATAGGGTTATCAGAACATAAGTAAGAAGCACAAATCATTTAAGGGAATTCTACAGAACAATGAAATCAATAAAAAGATCTTCAAGTTCTCAAACATGTATAATTTAATTCAGTTTCAAGTATAAACAGATCCTATGACATTATAATGTAAACGAGGCATGACTAATGTATATCTTTGGTACATCTTTGAAAATTCCTATGTACAAAGACCTATTTTAATCTTGTGAAAAGGTAACCTCTAATTTGTTTTACGCATTCACTATGCTGTAGCTTTTTTGTGTACCCCTTATTTATTATTTTCTTTTTCCTTCTATTTTCAGTCCTTTCCTGGGCAAAGCCAAGTTGTGCTTTAGCGAATTAACTTCAATAGTCTCTTATCTTCTCAGAAGGAGGGACCAGTCAGTGATTTACAGATACATCCAGCTGTTTTAGTCAAATCTGATAGAACATAACTCATTCTGGCTTTGGGTACTTTTCATATTCAGTTAATTTTTATTGAAGTCTCTTTGAAGGTATCACATGTACACTAGGATGTGCCCATTGTAAAAATTTCCCTGATGCAATAGTTTGTAAAGCCTTGATATATAAATGTCACTCTACACAGTAAGCATTTATGTGGCTTTGATGCAGCAAGGTATAATTCATGATGCAGCAAGGTATAATTCATGATGCAGCAAGGTATAATTCATGATGCAGCAAGGTATAATTCATTGCTAGAAATCTAATGGTTTTAACATATAAACTCTTGAGGAACAACCCATATCCCAACTATATCCCTAGGGAAAAAAATACTGGGTAAGTTGTTGAGGCTAACCTGCATCAAAGTAGAAAACCCTTAGGACTATGTTCCGTGGTCTCTGCTCACCTTTCAGTCAGCTCCTTTGCTAACAAACATCTCCTATTTCTATCCACTATGTTTATTTTCTTCATAATATGCACATTAATCTTTACTTCTCTGATTTGTTTAAGCTTTTGATTTTGATATTTAATGTATGATCAATGAGGGTAGAATCCTCACCTGCCTTGTTCTTTTTGAATGTGTAGAATAGTGTCTTGCATCATTTGTATTCAGCAACCATCTACTCAAAGAATGGATGAAAGAATGAATGAGCTGATTCAAGAAAAACTCCTAAATGGTCAGAGCACTTACTCTTCTCCAGGACTAGCCTACTGGCATCAGACAGCTTTAGTAATTTTATAATTCATTTAATTAATATTTGATCCCTTGAAGTCCATTTGGTTAGTGCTGTTGGTGGTAATAAACAATTTATTTGGATTTTCTACATATTATCATTTAAGGTGATATTAAAAGTCTTAAGTTCAAAGATAATGTATAAGTGAGTGAACCAGAATTTAATATATCTTGCTACAATACAAATTAATAGGTTCCTTCTATTCTTCTATTTGGTCATTGTATTCAGTTTGCTTAGTGACTATTTGAAACAAACTTTATTATATTCTTTTCTTCTTCATCATTGTCATCTTCATCTTCATCTTCATCCCCAGCCTATTTTATATGTTATTTAGAGACAGGGTCTCACTAAGTTGCTTAGGGCCTCAATTAGTTGCTGAGGCTGGTTTTGAACTCTCAATCCTCCTGCCTCAGCCTCTTTAGCTGCTGGGATTACAGGCATGTGCCACCATACCTGGATTCTCCTTTTATTAATATTTTTAATTCTTTACTTTGTACACAGTTGGAAATCAGCATTTTTAAAATGCTGAATAAACAGCCTTCTGCAGTTAGGAATATTATCCATTGACCTTAAATATATAATTTTTGTCAGCCTGAAAACAAAACAAAATATGATAATATTTTTCCATATGTGTTTACCCAATATATTCTAAGCATATAGTTGAAAACAAAATATTTTAACTTCTTTTCTTATGCCCATCCATCTGATACTTATCAAGGTCCATTTATTATTTGTTTCCATTACCATCTGGCTCAGTTTTATATTAATTTCACAATAACCCATAAGAAATTACACAATAACATATATTTTGATAATAAACACTTTTTAAAAATCTACTTTCATCCTATACATGAATCCAAATCTACAAGAGAAAAATAATTATGGAGCATAGTTATAATAATGTTGAATGGTCAACATAGATAAAATAGGAATGGTGGTAGAGGAATTATGGAGGTATTAGAATATTTTCTTTCTGTATTCTATTTAGAACTAACATTGAATACGTAAAGCTCAACTCTTAATTGGGATGATTTTAAAGATTCATACAATGATATTAGATATGAAAAGGCAGTTAAAAAATTGCTTCAACACAGGGTTATTCAAACTCCAGACATTTTTTTGCTGTATACATCCAAGGGACCACTTTGATTTTAATTCAAAAAGTCACATGTCCCAGTAACCATCAATGTGATGAAGAAGAACTTTTTTCCCCACATCAAATCCAATAACTAAGATCTTACAGTTTAGCTACAATCACATTGAGCATTTTGAGAAATCATTTGTGAAAAAGTAGCCCATAGGTTAGTTGTAAGAAATATGCTTTTGATTAGGATTTAAAATGTCATGTTTGAAGCATACTGGATATTTCATAGCTCTCTATTTTTGAATAATTCAGTGAATAACTGTACTTATTATGTAGTGTTAAGTGGACAGAAACCTTCTTAATACCCAGTTGAAGCTTTACTCAGCAAATTTGCTTCTGAAATAATGTGAAACGTCTGTTTCCAATGAAGATAATTTTTGAAAACCTTTTGCCTATATTTACCTTCTTCTTCAGTGTAACTAGATAAAGCTATGAAAAAAGTTTATTTACTCTTGAGAAAATGTAAATAACTTTGTGAAAATCAAAAATAGCAACATGACAATGAAAATAAGCCATAAATTATAATAGTTTAAAGATAGCCAGAGTTTAGAAATGATAAATGCAGTTATCCATCATGGAAATGGACTAAATCTGAGATAATATTTATTCTTTGTTCTTCTTGACTATTGAATGTGCTATTTTATGATTGATTTTCAAAATTCATGCATAGGACAAAAGTACATTTTTTAAAGTGGTTGTCATTAAAATATATTTTATTGTATAATTTCTTATGGATTAGAGTGAAATTAATATATAACTGAGCCAGATGGTAACAGGGAAACAAATATTGAATGGTCCTTAATGAGTATCAGATGGATGGTTGTAAAGAAAGAAGTTTAACAGGTTATATGCTTCTGAACAGGATTTGACATCTGGAATGTTCTAGAGTATTAGAATAAAAGGTGAAAAGTGAAAGGTTTTATGCATTGTAGGCAGACCATTGCTACAGCTGTGACACTAAAGCCTTTTGTACTCATAATGATGTAATAAAAGCTAAAAGTCTAGGAGTTGGGGTGTAGCTCCCCAGCAGCATACACATATGCACACTCACTCACAAACTGGCAATAGGAAGGAGCTGGGGATGTAGCTCAGTAGGTAGAGTGCTTGCTTAGCATGCACAAGGCCCTGGGTTCAATCCCCGGTCCCACAAATATTTGGTGTGTTGTTGTTGTTCCTATTCCTCAGGAAAAAAACCATATCCCAAAACCAACAACCTTCAGACCTGGTCTTCACTGAACTAGTAGATTGTCAGATGTCAAGGCCATTCAAGCATGGATGGGTCTAGGTTAGTTAGTCTCTAAGAAGGACTAGAAGGTGCACTGGTTACACACGAGGTATTGTCCTACGTTTCAGGAACATACTGTGTATTGAGTTGCAGGTTCTGTGATAGATCAAAGTGGAAATGATCTGAGCCAAGTTGGAGTCATTTTATTCCAGTCTTCAAACCTTACATGTGACCCTAATTTAGAGAACTATTAAAATTAAAACTTGAGAATACAGAGCAGCATGCTAAGATCATTGGATTATATTATGCAGAAAAACAGTCAGGGGATATGTGTTTCTATGGGCTGAAAATAGGCCCTGTTAAAAAACAAAAATAATGACAAATCTCTTATGAAATCTGCTTAAACTTGAAGATGACCACCTTAAATATCCCCATGTGGAAATTTACCCTTCAGATTGGTGAAAACCATTGAGAATTATCATTTAAGGAAAGGAAGTGAGAATGCTCTGCTTTACTGAGAGTCAAGTCCTAATTCATGCAGGGAAATGAGGCCAAATGGAAAGAAGCTCTGCTTTGGAGAGGGCTGATTCAGTTCTTAGGCTATCTTCATCAGTTTTATGACCTTGGACAAATTGTCTCACTTTTCAATGGTTCAAAAATTTTACAATTGTTAGGACGATTTGAAGAATTAATGATATATAATTGTTGTTTTTGTTTTTGATGGTACTAGGAATTGAACCCAGGGCCTCATGCCTGTGGCAAAATAGTCTATCTCAGATCTGTATCCTCATCCCTGATATATATTCCTGAGCTAAATTACTATATGTGGGGCAAGGCTTTTGAATGTTTAGTAGAAAATAAGTAAAAGTAACTTTGAATTAAATATATTCATAACAGTTTTTTTTAGAACTAGTCATCAGTGCAATGATATATTATACATATGGTCATGTACTGATGAAACAAAAGTTTGTCTTAATAGTTGTGGTCATCATCCTTTAGAGGTTCTATCAAAAATTTAATAATATATTATCATAATTATTTGTTTTATTCTCCACTAGACCATAAACTTTAGGAGGTGAAAATTTGTGAGTTTTGGCCCACTATTATATTTCTAATATTTAACATATAATAGGCATGCAATAACTATGTATTGAATGGACAAATTAATGTATTATACATGTATTTGACTTTGTCTTACATATCATTTTTTTGTATTGGGATAGGAAATAAGTGAATACATGCATACTCTTGTTATTACCCAACTTAAATTTTAAGTCTGCAAAGATTTACAACAACAAAAAACCTAAAGGCTACTGCAATATAAAAAAATGTAGATGTAGTTGTATAAAATTTCTAGTAATTGTGGCATCCCATCAAGTAATAATATGTAGGAATTCAAACTGTTATACTTAGTGAAGTTTAAAAATGTCTAAAAAGGGAATGCTTGTATTTTTTAGTATGATATTTAGGAATCACTATCAAGGACAGATAGTAAGGTGGAAAATGAGATGTTAGTACATCAAAGAGCCAGTCTTGTTGATTATGTTACAGATTGGAAAATAGGAGGATAAGGATCTACCCTACACTGAGCAAATGGAAAGAAGTGAGCAGAATGGGAGAAAGAAATAGTATTTAAGGAGAATTAGGAAAAGGAAGACAGTGAGAGTTTAGACAAGACCAGATTAATATGTGAGGATTTTATGAACTGAGAGAGGGAGTATTTAAATTGAATTCCAAAAGGCAAAGGCCATTTTTTCATGAAATTCAAATATATTCACCACCCACAGCCTAAAAGCAAATTTGTAAACACTGTTTCATTTTATCACCAAAAATTATATTGCATCCTTGGGGTTTCCTAGAGACAATAGGAGGACACAGTAATGTGTGCCCACTTGCACACACATAGGCACACACATAGATGTGGGAATGCTGGAACAGTCTACCACATGAAAGTAGCTGGTATAATTCACTTGTTTTTTACTCCTGCTTCTATGCATTTTCAAAGATATCAAAACACCCTGGTGCCCAAAGCTATTCCCTAGTTGCTCATAGTCCATATGAGAAAGTTAAATATGCACAAAATACATTTCCATGTATATTTAAGTGTATAAAATTTTATGTGAGAAATAACCTCCATAAATGAGCATATAAGAAGATAAAACAGTAAAAATTGCCTTCAAAACTTTCTTAAATTGAAGAATAGCATGATATTTTTCTATACCCATAAGCTTCTAAGTTTTTGCCTCGTTTGTGAACAGATTGCCATTTCATTAATTGACCTTGAAATAAAGTAGGTCTGTATTGGAGCCTAGTTAATAAGGGGAAATAAATAAATGCATACATGCCACTGCCACAGTAGAATGGAATTTGTGTTAGGATAACATGTACTACAACTCTTAAGTGCTAAACTTTTAAAAAGCATTGAGAGAAAGAAGGAAGCCATGGAGGTGCAGATAGAGGACATGTAAGATTTATATTTAAATATATGGTATGAGGTTATTGCATTATTATTGATTGCTATTATATTGAATAATTGCATCTTATAATGTGTTATGTGAAATTTTTCTCTGGATATATTATACCAAGTTGTTCTTTCAGTAACAATGTGGGGGCCTGTCCACCTCTATTACAAAGCTAAAACTAGGGCTAGCCTTCTTTTTAATCTTTTGGAAAGGCAGTGGATAGATTTTTAAAATATCTAATCTTCATTTATCTTATTACTAATGAACATTTTTTGGTGCATAGTAAAAATATAATTTTAGTTTGTATTGTTTGGCTTCTTAGTGAATTGTATAAGGTATAAGCTTTGAAATTTCTGAGAGTGAGTTTTTTAATTACTACTGGAGAGCTCTTCTAAAGCAAGATGCACAAATCTTTGATGCTCTAGAATATTGGTCATTAAACTGGGTTTAATAATACATACCTTACTATATTTTTATAATGAATAAATGAATTATTCATGCAGGGGCACTGGGCACGATATATGATTGTTTCGTTTTCCTTACTCTACAGATTTTACTATTCTGCTTGAAATGAACAGCTTCCTTGAAAATGTACAGAAATCTAAATTTGAGTAAAACAACTGAAGCAGCACATTCCAATTTCACTATAGGAAAAATACTTTTATTTTAACTTAAATACGAACCAGAATCAATTGGTGAGAATGAAAGTTGTTTGTTTGTTTGTTTGTTTTTCCTACTAGGGATTGAACCCAGAGGTGTTTTCCCACTCAGTCACATCAGCAGCCTTTTTCTATTTTGACACAGGTCCCACTAAGTTGCTTCAGGCCTCACTTAAATGCTGAGGTTGACCTTGAACTTGTGATCATCCTGCCTCAGCCTCCTGAGTTGCTGAGATTACAGGCATGCATCACTGCATCCAGCTGAGAGTAAAAGATTTTTTGTTGTTGTTGTTGTTGTTTTGGTATTGAGGATTGAACTCAGGGACACTTCACCACTAAGCTACATCTTCACTCCATTTTATTTTTTTATTTTGAGACAAGATGTTGCTAAGTTGCACAGGCTGGTCTTGAACTTGCAAACCCTCTAGCTTCAGTCTCCTGAGTTGCTGAAATTACAGACCTGTCCCACTATGATCTGCAGGAATAAAGTTTTATATGGCAATCCTGTAGCCACTACAAGTACAGCCCAAAGGGAACTATTTGAGACATTTAGAGAGAGAGAGGGAGAGGGAGATGGAGAGTAGGGAAAGGAAGGGGAAAGGAGAGACCACAATTATCAATTTTCCAACAAGAATGTTAGTTCTATGAAAACAAACACTTTTTTCCATTCACTGCTGTTATCTCAGTTTCTAAAATACTGCCTAACATATAGAACATGCACAATAAATATTTGTTAAATGCATGTGTTTATGAATGACTGGATAAATTTAGTCTGTTAATGAGAAAATGGTTCTGATTTGATTATCTAAATATTTTTATTATATTTCTATTCGCATTGTAAACTGAACACAATGGGTTTGCTCCTTGGAGAATGCAAAGCCAATAAACATAACCAGGAGATAAGAGAGAATACAGATTCATTACTTGTACAAGCAAGGAGAGCATTGGGAATAACTCCCAATGCAATGTCTCCCTGAGAGGGGAGAAGGGACTTCTATTGGCCAAGCTGGTGCTCATTCATATTGGACACACTGGTCATGACATGTAGATGCTGGCATTCCTGTGCATGCTCACTTAGACATCATGCTTTGCATGTTCAAAAATGGTAGACAGGAACACCTCCTGGGAAGATAATTTAACATTATAATGAGCAAATTCACTATAGGTAACCTAGGAGAGTAAGTCAGAGTGACTCAGGGATTTTTTGCTGATTCCTTATGGTTTTCTCTGGAGGGTCTTATTTGCAACAAAAAGTCAACTTAAAGAGGGTTCACAGTCATTAAAAGAGGCAACAGTTTTTTCCCTTTGCATATATAGGAACTTGCCCCTGAAAGTTCCAGCCTAATAGCCAACTATATGTTACATATTTTATTCATCATATATATTTAGGCTATATGAACATAGAATGCTAGATAATATATTGCAAATGCATTATCTATAAGTAGTCTGTGATGTGCTTTTATGTCTCAATTTATATGTTCATCTATCAATAAGCAATATTTATAGGTTCATAATAATTATAATTTCCTTCTTCCATTTGCAGTCTTTTGAGAACAAACTGGGAAAGCAACTTAGTGGTTCAGTTTCTTAGTCTTTTTCTAAAGCAGAGAAAGAGAAAGAATGGTACTGTGGTCTGTTACTATCTTTACTTCTTTAAAAACACTAGAAGGAATAATGTATATATTAAACTTAAAAATCTAATTGGTTTATGTTTTTATATTTTATAGTCATAGTTTTGTGTTTTGTGTATTATATCATTTTTTGTATCATGAATAATTTCATAGTTAGTTATTTTGGTCTCAAAAGTTATACTAAATTATCAAAGTCTACCTGGCTATTCCTATCTCATTTATGATTACATGAACACATTACATGACTACATCGCCTTTCCATTTCTTCAATACTGATGGCATCAAAGGGAACAAATGTGAGATAAATGATGTAGCTTTAACTTTGAAGAGAACTCAAAGCACTCTGAGCGGGCCATAATTTGAGATTGTTCATGAAAGATGTGAAGAACCTATTTCTGAATGAATGTTTATTTGTGTTTTCATTAGTGTTGTTTAAACTGACTTTATAAAAATAGAGTTTCTCTTGTTGTTCAATAACGCATAGACACAGTATGTTCAATTTAGTTGGCAGGTCTTTGTACAGAAGCATGATAAATTGCATTTGTGTTCTGATGTGAATTGTAAGAACATGAGGTTAAGGGAACAATTCTATAAAAAGGGTGCGCTGTGTTGACCTCCATATATTTTCATTTCCAAGAAGCAATTTACCTGCAAACCTACCTGGCTTAAGTGGACAGTGTATGTCACATTCCTCAGCAAACTGCCTGTCATCTGCAAGAGAAATGCAGACCCAAAATAATTCTGATAGGAGGAACCTAAGATATCCTGAAGGGAGAGACTTTTGTGACCCTTTTCACAGACCAGATCCTGAAACTCAGGGAGATAAGGGTAATTCCTCCTAACCATAAAATCTATAAGAATTTGTGGTTAAGAATCCAGTTAGAATTGTAAAGCATGGACCAGAGTGACTTAAGAGTTGTTCTGCAGGAGAGACTTGAAAGTGTGATGTCATCCTGCTGTCAGAAATCAAGAATTGGACCTGGGCAGATGCCGCAGTCTGTCTGGGCACAAATCACGAGCCACTGAAGCAGGAACAAACTTTATTTTTTAACTGCAGGAAAAAACCTCACACACGCTCCTGGGGAATCCTCCCGAAAAGCCAGGAGGCTCCTGCAGGAACCCCCAGCCGGAAATAGCTCCCCGGGAAATCCCTCCTCCTGTACTTCGCCAACCAATGGGAACGCCAGGGGAATCCCGTGAGAACTCAAAATAGCGCAAGAAGTCCAAAAATACCGCGAGAACGCAAAAGTAGCAGCAGAGGTGGATAATGCGTCGCCTGTCAATCAATACTGTTGGCAAAATGCCCAGGAGCCATACAGACTCGGCTGTGGCTCTCAGCAGGCAGAACTCTCTAGAAACTTCTCTGGAATACCCACTGAAACTGGAGTGTAGGAGAGAAACGCTGTCCCTCTTCTTTCTGAGAGGACCTATCTTTCCCTTGAGAGGTATCCCTTTTTCCATTCTTTCTTTAAAAAAACTCATTCCTGTTATTCTGGGTGACATGTCTGAAACCTTTCTGACTTATCTCAAGAATCAGGATTTGAAGGGAGGCCTTTATGTTGCCTCAGTTTCCCAGAAGGCCCAAAGCCCTGTAACTTTTATAACATCATTTAAGCAAAAAGGAATGGGCTTTGTTTTGTTTTCAATTCAAAGAAATCACTGTAGAAAAATCATATAGCCTATAGTTTGAAACAAATATGTTTCAGTTTTATTTTCCATGGTAAAGTGTAAGATATATCAATGACTAATAAGACATATTTTTTTATTTTTTTCAGTGAGTTCTGAAAGTCAATCTTGCGGATCAGTTCTTACGACTTTCAGAACATTAAGATTTGGATGCATACTTAATGTTTTTCTGTCTTATATGCTTCTTGTGGAATCATTTTTTTCTCCCTCATTTCTCTATCCAAATAAGTATGAATTCTCAGTGTGCAGTGGAAAGATAGGAGAGAAAACACTTTCCATATTTTTAATGACAAGGCTTAAGAATTGTTTTAATTCTAAATGTGAGAAGTGTATCAAAAAACACTGAGGATGCTTCCTAAACATCTACATCAGTTTCTCAAAGGAATGCAGGAAGCCTTTAGGTAATATTTTAAAGATACTTGTAAAAATTGTAATTTTCTATTTAAGTTTCACAGGAAATTATCAGAACTGTAAAAACTTAAAGAACAATATAAATGAGAATACTTCCCTTTTTAGATATTCCCTCCCCTACTGATTCCCTCTCTGTGTTGATATCATTTGGAATTTTAAATCCAATTGTTGTGATCATTTTTAAAAGTGATTTTTAAGTGTAATGATGTCAGTGATCTTTGCTCATTGGTGTTTTTTAAATTTTTAATGGATTCATTTTTAAATTGTTATACAAAATTACATATAAGAGGAAGTGAGGGGAAAGGGAAGAAAAACAAGAGAGAGAAATGAGTGACGATAGACGGGGTAGAGAGAGGGAAGGGGAGGGGAGGGGAGAGGATAGGAAGGGGATAGGAAGGGCAGCAGAATACAACAGACACTAGTATGACAGTATGTAAAAACCTGGATGTGTAACCGATGTAAAAATGGGAGTTCATAATCCACTTGAATCAAATTGTATGAAATATGATATTTCAAGAGCTTTGTAATGTTTTGAACAACTAATAATAAGAAAATAAAAATAAAATAAAATAAAATGTGAGAATAAATACTAATTTTTTTCTAATATGGTATATTAGTACACTTTGAAGCCTTGCATATCTGACATAACTTTATTTTTCCTTTAAATGCAGTTTATAGCTTATCTGGGTATAAAAGTATAGTTTATAGACATTTTTCTAAGACTTTTGTTGATATTGATTGTTTTCTTACTTCCAATTTAGTTATGAGAAACCTGATACCAAACACATTCTTGCTTCTGTTTAAATAATCCGTTTTTACTCTTCTGAAATGTTTAAGATACTTTATGGATCCTTGATGTTACCTTTCATTCTGTACATTTAATATGCTACTTTATTTTCATTGGGGTAATAATATGAGTACTCTCACAAAGCTAAGCAGAATTTTTCCTAGTATGTTTTCCAGGACATGTTACTACCCACCATTTGCCTTTGTTTGTTTGTTTTTCTACTTTGAATGACTCCCTTCTAGTACTACCAGGAGTGCTGTTGCTCTCTAAGGAATATAAACAAAAACTAACTATCTTCTGATATTCCATTCATTAAAGATTGGTGCTAGAGATGTCTCTGTATTACCTAACATCATTATTAATGATCCCAGTTCCTATAAATCAGATGAAATAACTAGCTAATATTAATCTGCCAGGAGATTTCAAACATAGCAAGGGAATAGTTTTTCCAGCTGTGAATGTGCCCCACTAGCCAATAGAACCTGAGAAAGAAAAGAAATAACAAAGCATATCTTACTCATATTGTGACTGCCCTTGACACACCCATTTGTAGGCACCCTGTGAGACTCCCAGAAGTAACTTGAAAATACTTTTAGAGGAGCTGGGATCATGTTAGATGAGGCGTGTACTTCTAAAATTATAAGCTAATATGATCTTGGTAGAGTAAGAATTTGCAGATAAACAAGGTAAGGCCAGAATGATCCATGTGGTACTGGATTAGTGTAGGGTATCAATGCATGAACTCATGTATACTTTAGAATAAATACAGGTTGTTAAATATGGAATATTTATAGGTACATGTTGGTATATTAAGGGACATAGCTATCTATCTGTCTCGATCTCTATATCTATCTAAATCAATCTATCTATCTATCTATCTATCTATCTATCTATCTATCTATCTATCTATCTATCTATTTCCTTGCTCTTTTAGCTGAGTAGAGTGAAAAATAAGACACCCCTGTAGCAAGCAGCGTGCCTTGCATGGTGATCTTGGTTTGTAATACCATTCTTCAATCGAAGAAACCAGGGTTTCTTAGAAAAATGGCATACACCAGAATGAAAATGTACAAAGATTGTCCTGGAGACTCTTGTACTGCCATAAAAATAAGAGAAGTACTCAAAAAATAAAGGCAAAACATATTGAAGGGAATATGTCAAAATGACATGGAGAAATCAACTAAAAGAACTCCTCGAGGCTAAACTTGGAATGATTAGAGTGAAAAAGCAAAGTAGTATTAGATTATAGTCCACCTTACAAAATAAATACATGCAAATTTTTGCTGACATAAATAAATGATTAAATAAATACATAATTAAGGATAACAAACAAATATCTCCTCTGTAACAATTCCAGATCAGTGACATAGCTGTTCACCTACAGGAGGGGAACATAACTGTCACTCTGTGTGCTGCACACATTGATTGACATTCAAAGAGTTTAGTAGAGAACGCTGGCAAACTCTACCCTCTATCAGGTGATTTGGAGCAATATCATCAGTGATAAATCATATTGATAGTGTTTACCTTTATTATGAAGTGAAGAACATGGCACTTTACCTCTGTGTTTTCTTCCTAAAAACTCAGGGTCCCAGTATAATCATGAGGAAAATGTTAGACAAACTCCAGTAAATGAGCATGCTACAAGTACCTGACCTGTCCTCCTCAAAATTGTTCAGCTCATTAAAACAATGAGCGTCTGAGAAACTGTCATAGTAATAAGAACCAAAGGAGATATGCCACCTATATTAATGTGACATCCTGAATTAGGAAATCTGAACAAAATCTGGGCTTTAGTTCATATCATTAGTTCATTATTTGTAGCAATACCTTCTACTAAGATAAGATGTTAATAAGAAAGGAAACTGGGGACTGAATTTTATATAGGAATTCTCTATAGTATCTTCTCAATTTTTTGTGAATATTTAATGTCTAAAAAATAAAGTCAATTTTTTAAAAGAAGTGTAATTGAAGATCCCTTGTAGTAGGTAGAAGGGTGTTTCAATTACATTTGATTTTTTAAAATTCTGTCATAGTTTTCAGAGTCCCATTGTATCTATTCTTTACTCTAGGAAAAAAAAAAAAACTTGGGCCAAAACATTTTAACCAGAGCCACTGTCTAATAAGGATAAATATCAGAAAGATAATTATAGGAAGGAGAGCTGAATTTGTACATTTCAGTTCCCAGTTGAATGTATTTGTGTCTACTGCCTCCACACATTTTGTCCCAGACAGCTGTTTATTTTTACTTACCCTTTCAAGGGTAGGAGATCTAAATATAAGGAATATAACAATGCCTGGACATTGGTAGCTCACTACCAAATACAGCTGATGCTGGAAGAACTATTTATACATTAGTAACAGGGAGTTGCACCACAGCCTGTATTTGGCAAGTAACCCTGGAAAGTCCCCAGGCCCAATATCTTCTCCTGAACATCTTTAGAGAACCATAGGGTTGTAGAACAGGAAGTTTTATTAGAGATACGTAAATCAACTCTCTGTATAAGACAAGATTCACGTTCAATGAATTCATATTAAATGGTAATTAAATAGATATCTGACCTACAGGGTTATATATCTTGAATGAGATCATGCATGTAAAAATTATTTTACTACTATAAAGTGATCTGTGTATGAATATACCTAATTATTACTTGTAATTATAAAAGTCTAGCACCTAATAAGCCAGCCTGTATTTTTTAAAACAGTTCTTTCTCAAGCCAAAGTCATCTTCTCTGCAATTCTGGAGCACAAAGCAGATGATAATGGAGTCTGCTAGGTGTGAGTTCAAATGTTGGCCCTTCTGCTTACTACAGTATTTTGTTGAATAATTTTTCTGCATCTATTGAGAAGATCATATGATTCTTATCTTTAATTCTACTGATGTGATGAATTACATTTATTGATTTCCATATGTTGAACCAACCTTGTATCCCTGGGATGAAACCCACTTGATTGTGGTGTACACTATTCTGTTGATATGATTTGTATTTGATTTGTATTAGAATTTATACACAATGGAGTATTACGCAGCACTAAAAAATGACAAAATCATGGAATTTGCAGGGAAATGGATGGCATTAGAGCAGATTATGCTAAGTGAAGCTAGTCAATGCTTCACTTCCAAATGTCTTTTTTGATATAATGAGAGCAACTAAGAACAGAGCAGGGAGGAAGAGCAGGAGGAAAAAAATAACATTAAACAGAGACATGAGGTGGGAGGGAAAGGGAGAGAAAAGGGAAATTGCATGGAAATGGAAGGAGACTCTCATACAAAATTACATATAAGAGGTTGTGAGGGGAATGGGGAAAAAAACAAGGAGAGAAATGAATTACAGTAGATGGGGTAGAGAGAGAAGATGGGAGGGGAGGGGAGGGGGGATAATAGAGGATAGGAAAGGTAGCAGAATACAACAGTCATTAATATGGCATCATGTAAAAATGTGGATGTGTAACCGATGTGATTCTGCAATCTGTATTTGGGGTAAAACTGGGAGTTCATAATCTACTTGAATCTACTGTATGAAATATGATATGTCAAGAGCTTTGTAATGTTTTGAACAACCAATAAAAAATTCAAAATATATAAAAAAGAATTTTATTGAGAATTTTTGCATCTATGTTTAAATTAGAGATATTGGTCTGAAGTTTTGTTTTTTTGTTGTGTCTTTGTCTGGTTTTGGAATCAGGGTGATATTGGCCTCATAGAATGAGTTTAGAAGTGCTCCCTCTTTTTCTATTTCCTGAAATAATTTCAGGAGTATTGGTATTAGTTCTTCTTTAAAGGTCTTGTAGAACTCAGTTGTGTATCCATCTGATCCAGGGCTTTTCTTGGCTGGTAGGTTTCTGATGGCATCTTCTATTTCATAGATTGAAATTATCTGTGTAACTTGTTTATATAATCCTGATTCAGTTTGGGCAAATCATATGATGCTAGGAATTGATCAATGCCTTCAATATTTTTTATTTTTTTGGAGTACAAATTTTCAAAATAATTTTTAATATTCTTCTGTTTTTCTGTAGTGCCTGTAGTGATATTTTCTTTTCTATCATGGGTATTAATAATTTGAGTTTTCTCTCTCCTTCTCTTCATTAACATGACTAAGGTTTTATCAATTTCATTTATTTTTTCAAAGAACCAACTTTTTGTTTTGTCAATTTTTTCAGTTGTTTCTTTTGTTTCAGTTACATTGATTGCACCTCTGATTTTAATCACTTTCTGTCTTCTATTGCTTCTGGTGTTGGTTTATTCTTTTGTCCTAGGGCTTTGAGATGTGATCTTAGGTCATATATTGGTTGACTTTTTCTTCTTTTAGAGAATGAACTGTATACAATTAACTTTCCTCAATCCTGCCTTCACAATGTCCCAGAGATTTTATATGTTGTATCAGTGTTCTCATTTACCTCTAAGAATTTTTAAATGTCCTTTTTGATGTCTTCTCCAACCCATTATTTATTCAATAGCATATTATTTAGTCTCCAGGATTTGGAGTAGCTTTTATTTTTTATTTTATCATTTATTTCTAATTTTATAACATTATTATCTGATAGAATGCAGGGTAGTATCTCTACATTTTTGTGTTTGCTATGAGTTACTTTGTGGCATAACATAGGGTCTATTTTAGAGAAGTGTCCACGTGCTGCTGAGAAGAAAGTGTATTCACTCCTTGATGGATGAAATGTTCTCCATATGTCTGTTAAGTCTAACTTATTGATTGTTTTATTGAGTTCTGTAGTTTCCTTGGTCAGCTTTTGTTTGGAACATCTATCCAGTGGTGAAAGACATGTGTAAAAGCCACTCAAAATTATTGTGTTGTGGTCTATTTGACTCTTGAACTTGAGAAGAGTTTGTTTAATGGAGGTAGACACTCCATTGTTTGGGGCATATATTTATAATTGTTATGTCTTGTTGACGTATGGTTCCCTTAAGCAGTATGAAATGTCCTTCTTTATCCCTTTTGATTAACTTTGAAGTCTACTTTATTTGATATGAGGATGGAAAGCCCTGCCTGTTCCACAGACCATGTGAGTGGTATGTTTTTTCCCAACCTTTCACCTTCAGTCTGTGGATATTTTTCCTATGAAATCAATCTCTTGAAGACAGCATATCTTTGGGTATTTTTTTAAAATCCAGTGCACCAATCTATGTCTTTCAATTGGTGATTTTAGGCCATTAACATGCAGGGTTATTACTGAGACATGATTTGTATTCTGGTCGTTTTTGTTTATTTTTTGGTATTTAACTTAACTTGGTTTCTCTTTTGATTTGTTTTTCCCTTTAGTGTAATACCTCCCTCTGCTGGTTTTTGTTGTTTTCATTTCCTCCTCATGGAATATTTTGCTGAAGATGCTCTTTAGTACAGGCTTTCTAGTTGTAAATTCTCTTAACTTTTGTTTATCATGGAAAGTTTTTTTCCATCATCAAATCTAATGCTTAATTTTGATGGATATAAGATTCTTGGTTGGCATCTGGTTTTTTTCAGAGCTTGGTATATGTTGTTCCAGGATCTTCTGGCTTTCAGGGTCTAAATTGAAAAATCTGCAGAGGTACTAATTAGTTTCCCCCTATGTGTTAGCTGATTCCTTTCTTTTGGGGCTTTTATAATTCTATCCTTAGACATTTTCATTATAATGTGTTTTGGTGTAGATCTGTGGTAATTTTGTACATTAGTGTCCTCTAAGCCTCTTGTATTTGATTTTCCAATTCATTCTTTAAGTTGGGAAATTTTCTGATATTATTTCATTGAAGAGATTGTGCATTCCTTTTGTTTGAATCTCTGTGCCTTCCTCTATCCCAAAAAATCTTGAATTTTGGTCTTTTGGTGTTTTCCCATAATTCTTGGATGTTCTGTTCATGGTTTCTTACCATCTTAATTGCGTGGTCAACTTTATTTTCAAGATTGTATATTCTGTCTTCATTATCTGACATTCTGTCTTCCAAGTGATCTAGTCTGTTGGTGATACTTTCTATGGAGTTTTTTATTTTGTTTATTGTTTCCTTCATTTCAAGATTTCTCATTTAGTTTTTTTTATAATCTCTCTTTCTTGAAGTAGCCTTTTGGTACCTGTCTTTGCTCCTTTATCTCTTTTTTGTTTGATCAATGGTTGCTTGTATTTGCTCCCTTATCTCTTTCTTTATGTGATCAATGGTTGCATGCATTTGCTCTCTTATCTCTTTGTTGGAGTGATCAATCTTTGCCTGTGTTTGCTCACTTAGGTCATTCTTTAATTCATAGATCATTTTAATTATGTACATTCTGAACTTTTTCTCCGACATTTCATCAACTGCACTGTCCATGGATTCTATTATTATAGTATCTTAGTTGTTTGGGACAGTTTTCTCCCTTGTTTTTTCATGTTGTCTGTTTGTCTCCCTTTCTTGCAGTGTGGATCCGAGGTATTAGTTTCTACCCTATAATCTTATAGTGTCCCTGTAGCTTACCTGCACCTCACCTTGGTTTTGGGCTTCTAGACTCTGGCTGGTATCCCACAATAAATGCTACTGAAACTAAAGGTGGTGGTGGCCATAGTGGAGATAACTCAAAATAGCAGTGGGGGTGTCCCAAGATTAATGCAACTACTTTCAGAGATGAGGCTAAAAGGATGGGCTGCCTGTTTGGAGATACAGCAGCCTCCAGGTCCTATCTCAAGGTGGAGGCTACTGTGTGGGGAGGGCTATGGTGATGGCTACAGTGTCCCAAGATGGAGGTGGAGTAGGTCTGGGTTTTGGCATGGGTTTGCTGATAAGCAGCACGGTCCTTGAAGTTCAACCTTTTAATGATTGCTTACTTGTTTCTGAAAATAAGATTATTATATAGGTTAGGGAAAAACAATTAAAACATTGTTTTCTAGGACTTTATGTGTGTTTTTTTTTACAATAAATGTATTTGGATTCCCAAGTTATGTCACAGAGTCACAGAAACTTTTAAAATCCTATAGTCTAACACAGAAAGTCAAGATTCATTATGTTTTTTCTCACATGTGGAAGCTAAGATAAAAGTAGGGTTGGGAAGGGTCTCCTGAAAATGTAAGGGACAATTCAAATAGAGGATGGGGACCACAAGGAGGAAGGAGGAGGAGAAAAAAGAAAGCGTGATTTTATGTGCAGCTATGAATAAATCACTGTGAAGCTACCATTATTCATAATTATAATTCAGTATTTTTTAATTCAATGGTATAATTATACAAATGACTCATGAAATCTGAGGTAGATTGCCAAAGGTTACATTGCAACTTTTTTTTTTATTATAACTATGTGAGATATATGTCTCTTACTTTGAAAAAAAACAAAATGATAGTAATTCACAAAGTACCTTTTGCAGAATAAGTACTTAATAGTTGCATATTGATTTGTTGTTCAGTAAACACCTACAAGAAAAATTGAAATTGTGCTGGTGACATTAAGTTCTTTGCTCTTATTGGTGGTATCAGCACCAGAGGAGCATTTTTGTGCATCAAAAATTTTGAGTCTCTCATCTTAAATTGGAGGTGACATATTCTATACATTTTAAAGTTCTCCATTTATATCATTTCCTTGCTTGGTTTGTCTGTAAAGTGATAATCTGTAAACAGGTACTTAAGTGAATTGAAGTGGTCATGTACTTAAAAGAACATTGATAGATCAAAATAACCCATTTGCAATTGGAGTCATTCCCTAAATGACATGTTACCTAAGAATAATTTTTAAAAATTTTTTATTGGTTCTTTATTGTTATACATGACAGTAGAGTACATTGTTATGAGATTATACATACATGGACTATATCTTATTCTAATTTGGGCCCCAGTCTTGTGGATGTACACAAGTAAGATCAATTATCTTTAGATCAGTTATCTTTCTCTATTATTTTTCTGAATGGATTAAGAAATTGTGAGATACACACACACACACACAGACATACATACACTCACACACATACACACACACACACACAGAAATTTTACCTAGCCATAAAAAAGAAGTTATGGCATTTGCCAGTAAATATGTAGAAGTGGATAATACCATGCTAAGTGAAATTAGCCAAACAGAAACTCAAAGTTCAGTGTTTGCTCTCATATGCAGAAGCTAGCATAAAATAAGGGAAAGGAGGAGCAAAGAATAGGATAACATAAAGAACCAATCCATTACAAATTAATAGATAAGCCACAGGAAGTCTTAGAGTAGAGGAAGGAGAAGGGGAGAGGAGAGAGAAATCAGAAGGCAAAGGAGTTGGGGAAAAAGGGAGGAGGAGGAGATCCATGCATATATTAGTTTGTCAAGATGAACCCAACTACAATGTGTAACTATAAAGCTCTAATACAAAAAATCATTTCTTCTTTTCTTTTACATTTTTTTATTGGTTGTTCAAAACATTACAAAGCTCTTGACATATCATATTTCATACATTAGATTCAAGTGGGTTATGAACTCCCATTTTTACCCCAAATACAGATTGCAGAATCACATCGGTAACACATCCACATTTTTACATAATGCCATATTAGTAACTGTTATATTCTGCTACATTTCCTATCCTCTACTATCCCCCCCTCCCCTCCCCTTTCATCTTCTCTCTCTACCCCATCTACTGTAATTCATTTCTCTCCTTGTTTTTCCCCCCATTCCCCTCACAACCTCTTATATGTAATTTTGTATACCAATGAGGGTCTCTTTCCATTACCATACAATTTCCCTTTTCTCTCTCTTTCCCTCCCACCTCATGTCTCTGTTTAATGTTAATCTTTTCTTCCTCAAAATAATTTCTAATTATCTTCTGTATTTCTGTAGTATCTGTTGTAATGTTGCCTTTTTCATCCCATATGTTAGTAATTTGAGTTCTCTCTCTTCTTCTCTTAGGTAGCATGGCTAAGGGTCTGTTGATCTTATTTATTTTTTTGAAGAACCAACTTTTAGTTTTGTCAATTTTTTCAATAGTTTCTTTTGTTTCCATTTTGTTGATTTCCGCTCTGATTTTAATTATTTCTTGCCTTCTGCTACATTTGCTGTTGTTTTGCTCTTCCTTTTGAAGTGTGAGCTCATTTATGTGTTGGTTTTTTCTTTTTTTGAGGAATGATTTCCAGGCGATGAATTTCCCTCTTAAAACTGCTTTCATTGTGTCCTATAGATTCCAATATGTTGTGTCTGTATTTTCATTTATTCTAAGAATTTCTTGATTTCCTCCTTTATGTCTTCTATAACCCATTGATCATTCAGTAACATATTGTTCATTTTCCATGTGATGAAGGATTTTTCCTTCCTTCTTTTATCATTGATTTCCAGTTTCATTCCATTATGATTAGATAAAATGCATGGTATTATCTCCACCCCTTATATTTACTGAGGGTTGCCCTATGGCATAATATATGGTCTATTTTTGAGAAGGATCCATGTGCTGCTGAGAAAAAAGTATATCCACATGATGATGGTTGATATATCATAAACTCTAGAACTCAATATCATAATCAATAACCTACACTTAAGTGTAGGTTATTGATTATGATATTGAGTTCTAGAGTTTCTTTATTCAACTTTTGTTTGGAGGATCTGTCCAATGGTGAGAGAGGTGTGTTGAAGTACCCATAATTATTGTGTTGTGGTCTATTTGATTCTTGAACTTGAGGAGAATTTGTTTTATGAACATTGCAGCACCATTATTTGGTGTGTAAATATTGATTATTCTTATGTCTTGTTGGTGAATGGTTCCTTTTAACAGTATATAATGTCCTTCCTTATCCCTTTTGATTAACTTAGTCTTGAAGTCGATTTTATTCGATATGAGGATGGCCACCCCTGCTTGCTTACGAGCACCGTGTGCATGGTACATTTTTTCCCAACCTTTCACCTTCAGCCTGTGTATATGTTTTCCAATCAGATGTGTCTCCTGGAGGCAGCATATTGTTGGATTTGGTTTTTTAATCCATGTTACCAGCCTATGTCGCTTTATTGGAGAGTTTAAGTCATTAACGTTTAGAGTTACTATTGATACATGGTTTTCTACTTCCAGCTATGTTTGATTATTTATCTTTTTTTTTTTTAATTTAGTTTGTTTCTCCATGATTAGCTTTCCCCCCACCCTCTGTCTTTACTGAGGCACTTCCCACTGATGGTTTTGGTTATTGTTTTTCATTTCTTCCTCGTGTATGTTTTGCTCATGATGCTTTGCAATGCTGGTTTTCTGGCTGCAAATTCTTTTAACTTTTGTTTATCATGAAAGATTTTTATTTCGTTGTGGTACTTGAAGCTTAATTTTGCTAGATACAAAATTCTTGGTTGGCAACCATTGTCTTTCAGTATTTGAAATACATTGTTCCAGGATCTTCTTGCTTTCAGCGTCTGTGATAAAAAATCCGTTGTTAACCTTATTGGTTTACCCCTGAATGTAATCTGCCTCCTTTCTCTTGTAGCTTTTAATATTTTCTCTTTTTTCTGTATATTGGATATCTTCATAACCATGTGTCTTGGCATTGGTCTACTGTGATTTTGTATGCTCGGTGTCCTGTATCATCTACAATTTGTATATCCGTTTCCTTTTTTATTTCTGGAAAGTTTTCTATAATTATTTCATTCAGCAAGTTGCTCATTCCCTTTGTTTGAACCTCTATACCTTCCTCTATCACGATGACTCTTAAGTTTGTTTTTTTTATGTTATCCCGTATCTCTTGGATGTTTTTCTCGTGATTTTTTACCAGCCTTTCTGAGTTAGCTAGACTCCTTCCAAGATGATATATTTTGTCTTCATTATCTGACGTTCTGGTTTCTACTTGTTCCACTATGTTAGTGATACCCTCATTTGAGGTTTTAATTTGGTTTATAGTTTCCTTCATTTCTAGAATTATTGTTTGATTTTTTTTATAATCTCTATTTCCTCATAAAGATGCTTAACTTCTTTTATCTCTTTATGTAATTCATTTTCAATGTGTTCTTTCATTGTTTGAATTTGCTGTCTCATATCCTCTTTATCGTTCCATTCCATCTGTCTAAGGTATTTCTTGAGTTCTTTGTTTGACCATTTTTCTGATGCCTCTAGGTCCTCCTGAATATTTAGGCTGTCCTGCATTGTTTGTACTCCTTTTCTTCCTTGCTTTTTCATGTTGCTCTTGTTACTTCTTGTTCTGTTTGACTGCTGAGTTACTGTTTACTCCTATAAATTTATTTGATGCTTGGTAGGAAAGGTATTAGAAGGGGAAGGGAAGAAGTCACTAAAGAGAATGAGAGTAAGCAGGTAAAATTCAAGGAAGGGAGAATAAGGAAATTGAAAAGAAATTAAAAGACAAAAGAAAAAAATAGAAAAGAAAAAAGAAAAAAAATTAAAAAATAATTTAAAAAATTAAAATTAAAAAAATAATAATAAAAATTTTAAAAAATTTAAAAAACAACAAGAAAAAATGAAAATAAAAAAAACACAATTAAAAAAAATTAATAAATGCAGTCTTAGAGTTTGATTAACTTCTCTTCCAGTAGGTGGAGCTGTGCCCACCGAGCCAAGCTTCTCCTCTCAATAAGTGGGAACCAATCACTGTGCAGCAGCTCCTCCTCCCAGACTGGGCTGGTTTCCAATCCTGAGTGCCTAGGGTGTTCTCTTGTGTCTAGTCACTTCCCCACTTTTTCTCAAGTCAGGCCCCACTCACCAGTGATGCTCACCTCAATACTGGCTACATGCCAGGTTTGCTGCTCCCGGGAGCCCTATTTTCATGAACGACTGGGCACACTCTCCCTGTTTGCCCTTCCCTCAGACTCTAAGTTTGTAGAGCTTGGGGCTGAGAACCCTCAGCGAATTTTGCTTGCCCTCCAGTAGCCACGCCCCCGGTAGCTGGTGCAAGAGACCTGAGTTGTCAGCACTGGTGGGAGCGGTAGCCGGGGAGTTCCGCGCCCCGGGTCCCGCACCATTCCTGATTCCCTAGGTCTGGCTATCGTGCTCACAGGAGAGCTGGGAGGTGTCCTCACGGGAGAGCTGGGAGGGGCCCTTAAGGTTTCCCCCGATGTGTGGAGAGGGAAGGCTAGGGGGTTACACACCTGTCGCCGCCACTGGTTTCAATGAAGCTATCTCCTCCGCCGCATTCTGGTGATGTCAGTTCTCTGCCATGGTGGTATCCCATGCAAATGGCGACAGTTCGTTCCCTTTGCCGGGTGACCAATGCAACGGGTGGGTCCTGACTGGCTCTCCCAAGCCCCATTTCAATCCTGTGCCCACTGCCTATGAAGGCTCGGTTGGCATTAACCTCTGTAGGTTCAGAAGGGCCGACCAGTTGTTTCAGCAGGATCGTTTAGTGCTGAGTCACAGCAGTTTGTCTGTGAGAAGCAGGCAAAAGGGAGCTTGAATTCAGCTGATCCGGGCTCGGTGTGTGTTCTGATAGGCCCAGACTGTTCGCCCCAGATCCACGTCAGCTCAGCATTGCCTAGTGATCCTGAGCAAACAGCGTTTAGAGGGTTTACGACTCCCTATGCCCGTGCAGCTGAAGAGGTCAGAGACTTGATCTCTCCGCGCCTGCCGCCATGTTGGATCTCCCGAGAATTGGTTTTAAAAATGAGTGACTCTGATCAATTAAGCAGGATTCTGGGGCATCGGTGTCAGTGGCCTCATTCGAGCTCGGCCCGGGACTCTGAGGTTCAGCAGCAGCCGCCCCAGCCAGAGGCCCCTCGAGAGCATCCTCCTGCCCGGCGCCGGGAACTCTCCTCATTTCTTCTTAAGTAAATATCAGAAACAGTGCCTAACAATAAAAATTATTGATCTAATTGTGTAATTGTGATTCCTCTCAGGTGGTGTCTTTTGCCATGATTTATATAAAGCTATATGAAAATTTTCAATTGCTTATATGCAGCCGAGTGTGGATTCCAAGGTCTTTGAAAAAGGAACATACTTTTCTAGGTTAATAGAGTTTAACATTTTTTTCATGCTCTGTAAATAAATATATACTAGAGTCCAGGTATAATGTTAGATACTAATAATATAAATTCATTCCTGCCTTAGGGAATATCTATCTTACTTTGGAGAAACAGAGGACTCATTTTGAGTGGTCTTTCATCATAGATGCATTAATAAGAAAATTCAATTATAGGAGTTGTTAAGGAAAGTAGTGAATGAGGTAGAGACAAAGAGAATAATGCTATAGAATATTATGTTCACTATTCCAATCATTTATACTTTTTGGTGATTAAAATGTGAACAATTTTAATCACTCGCTTGGTTTTTCATTTCTATGTGATTATATAGGGTTGTATATTTAAAACTGTTTATTCTACATTACTATACCTTCTATCAGACATCTATATGGTCTATATGTATGTATGTGTGTGTGTATATATATATATGTGTATGTACATGTATGGTAGAAGGATAAATGGTTACAAAAATCTTTTTCTTAACTTGAAATATTTGTGTAGATAGTTCTATTGTTTAATTCAGATCTGTTTCTGAATTTATTTTTTCTATAACCCATAAATTAATTTTTATAGTTTAACCAAAATATATTGAATTAATCTTAATCTGTTTAAAACTAAATGACAAACTTTAAAAGAAATAAAACACTTCATTCATCATAAAAATTGAAGGTTAGAAAGAGTTTCTTTAAGGGATTAAAACACTGTCCAACAAAAGAATTAATTGTTGTTATTAAAAACTATAAATAATTATTATAATTATGCTTTAATCATTTAAGTTTTCAGATATCTGAGGAGGGAAAAAATAATAGGACCCATTGGATTTTACAGTTCCTATGTAATAAAGGAAATAATAATAATAAAACATGTAAAGACATAAAGGATTTATGTTATTTTTCTCTATAATGAATTTCTGAAGTAATTTCTGGTCATAGGTTCTTTAATAAGGAATATTGGGTAACATAATTAATGATGCAAAATTTTAGAAATGTTATTTAACTTATTATATCCCACTATCATATGTAAACACACACTCACAAAAACACATACACACACATATATATGACACATACACACATATGTAGATGTACACATATATATGATACCTGTAAAAACCTATAGAATTTTATAAGATTACTCAGTTTAATGTGTCCTGTATATAGGCTTTCTTTAGAAAGGACAATGGGACATTTGGAGTTTAAGGTACTTTTATGCCCTTACTCTGGAAGTGCTGATGATTTTATAACATTATTCAATAAATTTCTGCAGTGAGCTCAATTGCTATGATTTTGTTTTGAAATACTTTAATATAGGAATGTGAAGTACTGAGGAGAAACACTAATTAATAACCTCGTTAAAGAAGGTGTGATTTTCAAATGTTGTATCCCAAGTAAATCTTCGGGTTATATGCAATTTCTGGCTGAATTATCTGAAGATTCCCAAGTTTGCATTGATAAGGAATGATCTGTATGTATTAAGCATGGTGCATATTGGTATAGAACTGGCAGTCTATGTCTTACCCTTTCTTTTAAATTTTGTTACAGAGCATCACAGATTTTTATCTTTATTTCCTCAGAGAAGCTGATCATATGTGCATGCATGTGGATATGGTTAGTGTTCTGCTCAAGAATTTAGACAAGTGTTCAGAAGAAACTCTGCTTCCCCCTGCCCCCCACCTGCAGTATGGGCAAATGGTTTCTTCAACAAAAAGCTTTAGAGAAGATAGACCCAAGGAGTTCATTAACCTCAGAACATCCTCCAACCCTTCTAAGCATCCCTCTATTGGTAAACGCAGCAGGATCAGTTTACATCCACCTTTTAGATGGTTTAATGGTAAATTTTATTTTTCAGCTTGACTGAACCACAGACTTTTAATCAAACACTGTTCTGGATACTTATGTAGGTGTGTCTGGATGAGATTAACATTTGTATTATAAACTGAATAAAGCAGATTGCCCTTCCTAATGTAGGTGGCCCTTGGCCAATCAACTGAAGTCCTGAATAAGAAGGAATTTACTATAGGGAGACATCCTTAGTTTTCTATCTTTGAACTACAGTTTACACTATGGATTCCCCTGGTACTCAGGCCCTTGTACTGGGACTGGAACTATCCCGCCAGCCCATCAGCTCTCCTGTGTCTCCAGCTTGCTGACTGCACATCTTGTGGTTGGAGGCTGAGATATGTTTATTACCTATTGGTTCTATTTCCTTGGTAAACCCTGACTTATATAGGTGTATTCAGGATCTAGGATTGAAATGCTGTACAGCATCTAGTAAAAGCAACTATTTTAACTCTGCTAAATTATTTCAATAATAACTCAGTCAACATTCTTTTGTTCTACATTGATTATGTTATGCCACACTCCGGCGGATTTCATGTTATTTCAACCAGAAAAACAGTAACTTGTTCACCATCAGCATTAGAGTATGTTTAATAATAATTGCTATTGAATAGTTGAAATACAAGTGTTATTAGATATGTAGGTTAGTCAATACTTAGGTACAATTCACATAAATAGCTTAAAAAGCCCTAGTCCTCAGATTAGCATAAGAATATTATATGTTTTCCAGAATATTCATGTACAGCTATTATAAATTGGGATTATTGTGACTCTTTATAAAGATATGCAGTGGTTGATATTCTTGCCTTATAGCTGTCTGAAGCCCAGCTTGGTAACTATTCAAGACTAAGCCAAACTCAGTTAAGGAAAAAAAAAAAGTAAGAATTAGAACTCAGTCCTTGAACTGTATCTTGTTAG
This sequence comes from Ictidomys tridecemlineatus, assembly GCF_052094955.1. Classification (NCBI taxonomy): domain Eukaryota; kingdom Metazoa; phylum Chordata; class Mammalia; order Rodentia; family Sciuridae; genus Ictidomys; species Ictidomys tridecemlineatus. The sequence goes on along the minus strand of NC_135482.1, from coordinate 38,587,950 downwards.
TCTAATAATCCTTTGTTTTTACAAATTTTTATTCTAAACAAATTATAATTGAAATTAAATTGAATTTTAGTTCTCATTAAATATTTTGAACTATGAATAGTCTGAGAACTCTACTATCAATAGTCTATTTCAATTTATTTAGTTTTAAAGAAATCAATATGACAAACACACTTTCTATATACTAGCTTGTATCTACTTCATATCAGATTATCCATAACTTTTAGAAAAACATGTCTATGTCTTACCCTTTCTTTTAAATTTAGTGAGAACATCTGTTTTGTTTGATATTTATACAACTTTTCATGGGGTAAATGAGTTGCTTTATTTTGACTTAGAAAGCATTCCTAAATCTCAAAAAAAAAAACCCAAAAACAACTATTAAAATTAGTTTTTAAAGTATGTAGATGACTTCCAGCACAAAGTAGGAACTTCACATTGGCACTAATCAAATAGATCCCAAAGTGCCTCTCACAGCTCTCTGAAGTCTATAGGAAAGCCTCAGAAGATCTCCTCAAAGTAGCTTCAAGTCACATCAACATCCAAAATGCCTATAATGTTTCAGAAACTACTTCAAAGGGAAAGAGCTATACCCCATATTCTAATATGATAAATGACTTAATAATTTAGGCACAAGATAATTCTCCAAAGTAGCTTGTGGTTAGTCAAATATTTTCTACCCTTCTCTTGAGCAAGATAATCCCATTTCATAAGTAGGACTCCCTGTTAATTTAGTGTCATGATGAAATATTTGAACTGTTCCTTGGTATTTCTGCCTTAAATATTAGTGAGTGAACAAACTAAAAGAGCAATATAACTTCAATATATTTTTCCCAGTGATTTAGATATGGTCTTCTGTATTCATGTAGTGGTTCGATATGAAGCTACTGCCAAAGATTATTTATATTGATACTATATCAATAAGTGTTTGGGGTCAATATTGTTATCATATAATGTTGAATTCAAAGTATTCCATAAAAGGCCTTATCTTAAACTTCTTTATTTATATCTTTGGCAGATGAATCCATTTGGGCCAGCGGCTTCTTTGTGTCTTTTATTCTCAAATCTAGATTTTTTTCCCCCAGATACTTTGACAAGTTTCTAGTTCTATTATTTGTGGTTTATAACTTTTTGTGATTTTTTTAAAAAAAAAACCAGTAGCTCCTACGTTAAAATGACTTAATATAATCCTCTGCACCATATAAACCTCAAACAGAGCTAACAATTTAGCAAACACTTGGCCAGTGAAATTGAAGCCTAGAGTTTAAGGACCTGTGCAGAATCCCCAAAGCAATAGTTTTAGATGTGGTTTAAAGTGCTGCTTTCCACTCTAATACACTTCCATTACACTCTCCTGCCTTCCAGAGAGGAACCATTCGTCTTAAGTGCCATGTTCTCTGTCCATTTATTTTGCTCTACTTTGAGGGTGTGATTGATCCCTTCATTTTTTCCTCTCCATTGTGCTGTGATTGACAGCTTTGCAGGGCTGATTCCTCATCCCCTAGTCCAGCAGAAGCCTCTGGGAAGGGAACTCATCTCTTCACTCTTGGCTAATTTCATGGTTTTAGAGTAATTGGCCTACACAAAGCTTCTCAAACCTGTTTGACTATCAGACCACTTTTTAAAAATCTATTTTTTTAGATATATATGGCAGTAGAATATATTTTTATGTATGTATACAAACATGGAATAGATCTTATTCTAAGTGAGATCCCATTCTTGTTGATGTATACGATGTTGAGGTACATTTACACAGGAAAGCTATGTCAGATTCATGGACTACTTTTATAATTTTTGTCTGATGTTATATTCGAAAGATACCCAGAGGAAATCGGGAGAAATCATTCAAACCAAGAGTAAAATAGAAAGCAAAATAGTCTCATAAACTTATTAATAACTAAAACAAGTAATCAAACTTGACATGTTTCATTTATAATAAAGGTGTTGGAGTTATGTAATAGAGTCCATGGAATAGCCTGAAATCACTGAATGGAAATTCGTGGTGCAAAGGTGAACTGACTGATGTTGCCTGTGTCTTGCTGATGGCAAATGCTTTCCTAACTTCACAGGGGAGGCAAGCTCTAAAATCAAATGGTCTAGATTCCATTTCACTGTTTCTATTACTAGATGTAGATTTTGAGAAAATTATTTATACCTGTTAAGCTTCATTTTCTTTGTCTCAAAATGGATATAATGATGGTAAAATAGATATGAAATGCTTAAGTATAGGTAAAAAGTAGTGTGAGTCAGTGTTTAAAAGGGGAAGGAAGAGAGGAGTAGTGATTATTAGATAGATAACTAACTTTATGCATTCAGTGAGTCACCAGTGTCTGTAACAGATGAGTTTCATGGTAATCATTCAAAACCATTGAGTGGCACCAGTTCATATTCCTTTTTTGAAGAATGGGTTTGAAAATATGAACTTATTCATAAGAACTTCCTCTATATCTAATAATAGGATGTCTCCTTACATTGTATAAAAAGGGTGTTTATCGATATAAAATAGGATGCAAAGAAACATAAAGACAGCAAAAATAAAAAAGAAGTTGGAATTTTGGGGAGCCTCAGGAATGAGCTAGATAACCAACTTTGGCTTACATTATTCTGCAGGTTTTCTCTTCTCAGATTCTATAGAGGACCCATTCTACCAAATTAAACATTTTCTTAGGAGTGTCCAGCTATATAAGAATTTCTCTGTTGCTCAAGATGATGTTTATCCTCAAGAATATAGCAAAGAAGTAATTGAGAGTGTTAAAAAAGAAAGAAGTGAACCTCTTGAAGCCCATAATACTGATATATTTATAGTAGAGATGAACAGCATAGAATATTTAAATTGATATCTGTTAATAGAGAGCATGCTATTAAAAGTGAATTGATAAAAGATAAAATTTGTTAATATTTTTAGAAAACAAGATAATCAGTATAAAAAATGTTGTATTGGGGGACAAGAATTTGCAGGGAAACTTAATCTGATTTTTTTAAAGACTAGGTTTTGCACAGAGATAAAAATCAAATGTTCAGAGTCATTTCTAGGGTTTGGTGAGAATAATACTACCTTGATTCTAAAGGTCTTTGGAATATAGACTACAGCAACTTTCATTCCGAATCTTTCTAGCATTGTTTAAAGATAAGTGAGGTTGTCAGAGCTAGTGAAGTATCTTTTAGGTATTCTAAGAACTGCATTTTAATTGGTAAGGTTAAAATGAAAACTGCTCTTCTCTATGCAGTTATACTAATGGATTCCAAGAAAACCACAGTGTAAGAGTTTATTATAGTAAAAAAATAAATAAAAATAAATAAAAATTTAAAAAAGATATTGCAAAAAAAGGTTATTTTTGCTTATCAGTGATTTTACATCCTTTTAATTTACTCCTTCTCCCTTAGTTGGGTTCCGTCTCTAATTGCAGAATTTGGTTCACTTTATTCAAGAACTTCAGGTGTTCCCTTACCTCCAATTTCCAGAAAACATAGCAGCTTGACTTTGCTTTTTTGATGATGAAATTTTTCCCAGCACTTTTCCAGGATTTTTTTCCCAAATGATTAACAAAATAATGCTGTCACCACCCTCCCAGCATGATAGTTATGAACATGGCCTACAAAGGTTTCTATCTCTAGAGTAAGATCCAGAGTAAGTTCACATGCCACAAGAAAGGTTAGACATGTACGGATGTTATATTTATTTAAATATTGTTCTAAGTGATATTTCATGTTAATAAAAAAAATCAATCATTTGGGTTTGGAAAACAATCAACTGATGGTAAAAAAAATGAAACACTTAATTTTTAGAAAGAATGAAATCTTTGAGATTTCAGCATTTCAGCCAATCTTATGAGCTACCACCAGTAAACTTAGAAGGAAATAATTAGAATCTACTATAGAATTTGCAAATTCAGATCAGTGCCTACATAGCCTAAGGAAGAACCCTACCTTGAAGAAGAGTAATGAGTGAAAAGTGCTGGGTATGAAAGTGTAAGGGTGTGGTGAGGACAGCTGGTGAACCCAGGGACTGAGGCTCACTATCCATGTGAAAGAATGTGGGCCCATTATCGCCATATCTTGTGATTCCTCCAGAAAACCACAAGTGTAAATTTGATGAGAAATATTTTGAGTTTTAAAAACTGGCTAAAATCTGTTTATAAAAAAATTGGTTCTTTTTAGTTATATATGACAATAGAAAAAAAAAATAGGAATGGAATCCACCATATACTCTTCTTGCCAAACAAAACATCTTTGGGTAGCTTAATCCAGCTTAGTTCTCCTGTGATTATAGATATATCTTCCATATTCCTATTTTCTTGATGTCAAATGCCCCACTGCCGGGTTTCTGTTCTCGCGACTAAAAGGCTCAGGGGTCACTCCAGTTAAACTGGGCTAACTGGTCTGCGCAAAATAACCACATAAGAGACACAAATACCTTTTTATTTGGGGTCGCTGTGACAGCTCCTCTGACCTTAAGAGTACGCAGAGAGAGAGAGAGAGCGGGAGAACGTGCTAACTCCTTTTATTGAGAAGTTATTTAAATGAGGCAAGGGGTCAGGTTTTGGGGGCTGAGTCTATCTTCATGATGTCCACTGTCAGCAGGTTGACTGACACCTGGGTAGGCCACACCCAAGGGCACAGTAAGAGGAGGGGACACACACAAGGCACTTCCATGGAAGGTTCTATCCTAAACAGGGCAAGGGGATACATTACAAAGGAACAGGTGAGCATAGGGCTATAGACACCCATGCCCGAGACACCAAGAAGGGTGGGGAAAGCTCTGCCACATTTCTGTGACTGAGTGCCTCAGCGCCCAGCAGGGGAGTGTGACTTAGTCACATGTAAGGATGGTCTCCCACACCCCACCTGTTGAGGGGTAATTTGTTAAAATACTAGTGACATTTGGAAGAGATCTGACAGAAGAGAGACAGGAAAAATGATAGAAAAGTTTCTTGAAAAAGGTGTGTTTTCCTATTCATCTAGTATGGCCTAGGACCCCAGTCACAATAAAGGGGCTATAAATACCAACAGAGTAGTAACAGGAACAAATGAAGATGGAAAGCCACCAGACCTGTTGGTTGTTCAGGGTCATCTCTATTTTAAAATGGGTTTGGAGAAAGATGGTGGTGTGAGTGCATGTGAATGTGATCTGGGAAGGAGGGAATAGTAGACTGTGGATGATAAAATTGGTAAAATTCACTGGGAAACTGTTTCATGGTACACAAAAAAGAGAACATGTTTTGAATCTTGGGCATGCAGAAAACTTAGAATGTTCTCTATAAGTACAAGATAAGATTTCAATTAAAAACTTTTTCTATTATTTTTAACCTTGGATTTTCAATTATTAATGTTTCCAGCAACTCTATTCTCAATGAAATTTTTTACTTCTGAGCCATACATAAAGCATAGTAAATTTCACATTTTCTTTATTTTTTTTTTTCTTTTCTTAGTACCAGGGATTTGCTACCCAGGAGTGCTTGACCACTGAGCTACATCCCTAGCCACCCTTTTAAAAATATTTTGTTTTGAAAAAGGATCTCATCAAGTTGCTTAAGACCTCACTAAGTTGCTGAGGCTTGCTTTGAACTCACAATTCTCTTGCCTCAGCCTCCTGAGCTGCTGAGATTATAGACATGTGCCACTATGTCCCGCTTACATTTTTAAAAATATTTAAGCCTATCTGATTTAAGTTGAGATCATGATTCTGCTTTGAATCTGCTTTCCTTCATGTCATTCCACCATCTCTGCATTCATATGTGTGTTTGCGTGCATTTGTGTATGTGTGTGTGTGTGTGTATGGGGGGCAGAATTCCTGTCTGGAAATATTTACCCAAATTTTCCCTTTCAAACAAGAAAACAGATCTGAAAAAAGAAATAATATTTTCTATTATTTCCTAAAGGATTCATACAATAGTGTAAATCATGAGTTAAACCACTGACAATGGGATTTAATTATATTCTGACCTTTTGTGGCCATTTAATCTGACATTTGATCTCAGTTTCCAGTAAAAAGGAAAAGCTACTTTAAACTATTTTTGAGACAGTGAAAATCTATTACCAAAATGAGAGTGTGCCAATGTCCACAAATTGACAAATTAGGCAAAGTAGTAAGGCTTCATTTTTAATTTTATTAACATTTCTCACACTACTAACCAAGATCTTTTCCAAGAAGGAGATCACTACAATCCCATCTTCTAAGTTGTCAGCACGCATATAAAATTAATAAAAAATACTAACTGTGAATCTATGAGTTAATTGTAGGTAGTTATAGCCCATGGATCAGCCTGCCATTAAAACCAGCTTCACAATGTAAATATTAACATAACACAACAGGGTAGCACTAAAGGATCCCAAACAAAGGCTGTCCTTAATCCTGAGCCTGTTCTCCTTAGATGTCTTTTGCATTAGAAATTCATTTCACATACTGCATGCCAGGTTCTGCTTTAGGTACTGGAAATGGGGAATGAATAAGAACAGGTATTTCAAAATGAAAGATTTAAAAGGGATCAGCCTATAATATAAATGATGTGGGAAAAATACAAATTATGATACAACTTTGTTTTCTTAATTTTGACAAAGACATGGATTTGAAGAAACCCTTTCTGTAGTAAACTAATTTAGTACAACAATTGCATGGGGAATAACAAATGGGTTCTGCCTTCATTAGGGATGTATTTGTAGTGAGAGTGTCTATGGGGATTGTAGAAAACATGTCTCCTCCAAAGGGGTAATTTTCACTTGGCTCCAGTTGATGAGGTCATGTAAAATGTAAGGCCCCCTAGGTGGCAACTGTCCTAAGTATTTTAAGAGAACCAGGAAACCCAGTCATTTTGTGAAGTTTTAGCTTATTAGATCTAGACTGTCTATGCCAAACAGCAAAGCTGTGGGTCATGGTCTTCAGGAGGTTAATGCATTATCACAAAAGATCCATGTCGGGCTCTCAAATCATCACACTTCAGAACCTCCATGTTCAGAGTGTGGTCCCTGGACCAGTGACACGGCTATCACCTGAGAGCTTGTTAAGGATACAGGAATTCAGGACCTGTCCCAGACCTGCTGAAACAAAATATACATTTCAGCAAGCCCTTAAATGATTTGGTTCTAAATACCCGATAAACACTGGTCTAGAAAGACATCAAGAAGAATAAATTGATCTTTCTTTCAAGCCTGTGGCTTTGAATTTCCCTCTTTCTTCTTGTGATTTCTTGTGTCCACTCTTGTCTGTGTCACAGATATTTGGTCTGTGAGACAATAGCTTATCTTAACTTTCTTGGAAGTAAATGTTCAGAAGCTATACTACCTAGTGTTTCAGTAAATGGCTAGTGTACACCATCACATCACACTACTCCTTTAATATGATAGGAGATTTGAGTGTTTACTTGCATTATCCATGGGATCCTAGAACTCAGACCCCATTCTTTATTGCTCTTTCATCTAATTCCCTCTTTCATATACCCATGAACAAATGGGCAGTTTTGTAGGGAGGACTTTGGTTGGCTTCAGTTCAAACCAGTTGTCTCAGTGATTTGAATTATAAGCCTGTAGATGGTCCTTGGCTTAGCATTCATTTGGGTGCTGTGGCCCTTTCTTCAGTCTTTTTCATTTGTTGGTTGTACATATTTTTCCATCAGCTTCTCCTCAACTCCTGTTTTGTCCTCTTGTTTTTATATTGTGTGTGGAGGAGAAGAGGGAAGGGATTGTTGGCAAGTGTGTGGGGTTTGTACATATAATGTCTGTGTTTTTGGTATTCTCACTATTCAAAGCCTTGTAAAAATTACAACAGTTTTAGTGAGGTCTTCAGCAGATTGCTATGTATTCACTATGGATTCTGCGCTTGTTAAACCTACCTTCTGATTTCACATTTCTTTGTATCCTTTATAGTTCTGCCCTCAAGTGGTCTGCCTCTCAGCTGACCTAATACCAGATTGTTAGAGTCTGTAAACAAGTCTAGATGGCGCCTGGCATTTTGCAGAGGGAGTAGTTTGCGAAGTAACGCCAGCGAGAGCCGTTAAGTGTGGAGATTCCTTATTGGTTGACTGCTGTATCTAGTTCATGTTAATTAAGATAAGCTGTGTGGAATGTATATATATCCCTTCTGTCCTACAATAAACGGCTCCCACTCCTGCTGTATCAATGTACACAAGTTGCTCGTCACACCCCCACACCCGTTATTTTGCTGCAGCTGGACTGCGGCACCAGATCATTGTAGGTCACCAATAATTTTTACTGCCTACCTCTATTTGACAAGTTCTTGCTTTTTATACTTTTATTTCATTTGTAACAACATTACAAATTCAGTATTTATATCCCCATTTTATAGAAGAGACTATGATTATGGAAACTAACTAACTATAATCACACATATTTGAACAACACTGGATATTTAATTTATGGTATTATTTTTGCTATACCATGATTTCTCTCCTAAGCATGAGTAATTTTCTTGTGGTATTAGATCTCATTTCAACTCTCAATAAACTTCTCAAATTGAATGAACAGAAGTTTTATCATAGGTTTATATATATGCCATAGGTCAAATTGGCAAAAAACATATATTACATGATCCTATTATGTTTACAATAGGTAAGAGTAAATAAATTCTGGTTGGAAAATATATAAATGTAGAGAAATTAAAACAAGTTAACACAATTGTTTTAGAAAAATAGATAAATGGGCTGAAGAAGAAAGTCACTGGAACATAAGTAAATAATTTTTTAAAGAGAAAGAGAGAATTTTTAAATATTTATTTTTTAGTTTTCGGTGGACACAACATCTTTATTTTATTTGTATGTGGTGCTGAGGATTGAACCCAGAGCCCCGTGAATGCCAAGGAAGCGTGTTACTGCTTGAGCCACATCCCCAGCCCCATAAGTAAATAATTTTATAAGACTAAAAAATGGAATGTGATCATTCAGGAGCTAGTTTATCATGTGCCATCAGTACTGGTCCCTGTCTTAGACTCAGGATATAACAATCAACTTCCTTCCACAAATATATCCACAAGCAAAAATCACTGTAATTGCCTAAAACTTGGGTGGAATAGATGAGCTTATCATAGCCAATAAATATTCATTTTGTTCACTCTATCCAAAAGCCAACTACTAACAACCTCAAATGCTACCACCTCCATCCAAGCCACAATCATAACTCCTTTGGGTTCTTTCTACTTATCTCCCTGCTTCTTCTCAATCTATTTTCAACGCAGTCAAAGTGATCTTACTAAATAAGTTAAATGCTATCATAAAGTTATCAGAATATTCTGACAGATCATACATAGGATATGAAAGGGAAAGAGAATTAAGGTTTTAGCCCTACGAATTGAGAAGATAGAACTGGTATGAAATGAGTGAGGAAGAATATAGGAGTCACTTTGGATGAGGTTAAGTATCAGCAGTGCACTCTTAGAAATGCTATTTGAGAAGCTTTCTGGAGATTCCAGCAGGGATATTAGGTTAGCAACTGAATCTAGAATTCAGGAAAAGGTAAAAACTATAGTTAGTAATTTTAGAGTCAATAATGACCAATGACTATTTAAAACCACAAAAAATGATGAAATCTCCAAGGAAGAAAGTGTAAATCCAAAAGAAAAAGGTTTAACTACTGGTCCTGGAGGGAAATCAATGTTCAGAGGTCAGGGAGATGAGGAGGAAATACCATGGAGACTGAGAGGGAGAAACCAGGGACACAGTAAGAGGGAGGCCCTGGAGACTTAGGACCCTGGAAGCTTGCTGAAGAAGGGTTTCAGAGGAGAGAATGACCCTGCTACATCCAACACTACTGAGAAGTCATGTAGATGAGAACTAAAAATTGGCCAGTGGATTTAACATTTGAAAGTCACAAGTAGGGTATGGGAGGGAGGGAAGTTGAGGTCAGAAAATGCAGTGGATTTTATAAAATGTATTTATGAGCATGAGATTCTGGGTGATGCAGAAGACGTGTCCAGGTTTTCTTGCAGAGACTGAAATGATTCCTGAAGGTGTAAGGTCAATTTTGAAGCAGGGAAGGGTGACAAATCATAATTGCTAATATCTGAATCATGAAAAGACATAATTTCTTTGTCCAGAATTTAAAAGATGGTATGATTTCTTTTTCATTATAAACTATGCTCTCACTGAGATTCATCATTTGATCAACTTAATTTATAATATTTCTTTTTCTTCAGTTTGCTGTAATGTTCCTTCTGCTGTATAATGAGTGCCCTTTATTTCTTTTGCTACACTCTTAAATTTTTGACTGTCTTTTTTGCTATATTCGCCTCTAAAGCTGGAAATAGACTTATCAGTAAAAGAAGAGTATTTCATTCTCATCCAATTTCTTCTAAATTAAAACCCCATTAGTGCTTTTAGGCAGATTGGGCTAGTGTCTGCCTCTTTATTTTTATGGAAGGAGAACTTGGCAATTTTATTGAGTGGTGTATTTTAACTTTGCCAGTCTGCTATCTTTAGCTCTGTACTCACGGCCTAGGCATTCTGAGGGCAGCAGAAGGCACACATTCTGGGCTTGAAGAAATTCAACACATGTAATTTTTCAGCAGTTATAAAGTTCATCTAAATCTAATATAAAAATAAAACTCACCTGGAGATTGCTCACTCTACTCTCCAAATCTGGACTATCCTTGCCTGCCATATGCCACTTTCTCTCTTTCTGAGTTATGTACGTACGTGTGTCTCTCTCTCTCTCTCTCTCTCTGTGTGTGTGTGTGTGTGTTTCTTTTTTCTTAATGAATTTTTTTTTTCTGCTCTGACTCAAATTCAGGCTCAGCTGGTTTTCTTTATACCAGTTAGAGTTAAGCAACATCAGTTCCTTAGAGTTTCTGTTTGGGGTCACTGAGTTTGTTTCCCAGTACTGTCTTTTGAGTAGCATATAAGAAGTGCCCTCTGGATGCAGCAATAATTGTCCGATACACACACACACACACACACACACACACACACAGGTACATGGGTAAAAAGTGTTGAGAGTGGAATAAATTAGTTTATAATAAATGTATTTCCATTTATTTGGCTCTGAAACAAGTAATTTGTACTCTTAATTTCTATATCTAGCATTAAGTTTTAGTCATTATGTATTTTATTTAAAAAATTATCTCCTGAAATCTTACTTTTTAAATATTAATTGGTATTAGAGATTCTCCTAATGATCTCTTCTACTTAATCATCTCTAATAGGAATGCTGCTTTAGCTGAGATTGGTTCCTAGACCAATGATTCTCACTGTATAAATTGGTTAATTTCATCAAACCAGAGATTTGTCAAACTGCCCAACTGTTTGATTAAATAAGCTTTTCATTGTTGTTGTTGTTTTAAATATTATGTGGACTGACCTTGATGTTGAAACCAAGTGTATAAGATTATGCCAAAAGGTAAGTGGTCATGAATACCAAGCAACACAGAACAGAATAGAAAGGCATAGCTGTGCTCTTTAAATTTACTATAGGACTGTTGCCAGGTTTTCTTAATTCTATCCTAACTTGTTTTGTGCTTAAGATCAAAAGTTGTTTTCATGACTATTTCATTCCAATTATGTCTATTCTAATTTTCTTTTTCACTTTATCCAAACTCAAGTTAGTGTTCATTTTCTACTGTGGGGGCCATTCCATATGGTTGCTTTAATTCAAATACTAAGAAAGACATCTGAAGAGAGTATAACAGTCAATACACATACCAAGGAATGAATAGTTATTTTCTTAATTACAGCCTAGTGGTAGCAAAGTCCATATATTCTCTCCACAGTTTCCAAATACCTTTGAATGCATCTCGTTATTTCATTAAAGAATTGCCCTTTCCCTGGCTGTAGTGATGCACGCCTGTAATTCCAGAGATTCAAGAAGTTGAAATAGGAGGATCCCAAATTCAAAGCCAGCCTCAGCAACTTGGTGAGGCCTTAGATAACTTAGCAAGACTCTGTTTCAAGATAAAAACATAAAATAAAAAAGGGCTGAGGATATGGCTCAGGGTTTAAGTACCCATAAGTTCAATCCCTGGTACAAAAGAAAAAAAAAAGTTGCCTATTGATACCACAAAGTATCATATATGTCTTCTGGGACCTGGTTCTTTAAAAATACCAATTGCAATATCAAAATATAGATTCAAGATAAGTAGATATATTGCAAATTGTGGAGATTATTCTGGGGGAAAAAGTTCAAATGTACCATCTTTATAATTGTTCCTTGTAGTCAACAAGGGGAAAAATGTTTTTCTTTCCCATGCATTTTTAAATATCATTAGTAACTCATTTCATTTGAAAATATTTTTATTTATATTTTAGATTATTGCCTTAACTACTTCATTTGTGGGTGAAAAATAACACCATATAATTTTGAAATTAGAAAAGACCTTCAAAACACATTAGTCAAATGATCTCAACTTAAGGGATTGATGGAAGTCTAAAGAATATGTGTGATTTATTTGGGGGTATGGGTGTTTAGTGCCATAATTTCTTGTATTTTCTTTTTCATATTTATTTTCAAATATACTCAGTTAATTATTTTTTATGTAATTAGTTATGTAGTTATATACACTGATTTTTTTGTTCAAATTTAATGCATTTCTCATTTTTTGAAAGTTTTTTTGGAATTAACCCTAATGTAATATCAAATAGAAATAATGTTTAGCTTTAAGAATAGCAATTAATTTATATTTTCATTGAAGCTCTATTAATCGACGAAACCTATATAAACATTGTACAAAATTTACTAGGGTAATATGCTACTGTGTTTTGATCTCAGTGGAAATTTATTGACCTAACAAGAACATTTGGATTTCTCTTAACTTCTCGAACCACCATGCCATGGTTGCCTCCTTTCACTTCCGTAAGAACAGTTCCCACCATCTACTGAGTGGTTAGCATGCAAGGAGACCTTGCTCCCTATGGTTCACTTCTGACTAGATCTAAGCTCTACCATCTCTAGTCGTTCTTGCTGAAAGTTGTGATACCAGGAGTATATAAAACTACAAACGTGGATTAATTAACTCAGAAATATCAGACCTGGATTAGTGATAGATATGCAAAGCAGAGAAGGCCAGTTTATCTTTAGTGAGAGAAGAAGGAAACAGATTAAAGCAGGCATGAATGAAGACATCAGAAATAAATAGATGTCAAGGAGAGAGCAAAAAAAGCATTTATTCCCAAGAGCTTTCCATTTAATTTCCAATCACCTGTTTATGGCTTTTCTAGATCTCGAGGAATGACCTTAGGGCAGACAAACCTCTGAATCTATACAGTAAACCCCTTTTGGACTACATCTTTTTTGCATGAATTTATATTTGCTGTAATGGACATTTAAAAACATGATTTTTATATCTGAATGACATATTGAGACAATCATTAATAATTACAGGAAAGGAAAAATTACTTTTTCATATTTATTTTTAAATATACTCAGGTAATAATTAATAATATAATCAGTTAATAATGGGGGAGGTTTGAGGGATTAGAGAACATTCAGGCAGTGCAGCAAACTGTTAAAATTATGACTGAGCCAGTCAGCCTGAGTTCACATGTTAGCTCCACCACACACTAGCTGTGTGATTTGCTCAAGTTTCTTCCCTTCTCCTTCTTAGTAAAAATGAAAGAGTCTCTCTTCACAGAGTTGTTGTGAAGACTTAAGGACGGTTCATGGAAGGGTTCAGATGAATGCCTGGCATATTGTAGGTCTGCCTAAGTGTTAGCTATTCAACTACTAACATTTTTATTAACCAGGAGCAGAGCAGCTAACCTTAGAGTATAGATATTATATACCTAATTTTCTGTTAAGAAATCTGAAATGCTGGTAACCATCTTCTAACATTATAAACATCTAAGACAAAGTGAATGAGTCAATATATCGGACCCTTGCATGATACTGGGTGTGTTATCTTTCTGTTACTATGACAAAATACCTGAGAAAACCAACTTAAAAAAGGAAAGATTTATTTTGGATCCATTTCAGTGGTTTTAGTCCATGCTCATTTGCCTCTATTGTTTGCCTCTGGGTCATGTCAAGGAGCATGCAGAGGAACAAAGCTGCTCCCTGCATGATGGCCAAGAATCAGTGAGAGATCACTTGTCTTATAATAAAACCTCTCTCCTGAAATTCATAATATATGCATCCATGAATAGATTAATCCATTCACTAGGTCAGAGACTTCAGAATCCTGTCAACTTCCAAAGACCCTACTATTAAACCTTGCTGCATCTGGACAAACCTTGCCTTTGGGGGGATATTTAAAATCCTAACCATATCACTGGGACAGTGAATAGGCTCAGTGTTAACTGATTGCACCATTTCTTATCTGTCATGTACTTCTAAATAAGTGTGAACGTTTATGAACTTTTCTTTCTCAGTGCAAGTAGCTAAACAAAGTTGGTAGCCTGTGTATTAAGCACAAAGTGATTGTAATATAATTTTCTTCCATAATATTCTGGAAAGCCAGAAATAAACTACTCCCATATAAAAACTATAGAGTTGTGGTTGGATCGTGGTTTTTAGCAATTTTCTTATATTTTATATTTTTAAACATAATGAGCTGCTCCATGTAAGTAGCAATCACAAATTGCATGTTTGTGAGCAGGATGTTCCAAAACAACTTATATACAAAATTGCTTATTTCCATATAGACTTCTAATTACATATTGAGAAATAAACATAAATATTAAATTTACTGTATTATAAATATAATATAAAGCTAACAACATATGTCTCAAGAAAGTATTGGAGCTGACATATGGTTTATAACTTCTTATGGGCTAAATATATTGTGCTTCACTGAAAAACTTGGAAGTCTTATATAAAATAGTTTCCAATGGGTATCTCTTACCAATATGCATATAAATATGTTCCTAGAAGAAGAAACAATGATACAAATATTTTTAAGAGGATAAATACACTTTGAGAAGAGTATATACTTGTTATTCTTTCACTTTGGGTGTCTAGACAGGTTTTGGTGATACTAATTTCATTTTACAATCATGTTTGGATTTTCCACTATTTTTCTAAAAATAATATTCATCATAAAAGCACAGGCTTTCTTTGATAACTATCTTAGATATAGTTGAAATACCCTGATTAATGGGTGGGTTTTTCCAGTGTTTCACTTTTCACAATATTTCAGAGAAACATTCAGCATACCATTCTAACAGATTTTCTTCTTTCCATAATTTATAGATTAGATTGCTTTTTCTGTATAATGACAGTACTTTATCCTTGCTTATGAAAATACACTGAATAGTTTATATTTAAAAGAATTTGAAAGTAAAAATAAACCATGAGTTCCATCATTCAGAAAAAAGAATATGAGTGAAAATAGGTGGACAGGATATAAACCATGGCCTTTCCATCTGCAGGTGGACACTGATCAAGGTATTTAATTTCTCTCAGCCTCAGTTTCCTTATCTGTAAAATGAGGATAATAATATCTTGTAGTCATGGAATAAAGTTGGATTAGCTTGTTATTTCTCTTTTAATTGAGACTAGTTCCTTATTAAAACATTCCCTAATGCAGTATACTTTTGAATTTTTTTAAAAATCAACTATTTTCAGGAAGTTTAGGCACTTTTTGATTGTCTTGCCTTATCTAATATGTTCATAGAAGTAGAACAATTTTTATGGTTTTCTTACATACATGATTTTTTATGAATGCTGAGTATATTGTGGGATAATCTCTTTCATCTTTAGAACAATCAAAGATTCCATTGAAATCATTATGGTCTATAGTTAAATGTATTTTTTTAAACTACCACATTTTACTTTAGACACAAAAAAATGAATGTCTAAATATGGGTTTAATATACATTTTCCCCTACTGGGATAGATACCCATTAGAGGACTAAGATATGTCATCCTATTTCAAGGATCATGTAAATGTCTTTGCTATTGTCATTTTTGAGACATCTTTACAATGTTCCTACTGTTTTTATGTTAAAGCTCTTGTCAGAACAGCACTATTGTACTATCAGGGTGTTCTTAAGCTATGTCCCACAGGGAGTTCAGTTAGAAAGGAGACTGAGGGCACTGAGGGTGTAGTTCAGTGCAGGAGTACATGCTTAGCATGAGCAAGGCCCTGGGTTCCATCCCCAGCAACAAAAATGAAAGAAAGAATATAGAAAAGAGGAGGGGGTGGATGAAAGAGAGAGAAAGAGAAAGAAATGGAAAGAAAGAAACAAAATTGGGATATTCTTATTTTAAACAGATTGTTAAAAAAAAAAAAAAAAAAAAAAAAGCATTTTTACCTAAAAAGGATCCCTTGCCTGTATCTTAGTTTGTGTTTGACCGGAACTTCATTCAGCAACTGGCTACTTTTGGGGCCCCAGAAGTCTTCCTCCTCATTGAGAAGCTAAAGTTCCAACAAATCCTCTTAACCTGCCGTTGGTGACCTAGAAGGCCTCTGGCACCTAAACAAGTGACATCTGTGGAAGAATAGAACTGTCAGCACACAGGGTATACCCTCTATTCTACGTTCAAAAGAATACCCTTGAGTGTAGAGAAATAAGGCTGCTGGTATTAAAGATGGTAGCTAATAAGGTAAATTAGGAAAACCATGTGAAAGCAGGTTCCCTGCAATAGTATAGATGCTAATTAGCTAATCAGTAACAACAATATAAGAGAAAAGGGAAAACTCACAAAACTTTCCTATTTGGGAGAGAAGTGAATGCAGTACCTAGAAAAATAGTATGTGCACAATGAAGAGGTTCTGTGTGAATGACAGCAGGAATGAATGCCCTTTGAGCAGGGCTGCATCATGTCAACCAGCCACTGGCTCTAGAAAAACTGAAAGTGTCATGTTGGTGGAAGGACAGAGTGTCATCTCAGCATGAACAGTGGCCCAAAGCCTCAGGACTCCTCAGTTTTTTTAAAAAAAAAAAAAATGCCAGAACAGGTGATCTGTCCTAGAGTTCCCCTGAGAGTATGTGATTTAATCTAGAATTAATCATAAAATCAGTCTCTCCTGTTGACCAGTGGGAGTATGAAAATTTTCTAACCTCCAAAAGTTTATGAGAGTCTCTTCTTCAAACCTGAATTGCTTCAGATTTTCACTTTCAATTTTATATCTGTGTTTCTGTTAAAAGATAAATAAATAGGGGCAGATTACAGAATATATTGGTTTATTTTCAATTAGGACTCATTGAATTGCATTCTATATTGAATTTTCCCACAACATTCTGGTAAATGATCTTTTGCTCTATATATGCAAATGACTATTTATAGTCATCTCTAATTAATTTTAACTTAAAAGTATCTATAGCCTGATGGAGAAAAAAAATTATTCCACAGTGTTGATCAAAATCAGTCTTTCAGACTTAGAAATTTATTTCAAGTTTCAATTATTTATAATAGTCTATGAGTACTTTGAATTCTATTACCAGATGTATTTATTTTAATAGAAAATTAATGTTTTAATTCATTTGTCATTTGTTCAAGGAAGCTGGGCCATGTTAATCAGAAAGATCATTATATCATTGAGCATACATAATGTAACTACATGATGTTTATATTCCAGTTTCAAATGTACAGCATGTATAATCAGTTTTATGTTTAAGTTAAGCCTTTTTCTCTTACTTTCAGTGTCATCTGAAAAAATAGCAAAACTGTTTTTCATCTGTTAAAAGGATACCTACTCCGATGAAGTTTATGTTCAACACTAAGGCAGTATAATGTAAATTACCTACAATGTAGTACTGTTGGGGTTTGATTTCTACACCCCAAAAGACATGCTTAAATCCTACTCTGTATCTGAGAATGTGGCCTTATTTGGAAATAGAGTATTTGCAAATGTAACTCTAATGGAATCAAACCCCATTAGGGTAGATCCTAATCTTGTGACTGGTACCATTATACAAAAAGGGAAATTTGGGCACACACACAGGGAAAGTGCTTTATAACTATTGAGGTAGAGAATGAAAGGATGGTTCTATAAACTGAGGAGTGCCTAATAAACTTGTTACAAAATATTGTGTTTATTTGCAGTCAAATGCTCTACTCCTGAGCCATACCCCCTATTGTGTTAATTTGAATTGACTTATTCCCAGTGAATAAGATCTGAGTACTAAAAATTTAAAAAACAAAATGTTTTAATTTGTGAATTTCACAAATCTATTGTATAGTGTAATTGACCCTTGAACAGCCCAGAGGTTAGAGGTGCCCACACTCTCCCCTAATACTTGAAAAGCCACATCTAGCTTTTGAGTCTCAAAAAACCTAACTAAGAGCCTGCTATTGACTGGAAGCCAACCGACTAGCATCTATTTTGTATGTTATATTTATTATGTGAGGTAAAAATAGGTGAGAACCATGAGAGATCACTTTTTACTGCAGCAGACAATTTACTGGAGAGACTAAATGCTCAGACTGAAATGATTAGCATCATGTAGCATGTTAAGCAGAACCTGGCAAACTTGAGCTCACCACCATTACAACCAGAGGTGGCTACAAAATTATGACGTGTAGAAAGTAATGGAGTTAATTTTATGTGGTTATGATTTAGTACTGCAATTTTACATTTGTCTATATTTGACTATGAATGGTGCCACTTAGTCTGTTTGTACGTATAAGTTTTGATTAACTTTCGCTTTTTACAATAGATTTGCATATATTTTATGATAGCAAATAAGCAGAATAGAATAGCAACTACACGTATTTTATGCATTCATGATATATCTTAATTTCTTGATATTTCAAGATTATGTGGCATGTCTGAGTTTTTTGCAATTATTGCAAAATTTTTAAAAATCTGCCTAAAAGTAGATCCACATTGTTCTAATCTGTGTTGTTCAAGAATCAACTATAATTCACACTAGAACTTTTTTTTTATAAATCAACATCATGCTAGTGATCTGCCAAAACACATTTTCCTCACTTTTGAAAACTGATCTATCTTGGTTTCTTAAAAGCATCTTATTATTATCTCTATAATTCTTAATACATGATTTTTTTCAAGAATGTTGGAAAGAAGTAGTGCCCTTAAAGATTTCAGTATATTTAAAGTAACTTCATAATTTTTATTGACTTTTATCTTCAGTTATTTCAGTAACATTTACTAATGTTTCTTATTTTCAGGTTTCTAGTTTCATTAGAGTCACAGTTTTATTTAATGAAAGTTCATGTATGACATGAAAAATGTGCATAGTGGAAAAAAAATTTAAAATACCATATTTGGCCCTAATACATGGTGTATGTGGTTTTGTGATATAGTTTTACACACACAAACACACATACACACACGCACATTTTCTTTTACTTCCTATCTCTTGTACACTGCAGGTCTTATAGGAGAACCATTTAGCTAGATTGAAAGGACAAACCAAAGGCATTTCCTTATGCTAATACTGGTTAAATCAATATATCATGGCTTTAATTCGCTGTCAGGAGCTTCATTCATTCATTCAGTCATGATCAGGGTATGGTAGAGTATTCTAAAGAATTCTTGCAACAGGGGCTAAGGCTATGACTCAATGGTAGAGCATTCCCCTAGCATGTGCAAGGCGCTGGGTTCGATCCTCAGCACCACATAAAAATAAATAAATAAACTAAAGGTTAAAAAAAAAGAGAATGAAGATTTCAATGATGATCATGGTTAATATTTATCAACTATTTAACCATGTACCAGGCATTATTCTCAGAATTTCATATATACTGCATTAACATAGTTTGATTTTTTTTATAGGTATCAGGCTAATTTGACTTAGACAAATTGTACTTTATTAGAAGATTAGCTCCTGAATTCTGGGAGTATATATGTAAATGACAGTAACTTAACTATGCTATCCGTGGTTGAAGGCTAGAAATAAAACATGAGTTGAGTGTTTTTCTCTCCTTAAAAGATTAGTCATTAAAATGTTCACACAATTCTTAACATGTGCCAGGCTCAGAGCTTTTTCCATAGGATTTGAAAAGTGTATTTCCTTAGTCATTTGTCCCTTTCTCTTTCTTTATATTGTACAAATCCTTTTTCAGTTTGTTGTGGATCTTAGATTTCTCATGCAGCTTTTTAATTGTCATTTATTTATTTATCAAATTATTTATTTATTTTTGAAGAACACTTACCTGGATTGTAATATAGGTTCACTGAACGTTGACTTTTTTTTTCCTTTTTTAGTTTTTATTTCTTTGTGGATCTTAATCATATCCAGAGCAGAAGACCCCACCCCCTCCATCTGAGCCATGACATTTTAAGGAAGCCAAGTTGAGGTTTTATGGGATGTTCTGCTTTTAATTGAATCAGAATTTCAGCAGATGTTTAGCTGGTTAATGCTTCCCATAAATTTTACATTTTGTATCTATGCCAACTTTTAAAACTGCCTTAAAAGAGAATCATTTAGCATTCTTCAGCAGACTAATACTATTGGTCTTACTGGCATGTAAATAGATCATGGCTTTGATTCACTGTCAGGAGCTTCATTCATTCATTCAGTCATCAAGCTGTCGATCAGTCAATTATTTGAGAATGTGTAAGATGATTTTTAGCAGCGCACAGATGATATATGCTGCTTGTACTTCATCTGGCCTCTGAGTGCAGCAGTCACTTTGATATTTTAGTCAGGGGTGCTCTCTAGTGTTTTGCTGCAGATGTTTCTACATGATGAAATTGCAAGATAAATGATTTTGCTTTTATTTAAAAATCACATTTGAAGGGCAATTTCTTTGTTTTGGGGATTCCATTAAAATAAATTATGATCACAGGCATGAATTGAATTCTCTCAAAGGGTTAACTAGTACCCTGTGGGATAACTATACTTCTTGGTTTTTATTCCGTATGTGGATATAGAGTAAAAGATCCATGGGGTTTTGTCTAGTCTGTTATGGGATAAAGCAAATATTGAATTTCTTAAATATCCTGCAAAAACCAATGTTCAGATACCTGTTTTCATTCAGGAAAAAAAAGCAATTTAAGCTTATTATAATAATTAAAACTTTTATTAGTTTAAAAAATGCATAAGGGGCTGGGGTTGTGGCTCAGTGGCAGAGTGCTTGCCTGGCATGTGTGGGGCACTGGGTTCAATCCTCAGCACCACATAAATAAATAAAATAAAAGAATTGTGTCCATCTACAACCAAAAAAAATTTTTTTTTTTTTTTAAAGAAATGCGTGAGTCCTTTGTATGGTTCAGTGATCTGGTGTTTTCTATTTTATACCAAATATCTGTCTCAACATGGATAATCTTTGCAAAATAAATCATTTAAGTGGCTTGTAAAAAATCTAAGCCAGAGTAGCTCCATTTAATTTCTGATGATTCTTTTGTTTGTTTATATATGTGTGTGTTTGGAAGATATGCTGCTTCCTTTGGATTCCAATTGTCAAATCCTCGAAAACACCCTAACAAAACCCTGAATGTCTTCCTTCATGCCTTTTAATCCTCTTCTCTTCCTTCTCTGCAAAAATGTCTCCTCCCTGGATTACTTCCTGACCAGCTGCAAATTTTCTTTGGCTTTTATTCCTTCCCCGGAGTCAAGGGGGGCTAATTTCAATATGCAATATGTGTAATTAGTTTTTATTTCTAAATAAAATAGTGGACAAATCATGAATTTCACATGCTTTATTCAAGAATGCATCAGTAGCTATTGTGTGAGTGATTAATTTAAACCCAACACTTTTATAATAGTTAAAAGCTCTTTCTGTCATTGCACAGAGCCAGGGAGTATATTTAGGATTTCTCTGAAATTTCCACTTATATGGCCCTCTGGAGATCTGTCAAATAAATAACAGATGTAGAGATTATCAGTTACTTTTGAATGCTTGACAAAAACAGACACACAAGCCAGGGATTTCCCACTGGATTTTTTCATGTTAAAAGAAAGAAAGACATACCAGCCACAACATGGAGTCCACACAGATAGCGTATTCTTTGCATTTTTTTTTTGTTTGCAATTTTACTATTCTATATCTCCAAAATCTTGTTGGGATGAGAAGGGTACCTTTCCTGTGATCCCTGAAGATAGTTACTCTATCTCTGAGGAATAAATTCACTGCATTATCTTTTCCTGTAGAGTTATAAAGAAAAGAAAGTTTTAAAAATTGGTAATATGTTTGCCATGTGTACACTGTGGACTCAGGCATTCCTCAGTCATTCATTTTATCCCACCAATATTTACAGAGCATTTCTGATGAGCTTGACCCTGTCCAAGCCACTGGTGATACAGGAGTGAACAAGACAGAGCGCTGAATCACATGAAACTGACATTCTAATAGTTGGGGTGTTGGGGGCAACTGGAAGAGAAAGCTATGATGTATCAAGTAATGATAAACTCTTGAACAAAATAAAGCAATGTATGGAATGAGCCAGGGATGGGATTGCAGTGGGGACAAACCATTTTTATCAAGAAATTTAAGGAACCCTGTTCTGACATGGTGATGGTTGAGCAAAAACATAATTGAAATGAGAGAGTGAGCTATTTGTATGTTTGTAGAGGAGCATACATATGAGCAAGGGAAAAGAGATTATAATGCCTTGAAGTTGGACTGATGTTAAAGGAGATTTAGATTGCACCTGATTTTTAAAATACCAAAATAAAAGAGACTATATATTACTCGAATATCCAAATAATTGGATATTACTTGAAAGAATAAATGACATTGGACAATATATACAACTAGCTTAATATTTTATTCTGAGAAAAGAAAACCACAACTCCTGATATTGTTTTGAAGAAAAAAACGAAAGAGCATTTCCGATTGTACCTTCTATAGTCCAGCTTATTCAACAGAAAAATACAAAAAAAGAGAAAGAAATGATTAAATCTACTAAGAGAAACATGATAGAGAAATGGCATTAGGAACAGAGTAAAAGCTCTTAGGCATTAGTTGAGGTGGGGGAACAGTAGGTTTTCCACTGATTTTCAACAATTCTAAAGTACAAAATTTATCCAATACTTTTTTCTGTTGCATTAAAAGATATTTTAATCTATTAATGACATTCCGCCTAAAACATCCAAAGACAAGGCATTTGCAAAGACATTTGGTTAAAAGTATATCTTTCTACCAAACTTTTGAGTTGGATCACAATGGATGCTGATTATGATAGACATTAGGATTGACAGAATACATTACTGAAAATCATGACATAAATGTTAATTTCATCTCAATATCCAAACCACCATTGCTTTAGTATTACAGTGATTTCTAGAAATGTAATATTCTCAGAGTGATAAGAGTTTCAATGAGTAATATTTTATAAAAACACCAAGGATACAGACGATGGAATTCAATGCTAGAAGAAAAAAAAATAATAATATCCAGGCTATTCTCTGACAATAGCACAAGTCAAGCTGATATTTACTGTTAAGTCTAAATAGACTTATAAATAGAATATTAATTATTGTCTGAAAATTACAATGTAAAACAAAAGCCACATTTAACAGAGTATTATTCCTATAACTTGCAAAACATAATACCCAGTGCTTTAATATCTACTGTTGATGTGTTCCATGCCAGATGCTGTGGGAATAACTTGACCTGAATTATCACTTTAACCTTCAGTATAAATAAATTACACAAATACTGTTCTTACTCAGTTCTGTGTATGAGAAAACTGTGACTTACATTATTAACTTGCCCACAATTACAAAGTTAATAACTGCCAAGGCAGGGATTACAACCTAAGTAATGTTTCTACATCTTATCCTCTTCATTACTTCAAATATTAACTTTAAATTGAAAATACTAATTGATAACTTTTATCAGGATATCAAAAAACAATTTGAATGAGCAATAAAAGGATGAAGAAGCATCTTTTTTTGTCATTAGTCTTGTTCAATTATTTTAAGTGTGTTACTGAGTATACTTACTTCTTGGGATTATACAGTTTAACATAATTAATGATTCACATGTTAAAACAGCTCTGTTTTCTTCCAGTGTCTTTCTTGTGGTACCCAGGTATTGCCTGTTCACACTCTAGTCCATAACCTGCCCTTCAGGAAGCTATATTTTAACTTGTTTGCCTGTGCAGCTGTGAAGGATACTGTGGGAAGTTGAAGGGGCAGGGCCAAAGTCCAGGGTGTTTCTTGGTGCCTGCCCTCTTCCCTCCTTCCCTCCCTTCTTCCCTCCCTCCCTCTCCCTCCCCCCCCCACCCGCTATGGGGAGTGAGTTGGCATTTCATACTGGAAGTGTGGCCCCTCCTCAGTGGCCTTATAGCTTCCCATCTCTAAAGCCCTTTTCCCTCTTGCTGTAAAGGTGATGGTAGTTTTCTGTTCTTGCTAAAACCTGGGTTACTTAAACATCCCTATTTTATTTATTGCCTTTCCATCATTTCAGTTATTAACATCAAATTAAATGTCTTATGTTTATAATACCAAGAGGGGCCTCTTTTCCCTGAGGACCCCGACTCCTACACTAACTTTTCATATCCAAAGGCTGTGACCATGTGGATCCTCATAACTGATTGTTTCTGTTCTTAAACCTGAAAAGAATAAAATGGAATCTAGAAAAATGAATTCACCCGTACCCAAGTTGGCAGCATTGTTTTCTATCAGAAGGGTCAACAAATGATATGGAATCTAAATTGAATAAATCATAACCAAGCAATAAACCTGCCTTTCTATATGGAATTGTTATGATGTTACTCTCTTCCTTCCAGACCCTTGGGATTTCACTGACCAACATTTTTAGAGCTCTTCCTAAACAAAACACATTAAATACCATTTACCGACTCTTCCTTTGCTTACAGCTATTTTCATTTAGAAAAATACCACCTTGCATATTGCAAATGCATTATGTAAACCAGTGATCCATAAAGAAAAACTATTTGGCTGAGTATCATCACAACCAATATTACAAAGACCTTTTATGCCAGTCAGTCCAGAGCTGTTAAATTTGGATTCTTTTAGCATGTCCACACCTGTTCTATTTACTGGAAAATGTACCAAGTAGTTTTTGCTGAAAACTAACCAAAAACTCCATGTCTTAAGGCAGTGACCATTTAGTGCACAAATTTTTGGATTGACCATTTGGACTGGGTTTATTGCTGAAACTCTCTTGTGCTCCATGGACTCACTTATGCTTGTAATCAGCTTCTGGTCAGTGAAATGACTGCTTCTGTGGATTATATATGGCCCTCAGCAAGCTAGTTTATGATGACCTCATCTGGTACTGTGGGGTAACTGGAGCTTCTCTCCAAATGAATTTTCATCATACGGTAGAATTGCCAAGCTTTTTTACATGGCATCTTAGAGTTCCAAGAGCAGCAAGTAGGTAAGGCCCATTGTACAAAAATCTTCCCAGGCTCTGCTTACATTTATGTTTGCAAAGATTGCAATGGACAAAACTAATCAAATGGCCAACCTCAAACCAAGGTTGGAGAAATAGATTCCATATCATTACAGGAAGAGTAGGCATTGTGACCATGATTACACTCTACCACAGAGACTATATATACAGCTACTCCAGTGTTTCATTCAAAGAAAGAAAAAGAATAAAAAAGAAAGCTTCTTTTAAGGAACCAGATAGGAAAAAAGTATTTCAAAGACAACAGAATATGTTTGTAATGAGTAGTAATATCACAGAATGAGAACAAAAGTTTGGTGTCGGTGTGTGGAGAAATGGATGCATAGGAGAGCAGACTCAGTTGTGGCTTACTGTAAAGTGAAGGCCACGCTATGGTCAAGGTTTTCTTTGCTTTGCCAACTCTTGACAAGGTTTTCCACATGATTTCAAGTATTGGTTATACCAGATGAAGTATACATATGTGATTTATTTACAACTTCCTTATCAGAAGTCTCACGTATAGTAGTCTGACTCTCTAGGTATACCAGTTGGGTATCCTGCTTCACTTCTGAAAATGCTCACAGGGTACTATTGCAACTCTGCATTGGTGGGCATGGAGAGAGTAAGAAAGATATGTCAAATTAAGCCTTTGTCTTATGTTTTTACCTACTTTCTAATTTCCTATTTTACCAAAAAGAAATATATATATATATATATATGAATTAATACTCCTAAGTCTGTAAGTCTTAGCTTTTTTCTTAAACTCAGATATGTTACCTAGCAACCACTCAAGGACATCTTTATATCTTTCAGAAAAGGCAAAATAAATCAGATTAACTTAGCAAACATCTGTTTTCTTATGAGAATAGTCATGTTTTCATTGAGACAGTATGCATGTACACTGTTCTCTGTGTCAATTATACTCCCTTTGCATATATTGGATCAGATCAACAGAATTCTGGCTCTCAAAGAGCCACTGTTGATTCAACTATATTGAAAACCCAATTAAGCTTTGATTGTCTGGTGGCCTTTTGTCATTGTGGGGGCTATGTGATTAGAATTTGAAGTGAATAACCCATGATTTCTGTAGAGAACTGAATAATCACATTTTGGTCCTGGAAATGATAATATAAATGAGACAGATTTAGAACTCAGCACTATTATACACAGTATTCATCACATAAATTTAAAGTACAAATTTTAAGAGCTCTAGGTTTCTTCCATCCACTCTGGGCTTCTGTGAATTAGTGCCCTGGTCCTCTTCTTCCAGCCACAATCATGATAATCCACAGGGACCTCATCCACCACAGGGGGATATTCTAATGAAATTTATAAGTTCATGAAGATCATAGGTAGGCTCTGCCTAGAGGTGGAAGGCAAGATGGTATAGGACAGAGGGTACCACTGATGACATACTCATTGGTGGAAGTGCCTCTGGTGAGGGTTCTGAGAGAGAAAATACCGAAAGTACTACACACTGGTGTCGATATTATAATGAAGGATCACTTGCAGAAAACCAGCCTCAACAAGGATGCCTCCAAGACGTAGGTCAAGGTTGTATGAAATCAATCAAAAACAGACTTGAAAAACAGGGACCAGAGAGACCTGCAAGACAAATCAAGCCCATTCTCACTAATTTCTAAAATTACCAGATCTTGATGGGGGTAAACATCAATCCTGATGGCAGGATTGTTCTCAGACTATTGTTAGGATGGTGTGTCCTCATGTGTGATTTTTCTTGAAGGATGGTTTAGAAATGGAAAGATGTTAATAAATCTAACAAATCTGGTATAGCAGTGCTTGTGGATCTATCATCTGTCATCATCACTGCTGTTCATTAGCCACACACCACCAGTACTTAAGACGAATGGGACTCATGTCATCTTGAGCTCTTCATTTGTTTTGACAGTGATTTATTTGGAGTGTAGACATTGTTTTTAAGAAAATAAAATGCCATTTAGGTCTTCTAAAAATAAAATGCATTTAAACTCAAACAAAGAGCTCATATAGCCAATTATTTGCCCTCTCATTCCACTGGATTCTCAAGAGTAAGTCCAAATGTTAACTTGCAATGTTTATTACAAAAGGGAAGCAATAAAAAATGTATATTAACTTGAAAAACCTCTTGTTTGGGGAAGGCAACTATCAGAAAATAACCTGACATGATTGACGACTGTTTTGTTTTGACAATGTAGATGGGTAGCACACCTTCAAAGTCACCATACAGATACATTTTGGTTATCTAAGTCCATATTCTTGTCACCAAAAGCAGTAGAATAGCTAAATAGAATCTTGGGACTATGTTGAAAAATTGGCTTTCTAACTTTTTCATCAAAAGAACATGGAAAGGACACATTTCTAAGATTCATCTGCTATTTAGTAAGTTGAAATTTAAGCTTGGAGGTATATGAAATATTTAGCAGACTTTTTTAAAAAGGCATCATCTTAAATTTAGGCTATTTTGAGAATATATGGGAATTTTTTGTCATAAATCTAGTGATGGAGGAGATATATAGTATATATTCAAGATTTAAAATTCTGTAAATGTTAATGCTTATTCAAATTTTGATTTGCTATTTTTGAGACAAGCATGTTCTTTAGCTCAGTCAGTACCAATGAAGTATTGCTGGTGGGACCAGAGGAATACAGATCAAAATTCTGCTTTTATGTTTAATAGAAGTATTGAGAATGTTGATTAACCATGTAGCAACAATACAATTAATAATCCTGAAACTCAGAATTAACCATACATTCCCAGTCACAGACACTAGTACCCCAGAATAACCAACAAATTGTAACTGTTATTAACCCAAGCATACTGAAGCAAGAAAACAATATTATTGTTAAGAACTGCAGCTTGGAACTGACTTGGGAAAAATCGTCTTACAAGTTTTTCATGTTGATGAATTCCTTTACTTTGGGGTTAACATGAGCCATCTGTGAAAAGACAAAAAATCTACTAGGAAACACAGGGTTAAAGTTATATATTGTTAAGAAAAACAGTTATTCTATGGGAATACAAGGTAGTAGGAAGTCAAACACTTTGCAAAAGTTTAGTACTACCCTTTTTATTGTTTATACCAACAGAGAAGATAGTATGGTGTTGTAGAAAATGGGTATTAGAAAAAGAGAGGCAATTCTGAATTCCAGCTTGTTATGCTGACTTTGGGCAAGTTAGTAAATGGGTCTGATCCTCTCTTGTTCCTTAGAACTATGTCCATGTCATAGTGTCCTTTGGAGGAGAAATAAAACAATAGCTGTGAAGTAATCAGCACATGATGAGTAACTGCTGTAGTGTGGGTGTAACCAAAAGCTCAGTCCCTGTCCCCAATGCCAATCATTGCCAATTTGATAATGAGGACATGGTTTTGAGAAACAGGAAAAAGAAGATTTATTGCTTTGCTAGCAAAGGAGAAACATAGGGGATTCCTGTCCCAAAGGTTGTGGCTCTGGATCTGGAGGGACAGGGGGGTTTTAAAGGAACTCTTCAAGGGTTACATTCCAAGTATGCTCTAGTAGGGGGTCCCAGAACACCCTGATGCTGTGTGAGGATTCACTTGTTAATTTGGGAGATATTCACTTCCCAGATCCTCAGCAGGCATCTCCCATCTCCTTCCTGTAGTGGATGTGTTCAAGGGCTATTAACCAGGGGAAGAAAAGATAACACTGTCACCCTAATCTTGTGGTTGGGGATGGGAGTGGGGGTGGGGGGGAGAAGAGGGGATAAAACACATTTTTTTTTTTAAATAAGTAAAATAAGCCTTAGAGCAATGAGGGCTATATTCAGAAGGTGAAGGGACCATTGTTACCTGGGAACAATGGCAGTTAGATTAAAACTCCACCTTGGAGTCTTTCTGTGAAAGTAAATCTGAAGTATAAGAGTTTCTGGTCATTTGCTCAATGGAAGCTGCTGCTTCTGTCAACCTGAAGGCTCTCCTTAATCCAGCCCTCAGTTCCAATTACCTGTTCTTCCAGAAGATGCCAGAGTAGCTATTCTGGTTTTAAATTTTAAAAAGGAAAAAAAAAATATCTACCCTTTTGAGGCCAATGCTTCCCTTGGATATACTAATTGCTTTTCTGTTCACTCCTGCTCCAGTAAATGTCCTGTTTCTTATCAGATCCCATGATCTTTTAGTTACTCACAGGACTCCACTACTCTAATTTTGGGGAAATCCCTCATCAGTGTTTACCCAGATATCTGCAGTTACCATGTGCCCACAACCTCCTGCTATCCTACAGAAGCCTTGGTCTGTTTTCAGCATGTGAGTAGGCCACTCCACAATTAGGGAAAGTTCTGTAACTGATTCATTCTCATTATAAATATTATTCCGCCTTGAATTTACTTTGAGGATTTTTTATGTACACTTTAAGATTGTTTGATCTTTTTTTGCATCATATTTTTCACTTTGCTACATGAATGTAATTTTTAAAAAAAATTTCATGGCTACTTAAGTTTTATAGTGTAAGTAAAGCATACTTTGATAATAAAAATTTGCCTATACTAGCTATTTATTTTCATTCTGATTTTTAAATACTATGATTAATATAAATTACTTTTCTTGGCAAACAATTGTACATAAAGAAGAATAAGGGAATGATGCAGGGGTGTGTCTTGAATATAAATTTAAGTAATTGAATATAATTATACACACACATCAGAACTAAAATAGAAGAGAAGGAATGATAGATTTAGAAACCAATCATCTCCCATAATTTTTAAAAGCATTTACTGAAATTTTTAACAATATTTGGCATAGAATTAGTACCATAAATCATGTTTAATTTTCAGAACAATCTATGTAAAAGTATATTGCCCCATAATTTTAGGACTATGTTTGTAACACCTCTTTATTCACCTCAAACAAGTTGTGAGAAACAAATGAGATGACTCATTTAAAATTGTAAAGCAAAGTTAGGATATCAGATTTTTGATACTTAATTCTATTTCATCTTTATTTCTAAGGGCCAAAAAGCTTGTATCAAATTCCAAGTATCCTGGCCCGGGCAGTTTGACCTTCCTCTACTCACTTAGCCCACAACTAGTAGTAACCAATCAAAGGTCATTTCACAGGGTCCAAGATCAGAGCTTCAAGAGAAGGAACTTTCTATTGATGAAGAGCCCATAGTTAGTGTTCAAAGATGTTATTAAATGCATTAATGAAAAGGGACCAAGTTTCCTCAGCAAGAATTGTGGACGCAGGTCAATGATTTGTATAAATGCAACAGGAATATTAGAAATTGATTTCATCTCTCTGTTGGAGTCATAATTAAATTCTTGTGCCTAGGGGAGTTCTGTGAAGGGCCTTTGGCTACAAGAAGAATGTCTCTGTAATTTAAATTAACACCAGCTGCTGTAGCAAACTCCTGGATTTCCGTGGTTCTGTAGGGTAGATGTTGGTTTCTCACTCTCACAGTACAAGGTGTTTCCTGGTTGTGGAGCTCAGATGCTTGGTTTTGTACAGTCACTCAAGAGCTCAGACCAATGGAAGCACACATGTTCATTGGTGGTTTCTTTGTTCCACCTAGATATGTCCTTCTGGTTGGCCTATGGTCAAAAGGATTGATAATAGAGTATGGGTTATTTTTTTATGGGTCATGCTTGAAAGTTCAACTCATTTCAGTTTATAGACCATTGGTAAGAACTAGTCCATATTTCCCCAACCTCAATGTAAGAGAGAAGAGCTTGCAATGAAGCTTCTATGTGGGAAACTGCCTGCTATGGAAGGAAAACAGAACACAAATTTTGCCTAGCAGCAGCTAAACCTTAATAAGTCTCTGACAAGAGGTGGGGTAGGGAACTTTACTCCTCTGGCAACTGGAAGTATGTCCCTATTTGGTGTCAACTCCCCATAAAATTGGAATTATATGATCTTCCATTTTTCTAAATATGTAGCTGAGGTTTAATCCTCCTTGGAATATATTAGGTAATACATCAGATATGGACAGAGAAGAAAATCAAGATAAAGAGAGTCTACAGAAATAAATTATTTTCTGTGTCTCATTCATGCAATTAAAAAATTTAAAAAAATAATCTCAATATCAACATGTGGTAGTTTGAAACAATTTTTAATTGGAATTACGTTATTTTAGGAGAATATGTTTTAAAATCTACTTCATAAGTACCATATTCCATTCATTATTATAATGATGTCTTATATTCTATAATACATTCTGTTATTGCAGATGTTTTCTATTATAGTAATCCTGTGAGATAGGGTAGATAAGGATATGATCCCTGCATTAAAGAGAAAGAAAATCAAGACCAAGTAGTAAGTGGTGGGACTGGGAAAGGAGCCCAGCATTTCTGACTCCAGGCTCCATACTTTCCATTTCTGAAACTCTCCAAAAATTAAATTTTACTTTTTTAGGGGTTTGTGGGAATAGGGGAGGGTAAGGGACTGCGGAGAAAATACATCAAATTAGATCACCTTCGCTGCCTTGTGAGAATATTTGCTTCTTGTATCTTCCATGTTGAAAGAATGTTTTAGACAGCTGCACGTATTTCTTGAGGAATATCTTTTATCACAGGAATAGGTTTATAAGGAAACAGACTCTAAAATTTGGTCTGGAGGCTTGAATGTGAAATATTGGCTGCTTGAGAATCTTTGATTTCCATTTATTACTTTGTATTTGTATATAAACACAGTATGAAATCATATAGTGAGCATTCTGTCTATTGATGTTTTTTTTTTTCTCCATTTTACTGAACAATAAAGTCCAATATTTTTTAAGGGATTGAAATAGAATCATTAGCAGTATAGCAGTGTGACACATTTAACATGAAAGCATTTCAGGATGAAATTTGGAAGTTTATAAAGTGGCTGTTAATGTGATGACTTTTAAAGTCTTGATTCTTGCTTGTGGTCATGTGGTTATCTCATTATTTGAGCAGTTTTCCTTTGCAGTATGACAACACAGTAGCAGCCACTGTTGCCTGACAGACTTGCAGTTATGTGGATCTAGCCGCTACCCGTGGTGATTTGCAGGTATAACTTGTCACTAGAGAGAAACCACTTGCAAGAAGTCACTATGTTGTGTAGGGTTGGAATAAAAATCAGATCCATCAGGGAGCCCTTAGCACATAGCAAATTAGATGGCAAATCTCACCATGCATGATACATGAATATATATATATAATTTTTTATAATTTATTAAATATTTAAAATATCTAGTATTTATGAAACAGGATGTTTTCAAAATGGGATCAAAATCTTCTAAATAATCTTAGTTTTGCTTAGATCTCATTTAACAAGAAGGAAAGAAAAATGTCAAGAAAATGCATCTTTTAATTTTTTTTTCCTATTAGTTTCACCACTGCTGCCTATTAACAACTGGTAGGTAGGTGCATTAGTACCCATGGGGTGCTCTGTTTTTATATCTGCTTACATTTCACTATGGTTTTTAGCACAGCAGGTAGTATGTTCTCTCTTAGTTCTCAACTCCCTTGTTTTTATTCTAAGTGAATGTAAACTGACCATTGATCACCTCTAAATAGATAGATGGAGGGATGGATGGATGGATAGATAGATAGATAGATAGATAGATAGATAGATAGAGATCTTTTTATCTATCTATCTATCTTGAGGCAACTTTGAGATAGAGCTCTTCCTTTATTAACAATTTAAAGGATTCAAAGCATAGGAATGGATGATGTGCAAAAAGCATTTGCACTCAGTATGTTATGGGCTTGCTGTGCTTTTCTTGGTAGCAAGAGAAGCTTAGGAGGGAAGGGAAATATTATATAAGCAGGAGTCTTTTGTTACTTTTCACTTATATTGAAAATACATTCACTTTATGTCCAAAGACAGTTTCAAGTGTTAAAATCCAATCTCTTATTTTGTGAATAGCATTCCTCCATGCCAGTGGTTCTTAAATACAAGCACATATCAGAATCATCCCAAGGGCTTATTGAAACTTGGTTTCCTGGCCCCACCCTCCTCATCTCAGTCAGTATTATCTGGCTGAGCCAGATTTTAGATAATCTATATCAATAACAACTACATAGGTGACTGATAGCATTGGTTCAGGGACCACATTTTGAGAACCAATTTTTCACTGTTAAATGTTGCAACCTGTGTGGAAATACTCAGGTCAGAAGCCTGGAAATTTTGAACTGTCAGGATTTAAAAACACTTATTCTCTTCTAACTTTTTGTTTGGTTAACATTTTCTTACACATATTCTCTGGCATACCATACAGACATTGGAGGATAGTTTACTAATTTTACCTTCTACTTATTTATTTGCATATTTGTATTAACTTAGACAAAAAAAGGATAAAAGAACCTCTAGTGTTTGTCACTTTATTTTCCTAAGAGTGGTGAGAACTGCAAGTTTCCTAAACTGTTTTTTTTTTTTTGTAAAAATATTCTTTGGTACTGTTCAGCATGCAGATTTGAGTGCACATCATCACCTGCATTACTAGACTTTTGCAGGCCATCAGGGTGGATTCTCCTAGGGCTCTCTCTAAGGGCCAGATATGGTAGGATTCAAATAAAGGAAACTTTTCCTCATATTTTGAGATGGATGTCAGATGTAATGGGAGTAATTGTAGGAGACTGGAGGTAAAGAAGGCTCATAAATGAAATATTTCTTTTTGTATGGGTTAAGAGTGCAAATGTTGAGCCAGAAAGTTTGACTTGTATGCATCGCTTAATACAGTAAACTTGCGAAAATACATCAGCTCTTTGCTTCAGGATCATCTTTAAAATGGAATAGTGATACCTTCTTCTTAGGCAACTTTGAGGATTCAGTGAGTTAGCCCAAATAAAATGTTTTAAAACAGTGCTTTACTCTAACCACTATTATTAGTAGACACTACATCTTGGAGAAGGAATGTTAGCAGCTCTTTTTTTGTCATGCTGCCGGTAGCAGTGGAAATGCAATAGGATTTAAGTGAAATAAAATATAAATTACTACCACAATTATGTGGTCAAATTATAATATCCAAGTCCTTTTTCAAAAATTTACAAAATGTCATGTTCTTTGTAGGAGGAAAGATCATTAATCAGACCCCATGCACGTAAGACAAGGGTAGATGGCTCTTCATTATGTATTCGATTTCTGCCAGATGCTTTGATCGATTGTCCACACTGACCATGAAATTGCCCAGGATGATTGTAATCCTTTAGGTTAGAGGAGAAAATGCTGACTAAGGCGCCATTTGAAATATCACGGAGGATTAGACAGCAACACATACACTCCCAAGGAATGCTGAGGAGTCTTCACAAGATCCTAGAGAGAAATGAGTGCCACTGGGTGAGCAGGGTGGAGGAAAGTCAAGAGAATCATTGCAGAGAACACCCAGGAAGCTCTCAAAATTGGCTAGCCTGTCCCCTGCTCCTTCCCCAAGGACAAACTATGGAACTGATCCTCTTCTGTGCTGCCCGCAGTGTCAAGCACGGCTCTTCTCAGTATGTGCTGTCTGGCTTGACCTGATTATGGATCACAGCCTTCGTGTCTGGCCTCAGTTATTTTCTCTATAAAGAAATCAAATGAAAAAAAATTCAGCACACACTATAGTTAGCCTAGTAAAACCTATCCCTTCTTTTCCTATCAGTTTACCATAGTGTCTATTTCTGTTAATCTAAAAATTTCCTATCTCCATTATGAAAATAGAGAGATGCTCCCAGATTCCAAGCTGATGAACTGTGGCTACAAATTTGAAAAGATAAATGTAGTCGTCACTGAAAATATCAACATAACGTCGGTTCCAGTAAAATTTGAACCTCGAATTAAAGGATGTATTTGATGTCTGCATACCAAGAAATGTCACAGGGATGAGTGGAGTTGGGTGCGTGAGTTCAGGACGTTGATGTTGATGGTCTTTGTTTCATCTGGCTTTATGCTCAAAATAAGAATAGTATGCCAAGGTGTGTTTCTCTTCTCAGGAAGTAAATAATTTTCTAAGAACTTAAACAGTTAAATGTAGTAATGATGGAAAGTAATCTTTGTGTATGCCAATGTATTTATTTTTTAAGACTGGCGATCTTTCACATGAATGTATTGTTAGTAATATATGTGACATGCTCCAGAGTTATAATATATTGATGACAGTGGAATTTTAATCTTTACAGAAAAAAACAAGCCTTAAAAAAAATAAGGAAATGTATGTATTTCTTTCAAACCTAAAAATGAAGGCATTTTTAGAGTTCTCTGGTATTAGCCTCTGGAAGCCGCCACATTGCCCAGCTCTGGGTGTGTTGTGTGGATTGACTACATGTTAACAACCCCAGGAGCTTTAAGCCAGGCTCTTTAGAGTGTCTGCTAAGTGGCCGACACAGTTATCTATTTAACTCAAGCCAGACCATTGGATTTCTCCATCTTAAACCAAGTGTGTCTTACTCTTAAGTGCCCCCGATTCTGTTTCCTTATCATGCCTCTTCTGTATCCCCACATCTTTGGTTTAAGGCTTCATCATTTCTTATCCACATTCTCAATAGTTTAATTTTAAAAGAATAATTTTAATTGTTACCAGGCAATAACCATTAAAGTGTCAAAAGTCTTCCAGCTAACTAAGTGAGCGGTTGTCTGCTCTTTTACCTGCATCTCTTCTCCAATAAAAGAAAAACTGATTTCTACTCATTTAAGAGTTTCCAATGACATTTATGTCCACTTTTCCAAGTAATATGCTATAATGTACTAGTTTATTAAAAGAGAGGCCATCTATTAACTTTTTAAGATGTTGTATGTGGTTCAATCTGTTCTACTCTCCACCTCCCTGCCTCACCCTCAGTGTATTTTAATTTTCAGTTAAATCCATATTAATTGTGGTCACTATTGTCATATAAATATTATTTATTGTCAGATCAAGTACTGTCCTGTGATTACAGTCCCTTTCTTGAGCAAAGTTTGTTGTTTCTTTGCCTAGAACAAATAATCATTGCCTCAATTTTTATTTGGACAATTTATTTTCACTATCTGTATTTTTCCAGTTTCTAATAACTCTATAATATACATAGCAGTAAGATTTCCTTCATTATTTAAATTGTCAGATTATATATCAGTTCTAGTATTTCCTTCTTATAAACAACCTACCATCATTTCTCTTTGTTCAATATGAATAAAGTGTTCTCTGTTTACCACATAAGAGATAGACTAGCCTTCTACTGGTTATTGGCTTGGAAATATATTTGCCTTCCTCTTATATTTGAGCAATTGTTTGTTTGAGTCCATTATTTTTACATCTTATAGCTTTCTAATAAGTAGTATATGGGAAGTAAATATTTCATCTATGATATTTTTATATGAAATATCCTTATTTTACGATCCTATTATTTGATAGTTTCCTTAGGCATAGAAGTTAAGATTGAAAGTCACTCTCTTCCAGAATTTTGTAGGAGTTTTATGTCTTAAAATTTTGTAGGAGTTTCTATGTCTTGAAATTCCAATGGAGCTGTAGAGATTTTTTGATGTCATTGCAATTTCTAGTCCTTTGAAGTTAATTTTGATTTGCTTCTTTGTGCCCCCAGCTCTGGAAGCTTTTAGGATAGTTTTTTTTTTTTTTTTTGCCTCCAATTTTCATTATCGATTTTTATCTTCTTGACTGTACTGACCATTTTGGTAATTTTCTCCAATACTTCAGATTTTAAAAATTCATATTTCTCTGATATTTGACTTACTGGATCCATTCCCTAATATGCCTACCTATTTTGTCTTATTATCCAACTAAAGCATTTTGGTCTACTTTCTTGTAAATGTTCTCGGTTTAATCTCCCAAACTTTTAATTTTAAAGTTAGCTGTTATATTTTTACTGTGCAAAACTTCTTATTCTGTAGATCTTCAAATATATCTGTATATATGTGTGCATTTTTATATATGTGTGTGGAGGTGTACATATGTATTTTTCTTCTGATGGATATAATATCTCCTTTCTAGCTTAGGTTGTTAATTATAATTTCCATGAAGTTCTCTTCTTCTCCTGTCTTTTTCTCTGTTTTTATTCTGACATATTTTTAGTCTGTCCATTTTGCTATCTGTATTTTATGCCAGAGAATTTCCTCAAATGTCTGGTAACCTGGAACTCTCTGTGCATCAAGTATGAGACAATAAGAAACCATTTGGAAGTTGTTTGTATGTGATTGTGGGTATGTGGTGGGGTGCACACAATTCTTAGGGTCTTCTGTGGTTCCTTATAGACTCTTCATTGTCCTGTTGGTCAATTTACTGGGTGGCCAAGAAGACTAATATCTGTTGATCTTGGAAATGATTATTGTTGTCAAAGAACTATTTTCTAATCTTCTTATCAGAATGATAGGAATGTAGCATTCTGTATTCCTCAAGGAGAAAGTACCTAAAGAGTAAGTCAGTTGCTAGAGTGTCAACATTAGTATATGTAATTTTATTTAACCCTTCTAATTTAATTCCCAGGCTATCACACTTCTGGCTGCTGCCTGGTAACCCAACTTTGGATTTCCCCTAGAATCTTGATGGGATGAGGGGAGGCAGGTAATACATAAATCTTGAATCCGACTCATGCCGTCTTCCTATTGATCTGATGTGCACCCTTCCTGAACTGTTCCGAGCTCTGTGGGTAAACATGTTCATATTCCTTGACATATCTCTCTCTCTCTCTCTCTCTCTCTCTCTCTCTCTCTCTCTCTCTCTCTCTCTCTCTCTCTCTGCAAGCTCCTGTGGGGTCATCTTCCTGTGCTTCTCTGCCCAGTTGTGCATGATTCTTTCATCAGTTTTCCATGTCTGCATATTATGGTCATGAAAGATAGAATTTGAGCTTTGGCTTTTGTTTTTGGTGTCCTAAGGACAATTTTATAAACAATACAGGAATAGAAAATATTTATTTCACCATCTAGAACATGGAAGCCTTGTCAAGTCATCTCCCTGTATTCAATCTTTCTTTGCTCTAAACTATCCTTCATAACTACATCTGACGTAGAGTTTAGAAACACCAGTTAGCAAGGCTGTTATTTGTTGTTGTTCTTCTAAGACATACATGACAGTAGAGTGTATTTTGACATATATATATGTTACACTGGTCATGTATTCGCATATAAGGATAAGAAAGTTATGTCTGATTCATTCCACTGTCTTTTCTATTCCCATTCCCCTTCCTTCCCTTTGTTCCCCTTTGTCTAATCCAATGAACTTCTGTTCTTCCCCTCCCTTGTTGTGAGTTAGCATCTGCATATCAGAGAGAACATTCGGTCTTTGGTTTTTTGAGATAGGCTTATTTCACTTAGTATGATATTCTCCATTTCTATCCATTTACTGGCAAATGCCACAATTCATTCTTTTTTATGGTTCAGTAATATTCCATTATGTATATATATCACATTTTCTTTATCCATTCATGTGTGGTAGGGCACCTAGATTGTTATTTTTATCTCTCTTACATAAAAATAAACTTTCACTTAAAGTCTTAATACAGGCTTCTTAATTTTACATGTGATTCCTCTTTACCTAACCTATATCTGATTCCTATTGTCTTCTTTCTAATCTTTCCATCCTCTGGAAAAATAGAACTATTCTTTTTGTAAATATTTACTTATTTTTTAGTTGTAGTTTGACATAATACCTTTATTTATTTATTTTTATGTGGTGCTTAGGATCGAACCCAGGGCCTCACACACGCTAGGCAAGCACTTTACCACTGAGCCACAACCCCATACCCTAACTATTCTTATTCTCTGAATTCACTGTGCTATATTCCATACCTCTACACCTTTGTACGTTCCATCATCCTTGTATCTCATGCAGAATGCTTTCCTTGTTCAAGCATGCTTTATTTATTCATTCATTCATTTATTTTATAGCATTTCTCAATCTTCAGTTGTTATATATCTTTCATAGTTGTCTTTTTCTTTCTTTGACATTTTTCAAAAACCAATTCTCTCTTAAAATGGAATGAATTGGTCTCCTAAGGAATCTATTTTCTGAAGTTAAGTGAGAACTATTATGTGATTTTTTTTAGAGGAATTACATGATCAGATTTGCATTTTAAAGCAATCACTAGCTGTAGTGTATAGGAAAGTTTAATGCTCAGCCTGCCTGAACTTAGAGATTATTTCTAGGACTGTTAGAGCAATTTGAGTGAGAGATGATGAGAAGTTCAACTAGGGCAATTACAGCAGTAATGGAGCACAAGAGTCAAGAGGTATGAAGCAGACAGAATTAACCGAACTGGGTCAGAACAAAGGTGATAATAAGGAAAAATGTAAAAGAAAATTATTAGGCATCATTTCATATTCATTCAAGAATTTACCTACCTTCATCTTCCATCTACTGAATTTTCCATGATTGTTGATGCATTAACATTCACTTTGAAGCAACTCTCAAACATAAATTAAAAAAAAAAAACTTCATGAAAAAGATCAGCATTAACTTTGGAATGAAAATTAAGAAATAAACTAGCCATGTTGAACTATTTATTTGGTGAATATATTACTTATATTGTGTCAATATCAATGCTATCAAAAGTTTTAATGAAATTGGTTCATATTTATAACACTATACACTCACTGAGAGATTTCTAGAAGCCATTTTTAGTTCTTATATAGTGAAATACCTGGAATTTGGTACTTATTGTAAAAAGTAGTACATTTAGCTCCACTTTGGTGGCTGAAAGTCCAAACTACATGGGACCCGCTCTGGTGAGGGCCCTCCCAGCTATGTCACCTCATGGCAGATGGCTTCAGAACCATGGGAATACATGCAATAGGAAAAGGTTACCTTGCCAAAGAGGAAGGCAGAGAGACTAGGGAGTGGCCGGCTCATTCTTTTATATCAATCTTCACAAGAACGAACTCAGGTGTCCAGGGAGAACCATGTTAATACCTCTCCATACATCCCATGATTGGAAGGCCTCCAGTAGGCCTTGCTTCTTAGAGGACCCCACTTCCACATGATGATACTAAGGAACAAGGCTGAACCCTTGGGCCACAAGCCACACCCAAACCATAGCAGTCTACAAGAGTCACGGGAATGAACTCTGTGACTCTTTTGGTCCTTTCAGCCCTGTAATAGCAACTGGAAATGAATCCTGTGATCAACTTATCAAACTGGTGAAGAACAGCGTGTATCATGTCTTAATCCTACACTGACTTTTCCAACCTTCTTTATTGGATAGTGCCTACAATTCTTTTATTTTAGAGTCATAAAACTCAGTGCACCAAAGTACAGTTTTTAAGATTGTTCACCTCTTAAGCCACATTTTTTGCACAATAGGAAAAAAAAACCACATTTCCTTATGCAAAATAACTCAGTCACTTCTGGTTTAAAGCTCAGTCTTTGAGGAAAAGGCTCACTCAGTTCTAGATTCTTCCCTTTCACTTGTGCAGCGTTTCTCCCTGAGCTGAGTCAGTGGGATTGACTTCAGTTATCAGAAACTCTCCCCACATCTTCTAGCCATGTCTACTTCCTGTGTCAGGTGCGTTCACCCTACCTGTTCTGAGTTCAAATGCATGCGGTAGGATCTTTACTTTCTCTCAAACAATTTTAGATTATTTCAGAGGATTAGACACAAAAATGGATGCTTTCCTAGATGGTTGTGGTAGCTATGCTTTGTGATTCTCTGTTCATGTCCAAAAGCTATTATGAAATGCAGCCCAGAGAAGAGGTATTTTAGGCCTTTTCTTGGGACCTGTGTTTCTTTCGAATTTTCTTCCCAGTATTTATTTTCCTCTCTGTGGGAAAAATATCTGTGTAACTGGTCACTCTGCCTTAAGTTGCCATTTATGGTTTCCCTGTGTGTGCTTGGTCTTTTGCTGCTTTCTGAGATGTAAAAGTCCCATTATTGCCATTGAAATCCTGGGTTCACTCCTACCTATTAGGATGACTGTTGTGAAAAAGATAGAAGATAACAAGTGTTAGTGCTGATGTAGAGAAAAGGGAACACTTGTACACTGTTAGTAGAAATGTACATTAGTACAGCCATTATTGAAAACATTGTGGAGGTTCCTCAAAACAATTAAAAATAAAGTTATTTTATGATTTCACCTCTGGGTAGTTACCCAAAAGATTTGAAATAAGCATTATGAAGCACTATTAATAATGGCCCAGTTATGAAATCAATCTAAATGCCCATTAGATGATGAATGGATAAAAAAACACACGGGGTATATATACATTAGAAAATACTATTCATCCTTAAAAAGGAAAGAAATTATGTCATTTACAACAATGGGGATGGAATTGGAGAACATTGTATTAAGTGAGATTAGTCAGGCAAAGAAATACAAACATTGTGTGTTCTCATGTATAGATGGAATTCAAAACAGTAAACTCACAGAAATAGAGAATAGAGTGGTAATTACCAGAGGCAGGAGACAGAGAAACTTGGGAGATGATGGTCAGACTACAAAACTTCAGTTAGAAAGAAAAAATAAGTACAATGATGCACACCTGTAATCCCAGGAATTTGGGAGGCCAAGGCAGGAGGATTGCAAGTTTGAGGCCAGCCTCAGCAACTTAAAAATACCCTATCTCAAAATAAAAACAAAACTAAAAACGAAGGTCGGGAATGTATTTTAGTGGTAGAGCACCACTGGGTTCAATCCTTAGTGCCAAAAAAAGAACAAAAAAAAAAGAAGAAAATCTTTTTTAACATTTATTGTATAGCATTATTAATACAATTAATAGTATATAGTACATTGGAAAATAGCTAAGTATGTTTCAAAGTTTTCTTATCACAAAATAATGAGTATTTGAGGTGATGTGTAAATTAACTTTAATTATGCCCCATTGTTATAGATCATAACATTGCTTAGTACCCTGTAAATATATACCTGTAATTTTCTAGTTTATAGTAAAATTAAATTTAAAAAGAGAAAACTTTTTTTTCCCCCCACATGATTTCTGTCTGCTGTCAGTTAGAAGACCCTGTATGGCTTTGCAAAGGCAATAGATTGAAAGTCACAGGGAGAAGTACTCTCAGGAATGTGATGCTATTGCTGGAATTTTCGGTAAAAAGAAATATATAATATAATGCAGAGTTAAAGCCAGCTCAGCTTGTGTTTAAAAATCTTTTGATTAGACTTATATATATTTTCAAGTCAGGTTACAAATTAGTGTCTTTCTAGTCAAGTAAATTCTTGAGCGAATAGCTTGTGCTTTCTGTATTACTTCTCTCCATGTCATTGATTATTTATCACTTATTAAAGTTAAATCATTGTATCTCAGTATAGCTATAATTTGCATTTCTCTTACTAGTGAAGATGTTGAACATTTGTTCATATTTTTGTTGACCATTCATATTTCTTCTTCCTGAAGTGTCTGTTCAATTCCTTTGCCCATTTATTGATTGTTTAGTTTTATGGTGTTAAGTTTTTTGAGGTCTTTCTAAATCCTAGAGATTAATGCTCTATCTGATGTGCAGGTGGCAAAGATTTTCTCCCATTCTGTAGGTTCTGTCTTCACATTCTTGATTGTTTCCTTTGCTGTGAAGAGCTTTTGAGGTTGATATCATCCCATTCATTGGTTTTTGATTTTAATTCTTGGACTTCAGGAGTCTTGTGGAGGATGTTGGTTATGTTGGTTCCTAAGCCAACAGGATGGAAAGTTGGACCTGAAAGAACAAACAAGGCTCATAGTCGGAGAAAATGCCTGTTTATTGAGGAATAGCTCTGCATATTTATAGAGCCGGGGGTGGTTTGACAGTTATGACAGTTTAATGGTTGAACTGTTTGACACTTGGCATAGGGTGCTTTCTGATTGGTGGGTAAGAATCATGTGAGCCAGCAGGGCTACTCTGATTGGTAGGTAAGGATCATGTGAATCAGCAGGGCTAGTCTGATTGGTGGGTAAGGATCATGTGAGCCAGCAAGGCTCACCCATTGGACAGCTCTTCTCTGGAGATGGGGAAATTAGTCTTTGGAGCCGGGTTGACTCCCAACAGGGCCTATATTTTCTTCTAGTAGGCACAGGGTCTCTGGTCTAAGGCCTAGGTTCTTGATCTACTTACAGTTGAGTTTTGTGCTGCGTGAGAGATAAGTGTTAAATTTCATTCTGCTACATTTGGCTTTCCTGTTTTCTTCAACAGCACCATTTGTTGAAGAAGCTATCTTTTCTCCAATGTATGTTTATGGTGCCTTTGGGTTCATTTCTGTGTCTTCCATTCTGTTCCATTTGTCTTTATGTCTGTTTTGATGCCAGTACAACCACAAGAATGGGATCCTAATTAGAATTAAGTTATACCCCATGTAAGTATAATATGTCAAAATATACTCTATGTCATATATACCTCCAAAGAACAAATTTTTAAATGTTTTTTAAATGAAATCATTGCATCACATTAAAACATGCACCTCAGAGTCATGTATGGAATAACAAATGATCATAATTATTTTTATATGACTTGAGTGGTAGGTT
The DNA here is from genome assembly GCF_052094955.1 of Ictidomys tridecemlineatus. Lineage (NCBI taxonomy): Eukaryota > Metazoa > Chordata > Mammalia > Rodentia > Sciuridae > Ictidomys > Ictidomys tridecemlineatus. Next base: position 38,544,483 of record NC_135482.1, on the reverse strand, counting down.
ACTCATAAAATGGTCATCAAATACTAAATAATTGTTAAAACATTTAGGAGCTGTTTGCTGTGAGAAAGGCTGTATGTTACATCATCAGTAGTAAAAAATAAATCATCACCAACTGATATTTAGGACTCTATGGAGAATCAAAGTCTACCTTCTGCTATTGTTTTGCAGTGAGTTTCACTGCACAAAAGCAATATGGTGCTGTAGGTTATCATCTTCTGTTTGCCATCTCATTTTATTTGAAAAGTGAGCTTTGTAAAATCAATATTGTAAGGGCACACAACTATGCTCAGAAGTCATTACTACTTGCAGCAATTTTTCTTGATTAGTTAGGTTCATTATATTTGGAGAGATAGCTAAGTTTAAGGATTCAACAATGGTAATGGCTCACATTAAAATTAAACTTCTCATTAAAATTAATGTACATATATTTCAAATTAAAGCAATGGACTAGTAATAATATTTTAACATTTAACAAATGTATATCAAGTTAAAGGCCCGATTCCTAAGTTTGAATTCATTCAATCCTCACAATAATCCCACTTAGAGATAAGAATATTATTGCCATTTAATAGATGAGAAAACTGACATTGAATGAAAACAGATGTTTAGTCAATATCCACTGGGGTATTAAATGGCACTGACATTTAGTGATAACTAATGTTCCCCCAAAGAATGCACGCCATTGTGTAATAGGCCCTAAAATTCATATTGAGTAATATAATATGTAAAATATGCTGTAGTACCTTTGCTTTTTATTATTTTGTTATTTTTAATTAGTATAAATGAATTATGAAATATACAGTTGTACTAAAATTTCTAAGTAGCCCTTTAGTAAATATAATTTCATTAATTCTCTTAATTTTTCTGATATATATACTATTATTGAGATGAAATTCATGTTTATAACATTACATTTAATCAAAATATTTGAAGAAAATTGCTTGAGATATTTGAAGCTTTGATCAAAACACAGATAAATAAAATCCCAAATGACCCACTTACAGAAATTATGGAACATTGAGTGGTATTAATATTATTTCCAATGATACCCATTCTTTATTTAAAATTTATAGTTATTTCATAGCATAGTTTTACAAAATATATGATCACACTCTTTATAATTCATTCAACTGAGGCTAAGAGGTTAAATACTCATGATTTGTGTGTATTTGTGTGTGTGTGTGTGTGTGTTAATTAACCAAGGACAACTTTTTAGTTCAAAACTCCAAACAAAACATAATTTCACTATTATTTTTATTCATGTGAACAACTGATTCTAAGTAAAGTTGACAAGGTTGTTTATACTCTATTTTATCAGAGCACTACAGAAATTTTACTAATGAATTTTAAATACATTAATATACCAGGCTTCCTATGCTTTAATACTGTCTCCTTAAAGATATACTCCACTGGGCTGCGGATGTGGCTCAAGTGGTAGCACGCTTGCCTGGCATACCCCCAGTGCTGGGTTCGATCCTCAGCACCACATAAAAATAAAGATGTTGTGTCCACTGAAAATTAAAAAAAATAAATATTGAAAAAATTCTCTCTCTCTCTTTAATAAAAAGATATACTCCACTTTGTCCACTCTTTTATTTATCTTACATACATAAAATCTAAGAAGAAAGCGAAATATAAATGTGAGTATGTTTGTATGTAATATTTTAAAAGAAAGAGCATGTTTATGTGTTGCTTTGTAATCATTTCATATTTTACTTCCCGATTATAACATCCCCTTGAATGACACTAGTTTCCCTTTTCTCTGATTTCATTGAACAATGGCAAGTTTCTTTTACTTCTAGAAGATACATGTGTTTATTAAAAAATAATTAAATTTTAAAAGTGTATGAGACTTTTTAAGTAGAAATTTTCTTTCAATTAATTTCCTTAGTCATTGATTTCTCTCATTGCAACCAAGGTTAGAATTATAGTCTATTAAGAGATGCTGGACATCTCTTAATAGACTATAATTAAGCTTGGGATTGGAAGAAATCCTGGAAGAAGTAAAAAGTGATTTTTGCATTAAATCAGAAGCTTCCCTGATAAGATTTTCAAGCCAACTAGCTGGCTTTCCATCTGTTTTCTACCTGTTTTAGGAGATATTTGGATAAAGGCTAAGGAACTATTGACATACACTTAGAGAATGAAAGTATTCTTGTTTATATTATCAATGAATTCCACTCTGTGTTATTTAAATAAGTATTTTACCATAATTGAATGCCTTCATTAAACAAAATCTATGCAACATAGAGATGGTGTCTCAATAGAGACGTTCCAGGACTGGATGAGAACATGGCCGCCTCAGACTTACATAGATTCTCCTGAGTTCAGATGGCCCGACAGATCTGTGCCCCCTGTGAACTGGAAGATGAAAGGAGTCAGAGATAAGAGTAGTTCCAGAAGAAAACAAAATCAAACAAACAACAACAACAACAAAAAAAAAAAACCCAATTTCCTCATTCTATTGCCAGTCTTCTAATTATTTATACACTGTGAAACAAAAACTTTCACAAGTATCTGTTGGAAAGCTATCATAGCAAAATGAAGATAAATGCCAAGATGCTGGAAATGATGGCAGGGATTTCTTCTTAGGATTAACCCTGTGACATATGCTTTACAGACACTGTCTTATTTAGTCCTCACATAATGATGTAATGTATTATTATCATCCTGAAATAGAGATGAGAAATCAAAAGTTATAAGGGCTAAATAACTTGCCTGAGGTCCCAGAAGTAGTAAATGGTCTGATGGGCTTCAGGGCCAGCTCCATCTGACTCCACAACTCATTCTGCTCATCCTTATGCTTCTTTTAACATTAAGCCATAGCACTTGTGGCTCCTGCCTATGGAGAAACTGGCACGATTGAAGTGTGATTGAACCTAAAGTTTATAGTAGAAAGGCAAAGAATTCTCTCTCTTTAATGATGTGTAGATGCACATCATCAAATGAATATTTGAAGTTCTGAACAGTATAAAACCTTACACACACACACACACACACACACACACACACACACACACACAGCACTATACAACCATACAAATATAACATAGTCTTAGTTAAGGAAAATGACCACCGAATAAAGAGCATTTAACTGTAAACCATGAGTTTATGTTCTAATTTGACAATCATACAAGAAATTTTCTTTACACTTTAATGTATTCAATTTAGAGATCATGGATATGTCCTATATATTATCATGTAAATGGGTGCATCCAGTTATTCACATCTTTCTGGAAATTTAGCCATTCCTAGATATGCATTAGAAGACACTCTGTTTTCTAAAGCAAATGCTTTCTTTTTTCTGTTGTAATTTTAGGATGTTTTTAACTAGGATCTATTTTTTTAAAAATTTCACAATCCCAATTCTAGGTTTTGGTCTTACAAAAATGCTAGCATATGAGTAGGTAATACACACACGTGTATATATATCCACACATGTGTATATATGCATACAAACATTGGATAGATACAGATATGTATGGCTGTCTCTTACAACTTATATGTAATAAAGGCATATTTAAACAAATTAGATGTTTTTCAACAGAAGATTGTTTACTGTATCATGTAATATCAAAAATAGTGAAATCAATATATATGAATGGGTTTTAGAAGAACCATTAAAATATTATTACATAAAAAATTGAAATTGCAAGATGATACTATATGTACAATTTGAGTCATATCTAGTTAAAAATTCCATTGTGTGTGGGGGAAGGGGGTGATCTTGGTGTGTGTTTACATACTGTGCTATAGGATGGTAAGTTATGGTGTAGACATACCAATTATAGAACTCTTTATGCCAAATTATTCACAAGTAGACAGGGGCTTCAAGTTATAGGAAAACTTTCACTTTTAAGTTCTATACTTCTGAGTTATTTATTTCTTGCAAAATTATCTATTATAAATTAAAAAAAATAATAGTTTGCATAATTTGCTTGGCACTCCTTATTCATGAATATGACAATTCATCTTTTCAGTACAATTTGTCTTAGCTTTAGGCATAAAGTCACAGAGTTTATGGTCTGTCTTACATTCTTTTGCCCCTCTGCCTTTCCGTATTTTATACTCTCTGTGGAGAATCCCTTACCTTCACTTCTCATGGTCGGGTTCCCAAATCTAATTCCAGTGCTTCTATTAACATTTTATGTGTATATTTCTTATTTATTTTCCCTCCTCCATTCTCATTTCAGAGTTTTCATTTTTATTACATCACATCCTGGTCTGCCTTGTACTAAACTAAAATATCCATATGAGCAATGCATGAAATTGAAATATCTTCATGCTTATTTCTTTCTTCTATGGTTATGTTATCATTATATTGCATTAATAGGTAAAAATTAGTAACAATTATTTTTGTGAAATGTTTGAACAGTTTCAGCTTTTCCTTATATCCTGATCTGTTGCTGAAGAGTCACCTCCAATCTATGTCAAATTGCCAGCCTTGTGGCTTGCAATCTGCTTCTCAGTTCTATATTGTAATTTATGTATTATAACTACATTGGCTGCCTATGTTCTCTAATATAAACACATTTCAAGAGGCTTAAATGAGAGATGACAGTCCAAACAAAGTATCTTAGACAGGAAGGCATTTGTAATTATTTTATAAAACGATGCCAAAATATTGTCACATACAGTATCTCATATGACAAATTTAATAAAGTCTCAGAGAAAAACACAAAACTTTATAAAGTTCCTCTGTAAACCAGTCCAGGTGGCTTCCTTTTACATTGACAGGCAGGATTATTTTCAAAAGGATAGGAGAAGGGGAGAGAGAGAGAGAGAGAGAGAGAGAGAGAGAGAGAGAGAGAGAGAGAGAGAGAGAGAGAGAGAGAACCCAAACTGATCTGCTATAGAAGTTTCCTCAGTAGTCATCCAGAAAGGGGAGTTTTGCTCTGTCACAAGTGACTAGTCCCTGATTTTGAAAGCGTGAATCATCCTCCTTTGAAACAAGAGATAAGTGGGGGAAAGAACTGTTTCAAAATTATTTTACAACTATTTCCTTTTGAGCTATGACTTCTTAAACTGGAATGTGATCCAGAATAGCTTCCCTTTGGATCCAACATTTGTCTTAAGAATTTTTATTGTCTCTCTTTTCCCTCTCCCATCTCACTTCTTCCCTCCCTCTGTTCATCAGATTTACACTGACTGGGCCAACCACTACCTAGCAAAATCAGGCCACAAGCGGCTGATCAAGGATTTGCAACAGGACATCGCAGATGGAGTACTGCTAGCAGAAATCATCCAGATCATTGGTAAGACCTGCCCTCTGAGAGGAAGCATGAGAGTCTCTGCTCTCAACCCCTTTGGTAAATTACAGTTTAAGTAGAATGCATAGCGAATTGTTCCATGTGTCTTGGAGATGAATGTGGCTCTCCCCTGATTTAATTAAACATGTTTATGTGAGGATGTTTGAGAAGGACGGTTTGGCCATACTTTTCAATAGCTAGAATTGTATCTTTACATACACGGAATTGTCAGAAATGAATGCTTCATTAAGCCATATGTCTCCCATGTGTGCATTTCTTTAGCGGGAGCAACTCATACACTCTGAGATTCCTTGAAACTGTATCTTGATCCAGCAGGGACAATTGTGAAAGGTTTCATGTCAGCAGTCATTTGGCACAAGTGAAAGAATTAGCAGCAACTTCCTTCTCACTCATTTTTTTTTCCCCTTGATTTGTGCATGTGGAATTGGTGGCTGCTAACAAGTGTGTCCTATTGTACTTGGCTTGGGAGATCGAGTAAATTTAGCAGCAACATTTTTTGCTTATTTCTTTTTAAATCTCTTTTTTTTTCTGTTTTACTTCATTGCTTAAGCATGTTGTCCTTTTTTTCTCTCTTTCATTTTATTTCTTGGCTTTAGCAAATGAAAAAGTTGAAGATATCAATGGATGTCCTAGAAGTCAGTCTCAGATGGTAAGAATCATATTTATTCTCAATATATAATGCTTATCATCATTTCCAGAATTAACTACATTTGTAAATGGGTTAGAAATTTCTTGGCATGCCCTCCTGCTTGTTGAAGAAACCATTTGATCACACTCTGTCATATGCATGAGAGTCTCTGGATTTCTATGGATACAGTTTATGCATATGATAACATGAGTACAATTAAATAACTCGGAATCCTGTATGACATATTTCCAGGTGTTTTTAGATCCTTGACTTTTGTCATTCTGATGTTCTGGATAATTTAATTCTGGTCACTGTTCTTTATGGTTTTAAATTTCAGTTCCAATTTTAAGTGTTACCTTTTTATCTCAACAACTATTTTTGAGAACAGTATTTGCCATGTGCATTTTAAAAATATATGAATAGTATTTATTTTGTTCATAAAGAAATCCAATGAAGCACATGGGCTGTTTGACACTATCTGAAATATTTCTGAAGCCATTGCTGTTTTAAGTTTGCTGAGCAGTGGCTGGTTTTGAAATATGATTCACAGTGTGTTCCAGAAAGCCCTCAAACTGGAGGTCTGTCTGTCCCCCAGTTATCTCTTACTTTCACCACCTAGTAAAGTTTCAAGTTTTATAATAAAATCATAGACTGATAAACTGCTGGGATAAAAATCACTTTTATAATTAAATAGCCACAACTTAATTTTATAGGACAACCTAAAACACAAATGCCTTAAGTGAAGTTTTATCATGTAGATATAATCATGAATGATAGCCACACTCCACAAGATGAGGCTTCTTTTTAGCACAAAATAGACACTTAGAATGGACTTAATAAATTCTTAATTGTCAGATACTTGGAAGAATGAAAAAACAAACAAACTTGTGAACTTTTAAAATCTGCTGACCTGCATTACTTAATGTCAGAAAACTGAAATCCAAAATAATAAAAGGGATTTATTTTTTAAGGAATGAGTAATTATCTTGTCTCTTTCTCTCAAAGAAGCACTCCAAAGACCTATAAAGATGTCATGAAATCTCTCTCACTGTTATGAAACCATCACTATAAAAGAGAGGTTCTCAATAAAATATTTCAGTTTTAAGGAAATTTCCTGATCCGATTACTCTGGTCACAAACATAATTCTGAAAATTAATTGAAGTTGTTTTCTAAAGTTTTACTGAGAGCAGGCTGAGATAGAATATATTCAGACCGTACTAACTCACAGCTATGTTATGTTGGAAAAACATGTAACCTCTTTGAACCTTGACTTTCTCATCTGCAAAATAAGCCTTAATTAGAATGTGGTAATAAAATATGTATATGAACATTATTATTAATTAAGCTGAAAAAATGCAGAGTAGCATTGCCATAAACCTTATAAAGAGCACATGCATTGATTGACACCTGTTAAAATATTTTTAGGGCTTTATATTGAAAAGCTCTATAGTCCCAGAAAATCATATATTGTTTTTTAATCCTAACACTCATTGGTTTTGCTTTTAATATTCAAACCAAAAGATGAGTTCCATACTACAAGATATTTAAATCTAGTAACTCTTACCTACTCTGCTGTCATTCCCATTTGATTATGAATACAGAGAACCAATAATTGAGTAAGTTTGTACTCTATGACAGAAAAAAAATCAGACTCAAAAGCTGGTGATTATAGATATAGTCCTTAGATATTTGTCTGAAGCATCTATAGCTAGAGATTCAACAAATCTGTGAAAGTATTTTCATTAGTATAAGACTTTGTGAAATTTTTATATTTTTTTACTTCTTGTTAGCTCTAACATATCATGTAATTCCTAAGATGCATCCTATCTTAATAGTCAAGCTTAAAAAAAAAGTAGAAAAAGAAAGACCAAAGTCTCAGAAATTGCAAATGCTATGAAAAAAAATGTTTTTTTCCCAGACAAAAATTATTAGTCAGAATCACATTAAATTTTGAATAAGAATGACTCGAATTTTCCTTTTCTTCTTATGTTTGAATTTTGAATCTGAAATTGGCATAGCCACAGTGTGTTGGTTCAGAATGTAAAAGAAACAAATGCAACTTTTTGATTGAAGTATTTTTTCCTCTGTTCTTCAGAATTTGCAGTAGTACTATGTTATTAATGAATGTAATTGCTCCACTGTGAGAGAGACAAGAAAGTAAAGAGAATTATGGTAGCATGACTAGGCTTATGAATTTCATTTCTACTCCAAACAGGATGTTGACTTTTATTGCACAACATCAGGAGGTTCTGCATTAGTAACAATGAGTTCTGTCCTTGTTCATACACCTACTTTTATCATATCTTCTTCTTTTTGTGACATTGATTGCTCTTTGTGTTTAATAACAAAAAGTAAGGTAAAACTAAGTCACTGTATTTGGTAGTCATAGATTGTCTTTAAGTTTCAAACTTGATGATATTTAATGAGTCATTTTAATCTTTGATTAATATGTTTTCTTGTGAGGCATGAATGTATATTACATTAACGAATTCTCCTAGCAGTTAACTAAATCACACTTAGCTAAAGTTTATCCAGCACCTAAAGTACTAGGTATAGGGACACTTGAAAGAACTACATATGAAGATCAGAGGTGCAGTTTAGATAATAACAGTACTACAGTTGCACAGGCAAGAAAAAGACTGAGCAGAGAGTGAACTTAGTGTGTTCCAGATGTGGGCAGATAGATGCCCTGTGGTTTGAGCATAGTCAGAGCTGTTTGAAGGGGAGGATGAAAGCATGATGATGTTGGGCCCAAATAAGGAGTTTGCATGGTGTTCTAACTTAGTTGAGTAACCTCGAAGATTTTTGAAGCTGGGCTGTGGCATCATTTGATAAAAATATATTTTTTTTAATCACCCTATTTTTTCTGGGATTTTTTGCCGAATGAATGTAGAGGATCATCCACTTGTTTTGAAACAGGGAGTTTTAAAAAGCCCCCAATGTTGTGGTATAAATGAACAAGTAATTACCATTAAGTAAGGTCAGTATTGTCATTGGAGAAAACAGCCTAAAATGTGAAGGGAGGAAGATGATACATTAATATTTTGACATGGAGAGTAAGTAGGAGGTGATTTTAGGCAATTAGACCTATGTTTCTAAATGTCAGGGAAAAGCTTTGGTTGAACTCTACTGAGTACATAGTTAATAGTTAAAGCCATGGGCAAGGATGAGACCTTGCAGGAAGTCTGTGTGAAGTCAACAGTGAAAAAAGCTAAGGGTCTTATAATGAGGATAGCAACATTTATGTGGCAGACAGATGTGTAGGAATCAGGAAGGAAAAAGAGCCATAAGAATGTGAGACCATCATTAAGCAAGTGGATCACAGACATGTGTTGTTAATCCTTTGAGTAAATACAACAGTTGCAGCTATGGTACTTGCACTAGCCCAGAGAGGTAGAAAGAAGTGAGATGAGCTAAACATGACAGATGCTGTCAAATCCTACCTAGCCTTCAAGTTGGTATGCTGGAATGAGAAAGTTAGTATTGGTAATTGTACAGGCACGGGTGATGTGAATGTGAGAATGTGACGATCTTTCTGTAGAGTGATAGTGTGTTAACAAGTGAATAAGAGATGCAGATATTTATAGAGTTATAAATAATTTTTCTAGGAGTGCCCTGTTGAAGAGAAGAAAAATTATATATAGTTCAAGAGAAAAGCTGTGTTGAGGGTAGTTTTTATAAGGAAGGAAGGAAACAAGAAGAAAGCAGTAAACAGGCAGATTGGGTCCAGGGGAGTGGGGTGGTAAGTGATGATGTGAAATCCTAAAGGAAATCATGGAGGAGGAAATTTCAAAGTCCACATACGAGATCCACTATCAGGAAAGAATGGGGAGACATATTCCTTTGTGATGTGTCATAAGGGAATATGATTAGGTTAAGATGTGGGTATTTGAAATAGATTAAACAGAAATTGAAGGAGTTAAAATCAATGTGTAATGACTTCAGAATAGATACTACTAATGTATGATCTATGTGTTTCTCTAATGGTGTCATTATAATAAAGAAAATTCAACAAGTATGTTATTATATATAGTACTTAATATTAAATAAATTCACACATATATACATATATCTTACTCTTTCAAATAACATGATATAAAAGTCACATATTTAAGAAAAATATGAATTTTTACCAATTTATTATTAGTATTATTTTTATTCAATGAATCCCAGTGTCAAAGTCATGGTTATTATTTTTTTTATAATGATAAACTCCTACAAACTAAGTGCTATTTTTTTTTAAATAGCACTTAGTTTGTAGGAGCTTATCAAACGCTATATTTACCCTTATTTGAAGATGAAGCTGCTAATACAGATGACACCTGTTGAGTAATTTCTAGGTGGGTGGTATCAGGATTCAAAATATATGCTGCATGCCATAACTTTGATGCACTTAGATGAGGAAATAAATTAGTAAACTATTAATACCAGGAATGTCTGGAATGGCCTACAGATTAAAAATAGAGAAAAAAATGCCCAACATTTATTTGAAATGCAGAGGCACAAGTGCAAGATTCTTAGACAAAAATGTTAGACATGTAAGAGAAAGGTTGTTTTGAAAATAAGTTTTTATTTATTTTAAAATAGACCATTATATTTAAGGATCCATACAAATGCTCAGGGGAATTAGGACAGTCGATTGTGTGAAATGAAATGGTTGTGTGAAATGGTTGCAAAGACTTAGATTAAACAGCACAACTAAGGATCTAGCAAAGGCACTGGTTCACAGCTTGCCCTTCCTTTGTCTTCACCCTAGTAGCCCAAGTGTTTATCAGCCATGACCTTCCACCTTATTTTTGATCATGTCATATATGTTATTGTATGAAATTTGCTGATTGTGAGGATCTTTGGAACAGCCATTCATCATACTCTTTTCATTCCTAGAAGAGAGAAAAGTCCAGTCCAGTCTTCCCTCCCTGTCTCATTTTGTGTACCACAGGATTATGGCTTCAGAATAAATACTGTTATAGGTTTTACAGACATCTTTATTCCATTTCTATAGTTAGGATTATCTGGAAGGTGAAACTCTTCTTGATAGTAAGTGTCCCATACTTTTATCAGTATTTTTTCCTTCAAACTCTTACCAGCCACTGCTTGTAATTCTTACTCCTTCAAAGGATTATTTTAGGAAAGAAAAGAAGATGAGGTTTTTTAACCACACAGGGATGAGATAAAAATTGGAATGCTCTTAGAAGTTTAATAAAATCTTATAAATGGCACTCTGAAGGATTCTGGCCTTATGACTCACAGGAATAGAATACTGCCAAGGTTAGTCCATTCACGTGATCCCCTGCCATTTTTTAAGCAGTTCTATGGCTAGAAAAAGAATACTTCATAAAGACCAGTGTTTTGCTACAAGTGTAACTCTAAAGAAATTTTAAATGAAAATTACTACTTTGCAGTTTCCTTAACGATTTCATTATTTTCACAGAGGCTCAAAATTCGGAAGAATGCGTAAAACTACTAGTTTTAGAGACCAATAATTTAATTTGTAAGAATATCCCCCTGATGATTTTTAAAACTGTGTCTCTAGAAATCGCTCTGTATAAAGTTCAAATGAAGTAACTGAAATTCTATGGAGGTCTTGAGGAGCAGTATACTGTGTTGAAAGGACAATGGTCACTGGAGTTCTAATTATGACTTTGTGACCCAGGACAAGGAATTCAGCAATGCTTATTAGGGCCTCTGCTCATTTCTGCAGTGATGAAACTGGAATGAATACCAAAGCCCATTGACATTCTAATCTGCTATGTTGGTTTTAAAAAATACCAAAGTTCATTATTTTCTCTTCATTATTTTATTTTATAACATATTAGAGTTTGCCATCTTTACAGATTTTAAAACTGCTCTCATTGTAAGTTTAGAAAGTTATTTTGCTAAAAATGTTTTGTTTAATTTACAAAAAAAATATAGCATAGAAATTGTCTTAATTGCGTGTGAGAATTATTTGGTCTGCCATTCAGAAATTAAATAATAGTTTAAAACACAGCAGTTCTTTGTTGTATTATCTTTATGTTATAAAATAAATAGTTTAAGTATTCATACAAGAATATATGTCTATTTGAATTGGTTTCTGTCATTAATAGTTTCAATAGAAATTGGAATTAAATAATTTAATTTGGTTTGGATTCCAGATTTTTCATTTCTTTTTTGAGACTGATGTAATTTTTTAAATTTTGTTGGGGAAATTTCTAAGGTTTTAAGTGCATATATGTAACCATTGTAAAGTATAATTAAAATTTTTACTACATATTTGAATATTAATCACATTTTTCCTTTTTTCACTTAAAATGCTAAAATATACTTTTTACTCATAGACACAGAAACATTCCCAGCCACTAAGCTTGCCACAGCCATTAGGTCATCAGAGACCCCAATCTTAGACGTTCTCCCATTCTTTGTCAATGCTCTCCACATGTATCGACATGCATCCACCATTATAATATAATTCAGAATAGTTTCATTAATTTAAAAATCCTATGTGCTCCAGCTATTCATCCTTCCTAGTTACTCTCTCTGTGGTTTTACCCTTTTTAGAGTGATATATATTTAGAGTCATATAGTATGTGGTCTTTCCAGATTCGAATCTTTCACTTAGTAATATGCATTTAATATCCCTCCATGTTTTTTCATAGCTTGAAAGCTCATTTTGTTTTAGTGCTGAATACTAATTCACTGTCTTAAGGTACCACAGATTACTTATCTTTTCACCATCTAAAGGACTTCTTAGTTAATTCCAAGTTTTAGCAGTTCTGAAGAAAGTTGATATTAACACCCATGTGCAGATTTTTGTATGAACGTAAGCTTTTAACTTCTTTGTTTAATCTGAAGGAATGCAATTGCTGGATTGAATGTAAATGTTTGTTTAGTGTATTAAGAAACCACAAAACTATCTTTCATATGACTATACAATTTTGCATTTCTATCAGCAATGAACAAGAGTTCTCTCATTCTACACATTCTGGTCAGCACTGGGTGTTGTAATAGTTCTGGATTTTGGTCTTTCTAATATGTCTACAGTGGTTTTAATTTGAAATTTCCTGATGACACATGATATGGAACATCTTTTCATATGCTTATTCGTCATTAGTATATCTTCTTCAGGGAGGCATTTCTTCTGGTCTTTGGCTCCAGTTTTTAATCACTCTGTTTTCTCATTGTTGCATTTTCAGAGTTCTTTACATATTTTGGATAGCAGATCTTTTGAAAACATTTTTTCTCCATTCTGTGGCTTATTTCCTAAACATTGTCTTTTCACAGAGCTTTAGTTGTTTAGTTTAGATGAAGTCTGGCTTATTATTAATTTCTCAGATATGGCTTTCGTGTTGTATCTTAAAAGCCAACGTGATTTAGATTTCCGTCATGTGTCACCTCATTGACATTTTATGTTTTTGTGCTTTATATTTAGACTTTTGATCCATTTTAAATGAATATTTTGAGAAAGGTCTGTGTCTATATTTTTAAATGGTATATGGTGGTCTAGTTATTTAGCACCACTTGTTAAAAATGATATCTTTGCTCCATTGTATTGCCTTTGCTTCTTTGTAAAACATCAGTTGAATATCCTTCCGGGGGTCTGTTTCCGGCTCTCTTTTCTGATCCATTGATCTCTCTGTCCATTCTTTTGCCATAGTCACACTGCCTTGTTTTTGTTGCTTTATAATAAGCCCTAAAATCAGGTAGTATCAGCCCCCCAGTGTTGTGCATCTTGTTTTGTGTTCCATTCATTCTTCTAACTCTTTTACCTCTGTGTGAAAACTTTGGAATCAATTTGTCCAGTTTCACAAAATCACTTGTTAGGATTTTGATAGAGTGTTTTCCTTTAATGTTTTGGTCCCTTTCCTGCTTCCTTCCCTACCCCCATAAGTGATATAAATAAACTTTCTTCTTTAAGACCACACTTGCTTCTTCCACTTGTGTCAGGAATGTAAACTCTGATGAGGTTGGGAGAGGGTGTGGTTATGTGAGAGGAATAATATTTATATTTATAGATGCTATGGTGAAATCATACACTTGGAAAATTTATTGCTATAGAAATTTAGCCATGTATAAATAAATATTATTTAAATCTAGAAAAGTTGTATAACTGGTTAATAATAAAGCAGTAAGTTTCTTGTTTTCTGCAACAAACTGAAAAACAGGAACTTAATAAAAACCTGCAGAGCATATTTTCAGGTCAAACAATACTGATACAATTTTTATAACATTACACTTATAATAATTTATACTTACAATTTCAGCTAATGATAAATTTTTGATGTTATCTATAATTGACAACTAATATTAATATTTAACATTCATTATTCTTTAATAAGTTGGTTAAAACCCATAGTATGATTTTGAGAAAAAATAAATTTTATCTGATAAAATCCTTATGAATTTTTCATATCTGTACCCCCCCCCCACACACACACTTCTGTTATAATGTATTTGTGTTCACAAAGTGCTTTTTTTCATACTAGTAATGTTATATATTATTAAATAAACTCTAAGCCCTTCTCCATTTCCAGTATGGATGTGTGTGTGTGAACACATGGAGATATCTATATGTATACACACCTAGATACACACGAACATATATACCTACTATGGAACTAAGCTCTTTAATTTTCACTGAGTGTTTCAAGGTTGTGAATTGAAGATTTTCCATATCACAGATGAGGAAGCTGAAGTTTTGGGATAGTAAACATCTCTCAGTTTCTTACAATGTGTGCATTGCAGTACCAGGATGCAAAACTGATTCGTTTGACTTAAAAAACTTTTAATAATTGTACTATAATGCCTAACAAATATGCTTACTCTGTTTGTCAAGTCACAGACCCGTTAAAAAATAAGACAAAAAGAAACCAAGAGCCAAGGAAATCACCATTTCCTCCCCTCTCCCTGTTGGGCAACACAAACAAATTTGAGGTGGGAATGGGGGGCATGTGAGGCTTTCCACTTCAGCCTCATGGGCCACCTGAGCAAGCTTCAGCTTCATCCTCCCTCAGGAGAATTAACAACACACAACCCCAGGCAATGAGTCCTGGAATTGTGCATACTCACAAGGATCTCAGCCCACCCTGGTTTGCCAACATTTTTATATCTAGTGCTTTACTGGTAGAAAATTGTATTACTTCCTTGTGGCTGCTGCAACAAATTATCACCAACTTGATGTCTTAAACAATAGATATTTAATCTTTCACAGATCTGAAGGCCAGAAGTCTAAATTCTGGATCACCAGACCAGAATCCATGTGTCATCAGGGCTGTGCTTCCTTCAGAGGCTATAGGGGAAATCCTTTCCCTGTCTTTTCTGGCATTTGGTAACTGTCAGCATTCTTTGGCATGTGGCTACACCAATCATCCTGTAATCAACAAAGATATAAAAATGCACTGCCTAGTTAAATATAATCTGGAAGAATCTTGAAAACTAATGAAATGTGTGGAGAAAGTAGACTTTGCACTCTCTTTCGAGCTTTACCTTCAGACTACACAAATCCATCCTTACAATTAGCAAGTATATATTGAGCACCTATTTTATGCCTGGCACTGGATCCTAACCACCTCTCAAATGGTAGAGAGTTTAAGCCAGGGGATATGAGTAGTTCAATTGGAATGTTTAAATTACAGAGGTAACAAGAATGGTGTGGTAAGAAGAGCAAGTTCATTGCAGACTGACAGGTTTGGGTTTGAATTCTGGCTCTACTATTTATTAATTTTGTACACTGGTAAATGCCATGCTATGACTCTAAACCTCTGGTGAATGCAAAAAACTAATACTAACTTGACTGGAGTGAAAGTTAAAAGTGTTTTGCATTTAGAGTTAATAGAATGCTTGCTTAAAATTCTATATAAACAAGTTTCCTGTGCTAGGATTTTGGGTGAGGCTAGAGGAAACCGAGAGGTAACTTCCAAACAACTTTGCTTTTCTCCATTCTTAACAAGCTGCATAGGGTCTTTTTTTTTTTTCCAAACCGCAGCTTTTTCATGCAATGTATTATGAGTATTATGAGGTTAGAGTGTTATTATTGACTTATTAAAATCAATTAAAATAGAATTTTTAAAAATTAGAGTGCATTGCAGGATAGTATGAGTAAAAATCAATTTGTGAAGCCTTTATTATCCTCTATCAATAAATCTGTATCCTGTGTGGTCATGTAAAAATGGTTATCTCCAATGCAGTACTGATCAATTTTTCCCTTTAGATCCCATTAGACCTCTGAGCTTTAAGATCAAATCCATATCATTAGCATGGGGCTTGGATGATGCTCCTCAGTGAGCCCCACTTGTCTCTTTGGCCTCATCTCCCACCACCAGCTTTCTTCAGATTTCAAGATTCCTAACCCTGGAGCCTCTTCTGGTCTTTTCTCCTTTCCCATGCAGTTTCACCAAACCAATATGAAGGTTACTAACCTTCAGAATACTTTCAGATTTGATAAGCGGTTGGAAGTTGAGAAAGAGTTAAGTGAGGTTCAACTTTTAGTTTCTGGCTATTCTGACCTATGATATTTCTCAACCAAGCTGTGTTCACATTTAGCTCCTTCCTGGGATCACCTCATAGCACATCTTTTTGGTGAGCTATGTATAAGTTGGGCTTCCTAAATGTATAAGTTGGGCTTCCCTTTTATCAGCAAAACCTTCATGTTAAGATCATGGGCTCTGTGTGTCCTCATGCATGGTGATTCAGTTGTTAGATCAACACTTTTTTCATTTGAATTGGTGTAGATAAGTTCAGGTTAGAGGAAGATCTTTATAGCGATTTTAGATGAGTCTAAGTTATTCTTCTTTCCTAGCCTTCTTGGCCTCTGACCAGGAGTAGGCTCTCCCTTATCCTTCTCTAAGAGTCTGTGTTCCTCTGATCACAACATTCATCACATTAAGTTGGATTTATTACAAATTTATCATGAAAAATAAGAAGTAAAGATAATTAAAAAATAGCACAAGTCACAAAAGAATTCACCTTCCGGAGACAGCTGAGGTTACAATAGGTTTTTGATCTTCTAGACAGTGTCTGTATGATTCAGGACAGCTCTCTCCAGGACTTCAAAGAAATCCTAATTAGGATGCATTTCTCCTGTAGAAAATGAGTCTTCAAGATGTGATATTGCTACTTGGTTTATGATTACTTAACCTTTTGTATGGAAGCACTTTTTGAGTCTAAGGAGCAGCACCGCCTTTAAAATTCCAAGTCAAAGTCACCTCTGTAAGCAAACTGCAAAAAGCAAGGGTTGCCATGATTTATTCTGCAGCATCTCTGCAATTATTTTTTCTTATGGTTTCTCTGGTTGGCGGGACCTTGCTCCTCCCTCTCATGGATGTCTAACATTATCCAAATCTGACTTATCTATCAAGTCTAAATGTGATAGCTTTCTCCAGATCTATAGTGAAAATAGATAACTTCATTCTCTTAAATGCCATACAATGTTGTTTATAATTCTTCATTGAAATTTATCATATGATGCTTGGTGCTATGGTGAGTTATAAATCTCTTTTGTATCTTCAGCTGCTTTATAAACTCACAATGACTGAGACCTTGTAATTCATTTTTATATCCCTTCACCAGCCAGCAGAACTCTGCCCATAATCAACAATCAATATTTGCTGAATGAATTTATCATTCAGTATTAAGTGTTCTGCCATGGTTTAGACTTAATCACAAAATTAAAGGTTGATGTTAATAGGATTGTTCTTATTTAGGAATAGTTTACTTAACACTGAAATGAATAAATACAAATATTTATAAAATATATTCTGTGTTTATGTCAAGTATACATGTTAACCCTCAGGTTTTAAAAAAATGAAGGTATAAATATATTGATCACTATCTTAAGTTTTCATAAGTGAAGAAAGAAAATGTGAGACCTTCTTTAACTCAACTTGAAATTCATTTGTGATCAAGCAATTAAAAATGCTTTTATGTATTATGTTCATAAAAATTATAATAAATACAGTATGAATTGGTGTAGATAAGTCTACGTTAGAGAAAGAGATCTTTATAGCTATTTTAAATGAGTCTAAGTTACCCTTGGCCTCTGACCAGGAGTAGGCTGATCTTAAGTTAAACAATCAATATTTTCTGAATGAATTAGTCATTCAGTATTATGTACAATTATGGCATTAGACAATAAGCGAAATTTCTGATTTGAAAAATGGGCTCCCATTTTTCATGGGAGTAATCGAAACTATTGGAAATAAGTCAATGCTCTCTAGAATATTTAAGGATAGTGGCTCTACTTTGAGCATAATGTAAGTGAAATAAATGTTCAGTAAATAAATAAGTGGTTTGATTAGAACATAAAATTAAGTGAGGGGACTCCAATGTGCTGACATTAATTATACAAATAATATATATAGAGAGATCTAAAAGTATGTACCAACTTCTGTTGACTCTGTTTAATTTCTTCAACCAAAAAAAAAATAGACAGCAATCCATTTTTACATTTACTTTAATAAAGCTCTACTTTTGTTTAAGGTTTCACAATAACAATAACTATTTGAATAAACTCCAAAAGCCTTAAAGGGCAATATATTTTGATACTTCTGAAAATCCTGACTGAATCTAGAACTAGTGATGTTTTATTCTATTTTCATTATATCAGTGTTTTCATAGTTACCTAATTATAATTAAATTTAACATGAAACAGAGAGGGAAAGTAAGTGTTCCATTCCAAAAAAGAAAAAGAAAAAAAAAAGGAAAGTCACAAATAGAAGACAGGACTCAAAAAATTGTGCTTAACAGTAGACAAGCAAGAGTTTTGGAGTGACTGTTCATAAGCTACAATGTGACTATTACCTGAGCCAAATGAAGAATGTGGTACCTACAGAACTCAGAATAAATTTCTTTATACTACTGCTGTATACTTTTTAAAATTGCATAAATATCTCTCTTTGCATGTATATATATATATGTAAATCCTTTTATATATAAATATATACACACATATATGTTTGTCTGTTTATATATATTTAATATAATGAGAATAAAGTATAAAATGCATGAATTATGTCATACCATGACACAAATAAAAAGACAATGTATTGCTAGGTCTTAGCAGTGGGATTCCTGCATCAACATGGGAGTACACTGAAAATATATACAGTTATTTTGAAGAGCATAGATTGATGCTGTAGTTTCCAAGATTTGTTGTGAGTTGAGATCACCCAGGAAGTGAAACTGGCTCCTATATATTGGCATTTTGTTTTAACTGATAGGAATATAAATTGGGCATCTGTGGATTTTAAAGTTATGCTATTTATTCTTATGTACAACAAAGATTAAGAATCTCTGGATTAAAAAAATGGGTTAGCAGGGTTAATGCAACATGCACAGTTCTTAGGCAAGTTGACATAAGGCCTAAAGCAAAAGGGGCAGCAATGCCTTTTATACCATTGTCACTAACTATTAGTATTAATGACTTACATAATCATAATTCATTTCTTGTTTCTTGAGTCATTTGTTCTATATGCAGTATATCATGCTGTATGCTTTCCATGTACAATTTCACTGAATCTTCTAATTAATGACATTTATTTCTGCATGCCATCTCATTATTTATATTGAAAGGGTCTTGTGAGATTTCCATAGGCTCTGCAGTTATGTGAATTCTTTGAAATTACTTTTTTAAGCTCAAAATATATTAGTAGCAAGTTACTTTCATACATAGTTTCAGTATTTGTGGAATATTGGTATGTCTACATGTTTTGTTAGCTTCTCCAAATTTGATTAATCCTTTGACATTTCCATTTCTCAGCTGTTTGCCTATTATCAGTGGGTTTTGGCTTTATACTGTCATTACCATCTTTTCTTTTCCAGGATAAAGATATTTTATTCCCTGACTTACAACAGCCAAAGATCAGAAATTGTTTTTGAATACATATCAAATTCATGTTATATTATAGAATCTGGATCAATAAAACATGGTTCCCATTTTCCAGAGACTGAAGGTCTCAAGCTTACATCTTCATAAAATCAAAACTATCTGAACAAATAAACAAGCATACCTATGAAAGCTTGGCATACAACTCTACATGCTCACAAACTAAATAGGGGGAGTGAGGAGGAGACCAAGAAAAGACTAACTTTGTCAAATAACCTAGTTATTTTGAAATAGTTTAATTTGGAAAAATAATTGGTTGCTTATTAAGGACTGAATTACATTAAAACTCAATTCTTTTCCTTTATTTGTATATCTAGACAAATTAAAGGGGGCTGAAAGAAGTAGTAAATGTATTGTTCAGGTACTAGATATGGGAACATGTAAAAGTCAACCATAATTATATAGCCCATATTTTAAATATTGTTCATTAAGTATCTAATTTAATTAAATCTTGGAGAGACTTTGCTTCTGAGCATGATTTGCTAGGTATTAGCTACTGAATATAATCTCCCCACATAAAAAGAGGCAACATAGCCATGGCAATGCTCTGGTTTTCTTTAGGGAAATGTTTTTCAAATTGTGACTTACCATCCATTAATGGACCCTAAAGTCCATCTTGCAGTTCTTA
Source organism: Ictidomys tridecemlineatus (assembly GCF_052094955.1). NCBI lineage: Eukaryota > Metazoa > Chordata > Mammalia > Rodentia > Sciuridae > Ictidomys > Ictidomys tridecemlineatus. Next base: position 38,524,098 of record NC_135482.1, on the reverse strand, counting down.
ATCAATACTTAAATAGATTTAGCAGAAGCTAATATAATGTAGTAGAAAATATCACTTTGTAAGTTTCCCAAAAAGTTAAGAAGTTTTTAGTTCAAAGAACATTTGTGAGTTCATATGGAAAAAAGTAATTAAGACAATATTTATAGTAGGTCTACTTAACTGGAATATATTTAAGGATGATGTATTTAAAAACAGCAGGAATAAAAAGATCATCTCTAGAATTTATCAAAGTAAAAATAATCAGTAACTGAAGCATGATATCATATAGTTAAAAATTCCACCCAAACTATTTTCAAGTATGCCTATGGTGAGGAAACTGACTACATAAATGGAATTTAATAAGATTTCTCAAAGCCATTTCTTTATACTGTAATGTATTTTGATTGTGTAAAAAATGTAGCATAATACTAACAAGTGTGATTGAATATGTAGGACTGAAATTAATCAGGGAAAAGATTTTAAAGTTATGTTTATTATACTACTATATTATTAGAAAAATTCATTTTGGCCTGGGACAATATTATTGGATAAGTAAATGAGTTTTAAACAAATTAGCCTTTAGTCGATATATTAGAAATTTATTCAAATATTTATTCTCTTGCTATTACTTAGCTACCATAGTCATAATGGAGACCTGATAGAACTATTTTAGGTTGCTGGTGCTCAGAATGAATGACATAGAGGAAAAAAGGTGAATGCTCCTTGAGAAATAGTCTTGAAAAGAATTAGGTCTGCTTTTTACTTTTCTCTATTTGGGTTTTATATGTTTTCTCTGATATAAGGTGACTGATTCATAATGGGGTAGGGAGAGGGAGCATGGGAGGAATAGATGAACTCTAGATAGGGGAGAGGGGTGGGAGGGGAAGAGAGGGGGCAGGGAGTTAGAAATGATGGTGGAATGTGATGGACATCATTATCCAAAGTACGTGTATGAAGACATGAATTGGTGTGAACCTACTTTATATACAGAGATATAAAAAAGTGTGCTATAAAATTCTTTTAAAAATATATATACATATTTTTAGTTGTAGATGAACACAATACTTTTATTTTATTTTTGCATGGTGCTGAGGCAAGCACTCTACCACTGAGCCCCAGCCCAGCCCCAGGGTTCTTTTCTAATTGTGGTTCATGTTGATATAGTGCCATTTGTTTTTAAAACCCAAACTAGATATCAGTCTATTTCATATGCTGACTGAAAAGTAGACTGAAAAATGTATCTTACAAACTTAAAGACTCTATTTATTAGTATTTTGTGGTTATCCCACCCAACTAACCTGCTCATCTATCATAAAAGTAATTCAAATTTAGAAGATAACATCCTGTTAATATTTTTTATTAAATGGCATATTTAAGTCAGAATTTTTTCTATTTTCTACAAAAGACTTATAATTGCTATGAAATTAATAACATCAGGACTGTTATTTCAAACATTTAAAAATATTTATCCATTTTTTTCAATATTAAGTCACAATCAACACTTGTTATTTAAAAATTTAAATGGACTTGAAGAATTAAAAGACTGCTCTGGATGGATATAGGACATGCAGTTTCATCCATTTCCTCTTCTCTTTGCTCCTCCTTTTATTTCTTATTTAATTATTTTCTAGTAGCAAAGTGAATTGAGAACAAAAAAGAGGATTTGATGTGTATTTCAACATTATAGCTTTGCTGGATATTCAGATACTGATAGGCAGATAAAATTCATTAGGCTGTATTGTTATCAGCACATTCAACTCTATTATTTTTTGCAGTAGAAAGATATCAGTAAAACGAAGTGAATTAATATAAAAATCTTTTTTACCTCAAAGGAAATGTGTATACCTTGGCTGTGTCCATTTTCAATCACAGGATATCTCATTGGCTATTACATTAATTTTATGCAAAATTACACTTAAAAAGGAATATGGTTTGTTCATTTTATAAGGATGGATTTCGTATAAATATATAAATTTATCTTTCCTTTTGATTTTTTAAAGAAATGTTTTGACTTTACTATGACTCTAAGTTAAAGTGGACACTGGCAGAACATTAAGTGTCTTCATGCTTGGCCTTTGATAAGAGCTTAATAAGACAGAAGTTAATACCTTCCCAATTTATTAACTTTAAATTTCTTATTTACTTTAGAATTCCAAGATTTATAGAATAGGTTTTTTTAAGGGCTCACAAAGAGATGGAATTTTCTAGCTTTCTGTACTTTTATGAAAGTCTTTTAGTTGCGTAACTCCATGGCCAATGTTAAGATCAGCCTCTTACTTATAAAATAAGTCAGTCATTTTTTTCTTCCTTTCCTTTCCCCTCACACTAAATGGTTATCAGAGGGAAAGGGATGGTACTGAAGAATGAGAATATAACAAAATATATTATGTGAATATACAAATATGGCATAATGAATCCCATGACCTTGTATAATTTTAATGTACCAATAATTATTTTTTAAACAAGTATGGATATCACCCTTTTAAGGTGGAAAAGTTAATACCTTTATTTACTATAGGATTATTCAATTTTGTAGAAATATAAATACAAGTTCTGAAATAAAGATTTTCTGTGGTTTAGAATGAAAATATGCCTCATTTCTTTCATCTTAACAACTCTTTTTCCACTTGTCTATTTTTCAATATTCTTTTGGAATCCTTAACAGTATTACTGGCTGAATCTCTGTTACTACTGTCCTAACATTCTGAGACACATATGGCAATCTCATCCCATTTGGAAATTTTTCATTGACACTCATTAAAGCACATAATCTGGCTTTATGTTAAGTAGGTGGGTTGCTACTCTACCAAAATGCCATTCTTGACCAGGCCCTTATGAATTGTTTGTAGTTGTCAAACTGGACAATGAAGGCTTTATATTCACTCTGTAATTAGCCAAAATAATTCTAGTTAAACTCTGGTAAAGAGATCTCTAGAATGAAATGAATGTAAAGTATCCATTCTTTATCTTTCTTTCTGGTTTCATTCTAACTCATGTTTTTATTCAAAAACAACCTTCTAAATTGCCTTTTTCACTGCTTTTCATGTTGCAGATTGAAAATGTTGATGTCTGCCTTAGTTTTCTAGCAGCCAGAGGAGTAAATGTTCAAGGTCTTTCTGCTGAAGGTAAGGAAAAGTACCATGTAGTCACAAGTGGCATTATTGTTATCTAAGAGTTTTTGTAATGTAAGAAATATAATCTTGGAATATATAACTCCTTCACATGTTAAAGGAAACTGATATATTTCCAAAATAACAGAAATATGAACATAATGGTAATTAATATCATTTAATCACTTAAATGTTTTCCAGAATAACTTTTGTTATTGTGACTGTGTTCATGGGATGGGGGTAAATCAACACAGCCTATGTGTAATAACTAATGTTGAGTATTTTTAGATTATTAAGTAGATGAATAGATGGCTAGATCCATGTTGGGTAACAAGTGGACATAATGCAGGTAAAATAGTGTAAATAAAACTCAAATATGATTTTATGAGTAACATTTCTATAGTATAATCAAGTTAGTGGTCATAGCCAAACATTTTTCAAGTTTAAATAAGTCATCATGAGTCTTAAATGATTATAGGAATAGTTTTAACCACTATTATATGTAAACATTTAAATCATTAGAGATTTGAAAAATCATCACAAAAATTGAAATATATCAAAGTGGAAAGAGATTGAATTGCTCTTGTGATTATTTCTTTGTTTTATAGCCTCTTTTTCTTCCACATATAGAAGTGGCAAAATTTTGTAAAAAATTAGCATACATTAGGAAAACTGCCAAAATTGAAAATAAATGATGTTTCTATCTCCTTCTCTCTATCATCTGTCATTTTATTCTTCATCAATATTTATTCCATCTAGTCATTTGTCACTTTAAATCTTACGTGTCAGATGTATTAACGTGTTATAAGCTTTTTGTCTATTTGAATTATTAATGATAAAAGTACTAAGTAAAATACAAAATTTGGTAAGTTTTAGTAGACCTTTGCAAAATATTCAAATGCTGTTAGTAAAAATCAGTTGTTGAGATTATGAAATAGCAAGTCCTTTTGGAACATGCATCAAGAATAGTAATTTTTAGTTAGAATATGATTTATGTATTTAAAGTTATGATTTAGATACTACTAAACACTTTAATAGTTCAGCTTTCACTACCATTAATTTGCTTTGAAAAGCTTTTGCCAGCATTATTAGAAATATTAGACCATTTTAAGTTTTTATAATTTTGTTGTCATTAGAATAAGAAAAGTTGTGTGCTTCTGAAATAATGGACATTTACTAGTTATTTTGTTCAGTTTCCCTTCTATATTTAATTTTCCTGTAAGTTTCTTTCATATTTATATGCTATGCTACATAATTAAACTATAGATTTATGGCCAGTAAGCTTAGGTGTAAACCTAACTGGTGACTCTGTTACTTAGAATAATAATTGAATAAAATTTCCCAGGAAATTATTTTGCTTTCTAAGTGGGTAAAGGCAGGCTATAAAGGCTGCCAATGTTCATTTTATGTCTCTGCCTTCTCACATGATAACCTTTATCAATATAAGGCTACTACCACTTGTCTTTTAAAATTATATGATGCTCCAAAATGATGTTCTGAATTAAAAATGCATAATAGCAATGAATTTTCTTAAAAACTCTGCAAGCAAGATCATTAAGGTTATAGGGTAAAATTAATAGTTTCTCACTATATCTTCAGATTGATGAAGACAATTTTTCTATATTATGGAAACAGAGGGGGCATTGGAGAGTAAAAGAACAGTTCAGTGGCACATTTTACAGGACTCTTCATTTGTGTGAACCAATAAACAATCAGAAGATCAAGAAACCCAAAGAGCCTGTTAGTGCTCCTAAACTCTATAAGGGGACATAAAACCTTGACCACGGAGGTAGACGTGTTTTATTGGCGATAGCAGGTTTTATTTAAAATAAGAGGTTATATAGTTTTATTTGAAGTTTTTCTTACTTCTCTAATTGTTACATTATAAATGCAGAAGAAAAAAGTAGGCTCATGTTGTAGCTGACTTTATAAATTTAATCGTTATTCAAAATGTTATTACTCAACATCTGCCCTACATGTTAGAACTAGATTTCTACTTATATTTATTCATTTTTGTTATTTAGTGTGACATAAGCTGATATTTATTATTTAATAATATATAACATGAATTAAAAATAGAAAGATTGGAATTTTAAAAATTGATACAGTATAGTCTTTTGTTAAATATATATGTAAATTTGGAAGATATAGACATATGTACATATGTAAAATAAATTGATCAGTGGGTGATTTAGAAAGAATGTTGGCTACTCTAAATCCAACTGAGGCATAACAAAATTTAAGTAGTTTGTTTTCTTTAGTTCATAGTCATTGCAATGTTGGGAACAGCTGTGTGTATTTATTTGTGAAGAAATCAGAGCACTAAATCAAATGATTAGCACAAGAGAGCAAGCACATCCATTTCCAAGAAGTTAACTCTAGGAAAATTGTAGTTCAGGGTCAGATAAAACAGCATTTCAGTTAAGTGAGTTTTGTTCTCTCTTCCTTCATCCCTTCATTCTCTTCCTGAAATTCCTAGCTACTTGGGAATGTCAGCATGTTTCCAGAAATCCAGATTCCTTTGACACTGCGACCAAGACAATGAAGTCATAGTTCTGTCTTCATAGATTTGGTTTAAGAGGATTGCATATAGAATTTCATTTGTTAAAAAAAAAGAATATATTCAATATATGATACTGTTTTTTATATTTTCCATTTGCTACAGAAATAAGAAATGGAAACCTAAAAGCCATTCTAGGACTGTTTTTTAGTTTGTCTCGCTACAAACAGCAACAACACCATCAACAACAGTACTACCAGTCCTTGGTGGAACTTCAGCAGAGAGTCACTCACACTTCGCCTCAGTCGGAAGCCAATCAGGCCAAAACCCAACAAGATATGCAGTCCAGGTAAGGAAGGGTAGCAGAGGATGCAGGGAAAATTAGCTTGTCTAGATACAACTTGAGTTTTCTAAGTTATTTTTTTGTCAACTTCAAAAATTTACTGATGTAGGTTTTTAGAGTGATGGAAATATTTGACTAATATTATAAAAGTTAAAACCACTCTTTTCTTTTCTTTTTTTTTTTTTGGTTGGAAAAGCAATATCTATTATCCTTTAGGAGAAACATTTTTGTTTGTTTTCTTAAAATAATTGTTGCCCTGTATCAAACTGTGTGAAATGTCTTTGGTGTAAGTAATATCACATGGCTACTTCCTTCTATAAATCACTTTAGTATTTAGAATGTGCTCTGAGTCCTGGTCTCCCGTTGCGTAGTTATCTTTTGTTGATGCTTCTGACTGATTAAATCTGTCATAAATGTCAGATCTGTTCAACATATGAATTTGACCATGTGGAAACCTACTGTTTTTAATTTAAGATTATGTGTGTGTGTGTGTGTGTGTGTGTGTGTGTGTGTGTGTGTGTGTGTGTTTGAGAAAGAGACAGACAATGGGTATTTATATAAACAAACATGTATGTCTGTCTGATTTGAGTCTCTTGGCACATGTAAACACAGCCTAGGGTGGGGTGCTCAGAAATCTTTGCAACTTACTAACCTTACTTTTTTCCCCTCAATTTGGAATTTTGGAATTTTATCAATCGGTATTCAATCAGGAAAAAAAAATAAGAGTTAAATAGACTTATTGTTTAGAATTAGGGTTCATGGTTGTCAGGATTGGATAAATAAGTTTGAAATCTGACGGACAACCCAACTGGAAGGGCTAGTTAAATTTTTCTTGTCATGAACTGAAACTGCTGAACACAAGGCAAAATTTCTTCCCTCAAGGAAGCTTCAGTTCAAATTCTAGAACCTTTCACTAAATTGTCTCCAGAGCATTCCAGTTATGTAAGGTAATCTTCTTTACATAAGGTCAACTGATTATGAACTTTAATCACATCCCCAAAATATCTTCAAAGCAACACCCTTTATTGGAGTGGGGATGGAATATCCCAACAGACTTTATTGTCTGATGGAATAACCTAATGGACACATAAAAAAAAATTACCATAAAATGAAATGTAAGTTAACCAATTTTATGCAAATCAGAGCATTTGTTTATGAGCAATGGCTAGGACATTGTTAAAATTAACACTATTGCATAAATATGAATGAATATTAAGGAAGGAGGATGTAAAGATGCTTTTCATCATCTTTAAAAATTATACATATAGTGGAAACATGTAAACATTAAGTTTTTTCATCTTAGAATCTAAGCATAAAACCTAGTAATACTCCATTTACCCTGAATTTGTTTTTGGTAATAAATTTCAACCCAAAAACTAAAATTCCAAAATGCACAGACCACTTTACATTTATTGTAATTCTTCAACCATTGAGAAATCACCTTCCCTTTTAACCTGTCACTCAGCTCTCATTAGAATTTGTTTGCTACTTGATATAAAGTACTATTTCTTTCTCTATATTCATATGTAAGTTTTATTCTCTTTGGGAAATTTTTATTAATTGGTAAGTTTTAAATCTATGAAAAATGATCATATTCTTAGCAAAAACATAGTATGTAGTATAAAGTCCCTGGAGTGTTGGGAGATGGTTATCATTGTTCAGGAATTCAGATAGCCTCCCATTCTTGTCTTGACTTTCTGTGATGTCAAGAAAAATTGTACCAGAGTCAAATTTTAAAAACTTGTTAATGTAAGTTCCTTGAACCCCAATAATCAAGAAGACAAAACAGGAAACACCATTTCATATTTACTATGTGTATGTGTGTGTTTGGTATAAAGATACCTAAATTTTGAAAAGTTCTCGAAATAATATTTCGTATAGTTTGGTTTAAGCAATTAAAATGGATAAGAGGTAAGAAAAGTAACTGAAGAAATAACTTAAGTAATTTTCTACAAATCATGTTGATGCTGGAAGTGCTATGGAATATCATTGGGAGGTACTTTACCTCACTGTTTCTTTATCTGTCATGAAGAATTTTTTTTGTCCAGATTTTCTTGTTCAAAATTTCCTGGTAATTATGACCATTTGGAGGAAAGGTTTCCTTTCCTATCTCTCTGGCTATTATGAAATTGTAGGATATTTTAAAATATTATAGTTAGAGACTTTACACTATTTTAGGGAAAGATATTTTGTTTTTATTGCAAGATTTTATGAAAAGTATTCTTTTCATCAGTATACTTTAAGGTGGAACTAAACATTTGGATAATTTTTCTTCAAATAAATAGGATTAAGCTGCTTTTTAACTGATATTTAATACGTTTGTGTGGTGCTCACTTTACTGAATGCAGTACTCATGACCCTGATATAAAGGAATTCAAAGTCAGTTTTTATACAATTTATTATACATTTTGAAGAATGTTATATTTCAGGTATTAATATATAGTCTCATTCATATATATTTGGTGTATACTGAATTAGTCCAAGAATTATAATTTATGTAGAATTATCTGTAACAATATAAAGAATTTTTTAAAAGTTTATAGTGATAACATGCATGGGAAAGAAATGTAGTATTTTTGTGTTAAAACCAAGAGAACTAATGCAGAAAAATATCTCAGTGACACATTTATCTTCATTTTCTGGAGGCATGAGTCATAAATCATGATTTATGATGCCTTTGTATTGATTTCTCCAAAGTAAATAGTTTAGATGAAAGCTTGTATTTTTTTGGAAAATGTTCTCATATTTTTTCTGTAGATTAATAAGAATTTCTTAGGGCACTTTGTTTCATTTCAGTGAAAGCACTTAAGTTTTGTTCCCTTTATTTAAAATAAATTGTATATATCTCCATAATATTTATGTTACACAATAAGAATTTTTAATTTAGTTTTGCTATTCTGAAAATAACTCCAGTTGTTTTCAAACAATTTAAACATCTTTCACATAAACATTTCAATCTGAAGGTTAAGAAGTGAAATTTACAAAAGAAAAAAATATCCAACATGAAATAGGAGGAATAAAATGTGGACAGCAGACTGTCTTCCTCTCCCCTGTCAGCTCTCTTCCACTGAGTGTGTACACAGCACTGTGGGCGTGTGGGTGTGTCTGCAGACCTGTGAGCATGAATGCACATGTGTGGCCTGTTCAAATCACATCTAAAGCTCTAACTATCCAGTGCTCCTATGGAATCACACTCTGAGAACTGGATCCTAATTCAATCAATTCCACATTGTATGATCGTTCAACTTCTTTGTGCTTAAGTTTCTCACTTGTTAGAAAATAATTTACAATGACACTGATGTCATAAGGTTGTTTAGGGGTTACATGTGCACATTAAACACTTTGAGTTTGCCTGGCACATGTTATTTCCTGGTACAAATTCTGAAAATAGTCTCTCAGGGTGCAGCCCTATTCCCATCTTAGAAAGCCTGCTCTACCCAGTTCCTCTGCCTAAAGCACCATTCCCCAGTATGTCCATGGCTAACCCTCTTACCTCCTTTAAGTTAATTGCTCACATGTTACCTTCTCAACCACACTTACTTTAACCTCACTTTTAATGCTATAGTCTGCTCATCCCCACTCCACATTGGATGTTACTGTACTTTCTCTTTTTCTGTAATTCTAATTACTCTCTACTTAAGATTTACTTAATTTTTATATTCATTGTTCACTACCTCCAATGCCCCCCTTCTAGAATGGAAGCCCTGTAAGGACACCAGGAGTTTTCTGTGTTGGCTACTGCTGTAGTCCAAAGATTAGCACAGACTCTTACACTTAATAGGTTCTTGATAATTAAATATCAAATGAATTATTGTAAGATCTATGAATCTGTGTTATTGCTGCTTCCAATGTAAAGTAGGAAAGCTTTATGAGATTTATAGTTATACAGACACAGAAAGACAAATGCCATATAGTCTCACTTATTTGTGAACGCTAAAAACAGAGAATAGAATAGTTGTTACTAGGGACAGAGAAAGTTGTGGGGGGATATGGAGATGAAGAGAGGGTGGTTAATCAGAACAGGAGTGGAGCTTGATAAGAGGTGTAACTTCTAACATTTTATAACACCTATATAATGTTTTATATAGGTTAACTATATTTAACAGCAATTAATTAACTATTTCCAAATAGCTAATAGAAAGGATTTTGAATGTTTCCAGCACAAAGAAATGATTAATGCCAATTACTCTGATCTGATCATTACACATTATATACATTTATTGAAAGTCATACTATACCCCCACAAATATGCACAAATATTTTATCAATTGAAAAAAATATAAAAAATAACCATAAAAATAATTATAAGTAAAATTTGAAGACATTAAAAATTAAACCTATATGTATTTATAAAATTAGTAAAGATCACTGGATATGTTTTTGATTTGAGGGTACTCATGATATTGACCACCTGTTAGTTTCAATATAGTTTACATCTGAGATTGCCAACATGCACTGAACTCTTTGTTGCTATCCAAATTTATCCCATATCATATCATTCTTAGGTCATTTGTCTATTTAATGTAAACATTAGGTTCCCTTTGTTTCTGATTGTTACGTGTGGTAGTCACTCTGAAGTGTGGCTGCCTCCAATATTGAATGTGACTTCTGTTTGGTGTAGAGTATCAAGATGGATAGCATTTTGGGTATGGTGAAAAATAAATAAGCTATGTGAGTGAAGTGCTTGGCAGCATAATGTCGTCACTGGCAACTTAAAGCCACTTAATGTTTATAATTTCTTTTTTTGTCATGCTTTGCTTAGATCACTGATTAAGAAAACTGATACATCTTAAAAAATGACACATCTAATTGACAGTTGGTAGGACATACTTTCAACTTCTTTTCAATTTTTATAACAGACTAGTAAAAACATACTGATACTAAACATACTGACATAAAGGTATCATCTCTTAAGATGTTCAGTTTGTTAGTAAATAATATTATTATGAAGAATTGCCCATATCTTGACAATATAATTTAAAGTTACAAAAGGAAAAGTACTTTTTAAAGCCACATGATTTGAATTATGTGGTTTGAATTAATGATAAATGAAGAAAAGTGGATATCTTGAACACTGATCAGCTTTATCATTTGACTTAATTATCTACTTGCATTAAAATATCTAATTAAATACAGAATGTATACAAATAAAACTGGGTCTCAGATTCTAAATTTGCTAAATTATTCTGAGGAACATATTTGGTTATATTTGGAGTGGTCAAGATTTATTAAACAAATAAGTAAGTTCTCAAAATTTTAGTCTATTTAATAATTAAATTTAGATTTAATTTAAATTTGGTGTTCTTTGGACAAACTTCAAATGGATGAAATTTAAACACCTTAGTATAATACAAAATATTAACCATCTTACTTTTATTTATTTAATATTAAAAATCCAGCTCATTCTATAGTTCTAGCTTTTCTTTTTATTTTTTTTAAAAAGGGTAGGTTAAAATTTCACTCTTCAGGAGGGTAAATATGAGAAATGTTTTAATTAAGTCCAAAAAAATTTTCTATAAGTGTTGGAATCATGGCTATTTTCTATTATCATTAATTAGGAGATGGAAGAAACCCTCTTTGTTGTTCTATAATACATGGTAAAAAGAATCCTATAATTTTCAAACTCAGAAGAATTATTTCCATCAAGAAATATGTCTTAGGCATGTCTACTGATAATACTTTTTCATCTATTCCATTTTGGCAAAAGAGGAAAGGAAAAAAGTTAAATTTCAGTAAAACTATATACAGTAACTGGCACATGAAACCAGCAGACAGTACCTGGTAAATGAATGTATGATTCTCCTAAGAATATCTAGGAATACACCATAGTGAAAATAGTTATAAGATGAAAATTTATTTTTCTTAGGTACTAATTAGTTAAATATAAAGTATTATGATGCTAGCACATAGAAAACATGAGCATTTATTTGCCGAAACCTAAAAAAAAAAAAGAATGTGTGTGTGTGTGTGTGTGTGTGTGTGTGTGTGTGTGATTTTTCTTAAAATGCAGGCCCTTTATATTAATTTTGGTTGAGATTATTAAATTACCTTTCATCCTGTTATCAAAGAGTTGGCCACTTTTATCAATTCACAAGTGGTAGTATTAAATCACATGAAGAAATGTTTTAGTTTATGCTTTATAGAATTGAAACATAAAGGAAACTGTAGAATGGAAAATGGAAGTAAGAAATCACTTGGATAATAGAAGTGACAAAAGCAGGGATCACAGTGAGTCTTTCTAAATGAAAAATAGTTATTTTAGGAGTTTCAGAAATTATAGGGGCTGGGGTTGTGGCTCAGTGGTGGAGCACTTGCCTAGCATTTGTGAGGCATTGGGTTTGATTCTTAGCACCGCATATAAATACATGAATAAAATAAAACCCATCAACATCTAAAAAAATTATAATGTCTACAGAAGGTCATCTGCCTTTCTACTTTTCATTTTTTAAGAGCAAATAAAAAGTATGTTCACTTTCTGTGTGAGATGAACTTCCTCCTGTACGACTCACAAGTTTAATTGCAAAATCCCTGGATACATGTTCTCTGAGTGACCGTTCCCTTCCCAGACCCTTCCTAAGGTTTTCCTGACCCCTGCCACACACATTGCTCTTGGAGCCTTCTTCCCATTGAGGCCATTTGCCTTCCAGGGGTTCTTTTCCAGGAAATATCATTTCCTTCTGGGAGATTCACTCTAAAACTGGGACGGTTTACAGCTTTTCAGCCTGGGGTTATAAATCTTGAAAAGTATATAAGGAAGTTTAATTTAAGATGACAGGAAGGCTTTGGTAATTTAAGCCTTCATGAACCTGGCTTCAATTAGTTGCTTGACTCAGTTCTGTGTTGTGGCCTATAGTGTGTTCTTTTAAAAGTCAGTGAATCAATTAAACGTTAAACAAAACAGAAAAAGGAAAAGGGACATTTATGAATCTTAACACAACAAAAGCAGGATTTTTTTTCAGGCATAGATATAATTGAAGAGAAAGAGTTTCTTCTTTGATGCAATTTGAAAATCAAGAGTGGAGTGTTTAATCAAAAATGTGTGTGATGGGAGGGGAGTAGAGGGTATGGGGGATAGGAAAAATAGTAGAATATTAACAGATATCATTAATGTATGTAAATATGTGACTATATGACCAATATGATTCTGCAACATGTACACTCAGAAAAATGCGAAATTTTATCCCATCTACATATGATATATCAAAGTACATAAATGCATTCTACTATCGTATATAACTAATTAAAACAAAAAAAATTTAAATGTGAGCATGATCCTGAGCATACAACACACACATACATATTTAGGTTCAGTTCTATGCTTTTATTTCATTATCTAGACAGCTTGAGAACCCTGAGTAATTATGTTTTTGTAGATGAAGACACATTTATATAGTTTTTGTCATAAAGAGTCTGGCAAACTGTGTTTAAATCCTACCTGTTTATTCCCAGTGGAGTGGCACTAGACAGGTGAAGTTAATCTGCTCAAATTCTGGTCTCCTTACCTGAAATGCTAGAATGGTGATAACTGCCCCATGAGGGTGTTGAAGAAACTACATGAACAGATTTATGGGTAAAATGCCTACTTAGTATCCACTTAGCATCTAATAAACAAAGTAGCTGTTTTCAACTTTCCTTCCCCCACTTAAAGAACATGTCACATATATAATAAAATACATTGACCCACATTAGAAACATTGCTAATCTCATCACGGTTACCTCTTTTGTCACATTCTCTAATCACACATGTGCATTCCACTTCTGAATTTATTTAATATATTAAAATGATTCACAATAATATCTTCATAATTAAAAGTAATAACCTATTAATAATGCTTACTCCTTTCCAAGCCATCTAACTATACACAGGTAACCTCTTTAATTATTTTAGGTATTACTTTTTTATATATTTTATTGTGTTTTAAGTATTATCTTTAGTAGTTACTCTCACATAAGTGAATAAAATACTTCTAGAATAGTTCTTATTTATCTGTTTTGGTCATTATATTTTGATTCATAATTCTCCATCTATCACTCTTCATTCATTTGTTTAAAAATATTCTTTAAACCCTTAGGATGCTCCAAATAATCTAATGGGCACTGGAAATATGGTAGAGGATGAAATAGATTTTTAAAATCCTTGTTCTCTTGAAGCTCCCTTTCTAGTCATGGGTGACAAACAGTGGAAAAATAAAGTATGTTGTAATGATTTTGACACTGATATTGGAGAAAAAGAAATCAGAAAAGGGGTCATCAAGCCTAAGAGACACATTTTTGCAAATTTAAATAGGATACTGAGGAGGACCTCACTGAGATGATGATACCAATCCCAGTAACAAGAGCACTTGGTGTTTGGTAACAGCAAGGGTTTCAGGCTGACAGATGAACAAGCCCTCCAACCCCGAGTTAGGAGCCTATTTGGTTTACATCAAAAAGAGAAAACATCCAGTTGGAATGGTTCAGAGGAAAGGAAGCCAAAGAGTAGGATATAATTCAAAAAAAGACAAGTAAGACGTTAGTATGGCTCTGTCATCACTGTAAAGACAGGCTTAATCCTGGCAAGCTGGAAAGCTAGTGCTCCATGAGGAGGATGCAAACAGAAAAAGGAAGGCATCTTTCTGGCTATTGTACTGAGAATGGAATGCATTGGGATAGGAGATAGCATAGAATCATGGAGAAAAGCTTGGAATACCATAGTAAAAATGGAGAGAAGTTCCAAATGTATTTTAATGGCAGTCTCAGTAAAATAAACTGACAGATTTCTAATGGAAAGAGTCAACAGGAAGGAGATGCTAACATTATTAGTATTGGCTGTTAGAAAATGGGACTTCCATTTACTGACTGAAAAGAATGTAGGAAGAGCAGTTTTGGTAGGGGAATGTAAAATATCCGCTTATTGATGTGTCATCTTAGAAAGTCTGTGAGTTATATCTGGCTGGAAATATTAAGGAGACCATTGGAACTGCCAGACTGAAGTTTGAGTTTATAGATAAAAATTGTGGAGATATTACCTATAAAATTTATAAAAATCTATGAGACTAGACAGTAAACTCAGCATAATCTGTGTACAGATGAAGATAACTAAGGTGTTGGGTGAGGAGACCACCAGTGATTAGAGATTAAGGAAACAGCAAGACCTGGAAGAGGAAATTTTAACAGTTCAGATAGTAAATTGGGAAGAAAACCAGGAAAACTTAGTGTCCTGGAAAGCAAGTGAAGGAACCATTCCAAGGAGGAGGGAAAGATGGATGGGAATAGTTAATGGGTAGCCCCATCATGTTGCAATTGCTGTTCTAAATAGTTTTCACCCACATTCAATCTTTTATAATCCTCAAGGCAATCCTGTGTATAACACAGGCACTGATCTTACTTTTCAGAGAAGAAAACTGAAAAATGAAAAGATCAATTAACGTGTACAGAGTTTCACAGAGACTAATCTCTCAACTGAATCCAGGAATTCTGACAACAGACCTTGTGTTAGTAACCATTATCTACTGGACCTCAATAGTATCAAATATTGCAAATCAGAAGGATGAGTGCTAAGACCCGACCCAGGGATTTTGCGCTGGAGATGTAAAAAAAAATTTCATTTGTTCTTTTTAGTTATACATGACAGTAGAATCTATTTTGACATATGTATACAAACATGAAATGTATCTTATTCTAATTAGAATCCCAGTCTTGTGGATGTACAGGATGTTGAGATTCACTGTGGAATATTCATATATGTGCATAGGAAAGTTATGTCAGCTACATTCAGTGGAATAGTCCCTTTGGTAACTAGATTGGCATCTACTCAATAGAGAACTGGAGGGAGGAGTTATAGAAAGATACATATATATATATATATATAATTTTTGAAATATAGATATATATAATTTTTATCAATAAAGATATGTTTATATTCACATAAACAAGCCTTTCTAGGAATGCTTCTGAGGTAGCAATATTCTATTCTTTTAGTTTATTTTTAATTTGTTAGCTTTGTAAATTTGTAAAACAAAATAATATCTTTATTGCTTTTCAATGAACTATAGAGTAACTTTTGTCATTCTCTTTAGTAAAACATGAGATTAACACTTTTGTTCAGTTTCCATGCATGCACTAACAATTTCCAAGCCATTTTTCATTTTCAATATTTATAAGATTAACATTCTATTTTGTACACACAAGAGATTTTTGTACATTCTTGATATAGGTTGATTCTAAATGTTGAAAACCAGTGGAGTGTTTATATAATAAACACATTTTATAAATATGTTCTGCAGAATGAAGACAAATCTGACTCTTTCCTTTTCAAGGCCTTTCTAAAAGTCTAGAGAGTATTTATATTTGTTTGAATTTAAGCATAAAATGACATATATTTTAAATATGAGGCATGGCTCATTTTATAATGCTCCATGGGCATCATTCCAAGCAAACTAAGGAATCCCTGCATTTCAGCAGCCTTTTTTGTATTTTTTGTATTGCTTATTCCTGGAATTATTTATTTATTATAGTTAAAACTCTTTCTTATTTGTTCAGATGGTTAGTTTTGTTTTATTTTTGCCCATTAAAACCCTTGGCCATAGAATGATCACAGATGGGGATTGACAGGCATTAATTTAATTTCCCCCTTTTCTGGAATTTCCTAGTCTGGCTTCCCTACTTACTCTTCCATACTGAACCCTTCCACAATGTGTGCATAGGGTAAGGCTTTCCTTACTCTTCATTAAGCCATTTATTTGGGTTCTCCAAAATCTGCTGAACACTCTTGTTCCTCAATGGCCCTTTTCTTCTGTCCTGTTTTGCTTCATTTATAAACTTAAACTTTTGTTTTTCCTTTATCAATACATTAGTGCATTAGTGGCACCAAATAAGGGAAAAGAGAGTTATACATAAGTCTAAATCTCAAAAAATAAAATGGAAACATGTTTTCCTTAAAATCAAAATCAATGAACTGAACTATTTTCTGGTTGTAATATGAAACATCATAATTATGTGCTATCTTTCCAAAGTAATTACTGAATTGAAACATATTTTAAAGTATTAAACTGGTTCTTGATTTAGAGAATTTAAATGATTATATATTAGGGATTTAAGTGTCTAAATAAAAACAAATAGCCAAGTTTTTATAACTTAGTCTTAAAGCTGCCAATCTTGTTTTTAATGTGAAATGTGTGTGATCATGGAGCTGTGATTCACAGACACTCGTTTTTAATTCATCATTTATTTAAAACGTTACCACAGGACATTTTGATTTCCTTTGTATACATTTCTTGGGTGTTTTCTTCCTAACGTTAATTTGGTTCTATTTATAAACACTTGATTTTTAGTGTTTTAAAGGCAGTCTCTTCTTAAATAAAGTACTAGCAGTAGACTTATTGTACTTGTAATTTTATATCAAATGAAATAATTTTATTAATAAATTATTACATATTAATCTATTAATTTCTTACAATGGAAAATATAACTGTCTTAAAAACTATACTATTCTTGTCAGGATGAAAATTTGTATTTTCCTAGAGCTGGGTATACAAGGAAATCCAAGTTGTAATCAGGGACAACTAAGTACAGGTAGAATTGGATCTCAGTGCCTGCACATTTCAGCAACTGAAGTCATTTTGATTTTGAGACTTTAACCATTGGTTAAGGTCCTGTCTTCATTGCAAAGCTCACTTTCAACCCTAGCTTCTTCGTATTTGCTTCCTTCCTTCTGCTCACTGTCTCCCACTTTCTGATTGACCTCTTAGCCTCATAAGGTAGATTTTTAAAACCAACCTTATCTCCCTGCTGGTTCTCAAGGCTGGGAGGCAGACTTGACCAAAGTTTACTATGAGAAATGTTTTGAGGCTACAGCCTCCTCTAAATAATATGTAACTGATTGTTGTGATTATTATATTTACTTTGCCATAAATTAAGAATAGCCTAATTACAGACTCAATAAAATAAACTTTCTTGTAAGTCTTCACATACTTTATGAGTTTATCTAATCATTTTATAAAGGTCATAATTAAAAGTCATTTTCATAAGCATATGTACTTAAAATAGTTAATGTATTTTGTGTGACTACAACATGTTGCAAGTCTTTGGAAATATTAAATAATGCAATTTTTCACTAATCTGGGTGGTCTTTTCCTAAGTTAGTTTAAATTTGGGGGTTAACAAAATGGCTTTGTCCATTCTTCAGGGTCCAGTTTTTTTGTTTTTAAAGGTGGTTGTATTAAAATGAACTTTTATAATGGAGCTCTCAACATATTAAGATGTAATTTCATTCCATACTGAAAATTGTAAATGGAAAATGATCCATGGAACAGTATAGTGTTCTGAGCTATGTTTAAGTAAAAGCATTGTGGAAAATCTAATTTACAATGACATTGTGAAAGAAATATGAGTCTGGTTTCCTGAGTTCTTTATCTTGGAGTCCAACATTCCTAAAAGAGTAGGAGACTTTGATGGTGATATATCTTACACATGCATCTCCCTCTTTAGTTACTGATTTGAGATCTCTCAAGAGCAAACTGTGCAGGTGGCCTTATTAACTGTCTGTAGAAATTTAAGATAAGACAGAGGTTATAATATATTTTCATGCCATATTTCACTAATGGGATAAGTTATCACAATAACCTGTCTTAAATGCAATTGGGATGATATTTCAGCCACCCAGCTACTAAAAAGAAACACATGTGGAAGAAAGCTAAGTTTCTGACTCATTCATTTATGGGTAAGTGAATAAATATCTTCAGTGCATTCTCAGCAAAATTCAAGTATAAGGATAAAGAATTTTGTCACATGTTCTGACATGCATATTGTTGCAAAATATCTTAAATATTTTTTGAAGAAACATGATTTTGAGGATACAAAAGATGTATTTGCAAAAGTGAATGTATACTCTTTCTTGAGTTCATATCTTACCAGCTATCATTCTGTAACAGTTTGCAAAGCTCCTACAGAAAGGAAAATCTTCATAGTAAAGGAGGATTCTGGCTTAAGGAAATATTTAAATCTTAATTCTGAATATACGATTTATTTCCACCTCGATCAATCATAGGATCTCCAGTATAAAGAAATGTATTTCAGTCTATCTCATTCTTAAATATTTAGTAAATGTGCTTTCCTATTTTCCAAGTTCATTCTCCGGTCTAAAAATTCTTAGCAGAAGACTTTCAAAATTATATTTAATTATAATGTATCTTAGGAAGTTTACTTTCAGCTTTTTTTTCTTAAGGCATTTCTAGTAAATTTAAGGGAAATTCTAAAATTTTATAGGGATTGAACCCAGGATTGCTACCACTCAGCTATATTCCTAGCCCTCTTTTATTTTGTATTTTGAGACTGGCTATCAACAAGTTCCTGAGAATCTCATTAAATTGCTGAGGGTTTCACTGAGCTGCCCAAGCTTACCTTGCAGTCCTCCTGCCTCAACATATGCGCCACCACATCTGGCTAACCCCTGTCTTTTTAACACTTCAAAATAGAGAAATAAAATTGGGAGATAAAAATCATCCACTAAAACTAAAACCCAGGAATTTCTTTTTTTTTTTACTCCATATTCTCCAATTTATTTCTTTGTATTCCTTTGTACAAAGGCATTTCACAAAGGAATCGTACTATTGAAGAACAAATGTGATATAGTGATTAAGAATAACTGTTTCTTACTTTGGAAATCAATAATTTGAGATGTTTGACTACATAGAGATTCTTTATGGGGGTATCCATTCCTATATGTGTAGCGCCTAAGACTGAATATCAATAAGAAGACAGGAAACAAGGATGATCCTAAAATAATTTTCTGCAAAATCTCATAATATAGATGAAGAGTTATATATCTCTCTCTATATAAATTTCTGTCTGTAAAAATTTAAGATAAGACAGAGGTTATAATATGTTTTCATGTCATATTTATCTCTATATTTTTCATGCAATATTTACATATATATGTATTTATATACATATATATGATGGTAAAAATTCTCATTACATTCTACGTTGATCTAAGAAGCATAATTTATTCAGAAACTTTGGATTAAGCACATCCATCTTAAAAACACTGTTTTGTGCCTAGTTTTTGTTTTAATAAATCAACCACTGTCTACTTGGGCAGAGTCAGTCAATGCATACCATATGGCTTAATGAAAGGTTGATGTTGTTGCTGTAATTTTTGTGTATTACATTAGAAATCAGTTTTCTTTTCTATTGGTTATTTTTTCAAAAATTCATGTGTGATTTTTTTCAACAAATAATCACCCCTCCCCCTACCTCATGTGCTAAGAGTTATACTAGATATGTAGTTGAGATTGGTGATATTTTTATTTTTCAAGTTGCCCACAGTTTTACAGAGAACCTAGATAGTAAAGCACATAGTTCAGTAGGCTATGCTAAGTAATCTAAAAGAGCACAAAGTGTCATTTCACTTGGATAAGCTGCAGTCTTTTGGGTGAGGAGAAAGTTTTAAGTAGAAATATGTTCTGGATACCTATTGTGGTTTAAAAAACAACAACAACTCCACGGTTTAGTGGGCAGAGCAATAACCATTTTATTTTGTTCATGTATATTGCAACCCAAGGAATCAGAAAAGGTCCAGAGGCAATGGCTTGTCTCTGCTGCATTATAACCAGGACATCCACTGGGGAAGGAAGGACTGGTTGGAGTGTCACAAACTTCTTGGAGGCAGAATATATCTGCTTGGAGAATCCACCTCCAAGATGAGTTCTTCACTGCTCAGTAGCTTACCTGGAACAGAGACTGCACATGTCCAGTCCAGCTGGACAGTCTCAGTATGATATACTTTTTCTATGAGGAATCTATTTGAATTCCACCTAAATTCAAACAGGGGGTTTGGAAAAGGTCAAAGGTCTCACCTTCAAATGGAAGGAGTATCAAATTATTTTTTTTTACGCCTATGTTTAAATTATCATGGGGTAGGGCAAGAGAAAAGACTAGAGAAGTAAACAGAGGTCAACTTAGGGAGTCTGAATTCTATACCTAGGAGCTGGGATTTGTTTCCTGAATATAAAGGAAAATTGCTCTGAGCATTTTTAACAGAGGAAAAATGAGGCTATAACAACTTAGAAAGACTGGCCTAGTGACAGGGTGAATCCCATTTCTTTTTTTTGTTGTTGTTGTTGTTGTTGTTGTTGAATAATTAGTGATGTATTTCAATAAGGAAAAATGATAATACAATAATGGAAACATAAGGTGGAAGAGAAAGCAGGAAGAGTTGGGGAGAAATAAATTTCAGCTTCAGCCTCCAGAGATTTGAGTTGTTAATGGCACTTCTAGATGATGATGTCTAGCATGTGATTCTGGAATTCAGGGATTCCAGAGTCAGGATCAGAGATATAGACCTGAGAACATTTTCTTAACCACTTTTAACCAATTAAGCTTGATACAAAAGGAATAGAAGAGTATAGAGCTAAGGGGAAGAGAACTCAGTCCAGAACTCTGGTAATCCAAACACCCGTGAGTCAAGTGAGCAGACAAGGAGCACAGTTTTGCAGAATAGATTTTGTTTTTCTACCTTATTAAAGGAAAATAATGTTTTTTTAAAAGGAATCCCTCATATTCTTTTTTTATGATTTCTTTTTTTTATTAGTTGTTCACAACATTACAAAGCTCTTGACATATCATATTTCATACATTAGATTGAAGTGGGTTATGAACTCCCAATTTTACCCCAAATGCAGATTGCAGAATCAAGTCGGTTACACATCCACAATTTTACATAATGCCCTATTAGTAATTGTTGTATTCTGCTACCTTCTGAGTCATTTTATCCTTGTCTTTAAAATTATCTGTAAACTTTGGAATATAAATTTTACAAAACTCTATTTGAATGCATATCTTCATCTAATGACCAACCACGTCATAAAAAAATCCTCATTTTAAGATATTTTTAAATGTGCAATGTTGATAGTTACACGTTCTAGAAATGGCACCCAGTGTGTTGTTCTGGAAATAATGGTTCTTGAACATCCTATTGGACCAGTTTCTGATGATTCTTTCTAGAACTCTGTCCTAGAAGAGTTTCTATTGCTGACTTCAGAATTCAAGAAGATTGGATAATATCCAGGAAAATTGGGGGGTAAAATAGTGCTTCATTGTTTCTCCCTTCAAGAAATCATGTGCCCAAATTAATTTTAAACTTGGACACAAGGAGCCATAGTTAAAAGCTCAGCTCCTGTACTTCTCAAGGCCCAGCTTGTGTAAGGATATGGTGACATTGAAAGTGGTAGTTAAGAACCATCATTTTTGTGGTGGGAAAGACTACTAAATACAGGTAGATGAGGCTACTTTAGAGATTGAGAAATGTGATATTACATTTACAGGATTTATACAGATATTTACATGGCCTCCAGGGACTCTATAATGTGCATCTGAATTCCGGTGTATTTTTGTTATTAATTGTTTATTTGTACCAGACATTGTTCTAAGTGCTGTACAGTTGACTCCTCACAAAACATTTCTGTAGGTGAAGCTATCACCCTTGTTTACCAGATGAGGAAATAGGCACAGAGATCAGTGAGCTGGTATTTCAACGAGGGCAACTGGC
This sequence comes from Ictidomys tridecemlineatus, assembly GCF_052094955.1. Lineage (NCBI taxonomy): Eukaryota > Metazoa > Chordata > Mammalia > Rodentia > Sciuridae > Ictidomys > Ictidomys tridecemlineatus. The sequence continues at coordinate 38,501,638 of NC_135482.1, read as the reverse complement.
TCCACATTTTGTGCTACTAGCCAATATACTACATCTTATTATTGGTATTTCAGTTTATCAATTCACAGAAAATATACAATGCATCACTTTCTGCATATCTGCATAATGTTGTGTTTTCCCTTCCAAACTTGAAGTGAATTCAGCTTCCAGTGAATAACCCATTACATTTTTATGAAGAATATATATATTCATATACATGATTTTAAACGTTGTATTTCTCATAGTGAAACAGTCATCTCTGCTTAAACCTATTTTTTCCCAAATTAAATCATTTAAACACAGTGCTAATATATGGGCAGTAGTCAATAACTTTTTTTAAATAATTTATTAATTGATTGCATAAATGAATATTAGATTAATGTGAAGAATAACTAGGTCAAAATTCTCAACATCAGTGTCTGTCACTTTCAAAATCTTAGGAATGTGAAGTTGCTTTCTTATTTATTCATTAGTTTGTCATAAAGTTTATTCTGAGTATTTATGTACTTTATAAAATAACTATTAGAGTAAGATTGTATAGTCTGCTATGTAGGTAGATTTGCTCATTCATGAATATCCATCCTCCCAGACTTTCTCCCCTCCTTGAATGTTGACATAACTTAGAATTGGAGTTTTGGTTTTTCCTCTGTTCTGTTCGTACACCACACATAGATATTCAACCTCCTTTTCTTACATTATTTTCCCATGTCATTGTGCAATTCAACTCAAGCCAGAGGCCCAGGAGTCACTGTAGATTTTTTCCCCTCTTTTCCAGTTCCTGTGTCCACTATTTCAGCAGAATCTTTTGCTTCTATTTCCTGTGCTTCTACCTTCATTGAGCTCCCATCAAATCTGGCCTGAATTATAACAGTGATTTTCTATTTGGTCTCCCCATTTCCAGTCTAGTCAAGTTTTCCAACCTCCTTTCTTCCTTTATCCCTTCTTTATAAGTCTAAGAGAAGGATGTATCTCATCTAAGAAGGTATCATTTATTCTACAGTTAAAACCTTTTGATAATTCTCCAGATGAAGGCCACATTCCTTAGCAAGTGGATATGGTGCTGTGTAGGATATTAAGGAGAAAAAGCAGGTGTAAAAGTAGTAGTTGTGAATAAGAAAAGACAAAATATTTTAAATGACCACAGTAATTAACTATCACTTCCTTCAACTGAGATTTTTGATAAAGCTTGATAATAATTAAAGGAGATGAAGTTGTGATGTGTGAGGTTTAGGTATTTTGATGAGTTTAATAATCCCCACATGCCTTATATCTGATATATCAAGATCCTTGAGGATCTTTGTATAAATCTACAAGGCAATGAATAAGCAAAGAAGCATGACAATAATTTAAGTGAGAGTCAATTTCTAAGAAGATAATATGGCATATATGTATATATATATGCATATATATCAGATATAAGGCATGTGGGGATTATTAAATATATATTTAATTTTAATTTTAATCTATATTGAAATACAATTCACAAAAATAAGACCTACCATTTAAAACACTCAATTGATTGGTTTGGGGCCAAGTCATGCAATTGTTCAACCATTACCACTCTCTAATTTTAGAATATTTTAATTATCTCACAAAAAAACCAGGTGCCAATTAGAAATCACTGGCCATTCCTCTGCCTTATATCGCTTACCATAAGCAACTGCTAATATATTTTCAGTCTCTATTGATGTTCCCATTCTGGACACTTTAAATGAAGGAAACAATATGAATGATGTATTGAATGAAGTTTTTTAAAAAAATTCTTTAATATTTATTTATTTATTTATTTTTATGTGGTGCTGAGGCTCGAACCCAGCACCTTACAAGTGCTAGACAAGCACTCTACTGTCAAGCCACCACTGGAGCCCCAAATGAAGTTGTTTTTTATTTTAATGTTGTCTCTCTGAATGCCAAATGGTATCAACTGAAAGTAGGTTTATTTATTTTAAACTTATCAAGGTAATATTTTGTAGGTAGGATAAAAGAATTATTATAATGCCTTGAGGATCTTTGTATAAATCTCCAGGGCAATGAATAAGCAAAGAAGCATGACAATAATTTAAGTGAGAGTCAATTTCTAAGAAGATAATATGGCATAACAGAATAGCATAGAATTTTGGAATTTAACCAACTTAAATTCAAATTTCAACATTGGAGTTTTATAAGATGTGTTACATATTTATATAATCTTCATTTAAAAACATCATTTTTCATGTTTGTCAGATGCTGGGCATACAGAGTATCAGCTGTATGGGACCATTGTGAAAAATAAATACGAAAATGGATATAAATGCCTTTCACTTAATAAGGATGCAAAAAGGACTATTTATTGTCTTTCCCTTTCTTCTTTTAACATACTTATGATAATTCCAATATTGGATAAATTTCCTTTGCTTAGAAGGTAAAGATATAACATGTTATATTTAATAATTCCCCTTGGAAATAGCAATCAATTACTTAGTTATTGAACATAGATCAACCCCATAATATGGACTGAGAGTGTACAAACGAACATTACATGATTCCTGCCCAGGAGAATACCACAACCTGTTTAGTAGACCTTTATCCTGATCAATTACCATATAGTCAAGATAGACTGGGAGATATCAAGGAAGTATTTAGAAAGGAAGCTCTAATGTTTGAAATATACACTTGCTGTAAAAGGAATGAGGGAATAGATTGGTGTCCAATGTTATGGTTTTTAAAATATTCATGACCATAACATTAAATCTTGGGAGATGGGACAGTGATTGAACGTGTATTTGAAAAGTAGGAGTAGTTGGATATACCTGTTTTGTCAGGACAACTAAGGGAGATGATTTCTAGAAGGGATCTGCTGACAGCTAGAGCAACAGTGTGATATAAGATGAGCACTGAAACAGGGTTTGAGGTGCTTATATTATGCTATTTAACTCTGGAAACTACATCTTTTTTCCCCTCTGGGGAGACATTTCTAGGTGTTCTGCAGAACACAGAATTTCTAGTTTTAATATACATAGAAATTATATGGGGATCCTTTTAAAAATGCGGATTCTCAACCTGACATAACTTTCCTGTGTACATATATGAATACACCACAGTGAATCCCACATTGTGTACATAATTTTATCAAAGTGGACCCTATTGTCATGTATAACTAAAAATAACCAATAAAAAATAAAATGTATATTCTGGCTCAGGAAGTCTGGGAGGGAACCTGAAATTCTGTACTCCTAACAAGTCTCAGGTGATGCCAGTATTATTGGTCTACAGACAACACTAGAGCAGTAAGGCTCTAGTGATTAGTAAGAACAGGTCATCCGCAGTGTAAGATGTGTTTACTTTAAGAAGCTTTCTTTCCTTATACTAGGTGGATATTGTTATTCCACATGAGGATTTACACTGAAGCTGGAATAGGAAGTTCTGAAATTTGGATCCTGCTGTGTTTTGAACAGCAGATAAGTCCCATTCTTATTTAAAAACATAGATTGTATATAGTTGTGTCTTCTTCCTTTCCACATTCAGGAAAATGAACAACATCCCTTTGATGTCCCCCTTTACCAGAAAGGTAATCTCAGGTCCTTCCTTAGGAGAACTCCCAGTGAGTCTCAAAACATTTACTTCTTCTGTGTTTTTGCTTCTGACTTTTGTTTTCCTCTTCCTCATCTATTAGCTAGGTGTTTCATTTGACAACATTTCAGGAAAGAATACTGCAATCTTCACTTCGGATATCTGAAAACTCCCACTTCCTTGGTCTTCTGACCATTCACTTACCCCACTTTGTCTTGGAGCTGTGTTTACATGTCCTCTGTGTCTGTTATTAATACACTACAAGTTAGCTGTGCCTGTGCACCTGCCTCGTCACTAATCTGTGATAAACTTAGAGGTTGTGAAGTAGTATTATAGGCCCTGTGAGGAAAAATGCTTTCCTGCTGTCTAGGAAGAGAGACATAAAGCAAAATGATATTTATAAGAAAAAATAGGAGCTATTGAGAAACAAAGATTTTGAGACAATCAAAAGAGTTATGAGCAAGATGGAGAAAGATTGAATATGTAAGCAGCTGAAAAGAAAAAAATGCAGAGAAATAAAGAGGAATATGGAGATTGAGGATTTGTGATTTCTAAGTGATTTTAAGGCTAAAGTAATAACTTAATTTTTAAATAACTGATTACCAATGCACAGCTAAGCCTCCTAAATTTTATTCCTATCTTATTTTCAAATGAGAACAAAGAAACAGAGAGAGGTAGCAAGGCATGAAAGCAAGTTGGCAACAAAACTATAATTAAAATAGCAAGCAGCACGTTTGTAATTAAAATATACCTCTACATATGCACATATGTATGTACATATGTATATTCACACAAATGCAGTGCCTTTAACATTATGAAGTATTAAAGAAATGTGAGGCATATGCCAACCTTGTATTTTACCCACTGGGCTCTTGATAGATGCTAAAAAGCCAGCTAAATAAAAAAGAAATTAAAAAGTTCTTACAAGGAGACTATGCTTCTTGGCCTATAAACATCTGTGAATGGTAGAGACTGATATAGTTACAGGCCAAGCATTTTTGACCAGGCAGCTATTAGAAATTCAGATTGGTATAACATTTCTTTTAATAGTTAGAATAAAAAAATAAAAAATTAGAATTGATTTTCAATAAATTATTAGTTGATGAAATAGTAAATAACATAATATATACTATGCATTAAAATTTAAACATAATAAATAGACTCGTGGAATAGCAATGTTACCCTGTCAGTAGACCTACTATGATAAATATAAATTCTTTTCAATACACTAAGTGCTGAGGCAGTTATACTTGATAGAGTAATTAATTTCTTCAAGTTAGTAATACTACAAATACTTCTTATATTACTTTTTATTTTTTAACAAACTAAATTCCATTTAAATTCCTCATGGACCCCCCCAATCAGATTTTTACCGACTTACCACCTACCTCGCTTCATTTATTATCAACTTTTCATAAAGGTTTAATAGTTAAATGTTTAACAACAGTTTGATGTTTTTTTGAGTCAGGATCTAAATAAGGATCCATACATGACAATTACTTTTAAGTTATTTTAAGACTATATAGGTTTTCCCTCCAAATATTTTTTGTGCAATTTGTTTGTTAAATGAATTGTGTCATGTGTCATGTTGAGAATTCCACAGTCGTCTTCTTTTTCTCTTAACTGTATTCCTGGAATACAAGTCTTTCAAAATGCATCTCTGTTGTCCAAATAAAAATTGTGTTAACAATATACTCCCTATTATTAAAATTATGCAATTGGTTTGGTGATGTAGGTCACATTTTTTTTCCAAAATGCACTGTTTTTCTCTTTTAATAAGAGAAAGCAGGCAAGCTCTCAATGTCTATGATAGTCTTGGCACATCTTATTAAATAAAAAAATACCAGGAATTTTATTTCCTTAAAAAAAATCACAAAACCTTCATTTCTCTTTTCATCAACTTGAATATGTTTCAAGTGCATTTGTGGGACTTTTCTGATAAACTATTTTATCCTTTGTAATAATTCAAGCAAAGAGATTACCTTGAAGAAAGCTTGTTATGTTTACACTTTTAAATAACTAAAATTATGTATTTATTACATGAGAAGGTAAAAAAAAATGCAGAGATTCCATGTGTATCTAGGAGATGATGGCATGTTAGGTGTACTTGGTGTTATTTACAGTGGTCCTTTAGAAGAATTTAGTTACGATGGACACAATTAGGAAGTATTCCCGTGGGAATGACAGCGAGAGTAAGGCAGCCCAAATAAGAGAAGCACAATTAATGTTTGGGTGATGGTTAAGAACTACTCTTGAGTACCAAATGCATGAGGTGACAAAGGTAGAACATAGGGTGCAAATGTAAAGAAGCACTAGAATCTACTTTTCAGTGCCACCAATCTTCTTTATGTTTTAGGAAATTTATGGTTTATCTCTTTGCACTTTTCTTCCTTCACCTATAACATCAGGAGATAAGACTAGATACAATTTGTGGTCCTTTGTGGTTCTAATTGTCCCATTCTATATAATGAGTTTGGTAAGAGTGAAACCTTTCAACTCCTCTATTTAAGAGGCACTGTGGAAAGTGTTGAAAGCTTGAGTTAGTGTGATAAACCTGGGAATTGAAAGAGAACAAAGATGCAAAAGGATTTGTAGTGGTCCAAACAGCATGACTAGATATTGATTGCTCATCTGTGACAATTGAAAAGGAAAAGGAAAAAGTCGGTTCTTGAGATTTCAAGTCCATATCACTGAAGAAATTTTGCTTCCATGAATAGAAATAAAGTTATTAATGGAAGGAACAGAAGAAAAAAGAAAGCAAGTAGTGATTTTTGGTGTGAGTTTAAAGATCATGAACACATCTCTTTTATGTAGTTGATATTTGTGGAAGTATTTAGATGAGGTTAATGCTAAAGGGTAATATTTTACTTCAGATCTTTGTAGGAAATAAATTACTAAGTGAAAGAATGCATAAAAGTGTTAGAGGAAAGAAGGAAAATACACTTTGGGAGGAAAAGAGTTGGGAAACTAAGATTTGTTGAAGGAAAAAAGGACTAAAGAATGTAATAGACAATCAAGTGAGCTATGCTGTCTATGAAAAGGAGGGATTCCCAAAATAGAAGAGTCACGTGGTCAAATTCAAACATAAATTTGGAAAAACTCTGGTATTCTTCAGAAATGCAAGAGAAGCAGGAAAGAAGCTAAATGTCAAGAAATTAAAGTAAGATAACTTGTTTAGAACAAAACCAGGCAGCAAATACTGTATTCTTTCATAAGAAATCAGAAAACACATATGGGCAATAAAATCAAGATGATTTTGACTAAATTACTTAACCTCGCTGGACTTGGTTTTTCCTCTATTTCTAGTTCTATACTAGGAATTATATTATCGTATTTCCTTAAAAACATGGAGCAAAATCAATGAGGTAGTCTCATTTCCCTGAAAGGATATATGCTGCTTGATTATTATCTTTATTACATACATTTGTGTCCAAATTGGAAAGTATAAGACAAGAAGTAGTCACTAAACTTTAAATGGTTCTCTTATTCTTGGACTGACAAGTTAACTGAGAAATTCACAAACAATTTTTTCCTCTCTTTGGGTCCCTTTAAAAAAAAACTTTAAATTTTAAATGAATATCTCACTGCATTGGTATAGTTTCTTTTTTTTTCTTTTTTTATAATTTATTCTAATTTGTTATATATGACAGCAGAATACATTTCAATTCATATTACACATATATAGCACATTTTTTTCAACAATTCTCAATAGCTAAACTGTGGAACCAACCTATATGCTCTTCAGTAGATGAATGAATAAAGAAAATGTGGTGTATATACACAATGGAATATTACATGGCATTAAAAGAGAATAAAATCATAGCATTTGCATGGAAATGGATGGAGTTGAAGAATATAATGCTAATAAGCCAATCCCCCCAAACCAAATGCTGAATCTTTTCTCTGATATAAAGATGCTGATTCATAATGGGGAGTGGCAAGGGTAGGGGCAAGTATGGGAGGAATAGATGGTCTCTAGATAGGGTAAAGGGGGAGGGAAGGGAAGGGAGGAGGGAAAGGCAGGTAAATGGGATGGACATCATTACTCTAAGTACATGTATGAAGACATGAATGGTGAAACAGTTTATTTTTTACTTTTCACTTATTCTGGTATTACTATTACTGAGATAGTTTGGCCAGTTATAACTAGACGTTCAGTGTGATTAAAATACAGAATGTATTATATGCAAATAACCATGTATATAACATGACAAATGTAAAAAATAAGTGTTCAGTGTACCCAAAGACTTCCTCTATGAGGAAGGATGTCTGTGTTACCTGAGACTTTCTCAGAGGACTAATAATTAATTTAGGAAACAGATCCTGATCCTAAGCCATCTTTTTCTTCACTAAAGTGCTCTTCGCTGCTGGGCAACAAAGTAACTGGATCAATTGCAGTAAGGCTCCATGTGACCCTTATCACCCTGATGTTGATGACAAGGGTAACATGGATGATGTCACCCCAGTGTTGGTCCTGTTTCTTTGAACACTAATTCATCAACTCTTAATAACTAAGAGACAGTTTAACTTAATATACAAATTTGCATTTGTTTTATGAAGTGTTATTCTTCCAAACTTGGCTTACTTAATGCTTTCTTATATGTCTTTGAATGAAGATTTTGATTTAAAAAATCATTAAGAAAGGCAACTCAATAGTGCCCAAAATTGTTACCAGTATTTGTTAAGCTTGTTTTTCAAGAACTTAAATACACTTACATTTCAACTTTTGGGTAGACCCTTCTTTAGAGAAAAATATTTTACTGTACATTTCCTTTAAAAATTTTTGTCTAGTAGAAACAATAACTTATTACACACCAACCTATTTGGATTTCATAAGATGCAATAATACTATTAAGAATATTAATACTATCACACAATCATAATTTTAAAGTTAATAATGCCACATCTTATTACCAGGGTTGTACTGCATTATTTCATAGTGCATTCATAGTCCAAGGTCATGGTGGTTATGTTGCATTACCATAGTTTTCTTATTAAGTTATTCTTTATACATGGTCATATGTGTTCCAATTGCATTTCATGAACTCATAGTTTTCTTATAAGTTTGTGCTTTCTTTCCATGTTCAAAGAATCTCTTTAATTCAATTTCTCTGTTTCTCCTCATACAGTCTGACAGCCAGATATGCAACTCAGTCTAATCACAGTGGAATTGCAACCAGTCAAAAAAAGCCTACTAGGTCAGTTAATATCTCTAATTTATTGCTTGTTAGTGATATTCAAGTAAATACCCAGTGATATTTTTGTCCTATCACCATAAATTTTTTTAAACATTAACACAGTTCCAAATGCAAAGTTTAGAGCACTGAATTATTCTGAATGGATTACCATATAGTCTCAGGAGCAAGCATGTGTTGTTAGAGATTAAATGGTTTTGGCTTCTTTTATTTCATTTTTGTTATACACTATAAACTGCAATGAAGTCTAGGTTCTAGGCTTAAGTAAGTCAAGAAAATAATTTCTTTGTTGGCCCCTATGATTCTTTCTGGGTGACAATAATCTGGAAATTATACCAGATTGCAGTTGCTTGTTGAGGTGGGTGTGTATTAATTATTGCACATTTTGAAGCAGAACTGAGAAACACTGGCAGATTTGGGTGGGGAAGTTAGCATCAGATTGTTCCTCTATCCATAATAGCTTAATTTTCTGCTTTTTTATGATGTGTGTATTTTAGAGACACATAATAATAAATGGCAGTAAAATATGTACTGTTTGGAAAATAACGATACATAAGAATGTGTTGGAAAAGTTTGTTTTAAAAGAAAATATTACGTTGCTGAAGGCGTGATGGTAGTATGAAGCTGCTGAGTCAAGCCATAGCTAAAGTATTTTGTACCTCTGAGTAGCCTAAGAGTCTGTGCACCTCCTCAGTCCCGGGGAAGTGGCCAGGGTGGTATATTAGCCCCTGCTTCATTACCGAATCCTAGTCTATGATACTTGACCTCAAGGACTTCTGATGCTTTAACCTGAGGTAGGTGCTTTCTCCTTTGCCTTGGTTTTCTATATCCTTTTCCACAGTAGTTAAATGATTCTGGAGAGACAAATCCTAAGAAGTATTTAATTAAAACTTACAATGAATGATATAAATTACAATGTGTGAGAAACCAGTGACCTGCCATGTACAATGGGCATTTTTATTATCCCCTCTAACACTTGGACATGTAAGATGTATTTTAAGTAACTTTGTTTTAATAGAACATTTCTCTTTCACGTACTCCCCCCCCTTTTTTTCTTCATCTCATTTCCCTTTTTATTACTTTGATGAATGATCCGGAGGCTCTGGCTGCCTGTCAAATTAGGGAAATGAGAAGAGCAAATGTACTTTTTAATTTGTTTTAATTTGTTCTTCTGAGGACTGAAAAGCACTTGGCTTCATGGGTCACGGTAAAGATTAAAAGGCATTTTAATTGCTTTCTACAAATGGGTCAAGTTTCATTGTAAGAAGGGCAAATTTTGTGACTAAATCTGTTTACACATGTAAGTTTGGAGTGGGATTTCTAAGACTATGGTTATATCTACAAGACTTGTTCACAAATTTATTATTAATGGGACATTTGGCCAAATTAATTAGTTTAGTCCCATCTGCAGAGTGAAGTCACTGATAACTCCTTATGTCTGCAGTTAGTGTGCTACACTTGCAAACCCTTATAGATCTATTTGAGCAAAAGTTAAATGCTGGAATCATTTGGAAAAGATTCTGATCTGTATATGACATAACTTCTTATTAGCAAAATAGCTAAAGGGAATATTTATTAACCATTTGTATCTAAACTGTAAAACACTTAAAATTTTGAAATCATTGACTGTTCCAAGAAATGAACACTTTTTGAAGCTACTATTTACGTTTTCCTGATGTTCATTTCATTTTACAGTTACCGAAAGTACTATAAAAGTATTTATACTTTGTAAGGATTTTATTTCTTAAATAATCTACAGAAATAAAATAGGTAGTATTATAAAGATGAATTAAAATTTAAGTATTGTAATAACTGGATTGAGAAATTTTGACATATAACAGATAAAATACTCTGTTATTTTTAAGATTTTATAAAAGAAAACTGTTAAAATTTTGTATTGTATCTATAGATTCTGGGTAGTTTGTTCTTTTTCTTTTCCAATAGGAATTTTCATAGTAGTACATAGTCATGTTCACAAGGTGGCAGCACCTACAAGCAGAGATGTCGGGAACCTTCAATAACGTTTTCTAAATAGACCTTAGTGTCAACACTAGTTCTTAATTTCTAGTTTTTAATTTATATGGATCGGGTTTAATATAAATGTGAAATATAGATAGTAATATACAATAAAAATTAGGCACAGTTTATGAAATAATCAAGAGTTGGAGTTCTAAAAGGGAAAAACAGTGAAATAAATTATCTCAACTTATATTTAATTATAGTTCAAATACAATAGGTAGGTCACAACCTCTTGTAAAACTGCCTCTGATTATAAGACAGATCATGTGTATTTTTTCACATCTTGTTTTTTTCGCATACAAAGAGTAGCTCAGCCTGCTGTCATAAAGCTATATTCTAAACTGTCATTTTCCTCCTAATATTGATTTCCTTCCTAGACCTGAATCTTTTTTGGTCACATCTCCTGTATGATCAGGAGCTAAAGCCTAGTTGTGTATTTTTGACAAGTGAATGAAAGCCTTTTCTGTGAGGCACCCCAGTCAAATATAATTGAACCCATAACCTTAGTGCTAGCACCATACTTCAAATAGCGTAGCTAACTAGTTTAGATAGTCAAAACACAATTCCTGTTTGCCATTTGTACAGTTACTTTCCTCTTGTTACTAATTTACAAGACTTGGAATACAGCTACCTGAGATAAACAAATACCACATGTATTAAAAGAATAAGTTAAACAGCTGCAAATAGCTGATTAATATGCCAAGAGTCTAAAAGTGAAGTGTTACCATTTCCCTTGCTTTTCCTATAATTATTTAAGTATTTGTAAGGCAAAATTTTATTCATCAAGTGTGGAGTAAGTTTGACTATTTTAGTGAAAGGTCACCTTATTTTTAACTGTTCTACATTATTACTGGTCTTTGGGGGCATGCTTATTGAAAAGTGAAATAAGATTTGTCTGATAATTTCTGACTCTGATTTAGCTATTTGTCACTTAAACCACCATTTTCTACAAACTTGATTTTAGAAAATCCTGTGCTGCATTTTTTCCATTAACTCTTCCCTGCTCAGAATCTCATGCTCCTTATTTTTTGAAATGTTGGTTGTGATGTAATTTTTCTTCTGCTATTTCAGGCTTCCAGGACCCTCTAGGGTGCCAGCTGCAGGCAGCAGCAGCAAAGTCCAGGGAGCCTCCAATTTAAATAGAAGAAGTCAGAGCTTTAACAGCATTGACAAAAACAAGCCTCCAAATTATGCAAATGGAAATGAAAAAGGTAAGTGTTCATCAGATTTGCCATCACGGACCAAGTCTACACATCTCATGAGTTAACACACTAAATTTAACATTTGAGGAGTGATATATAGCCATTGGATTGGAAGTAAAATCAGTGGAGTTATCTTATATTTCCTAACTGGAAATAGCCCTCCTGAATTTCAGTTTTCTTCAAGGCTTTTCTTATCTGAGAAGTATATTATGGAATGAACTTGTTCATTTTAAAGTGGTTAATTAGATACCTGAGAATAAAATCTGTTTCAGAAGAATATCTCCTCCCAGATGCATAAAAAAAGCATTTTTTATGTCTTTCAAGTTCTATGAAAATTCATCCTGAAGTTATAAAGGTATATTTTATTCAAATTTTTGGTTTCAGTTTATATAAGTGCTATAGGTGGGCAGCTAATGTTTGAACATCTTATGTATTGAGATATAATTATGATAGGTCTGTACTTTTGAAAGTATAGGTCTGTACTTTTGAAAGAAGCAGAATAAAGTTACCTCAGTTTTCCCCAACTTATTCATGTTTATTGTTTCTTGAATTATCAACTCATAAAACCTTTATGAAAAAAATGACATTGGAAGTCTATGTTAGAGGCTACCTCTCTGGGTGGATATAGATTATGAATAATAATAATAATAATAATAATAATAATAAGCCTTCTCTTATTCAGACATAAATAAAGATTATTTATAAATCATCTATATGTCACCCAGTTCCCTGTGATCTTCAAAGTGTGCATTTAAAGAAGGGTTGGATTGATGCTGCCACTGTGGAAGAGGAAGTGATAGTGATTTGATAGAGGAAAGTTCCATCTGAATCACAAGGAAATTAGGAACCTGTACTGTGGTAATGTGAGTGAGTGCTGGAATGACCAGGATGTTCTGTTGGATTTCAGAACAGTGTTTTTGGACCAATGGAAGTTTAAACTTCTTCTTTTGGTTTTGAGTCCTACGTGGAAGAGCACGTAAAATTAAAAAGATATGTTTAATTAGAAGAACACATGGCAAATTTGCTTTGAGTAATTCAACCAAATAGCAAATCTTTCGCACCGTTTAGAAATTATAAATTTCTTCAGATAGGTGAATAATTAGAGAATTTTCTCTTATTCGAATAAAAATTGGCAGGATCTATGTACCATATACCCTTTTTTAAAAATATTTATTTATTTATTTATTATAAGTAGGTATATATGACAGCAGAATGCATTTTGATTTTATTGCACACAATTGCAGCACAACTTTTCATTTCTCTGGTTGTTCACAATGTAGCATCGCACCATATGTGCAGTATTTATCTTATCCTCCAACTAAAGCATAATTAGGCAGACTGTAAATACTTCATAGCAGAGCATTATCTCCTGATCTCTGCAATATCACCAGCTCTTGAATCAAATGGAAAAAAAAAAAATAGCATAGACATTTGGGGCTTGCCTTTAAGATACAGAATAAAGCTTTTGGTTTAAGATTCTGAGAAATATTACAGAAGAAGTACAGTTTTTCTGGGGGAGAAAGGAAAAGATATTTTCTCATGGAAAAATTATTTTTCCTCATTCCATGACCTTCCTAGAAAGTTTCTGTAACATATAACAAGAAGTACTAGCATCTTGAATTTCTAGGAGAAACTAACAGTCTTACAAATAAATATGTGAATATGCTGATTGGACTTCTATGTGTCCATTTAAACAACCTGATACTATAGGTTATAATAAAAAATCCAAAAATAGACCAGCAATGACATTTTCCATGGCCATTCCATTTCATGTCCAGGAGTAGAGCAAAATCAGAACGTGGCAATATTTATAATAACCACAAGGTGGAGACAGACATCATATGATATGTGGTCTTTCATCACATAAAGAAAATGTGAAAATTCTCTAGATACATATCTACAACAAAAGAACAAGAGTTTTTTTCTGGTAAATTAACCATTAATTTTAATTCTAAATAATTCGAAATAAAGTATGTGATCTTATATTCAGGTATTTATAGTACATCAAATGTAAGCATTAAATGTCTATAAACTGCCAATAATAACTTTAAATCATGTTATGTGATATAATACAGCTGAGGTTTTTTTTAAACATGTAACATGGAATTACTGTTAAATGTAGAGTTAACTTTATATCTATAGAACTAATATCATTGCTTCCTAATTAATCTTATGTTTTTATATTTTGTCATGTTATTTATTTATTATTTAAACATTTATTTTTTAGTTGTAGATGGAAACAGTATCTTTATTTTATTTTTATGTAGTGCTGAGGATCAAACCCAGTGGCTCACTCATGTTTGGCAAGTGCTCTACCTCTGAGCCACAACCTCAGCCCCTATATTTTGTCATTTTAAATTATAGGAACAAACAAAACTATCATAAATATAACATAAAAAATAATAAATAATTACCCTGCATTCGAACAGTACTTTTTTATTAACATGTTTGATTTAAGCTTTTTGACATGAAGATTGGTAGTTGTAGCATAACATACAAAAATATAAAATTTCATGTGTCAATTTAAAAAATAAAAATAAATTGAAAAAATACAAGTTTCCATCTGCTAGTAAGTTGATCTTTGCCACAAAAAATAGTTTGCTTATGTATCTTAAGTGTGACCAAAAAAAGTGAAAGTTGAAAAAGAATTTTAATAGGTTACAGTATTATAATAATAGAAACCAAAAAGTACTAACTTGAATATTCTAATTGTTTTTCCTCCTTGCTTACTAGAAAATGGAACATTTAAGTTTAATAAATTAACATATTTTATTAAGAATTAATCAAATAATCTGTAATGTGCTCCCTGAATGCTTTCTACTTTCTACTTTAGAAATATACTTTCTATGTTCTTTAACAAGTCTTCGGTGATGAGTTGTATAAATCAATTCTGGGCTATCTAGAATTTGTAATGGATAGTAAGGGTTTATTCCCAATTTTTTAAAAAATTCACTTTTTATTTAATAAAAACAAGCTGTTGAAAACAACAACAACAAAAAGTTTCTCAGTTGTATGATTTGCAAAAAATAAACTAGCTTATTTGCAAGTGGTATGACATCTAATGGAAATCAGTAGGGAATCACAAACTGCGCTTCAAAAGATACATCTAATATCATTTTCATAATAAGGCAATTCTAAAAATGTGCTCATTTTACCATTTCACCAAATGAATTAAAATATCAGTGCACACTGTCATATATTATCACTTGCAGGGAAGGCTAAAGTAGAAATGTTACAATAGAATACCATGCCACGTCACCATTCTATTGAAGTGGAACTTGGGAACATATTTCTCAGAACAAATGGTGAAATGAAGATACCATCTTTTGTAAAGATTTTCTTTTGAGAGTCCCTCAGTTTCTTGTCCTGATGATCTGCCATTCAGAAAGTGACAATGAATAATAACATTCTGACACCAGCATTTATTCGTTTCTTGTGTTCTCTCTGAGTCCTCTAGATAGATACATGCTCTAAAGAAATCCAAATGCCTGCTCTCTGGTTATCAGATCTTGTGAAAACTATGCCTTGGTTCATTTGGACATACACTGTGCATGCCTGAGACTACCTTAAGAAATTATTCTGATTCTACAAAAAATGTGTAATAAATTAGAAAAAGTCAAATGGTTTACTATTATTAGGGATGTAAATATCCCTAGCTTTATTTGGAACCAAGTGTCTAAATTATGCTGTGAATATGTGTGGTTTGGCAGAGTTCCTTAGAGGAGAGGTGCTCTTCCATGTTGCTATGGAACATGCCACCGCACCAGAGGGAATGCTGTCATCCTTGCATAGTTTCTCCCAAGTGATTCTTAACATTGAACCTATACAACTGCTCAAGAGGAGGACTCCTTTCCCTTTTTCTGGCTTCTAATGAAGGTTCTTCTGGTGTGGAAGCCTTTACTTTATTTTACACTCACATAGGATTTGTAGGATTGATGCCAAGGATTTGGCAAGATTTTGATTCAATGATATAAAATCTATTAGAGTTCATGTGTATTTTTCAAGGGTCATGGAAATTTCAGCTGCACATTGTCAGCTACAACATACACATGTAACTCATAATTACTTTTTTCTGTTCTTTAATTACTTTGGTTTTACTATAATGTTCAAGGACTGAACTGTTTTATTTGCTGTTCAAGATAATGTAAATGTGAAATTTTGGTTATTTTATTATTTTATGATAATTTAATTTTGTGTTTTACCCTAACACTTTGTCTTATTAATATTGTACAAGCATAAAATACAGTGTCAATATAATTTCAGAGATATGAGGGGTTTTCAATAGTTAATACAACTAGGTACACATATCAGGTAATAAGAACAAATAATTTGGGGTATTAGGTTATTTGTTTGCATGTACAATGCACACATCTTGAGGTGCTCTCATTTTATATGTGCCTGCACATAATTACATACTTTTTTGAAACTGGCTGGTGAATGGAAGCAGCCCTAAATTTCACAATACTCCACAAAGTGGCACTCTGACTTTGCAAATGGTAAAATAAAATCAAGTGCAGAGTGGATGGCACCTCCACAATCCCTACTATAGCATCCTGTTTCTGTTGAACATAAAATCCATGACTGAGGCATTTTGCAAGCAATCATTTATGCAAAGTAGTGTTGGTAACAAGACCTATTTAGGTTTGAATGGTCCTTTTTCAACTTTTTAAACATTTTCAAAAGCCATTTTGATATGTTATTGTGAACCAAATTGATATTTGATATGTTAATTACTTGGCAAATTCTTTGCCTTAGCTGCTGTGCTGAATCTTTTCTTTGTTCCCACAATGATCTGTGATGCTTATGGTGACCTGTATTCGGCAGGGGCCCTCTGCATCACTCAGTACCATGTCTGCTATGCAGGGAATACTTTAAGCAAAATAATTCTATTGTCATTGTTACTGTTGTCACATTGAGGATTTCTGAGTCAAATGTGAGTTTATTCCATCTAAGCAACATACTTAGTGTCATAAAGAGAAATTCACTGATTGAGGATGGTCCCTGTGTCCTCTCTCAGGCTGATCGGACTGATGGCCATTGCATCTATTAAGTGGAGTTCTATAGTTATATATTATAACTATATATTAAGTTCCAGTTTAACTCCTCCCATTACAAGTACTGCATTGCCTCAGTATATTATTTTTAGAACTAGATGACTAGTATTCCCAAGTCAATATTATTTATTTGCAAGATGAGATAATCAGATATTAACTCTGAATGAATTAACATATATCTTAACATCACCTGGGAGGAATGGGTGGAAGTAGTATGTTGAAGAGGTTAGGATAGTTCACTGAGTGTCTTGTTTGATGGTCTCCCCATTCACATCCTCTTCTCTGAGGAGGAAGGAAAACATGATTCCAGGAGTCACTGATTAAATTCACCATTACAACAAATATGGCTTTCTGGAAAATTGAGTCAGCAGAATTTCAGCAAACATAGAAATTACTAGAGAGTTCAAAAGCCTCCAAACTTTGGAGACAGATAAACCTGAGCTCCAATTCTGATTTTGCCTTTTTTTAAGTTTTACTATGCATATGTTTGGAGATAAGTTACTTTGTCTTTCAAAGTTTCCATTTCCTCCTTTCCAACAAGAGAAATTTAAAGCCTTTTGAGGATTATTATGGTATGAAAAGCTTATACGTAGAATAATGCAATCAGTTGGTAAGTACTATTGTTTGGTTATGGTCAAGTTGGTGATGGTGGGTGTGGAGGTGGAAGAAGATGAAGAAGAAGAGATGAAGTGGAAGAAAATTGCTAAGTGGAAACCAGAGCCATATGCAGAGCTGTAAGTAGATAGGCCATGTAAATACAAGATACAAATCCATTTATAAGAATGCATTCAAATTTGTGCATCAGGTATCCATTTTTTTCCCCATGTTGAGACTCATTCATAGTCAGGAGCTGAGCTATCAACCTTCAGAAATACATCATTGAACCCAGGGTGCTTCTTATTGACCATATAAACAGCACAGACCAGATTTTGTACTGCACCTACTCCACAGAGGCATCCATTTCTGCTGCTGTTGTGTACCTTTTATTGTGAGGAGTCCAGAGAGACTCTTATGATTCCATTGCCTTCTTAAATGGCCTGTGATTTGCCCTTTTAATGAAACCTGAAATACCTCATTGCTGCCCTGCAGAGCCAAGCTGGGGACAGATTTAGAGTTGAGTGCAGAGAAGAGTCGTATATGTGTGTACTCATCTGAGAACAATTTTACAGCTGTTGCTATGACCATTATGGTGGGTTGGACATGGATGTGATCATTTGGAGTCCCTCTTGTTTCATTTTGGGGTGTAGTGATGTTGAAATTCCTTTTCTGAATTTGATCTTCTGCAGCAGTTTGTCTAGTTAATGTTATTACCTTGTTTTCTCTCTTCTAAGGAAGATGTATCATCTCCCACTTCCCTTGTTCATCAGCCATTTAAAAACCATTCTGATTGGATATTTTTCTGCCTCTTTTTCTTTTCCCCAACAAAGCTCCCAGGCATTTATGGATAAGTCTTCTGACTTCTTAGTTGCAGACACAGTATATTCACACTAAATTTGTGGTTAAAGTGGTGAGAAAAAGCATGTTGGGAAAACCTGATGAGCTTCTTTTGTTTTTAGTGACTCTTTGGTCACAGACTTTTAAAAATTCAGGTGAACTCAGGGTTAGCCAAGGTTCTGAAATTTCAAAGAGTGAAACTATTAATACTGCACAGTTATGGGACATTAAATGAATTTAGCCAACTTGGATACTATGGTAAGAAACAGTTTTCATAATCCATGATTCTGTTCAATCCTGCCTACTCAAAACTCAAAAGTGCACCATAGCATAGAATATTTCTGGAATCCTGTTGAAAAACAAAATCTGAGATGCCACTGCAAATCTGCTGAATCACAGTATGCACTCAATTAGGTCCTCAAATAACTCTTATGCCCATTAAAGTTTGAGAACCACTGTGCTAGACAATACTGGATAGTTCGTATAGAATAACAACTATCACAAATAGTTTTAGATCAGTATTGGAAATTGAAGACAGGCAGGTGCAGTGGTGCATGCCTATAATTTCAGTTGCTCAGGAGGTTTAGGCAGGAGGATCACAAGTTCAAAGCTAGCTTCAGCAAAAGCAGGATGCTAAGCAACTTAGTGAGACCCTGCTCTAAACAAATACAAAACAGGGTTAGAGATGTGGCTCAGTGGTTGAGGGCCTCTGAGTTCAATCCCTGCTACCCTTACTCCCCACTCCCCCCCCCCAAAAAAAAAAAGAGAAAAGAAAATGAAGACAAATTCAATATAGTATCATTATGGTCCTTTGTAAATAATTTGTAAAGAGACCAGCAGAGTGGGCTTTGATTTGGTCTTTGATCATGTTGCTTTTCACTTTGGCATTCCTGTATATGATGTACACATTTCTAAATGCAAATGAATAGAAGAAGATTCCTGTAGTTTCCTAACTATTGTCTTTAATAACCAATACATCTCCTTACATTTTCTGCCTTGATCTTCCTATACAGTCCTGTTTGTCTCTTGCAACTTGGATATTCCCTACCACTTTCTTTCTCATCTCCCACTCATTTGACACTTAATGTTTGTCACCATGCAATGGCATTTATCTTATATAACTGTTTTATTTCCTCCAAAAAGATTATAGTGTGTCTTGTAGTGTTTTGAACATAGTCTTAGTTGGTAAACATTAAAAGATCATGTATTTAGATTAGTAAGAATTTGATAGCATTGATTTTAATATTCCTGCAAAAAAATAGAAAAGTATAGCCATATATATTAAAATTAATTGGCAAAACAATGTGATCACTGTGTGAAATACAAAGGCATTTATATAATACACTGAACTAGAAAAGTGAATTTTGTTTGGAGGCAAAAAATCTAGTTTTCAACTGAATCTGGGTCACTGAGAAACATGGTTCACTTGATATAATCCTATTAAAGCCATTAGCCTAACAGTTACTATTTTTATGTTTCCATATTCAAGGGATGATATTATAATTGATAAGCTATTGAACTTATCTTTCTAGATTTGAGAAATAGTATAATACAGTGCTTGATAAATTAATTTAGAATCCAGAGTTTAGTTCTGTTTTGTCGCTTACAAATTGTGTAACTTGGGCTATGCTATTTAACTTCTCCGTCTCTGTTTTTTCCTTTATAAAATGTGAAGAATAATGAAAACTTCATCCTCTTATGAGGAAAATTGATTGAGTTAATACATATTAAATACTAAGTTCCATGCTTGGCATATAGTAGGTGATAGGGCATAGTATAAAACTATGAATATAGATGTGGTCTTTACTTTTATCTAATAGAGTTTAATAGAAGTAACAAGAAATTATAGTAGAGTGATAATGGCTCTAACAAGAAATAATGATCTATGGAAGAACATAAAGGAAGCACCTATGTAGGCTTGATGCTCTGCTGATGAGAAGTAGGAGTGGGGGGACTTTTTTTTTCCCCCAGAGAAAGTTAAGTCAAATCTGAGACCAACCAATAGGGAGAAATTAATATGGAAAAATATTTGGTAGGCATTCCTATATGTAAATAGTTCTTGTGCTCTGTGACCAATAACTATTCAAATTATAATGAAATGTTATCAGTCTCTAAGAGGGTTCTGTTGGTGATATAAACTCAGAATTAACCATATTTGTAACAGATAATAAGGAAAAGATTGAAATCCATTTACAAAAAGCAAATGGATTCGAGTAATTGAAGTTTTGAAGTTTGTGATATTTGTTTGTTATTGAATCAGTACACCTGTAGGCATGAACCTAATGAATTTCCACAAATATGCTAAACATGGACAGAATTGTAGACTTTCCATGAACACTATAAAAGATCAATTTATTATCATGTGTTTTAAGATTTAAATAGGTAAACATTAAGAATTCAAGCAGTCAAAATGCAAGCATTTGTTCATTGACTTCTCAGTGTAAACTACTACATTTTAATCTAAAGTATATTGGGTATGAAATAGACAATGACAAATCCCATTCTAATACAGCAGTAAAAATAAGTAAAATTTATTTACAAAAATAAAAATATATGGATTCAATCTTGTAATATTAGTGTGACTATTTATGCCAATTGAAATGAGGACTTACAATCAGTAAGAATTACAAGTCAATATTGCTATACAAAATCACTTAAGAAAATTTAATATAAACATGTTTGTCTACACTATTCTTAATACTAATTTCAAATATCTACTTCTCTTTTATTGACCTACTTATTTAAAGAAAATAAAACTCAAACAAAAATTTAACTAAAAATTTGGACTCTTTTCCTTTCTTTAATTTTTGTTATTGTCTCTTGTTGAATATCAGTTACCTCTTTTGAAAAATAAGTAACACTAGAATGCTTTTCCTCTTGGCTGGATGACATACTGTTTTTCATGTATTTTCATTTCTTTGAAATAAACATTTAAAAATAAAAAACAACTTTACACTTTTGAGTATGGAATAATATTTAATGAGATCCAATTCTTGACTGTTTCACCAAAAAAAGAGAGATTTGTATACACTTGTCAATATCTAGTAAGTAAACAGCACCAGTTAATAATTTAATCATCCCTTACCTACCCCTCCCCCCAAAAAAAGGGTTGAAAAAGAGGTGCTCCCAGTTGATGCACTTGAAGTTAAATGACAATAGTTATATAGTTCAGAAATAGTAGCATTTGAATTGAGAACTTTTAACTTAAAACTCAGTTCCTCTTTATTCTATACTCTGTGATAAATTCCATCTTTAATATTTTATTCTTAAAAATGACTAATCAAGCATTAATTAGCCTTATAACATTCATATAAAATTCACATTCTAATGTAATTTCTGAGCAGAACTAAGCAAACACTGACTCACTGTGCAGTACTCCTGTGACAAAGGGACTTGTTTTCTTTACAGCTCCCCAGAATGGCTTTGCATTCTCTTATAATGTCAAGTTGCGATCACTCAAGAGGGCTGTATGTATGCTTGTTAAGAGCACAGTCTTTGAAATGAGTTCAAATCCAAGCTATGTGAGCATGAACAAGTTATTTATTATCTCTCTGCCTCAGTTATTCTGTTAAATGAGGATAATAATATTAATACGTACCTTGTAGGATGGCTATAAAGATAGAAATAGAGAAGGATTCATTAGTAGATTATCTGACCTATAGAGGCATAGACATCAATGATTAGTTTGTTCAAATAAAAATAGATTAGCAAAAAGCTAGGTTATGATTCATAAGCATATTTAATCTGATAAAAATAGCTGATCTCCCTGTAGCTTAGAACAGTTTCTGAATATTCATTATACAATAAACTTTTTAAGGCAATGAGCTATAGTGGTAGTTGGAAAAAATAGAGATGCATAGGGAAGGGACACACTGTTTTATGCATCTGCAGATAAATTTATTTGATAATAATAATATCAGAATGGAAAAACATGATTACCAACCAAAAAATATTTCAAATGCTATGATTTTTATAGTTCATGATTTCTAAGTATCCCATTATAGAAGTGATTAATGCCACATAACATTTCTCTTTTGAGTTCAGAGGTGAGATGCTTATATTTGAGGCAAATGATATGATATGAATGATCAAGACTAACCAGCCTTTTCTTTATTTTCTTTCTTAACCATCTCCAGATTCCTCCAAAGTCCCTCAACCGTCTTCAGGTGTAAATGGTAACATGCAGCCTCCCAGCACTGCTGGCCAGCCCCCTGCCTCTGCCATCCCTTCTCCTAGTGCCAGCAAGCCCTGGCGCAGCAAGTCCATGAATGTCAAGCACAGTGCCACCTCTACCATGCTGACCGTGAAGCAGCCAAGCCCAGCCACCTCTCCCACACCATCCTCCGACAGACTGAAGCCACCTGTCTCGGAAGGGGTCAAAACTGCGCCTTCGGGTCAGAAATCCATGCTTGAAAAGTTCAAGCTGGTTAATGCTCGGACTGCTCTACGTCCACCACAGTCTTCGAGTTCAGGACCTAGTGATGGTGGGAAGGATGATGATGCCTTTTCTGAATCTGGTGAAATGGAAGGTTTTAACAGTGGCCTGAATAGTGGTGGCTCAACGAATAGCAGTCCCAAAGTGTCACCTAAATTGGCCCCTCCAAAAGCTGGAAGCAAAAATCTCAGCAATAAAAAGTCTTTGCTACAGCCAAAGGAAAAAGAGGAGAAGAACAGGGACAAAAATAAAGTTTGCACTGAAAAACCAGTCAAGGAAGAGAAGGATCAGGTGACGGAGACAACTCCTAAAAAGACCTCTAAAATTGCAAGCTTGATCCCAAAGGGCAGCAAGACGACAGCAGCCAAGAAGGAAAGCTTAATTCCATCTTCCAGTGGGATTCCAAAACCAGGCTCAAAGGTTCCAACAGCAAAGCAAACCATTTCACCTAGCAGCGCAGCAAGCAAAGAGTCTGAAAAATTCAGGACTACCAAGGGAAGCCCTTCCCAGTCCTTACCTAAGCCCATAACCACTGAGAAAGCAAGTGCATCCAATTGCCCTGCTCCTCTGGAAGGGAGGGAAGCTGGCCATGCTTCTCCTTCCAATTCCTGTACTGTGCCAGTGGTGCAAAGCAGTGGGCAGAGCACAGGAAATGGTGCTGTCCATCTCCCTCAGCAGCAGCAACACAGTCACCCAAACACTGCCACAGTGGCTCCATTCATTTACAGGTAAGATGGCCTCAGTAGGTCCATATTTATAGTTCTTCATAGTCCGAGTGCATGGCATCAAGAAGTCTGCTGCAGTACTGTCTTAGATAGTCATTTTGGAATAAGGTTTCATTTTGAAGCTAGAGTTAAATATGGAATTTTAGTCTGGAAAAACTTCCAATGTGATCTAGTCTTATTATTTCTCCTCTCCCAACCTTCCACCTCCATCTCTCAGAAACTAAGGGCTTCAAAACTTGAATTCCTTGTTGTTAAAGGAAAATAGAACCCAGGCTCCATAGGTTTCTTCTCCCTTCAATATTATACTACTGTATTACTACTATAACTTTTTTAGAATAATGTCAGTTTTATGGCAATTAAAAACATTTTTGTTGTCGTACTTGGAAGAAAGTATACCATAATGGTTAAAGAGGCAGACCTGGAAGCACCATAGATGTGGATTTAATGCCCAACTGTACCATTTGCCAGCTTCTTGACCTTGATCTACTTGACCTTATTTAACATCTCTTAGTCTCATTTTGTTCAGGTGTCAAATACAAATAAGAGTTTACCTTGTAAATGGGAGAATATTAAAAGAGACAGTGTTCACTCTATATCCTGGAATATTTTAAATGTTCCTTAAATGTTGTCTGTAAGGCATTATTTTTCCAAAGTAGATTTTATATTAATTTCCAACACGAGGCATAAGTTTCTTGGTAAAATTAAGTAGCTGTGTAATTAGTATATGCATACTTTGTTATCACATTTATTTATTGTTGGGTACAGAGCAGGCTGAACTGTGTTGTCTGCAGGGCAGGCTGAACAGACGTTGGCTGCAAGATAGCCCACGCACTCAAACCCCCCTCTATCTGGTCCTTTATCACCTGTTTGTGTCAAGTCCCACTCAAGGCTGAGCACTCAACCCCGCTTGGGCCAACAAGGCAGCTTGCAGACCCAGAGGCCCCATTAGATTTGGGCTATAAAAACTCCCTCCTGCCAGGCCCCCCCTCTCTCTTGCTCTCTTTCTCTTGCTCTTTCTCTCTTGCTCTCGCTCTCTCTCTCTCTCTCTCTCTCTCTCTCTCTCTCTCTCTCTCTCTTGCTCTTTATCTTTCTTGCGTGCGATCTCTGTCTCTCTCTTGCTCTTGCTCTCTCCCTGTTCATCTCTTCTCTTTTCTCTCTTTTTCCTTCCTTCTTTTCTCTTTGTTGCACTGCTGCAATAAAGATCTTTTGGTTGCTCCGAGTGTTGTGGTCACTTTCCTTTCATTTATCCTATTTTTTATTTTATTCTATATGTAGTAATGTACCATATATGCTATATCTAAATATAGGCATCATAATACACAGTCATAGAAGTAGTGCACATTGCCTATTTTGTGTGATATGCTTCAGTCCATTAGAAATCTGTCAGTCATTGCTCTGTCCCCTAATGTTATTCACTGCCTGGCTGGTAAGGACCTGACAAAGGAAGAAATGATTTCTACTTTATTTTGTATCCTTTTGCCACATTGGCAATTTAAAAATAGGAAGGAAATTTTATCAATAGGAAACAGGACCTGCTATAATTAGTCTAGAGTCTAGACTATGTAGTTATAAAATTTATAAAAATTTATTCAATGTGTAATTTTTTTAAAAAATAAAACCAATTATTATAATGATTCATTTTCCTTCCGTGAAGAACCTGTTTTTCTCTAGAGCTTTATATACTCAGCAAAACAAAATTATAATTATTCCATTTAGTCTCTTGGGATACCTCCATCAATCTTGCTGTTCTCTCTTCAGCAAAAAAAAGCCTTTGTATTTGGATAAGAAGAGTCTGGAGACTTTTCAGATTCCAAGGGCCCTGTCTGACAAAGCAGAATTTAGATATCAAAAACATAATCCACATTTCAATAACATAAGACAAAATTATCAAGTCTTAAGTTTGTCACACACAGCACATTTGTGTCCCAGATATATTCTGTAAATACATCCATAATTTTTAAAAAATCACAAATTATTTTCACAGGAAAGTACAAATCTGTATCTGCCATCTGTATCTTGTTTTGATTCTGATAAAATATCCAGTGGTTTTACAAATTAAATAGTGTCCATTTGAAAATTTAGTTTTTTTTAATTTAACAAGTTTAATCCTTATTAACATCTCAGATAAGTTCTATGTTGCTATTAACTTTAGTAACATAAGAAATAGAGCTCTAATCCTTTTGTAATTTAATTTTTATTCATAGTTAAATTTGTATGTATTTACCATAATATCATTATGTTTTTGGTGGGTGTACACACACACACTATAGGAATGACTAAATATGACTAATTAGCATATGAGTTTCTCACATAGGTTTCATTTTTGTGGTGAGAACACTTTTTAAAACCCATTCTCTTAGCATTTTTTGAGAAATATTCTCTTATTAACTTGAGTCACCATGTTGTACAGTAGAGCCTTTAAATTTAGTCCTGCTCACTGAAATTTTGTATTCTTCTATCTGTGAATCTCCAAACCTGACCCCAAAGCACTCAACCCTTGGTAACTGACCATTTGCTCTCTACTTCTGTGAGGTTTATTTTAGGTTCCACATTTACGTGAGATCCTGTGCTATTAGTCTGTCTAAGTCTGGCTTATTTCACTTAACATAATGTCTTCCAGCTTCCTACATGGTGTCACAAATGATAGGATTGCTTTCTCTTTTATTATTAAGTAATATTTCATTGTGTGCATATATGTATTATATGTATATATACATTTATATCTCACTGAAAATATAACTTTTCAGTATTAAAAGGAAAACGTAGCATGACTTAGAAGTGTAAGTGTGGATCCACTGTGTGACCTTGACAAGTTCTTTATCCACTTTGAGTTTTAGATTGCCTATTTTAAAATGAAGATTATAAAAGGGAAATGATGTATCCAAGCAGCCAAGAGTATAGACTGTGTCCTCCTTTACCATTGTATAGGAAGACCATCTTGTGGTGTTTGTGAAAATGGCCCTGCAGCATGCTGCCTGGATTAGAATCTCAGTCACCAAGGACCAATTATGTGATCTTTTCCTTATTTAAAGATTTTGAAACTCACTTCTCCCATCTGT
This sequence comes from Ictidomys tridecemlineatus, assembly GCF_052094955.1. Lineage (NCBI taxonomy): Eukaryota > Metazoa > Chordata > Mammalia > Rodentia > Sciuridae > Ictidomys > Ictidomys tridecemlineatus. The sequence goes on along the minus strand of NC_135482.1, from coordinate 38,474,987 downwards.
AAAATGGAGGTTTTTAACACTGTCACCTAGCTAACAGCCTTCCCCAAACTCCAGATTCTAATCTTGTAAGCTATGATTAATAAAATGCCTACCTTAGTCAATTGTTGTATAGCTTAAATAAAATAATCCTACATAAAGCTTTTTAGCAGAGAGCCATATTTGGAGTAAATGACAGAAATGTAAGTAACATATTGTTATCAATCTATATGAGACAATGATTAAAATCCCTGACCAGAATAATTTTATGAATGATAAATTAAGTCCTCTTAAGGCAGAGTGATTAATATTCATTATTTTTAATGGTCAGTGAAAGATTTGTATTATAAAGTCATATAAATAAATGATGTGACCCCTGAAGTCCTTGCTCACTCTCACTGTTCCTACTCTAGGTAAGAATCCCGCCTGCAAAAATAGCTTGCTAATGGTTTTATAGTGGAATTTTCATTTGCTGATTGCTTACCTAGTGAAACTGTGTGTTACAAGATCAGTGCTTATTTAAACTTGACCATAACCCATGAGAAAGGAATGTTAACTCCATTTTCCATGGAGAAACAGATTTGAAGTCTGAATAGTAATACCGCGTCAAGTCATAGTACTTGTGGGAGTTTACTTTCGAACTGAAATCTAACTCCCAAAATATTCCTTTTTATCAGTCTATGACATGCCCTCTTTTATGTATCAGTATTTTCTATATGTAGAGAAATAAGAGGTTTTGTTACCAGGAAATGTTTAACTAGGAAAATGTCAACAGTACATTTGCAAAATTCTAAATCAAAGCTTATTTATAATGGCAAATTCTTAATTGTTATTAAGTAATGTGAGTTTAAAATACATACATGTGAATTTGTGTGTCTAAATATATATACATGCTTATGTTTAAAAGCTAACTAAATCACCTCTATATGCTGGTAAGCTTGATAGCTGATGGTGATTTTTTCTTACTTTGCTTACCCCACTTCTTGGTCATGCTAGGTTAATCCTTATTCCTTCTTGGACATGCTTCATAATACATTTTCTTGCAAACTGAGTATTTAAAGTCCTCTAAATATAATGTTGGGTTCTGGCAGTTAATAGATTCATAAGACTAACTTCTCGTCCAATGCACAGTATTTTACATAATGTTTTTGGAGCTCAATTATCCTTAAAAAATGATAAAAGTCATTTTGAATTTGTTATCCTTATCCACTAAACGAGCAGAAGCAACTAAGATCAAAGGTGGAGAATTGAGGGAAGGATTTTAAGTTTAATATAAGAAGTTCTCAATAATTAGAGTCATTTGAAATTGGAATAGGCTGCCTTTTTCAAGTGTTAAGGTGTTCATTGGAAGTATTTAAGAAGTTGTCATAGTTTAGACAACTGGAAATCACCAAATACTTTTCCGCTTATGTGGCTTTCTCTCATTCAGCAGCTAATGGGTAATAGAGATGTAAAGATTAATAAAAATTGCTCTGCCCTCTGGGAGCTCAGTCTATTGGGGATAACAGTGATAACATAATCAAAGATATGAACCCATTGCTTATCTGGAAGTATAGACAACATATAGAATTATTGTAGAAGGAAGAGGAGGGTTTAAAAAAAATTCTTATGTGGGAGTACAGCCCATCAATGCCTCACAGAGAAGTTAAAATAAGAGGTGAGACATACACATGAAAGGGAAAATGATAGGCCATCATGCAGATTTGCTGTTCTGCAATTTTATGATCCAGGCATGATGGGAAAAAAAATATTTATTCTTTTATGAAGTGCTACAAACTGCTGGAGACTAGGGTTTAGAACTCATGACCTTCTAAATAGGAGACTAAAGAAGAAATTTTGGAAAGAAATCCATATTTTATTTCTATCTTCAATGAATCCCTCCCCACACATGCAGCTTTCAGCTAGTCCTATAAACATCCTCTCAACACATCTCCTCATCCTTTCCATTTCTATTCACCTCTCCTGGTTTAAGCCATGTATCCACCAATTCCCACCTAGTTTCCTGTGAGTCTCCTGGTTCTTACTCCAGAGCTAATAAAATAACACCCTTCACACAGTAGGCACTCTGACCTTCTAAAAATGAAAATCATATATAGACAAGCCCTGCCTTGTGATGGTTTGACTTGTAGGTTTTTTTTTTCCCATTATGATGGTGTGAAAGTGAAACATACTCAGTAGAAATTGCTCTTCAAGGGTCTGAGGTGGTGGCTCAGTGGTAGAGCTCTTTCCTAGTACATGTGAAACACTGGGTTTGATTCTCAGCACCACATAAAAATAAACAAATAAAATAAATGCATGTTTTCCATTCATAACTCCAAAAATATTTTTAAAATTCCTCTTTAAAGTTTGAATTTTGTTCTTTTCCTGGGCTAGTTCTATGCAGGGATACTCTCCATGTGGGGCAGTGGCAGTGAGCCATAACTCCTGGGCAGCCATGGGATCATGAGGGTAAACAGCCAATACCCTGCAGTGTACTGTGTGGCTGTACTGTAGCGTTCAGTATATTACTATCTTAGGATATTTTCAGCTTACAATGGGCATCTAACAAGGTTCATTCCAATTCATGAAATCATCTGTTAGATTTTCCTGATTCTTTTTTTTTTTAAAGAGAGAGTGAGAGAGGAGAGAGAGAGAGAGAGAGAGAGAGAGAGAGAGAGAGAGAGAGAGAGAGAGAATTTTTAATATTTATTTTTTAGTTCTCGGCGGACACAACATCTTTGTTGGTATGTGGTGCTGGGGATCAAACACGGGCCGCATGCATGCCAGGCAAGCGCGCTACCGCTTGAGCCACATCCCCAGCCCCGATTTTCCTGATTCTTAAAAAATAAAACTCCAAAATCCTATCACGACCTATGAGGCCCTTTGTAATCCGATCTTTTATCAAACCTTCAAGCCACATTCATCCCCACTTCCCCTTTGTGTATTATATCTCAACTATCATTCTGTTCTGCAAACCTCCTTGCCCTGCTTCAGACCTTGTCATTGAAGTTTTCTCCACCTGCGACAACCGTCCTGTAGGTCACAGCAAGCTTTGTATGCTGTCTCTTCGTAGCAGCCACTTTTATCCATCTAGTCCAAGGAAGTATCTCCCATGTCCTTGCCAGCATTATATCTCACCATCCTCTGAGCTTATTACTATCCATTTCCTTGTTTCTATATTAACTGGTTTGATTTTAGCTACTTTCCATTCTACCATAAGCTCACTGATAGCAGCAGTTTTGTCTTTCTTATTTATAAATACATAAGGGTGTAGGATAGAGGCTACCCACAGTGGGTACCAAATAAAAAATGTTTGAATGAAACATCATCATCTTGGATATGAGAATAGAAGAAACAAAAGAAAGTTAGGGTTAGGGTTAGAGGTAGATGTACAATAGAATAGGAAAAATTCTAAAGTCTGTTACTCCCTATAAATGGAGAGGCTCAGTTGAAATACAAATAAATTTAAAATATTTAAAGAATTAAATCTACCTTCTTGTCAGCACATTCATTCACCTAAAAAAGTTTTTTCTTCTTTCAATAACCACCTCCATGAAATGTCAAAGATAGAGGGAAACCTCATACATCCCAGGTGTCATTGTCCTTCCATTGTCCACAATGGCATAAATAAGAGGTTGGCTCAAAGAGCAGGAGGTGTGAAGCTCTTCAGGAGAGAACCATATTTGGTTGACCAAGATGTCAACAAGGTATAAAATTGCTTCTAGCTGTTGGAATCCTGGAAAGTGGCACTTGATCTGAGCCCAGAAAGAAAGTAGAATTTGGACATGTAGAGATAAAAGGGACAAGAAGGGAAAAACATAAAAGGCCAATGCAAGATACATACAGGGGTCATCAATTAGGTCTGTTTTCCAGGAAAGTGAAGAGTGATTTGGAACCTGACTGTGGTAAAAATCCTTTTTTTTTTTTTTGGCAGTACTGGGGATTGAACCCAGGACTGCTCTACCTCTGAGCTACATCCCAGCCCTCTATATTTTTTTTATTTTGAGACAGGGCCTTGTTACGTTGTCCAGGTTGACCTTGAATTGCTGTCCTCCTGCCTCTGCCTCCTGTGCATCAGGGATTACTGTTGTGTGCCACCATGGCCCAGGGAGACTGTGGTTGAAATTCTTGAATCTGTCAGGATCTTGGACTTCCTATATGTGTTTGTATGCATCCCCACATGCATGCATATGAGCAAGTGTGTGTGAAACATGATCAGGAAAATTACTGTCTTAGTATGGAAAAGAAACTGCAGAAGAGATCAAAGTAGGATGAACCAAATTAAAGCTGCAGTTTACTCTCAAATGAAGTTCTGTTAACGTGAATTAAAGATCCCAATATCAGAAGAAAGACAAAGATTAGCAAGACTATTTTTTAAAATTTTTCCTCAATTTATTTGCTGATTGATTGATTGACATTATTGTTCTTCCTTTATGTTTTCTTCTTCAAACTTTTTTTTCTTGTCTGTGGTTCAAAAATTATTAATCTCTTTCATATTTTAATCTCTTTCAAATTTTCAAAACATGCCTCTCCTCTCCCATATTTCACTTCTCTTCCATTGTTCTTGCATTCATTACAGTTGAATATAGAAATAGCTATATTCCCCATATTTTCAAGGACCTATGAAGTAATAATTGCTTAATTCAGGGGGAAAAAATCAAGGCCTGTGTGTTTTTCCTACACTTGTCTTTTTAGTAACTGTTAGTAAAATTTTAAAATAATTTTAACTAGATTTATAACTTGCGATTTTGAGATGTATATTCTTTTTTTTCATTTTCTTGACCATTTATAAATGCCAATAAGAAATGTGTCAGACATAAAACAAATATCTAGAAGCAAAGAGAATCTCATCAGGGACATGAGCAGTTCTCAGAAGAAAAAGATGCCTATCCCTTAAATAAGGCAAGACACTATTTTTTGTGGCAAAAATCACTATGCTTTGTAAATCCTTTAATTAAATATAAACTGAAACCCTCTGTACATACTTTATTTAGGTCAAGGAAATCTAAATTAGAGAGTTGTCTTCTTTTGATATGATGGTATGTCTTATGCAGCAGCACCATGGATTCTCACAAGAGATTTTGGTTGTAACAAGTTTTTGTGAGTGTCTACATTTTGCCTAGGATGTACCTTGGGAAATTGACATTTAACTATGCTATGTTCTAAAAGGCAAAGAATGCAAAACATAAGTTTTGAAAATGATTACTCACAATGTTTGAAGTTTGACTTATTTGTTGAGTAGGAAGAGCTGTGAGTTTACAAAGATTGAAATGTGGAGTGTATAACCATCATTCAGATAAAGCTTTGTAAGCCCTGCAGCTACTATTACAGATTATACTGCAATTGTGGTTTTATGTGAACTGGGCATAATTGGTCATCAGCACAAACTAAAGCTTATTGAATTCTTGCCTTGCAAGCTTGTCTTTTGCTAGCTTTGATATATTTCTGTGCATTTGGGAACAGCTTAAACCCCTCACAGAGCAATATTTTTAAGATGAAATACAGGGACACTGCTAGAAAGGGTGTTGTTTTGTAGAATACTGCTATGAGTTGGCATTTTCTCAACAGAGGGGTTTTCTTGTGTACTTGGTCACTGAGATTCACAGCCAGATCTTTGGAAACAATTTTTATTTGCAGAAAATTTGCAGTAATATTCCAAACAATTCCTATGTACACTGCAGATCAGAGCACCCGAAAATCTTTATCATGTTTTACCAATTGTCCCCAAAATATCACATATCACCTTTAGTAATTTAGAATAGGGTTTTGACCAGTTGTTATACTTTTTCAGTTGTTCCTGACTTTTATGACAGTGATATTTTTAGAGGCCAGACATGTTGTGTGTCTTCTTCTTCTTCTTCTTCTTCTTCTTCTTCTTCTTCTTCTTCTTCTTCTTCTTCTTCTTCTTCTTCTTCTTTCTTCTTTCTTCTTTCTTCTTTCTTCTTTCTTCTTTCTTCTTTCTTCTTTCTTCTTCTTTTTTTAACTGAGGATTGTATTCAGGGGCACTCCAACATTGAGCCACATCCTCAGCCCTACTTTGTATTTTATTTAGAAACAGTGTCTCACTGAGTTGCTTAGTGCCCTGCTTTCTGTCTTTTTAGTGCTGAAGCTGGCTTTGAACTCTGGAGCCTCCTGTCTCAGCCTCCCGAGCCATGGGATTTCATGTGTGTGCCACTGTGCTCGGCTTTGTACATTTCTTAATTTGTTTTTTTTCCCCTAATTTTCCTCATGCTTGTCCTTCATATATACATAGATCTGTCAGGAATGTCACAGAAATGATGCTGTGGTATTCCCATTATATCCTCTCATGGTCTCATATTATCTCCAACATTTTTTATTTTTGTGGTGTTTAATTTGATGGCTTAATTTTAAGATAACATTCCCTGCCACTTTCTGATTTAAAATTACTTTATCCTCCTTGTTTTTAATAAACATTTTTGTAGGAAGATATTTTGAGACCATGTGTAAAAATTCTATTTCTTAATCTACATTCATCCATGTTTTAGCATGCACTGAGATTTCTAGCCTGAATTAATAATTTATTCTGATGAATGACAAGTTATTTTGTAATTCCAATATTCCCACCATTATTCTTCCTCCTTAACAATCTATTTAAACAGATTTCTGTCTTGTCTAGTATCTGTCTATCAATCGATCTACTTACCCACCTACCTATCTACCTGAATTGTGAGGACTAATGGATTCCTACTATATTCCCTGGGTTATAATCCATTGCTATCATAGCCTATTTTGATGCTTAAATATTCCCACGTTGATCTGATGATGGTGGCACACACCTGTAATCCCAACAGCACGCAGGAGAATTGCAAGTTCAAAGCCAACCTCATTAACTTAGTGGGACCCTAAGCAATTTAGTGATATTCTATGTCAATATAAAAAATTAAAAGGGCTGGAGATGTGGCTCATTCATTAAGTGTCCCTATGTTCAATCTCTAGTACCCCTCAAAAAGTCTTGATACTGGAAGCCTTCAAACTGGCTTGACAAACTCTCTCTACCACTCTTTGAGAATTCCTTTATTTATTTATTTATTTTTTTAATGGCTCAGAGTGTTCTAAACTCATCTTGTACTTTCCACAACTTGACTTCAGCTTTTAAGGAGCCCTGATTTCTTTCTGTGGAGAGTAGTATTTAAAACTAAAATCTCACGGCTGCGGTTGTGGCTCAGTGGTAAACCTCTTGCCTAGCATGTGTGAGGCACTGGGTTTGATCCTCAGCACCACATATAAATAAAAAAATAAAGATCTATCAACATCTTAAAAAATATTAAGACAATAAATAAATGAAAAATAAAATCAAAATCTCACTGCACCTTTCTAAGCAGTAAAAACTAAGCAGTATATTTAAATATATATGCAAACACATTTATATAGTTATTTACATATTTTTAATATAAATCTATATGTAAACACCCATATTTATGAAATTTGAAATTTTATAGTATCTAGGATTTATTATCAAGTTTGTTTAAATGTCCAGTAAGTAAATAATAAAATTTAGGGTAGACCAATGGACTTTGTTACATTCAGTTGTCTGTTATTGACTTAGTGACTGAGCTGTCTGTGTGCCAAGGGGACCTCAAATACAGGAAAATACTCAGTGCCCAGAAGTATTTGGATGGTGTAAAACTATAGGTTACTGCTTAATAGATCTTAATTTATAGTCAGCTTGGTTCAAATCTGGGTTAAGCATCTTCCAGAGGTGCACAAAATCAGGTCATAGCTTTTAGGTTAATCATTGGTGAAATGTTGATTGTTAATTACTACAACTCTTAGTAATCTCCTCTAGTACTAAGGGCCTAGCTTATTAGACCTCTAAGTAAATTAACATTACTTATGCAATGGCGTATCTTATAGTTTTATTAGGTACCTATATAGCACGACAACCATGTCAAGATAGTCTACATAGGACAACATCTGCTAACTATCATAGTACTTATTTTTGCTTTTTTCATTTAATATAAGGAAAATATCAATGTGAGAATACTGAATGATGCTAATGTAATAGTTGCTCTGACATCAAAATATAGCTTCAGATTCTGAAGTCTTTATACATTGTTTCATAAATAAACCCAAATAAATATTTAATTGTTATGAGGCAGTTATAAAAATAAGGGATACTTGAGGATTCTTCAGAGGTTTAAGTAAACTTTTTTGGTCATTTGAATAAAAGTTAAATGTTTCACACTTAGTACTGTCTGCAAATATATAGACTGAATTTAAAATATAATTCTACTTAATCAAACTGAATTGGAAATACTTCAGGAATGGAGGGCTGTAATGTGCATAGGCCAGATATCTGGTCCCACTTGCATGTGAATATAAACCAATTATGACTTCTAAGTTTAACTTCTCTTTATTCCTTTCAAAGACTAATCTGTTTCCATTGGTAATGTAGATAACTCACGTGGGGACTACCATGGGAAATGAACCAAATGAACCAAAGAACTTGACAATAAGATTATCTTGTGACTAGAAAGCAGTAAGGAGTGAATCAACCAGAGACAAAAAGTACTGCCACATTATAAAAATGAAAGGCTTTCACATCAATGCTGAGCAGTCAGAAGTATGAACACATTATAAAAGAGTGTCTTAATGGGTATGGGGTCTTAGCCAATGAAACTGAATAAATAAATCTCAAACATTAAGGATGACAACCAAAATTCAGCTCCTGAAGAATGCCATTTAAGACCTGTTTTGAGTAAAGCAAAATTTCTACTACCAAAACACATTCTGAATATTCTTTCTCCCTTTACAGATTATTCTAGAAGAAGATACTGGGAATCTTTATAACTCACATGACCACCAGCATTCTAACTCCTAGGACCAGCAGCTGTCATAGGACCAATTAGAACTGAGCTATAGACAGCCATCTCAGGGAGCTATTTAATATAACTCAGCCGCTGAGAGATGAATCCATGAATATGCAGTCTGCTGGACAATAGGCCAGTGCTGGCTCGCAGCCAGCTCACCAAGGCATGGTGCCTTTGTGACACTTCTTGGCAGGCAGCCTGTCAGCTTTCCTTGGGGACCCTAGTCTCACTACTTACTCTCCATTTAAATTTCTTCAACAAGTAATAAAAACCCTTAGAAACATCAGAGGACTTTTTCTCTTTATTCAGAGCCAGATATGGTCCTTGTTTTGGTATTGACCAGAACCCCACATGCCTCAAGACAGTTACTTTTTAGACCTTTAATAATAATAACATTTGACTTCACAATTATTTTTCAAGACTTTGCACTTCTCTATTTCTATAGGTGAACAAACTAAAGCTCAGAGCATCTAAGTAACTTGCCAAGATCATATGAATTAATAACTCTTTAGTGATAGCATCAAGCTTGTTTTTTCCCACATTTTTTATTAGTGCATTATAGTCATACATAATTGTGGGGTCTGTGCTGCATCCTTGTACCTGTATTTAATATAACAGTATAATTTGATCAATATTACTTCCCAGCACTCCTCCTTTTCCTCCCCTCCTTCCACTTCTTGGTCCCTTTCCTCTGTACTACGCATCTCCCTTTTTATTTTCATGAGACACACTCCCCAAACTTTCTTTACATTTTTCCTCTCCACCTTCCACATATATGAATAAAAAAATATGACTCTTGACCTCCTGAATTTGGCTTACTTCACTTAATACAATGTTCTCAAGCTCCATTCATTTTCCTGCAAATGACATAATTTCAGTTTTCTTTATGGTGAAATAAAACTCATTGTGTATATATATCCCATTTTCTTTATCCATTTATTGTTCATTGGGCACTTACCCTGGTCCATAATTTGGCTGTTGCGAATTGTGCTGCTATAAATATGGGTATGCCTATATCACTATAGTAGGTTAACTTTAATCCTTTAGGATAAATATGAGGGGTAGTATAGCTGGGTCATGTGGTGATTTCATGCCTAGTCTTTAGAGGAACCCCCATACTTACTTCCATAGTTGTGCAAATTTACAACCCCACCAACAGTGGATAGGGCCAAGTTTTAAACCCACATGCACACACCATTATGCAACTTTTTCTTCTCTATTCTTCATCCTCCAATGATACTGTTTTACTGTCACTACTGATATGGTTTATTCACTCATTTATCAATATTTGTTGAGAGCTACTTCTATCGTAGACATGGGACTAGACTTTCAAGTGCAATGGAAAGCTTAAACATAGCGAAGAAAATCTTAATTTGAGAGATAAACAGTAGCCAATTGTATTAATTTCATATTTTAAGTGTATAAAATACTGGAAAAGTGTAAGTTCAGAGAGCACTAAGGGAAAGTAAATAAGGAAAAATGTAGTCTCCAGAGAGAATGGGAAACAAAGTGAAAGATGCTGGCATAGAAGTCAAGGTAGGATAGTTTCTTGAAGAGCCAAGTAGTCTGCTTCTTGAAATACTACCAAGATATCAAGAAAGGAAAAGACTAAAAATATTTGTTGAATTTAACAACACTGAGATCTTTGCTGGCCTTAATGGTATGTCCTGTTGCTTGAATATTGTAACTTCTGACTTAAATTGGTTATGCTTATTATATTCAGTTTTAAATCCAAATAAATATGAATAGTCTGCCAGAAATTATTGGAGGTCAAGACACAGCTGTGTATAGGAATTCTTGGTCTGTCATTCTTTTATGCATCATCTCAGATACATCTATCCATCCATATAGCATTTCGTTTTCTATGATGTCTTAAAATCTTCATGAAAATTTCAGGTTCTTCATCTGTCAGTTAAATATGAACTATTTCTGATATCAATGATTACAATTTGTGGGGGGGGGTTTCCCCTCAAAACCAAGATTTAGAATAAAAGCAATATATTTATTAAAATTTATTAAGAAGAAACTTTTTCACATAAAAGTATTTCTATAAATCTTTAAAGTTATAAATATTCAGCAATAACTTGTCATGGTCCAGACCTTGTGTTAGAAGCAATACTGTGAGTAAGCAGATGTCTAATAAAGCACACCATGCAGCATGCAGTGCTTGCTGTGTTGCCTTGCCTCCTTCTGTGTCTTAGAAGTTCATGCTCTGAATTTTTTAAAGATGTGGTGGTTGAGATCAAATATATGTAGATTTTTGAAGCTACATCAAGAAGAGTTTCTTAGAACGTTTGCCTGCATTTAACAGGAAAAGGTTGCAAGAAGTAATTTTAGAATATCAGAAGTTCTGCTGTCCCTCTGTTGAGTGCTTTCCATTGATCAGACCTACCTTTACAAGTTAGCCACATACATAAACACACAGTATGCAGGTGCATGTAGATAGAAAACACCTAATAGAAGATCTAAGAATGAGAATTTTTTTCTCATTTACTTTAAGTCTTCTGAAATTTTGGAAATTGAATCCTTATAATATTTGTAGCCACAATGAACTCTTCATTTTTATTCATCCTGTGTATTTGGGGATATATGTTGTAGGATTTTCTTGGGGAAAAAAAGTTTAAGTGTTGTTTCAATGTTTTTATTATTCTCATAAACTGGCCTGATTTTCTATAAAATAGATCAAAAAAATCATCTCTTTCCAAGTATTTTACCCGATAAATGTAATTAACTCTTGGTGGTTGGTTATAAACTTTCAAATTTAGAAAAGCTGACATAACACCTCATTACTGGTTTAGTTGTATATGAAAAGTTGAAAAATTCTCATACAGATAGACAGCCCTGGAATATCTCACCATAAGCAAATCTGTCTTATCTTGATGGAAACTTATAATAAATTGATTTCTTCTTGTGTGCTGGAGAACTTCCACTTTGATGAGTCACTGTGACTACAGTTGCTGTTTGTTTCTGTCTTGGTTAATTTCAGAGCACATTCAGAAAATGAAGGTACCTCTTTACCATCTGCTGATTCCTGTACCAGTCCTACAAAGATGGACTCCTTGTATAGTAAGACTGCTAAGCAGTGCCTAGAGGAGATATCTGGTAAGTGACCTGATTTATGGGTAGTTCTAACCTTGGAATTTGGTAATCTCCCTGTAAGTCTTTGATTTAAGTCATATTTATGCTATACTTTTGCAAAAATAAACTCTATGAATCTCATGCTTCAGAGATTCTTAGATGATTGGCTCTTCTGTCTAGGATGATCTTTTTGTTGCTCTGAAAAAAAGTGGTTCTACTTTCAGAAGCTGATGCTCTAAGTTATTTTTCCCTCAGTCAAGTTGAATATAGTCAGAGAAACCTGGTGAACCTTCTGTTGTTAATAAGACAGCTTGGATATATTTGGAAATTGATAATATTCTAAAGATCTATTGTCAATGTAAATTTTTTGACTAATCCAACCCTGCTCTGTCTTCCATATTATTTAATTTGGAACATTTGTACTTGGAGATTCTAAATATACATCTTGAGAAAAATTCCAATGAGGGAAATATTTTATTATATGTAGATAACATATGAAAAAAAATTTCACACCTGGGTGCATCCCTGTAGTCCCAGTGACTTGAGAGGCTGAGGCAGGATGATCACAAGTTCAAGGTCAGCCTGGACACCTTAGCAAGACCTATCTTAAACTAAAAAGTGAAAGAGAGTAGAGATGTAGCTTAGTAGCAAAGTACCCCAGAGTTTAATCCACAGTATCAAAAAACAAAACAAAAACATATGCCTCAGATTATTCAAATTTCTTGAGTATATATAAAATAGAATTATCAGCTTTAACCCAACATTTTTCCCAGGATTCAAGTGAGCCTAGGAGTATATGGAAAACCTTTGGAGTAATTTTGTTATATGTAATCTATATTCGTGAGTAACTAGGTTACTTCTTATCAAAATATGCTTTTCCTAGGGTACGAGAGGATTTATGAAGATTTTATCTGTTCCTAAATGAAAGAATGCATGGCAATAGACATATATCTGCTCTTCCAATAAGTCTCTATCTCAGCCTTCATGTATTCACTGCTAAATACAAAGAAAAAAAACTAAATGAACTATATCAATTGAAAAATGACTGTAAAACTACATGCACTCAATATATTGCTGTGAAGCTCATGAAAGAAGCTACATCACAATTTGAATGATTCGGAAAGTTCTGCACTTTGGCAATCATGAAACACAATTTGACAAACATTAGATGTTACTGCAATATCTGCTTGTAAATATTGACAATGGTAGAACATCCCCAGGGTACCTTTTAGAATTATCATTAGACATCAGAGGTTTCAAATTGAGAACAGAACAAAGGGCCTGTATAGGGAAGGGTAGAAATTATAATTCAAAGATATATCTATGATGATGTTATTTATGGGTTTTTCAAATGCTTAAGGGAAGTGTTGGCTTTCTCTTAGCTCCAGGTAATACTCTAGTCAGAACAATGCTGTGTATCTGTACTGAAGCCAGATATCTTATAAACCTAAGATGACAGGAAGATACTATAATTCCAATATTAATTTATACATTAATATCTTCAATATGCCTATGAAGTACTAGAGCTTAAATCTGTGGGCAAAAATAAACTTAATAGAAATTTAATTATAATTGTGAATTTCACAAAAGAACACTATTTTCTGAAATTAATATATCACTGAGTAGCACAGCTGGAATAATCCATATTAATTTTTTTTCTACAGTTTATCATTCTGTCTAGCATTTAATCATTTTTTCATATTTCCAGTTAATATTGCCAGTTAATGTTCTAAGGTTTTTAATAGACTACTCGAGGGTGAAATATAAATTAGACTTCAATATAATATAACAATTTAGTGGATTTAATTGAAGAAATACTAGTTTGCAGTAAGAATGAATTTTTTATATAGAATCAAAGATTTGAAGAAGGGACAAAAATAGAAAATAAATGTTACAATGAGTCTTATCTGATTGTGTCATTCTAACTGTTATCTGTTTTAAGTGTAGCCTGTAGGGGAGTGATAACAAGATCTGTCAATGCAAACATTAGATATTGTGAAAGAAAGATGGTATTTGTTCATGGTTAGTAGGTTATAAATTGAGTATAGGTGAATATTCATTATCCAAAATGCTTGGGACAAGAGCTGTTTCAGATTTCAGATAGACTCAGATTTTGGAATATGTGTGTATATATATAATAAGAAATATTGGGGTGGGATCCATGTCTTAGCATGAAATTTACTAAATTCATATATGCATACACACACACAGCCTGAAGGTAATTTAATACATTAATATTATAAGTATACCTGTGTTTTTAAGTTATTTTCAAATGACAGATAATAATTGTATATATATGTGGGTTATAAGGATATGCATTGTGTAATGATCAGCTCAAGATGTTTAGATTACCCATCATCTCAAACATTTATAGTTTCTTTGTGATAAAAGCATTCAAAATCCACTCTTCTAACTATTTTGATTTATATAATACAATATTGCTAAATACAATCACCTTCCTGTGTAACAAACAGCATGATAGAATTTATTCATCCTATCTGTGTTTTTGTACCCATTTTGACTGTGACCCATCACATGAGATCAGGCATGGAACTTTACACTTGAAATGTGTTGTCAGTGCTCAAAACGTTTCAGGTTTTGGAGCATTTCATGTTTTGGGTTTTCAGATTAGGGGTGCTAATTGAAGAAATGTAGATGAGGATATACCCAGTAGACAATGAGAGGAGATTATCATAGAGATGGGATGGCATATCTTTCTCATTTTTAAATTTTAGTTGGTAGATACTATTACTCTCTCAGTTATATTACCCTTTTAATTTTTAGTGACTTTAATATTTGCATAGATGGACCTTTTAACACCTTAGCCTCTCTTCTAGTAATCTTGACTTGAAATCCCTCCTGAGATATTTATCCTCATGATCAGATCCTACATCTAGGCATCAGAAAATAAACTTATCTATACCCTCATTTTCGTGTATCTCACTGTTGTTGATTGTAGCCTCCTGTTTTTTCAATGCTCTTTATTTTGTTCCCTCACCATACCCATGATGTCTCAAGGATTTCCAGTTCACAGGTCCTCTCACATTTTGCTTTCCCTCACCAAACTGCATATTCTTTCTTCCCTCCCTAATCAGTTAAATTCTTATGATAACTGAAATATATATTCCTATGATATATATTCCCTCAACTCCCTTGTTCCTTTCTCACTTTATCATCCTCATTTACTGAAATCACAGACCAGTTTATATTCAACTCTCCACTTTTTACCAACCAACAGTGAATGAACCAGGAGAAAAATACATACAGGTTTATGTCACTCACTCAATATTTTTAATCTCAAAGCTTCAGTGAATATTTAATGTTTTTTAGCAATCATTTGATATATCTCTGGGTTTTTTCTCAAATTTCTAAGTGACTATTTTTAAACTTTCCTTCTCAAACCTATAATTTCACCTGTCCTATCCATTCTTTAAACTGAAAATTTTGATGTATTTTTCACTGAAAAAATAAAAGCACAGAGAAAGGAAGTTCACCAACCCCTGCCAACACATCTACCCATTTATAGCAATTAAACCCACTTAGTATCTAATATACTCGGCCTTTACTTGGATTATGCTCTCTTCCACTCTTTAATCTCTCTCTCCATAAAATTATTCTCCTTAGCTAAAGAGATATTAATATATCCCCAATCTTAATGTTTTTAAAAACAACTTCTCTTGACCCCAATTCATGCTTCAAATAATGTTCTAATATGTGTCTTCTTTATATCACACTCTAACAAAAGGAGGCCTTCAAACAATCTTTAATTCCTTTCTTATTGTCTCATAACCCTATTCCAGTTAGACTTGTAGCCCCATGTCTCCACTGAAACTACTCTTAATTGAAGTTTACAATAGTGTCAACATGGCCAAATCCAAGGATCACATCAGTCTTCATCTTATTTCACCTCTCTTATGGTTTGTTTTTTTTTTTTTTTTTTTTTTTTTTATTTTTTATTTTTTTATTGGTTGTTCACAACATTACAAAGCTCTTGACATATCATATTTCATACATTAGATTGAAGTGGGTTATGAACTCCCAATTTTACCCCAAATGTTTGGATATAGAAATATGCCCCACCCCCAAGCTCATCTTTTGGAAACAGTCCCCAGTATTGCAACATTGAGATATTTAACTTCTAGGCAATGAAGAGAATTTGGTGATTTAATACCAAACTGTGGCATCATCAGTGGATTAATCCATTTGTTGGATTAATAATTTGAATGGTTTGCTGAGTGGTAACTGTAGGCAGGTGGGGCGTGTGGCTGAAGGAAGTAGGTCACAGGAGGTGTGATTTATTTTGTCTTAGACTTCTCACTTATTCCCTGGTTCCTGGCTATCAGGCTCCTCTCCCATGATGGTATGCCTTACCTTGGGAACAGAGCCATGGAGTCAGCTGACCCTGAACTGAATCCCTGAAACTGTGAGCCCAAAATAAACTTTTCCACCTCTAAGTTGTTCTTGTCAGGTCTTTTGGTCACAGTCACAAAAAGGCTGACAAGTACAACCTCTCACCACCCATTTGTCCTCCTCCGTAAAAGTTTCTTTCTTCATTTCTAAGATACCGCATTTCCTTGGTGTTCCTCAGACTCACTTTTTAGTCCTCCTTGGTCTTCTTTTGTAGTTATTCTTTTTCTCCCTGATTTTTTTGTCACTGCACTGATCCAGGTATCTGTCTCTGGATTCCTCTATCTATACATGCTCCTTTGGTGATTTAATACTATATCATGGTCTTAAATCTCATCCATGTATGGATGGCTCACAAATGATTCTCTCTAATTCTCTCCCCTGTGTTTTGGATGCAAATAGTCAGCTCCTTATACAAACTCTCCACTTGAATATCCCATATCCCCAAATTTCAGTGCGACTACTATGGTTGGATTTTTATTTCCAGTGATCACTGTGGATACATCAGTGGGAATAATTCTGTCCTGCATCCTAAGTGAAGTGGTGTTTATGATCTAGAACTCTGATAGAGTTAGTCTTGGCAGAGTATATTTCAGGTTTTGTGAATTTTTGAAGCCTATATAACATGAGGGATCCTGAAAATAATACAAAAATAAAAATCTAAAATAAGGTACAGCACCTCAGAATACATACAGTGAGTTAGGGTATCTATAGCTTAACCACAAAGTAATCTACCCTGAAGTCCTGGTGCAGCTTTTCTGACCCATATCCATTGCTTCATCTTCTGATAACAAAACCATCTCGACTTTCTTTGGGGATCATTCTGTGTTCATGTGGCCAACTGAAATTAGCCCAAGTAGAGTCAATCAGAACAACCCCTCCTTGACCAGAGTGACAGTTTCAGGAGTGGATTTATGACCTGATCTAGTTCAGTCATAGCAAATGAGGCTCAATCTCAGGTCTTTTCCTTCGGCTGCTCTGGAAGAGAGGTTCTATTTTTTCCATGAGATCAGAAGCTAATAAAAAAAAGTAAGTTGAGTCCTGCTGGCAGTTACATATACCCTCAAATAAAGCAAACAGAGAAAATAGAACCTAAAGCAGCAGAAAATGAACCTGAGGTCATTGTAAGAAATATCTGAGCCCCTGAATAATATATATCTGAAACTCTCCTTCTCTGAAATTTTTAGATATGTTACTCAGGAAAAATTCCTTTTTGTGGTTAAACAAATGTGATAAACACCCCTATTTCATGAGGTACAAAATGCAAGACATGCACAGATTTGAAATACTGTTAAGGAGCAAACTTGGTTCAGACTGCAATGTAGAATTGTTAGAAGGATTGATTCACTGTTAGATAGGAAGTATAGTTGTTGAAAATTTCATCAATGTAATAGCTCACTTGAAGTTATAAAAACATTATCTTTGTCATTAAATGGCAGTGAAAGTTCAAAATGTAATTAAATCATGGTGTGAAGATAACCATCAGAAATGAGTGACATGAGTGGCAATTGGGAGATCTTTATAAGTCTTCAAGAATCTCTCTCCAAACTCTTTAAGTACATCACTCAAATTTCATTTTGTTTATCATATTCTTTTGGAGAAGACTTATGATGTTTTTTGGTGATGCTGGTTCCAATAATTATTATTATGTATTATAAAATTTGCAGCAATGAACAAATGAGCTCCTTGCTTCCTGCCCATCTATCCTCTAAGATTCATGTCACAACCTTGATATTACAAGACTGGTTGAATTGATGGTATAGATTTTACTGCTTTGGCTTGGATTTTATTCTCACATTCATTAACAAAAAGAATTTGTCCTCTGAGGCCATCCCTTTCATCAGTGCCAGGAGATCCTGCCAAATATAAAATGAGCCTAAATTTTCATTTCAATTCAAGAAATATTTTAATTTTATTTTCTGCATAGCTTCACACTTGCCTTTTTTCTTTTTTTCTTTTTTTACATAAGGCTAAGACACCTATTTAACCCACTGCTTAGCCTTTATCTGGAATTTATATTCAACTGAAAAATGTTGATAGATGTCATATTGACTTAATGCCAGTAAAACTGGAATGTCATTTTTAAATGATATTAAAATAATTGTATAAATTCAGGGAATGGTCTTAGAAGTAAGCATTTAGGTTGAACTGAGGATAATGTAAGGATTGTATATATTTTTCTAAGTTACTAGACTTTGTATCAAGTAAAGGAGGATATCTGGCATTTAAGACCTTTGTAAATGATAACTAAAATTGCCTTTTTTTCTTGAATGTTTATAAAGATCAAGAAGATCAAGCTCAGGTAATTCAAATCAGTTTATATCTTTTACTTAAATAGTCACATTATAATTTATATTTACTAAAGAACTGAAAATAATTCTTTTTCAGAATATAATAGTAACTGTACTTTTATTTTAGGTCTTGGCAAAATCAAATGAATTCACATTTTTTTATTGTGTGTATTTATTTCCTCCTCTACCTTGTATAACATATATTTATATGTGTGAATCCAAATTAGTATAAACATGCCCATGTATGATTGTCCATTTAAGACAAGAGGGATAGATATCTCTAGGGAAGCAATCAGTGGGTCTCCTACTATTGGTTCAGGGTAATGTACTAATGTAGTTTCAGAGGCAAAACTGCTATAGCTACAAGTTAATAATAGTATCTTTAAACCAAGAAACACAAATCCCCTTTTGATATTTCCTCTGTTAGGTTCTTCTTTGCCATCTTCCTCTTATATTTCTGTTGAATGTAGCCTACCCGTTCCTGGGCTCACCCCTACAAGAGGGTTATATTTCCCACCCCATTGAATCATGAAGGACCATGCGATTTGATTTGATAAATGAAATGTGTGTAGACAAGTGACGTGGGCCATTCCTGAGCAGAAGCTCTAAGAGCCTTTCTCTCCCTCTGTCAGTTCTCCTTTTCTCTGTCATGAGATCAACACATTCCATACTGGGGTTGCCCCTTTAGCATGGCTCTTAGAAGAAAGAGTACTTGAACAAGAGCTGAAAGTAATAAAGAGTGGCCTCAGATGAAGTACATCATTGTTTTTGAAAGATACTCTAAACCAGGATTTCTCAACCTTGACACTATTGATATTATACACTGCCTAATTTTTTATTGTGGTACTCTGACCGGTCATTATAGGATGTTTAGCAATGTCATTGGCCTGTACCCCTTAGATGTCTCCCACCACACTCTCCAGGTATCAAAGATGTATCCAATATTATCAAATGTCCCTTAAGAAGCAGAATTGCCCCAGGTACTATTTCCAATCTAGTAGTTCTTAAACTGGGGTCCCAGAGCCAGCAGAACCTGGGGATATGTTAGAAATGCAATGTCAGGACCTCAGACTACTGACTGAGCAGTTGTGGGGCTGGAGCCAGGAAACTGTGTTTTAATACACCTTAAAGTGGTTTTGAACACTTAAATGTGAGGACAACTTGTGTAAGCAGATTGGTAGGTAAGCACTATTGCACAAGGAATGGGAAATTGATTTCATTTATAGGCAACAATTTTTTTTTCATTCTTAGGCAACTCTTTTGACATCTAAAGTATGAAGACTCCCTTTTTTTGTGAATCTGTAAGGCTTTGAGGCACAATAGCATAGACCAGTATAATACATGTCAAGCAAATGAAGTTGTATAGCTTCAATAAATTTCACTATGGTGTCACAACTTGAAAATTCAATGGGTCCCAATAATTTGAAATGAAGAAAAAAAATATATTTTGTTTGGGAAACCCGAGAGCAGTGGCATTCAGTCCTTGTAATGTTTTAATAAAATTATTTTTTTAGAAACCTCAATTATCAGTTTCAAAGGTATGTCATTTGTATTCATTTTATTTGAGCACATAGTAGATAAATATAATTTTAAAATAGTGAAAAATTGGGAATCAGCGTTCACAAATCACAGATTTATTTATTTCTGGATTTTGTTACAATTAGTAGCTGTTTTTTCCATTTGATTCCTTTTATGTGTCTGTAAAACAGATCTAAGTATTCTCTACCTTGAGTAGGGACAAATGGAGCAAAGTCAGTCATCATGCTTAAAAGTATAGGAATTACACATTATAATGCTAATTCAGAGTTAGGAGGTCAGGCATTTCCCCTAGTTGTGATTAGAAAGAGAAGATGGAAAATCACACATCAATTTTCCTATATTAGTTTTGAACATATAAGGATTTATGTATCGATTTGAATGATTCAGTTTATATTTCTTTGCATTTTCCACTTTCCCCTTTTCATAAAGGATATTTGTGAATAGAAAATTTCCAAAAGTTTTTCTTTAATACTCTTAACGGAACACATCATATCTTTTGTACCATATATTTTGTGTTTTTTAATAAATTTTTGTAGTTATAGATTGACAGCATGTCTTTATTTTATTTTTTATTTTTATGTGATGCTAAGGATTGAACCCAGTGCCTCACACATGTTAAGCAGTGTTCTGCCACTGAGCTACAACCCCAGCCCAATAGATACATATTTTAATTGGATGTTTTTAGTCATACATGATAGTAGAATCCATTTTGACATATTATACAAGCATGGAATATATCTTGTTCTAATACAGACCCTAGTACCTCTCCTTCTTTTTCAATCTCCCTGCCCCATATATTTGTTTTTGAAAGTTTTCCTGAAATCAGAACTTCATCATGGTGACATCCAAGTCAAATACAAATTAAATATAAGGAATTTATCTTCTAGGTTTCTGTTTTATCAAAATGTAAAAAATTAAGCACTTTTTATGCAGTGATAGGCTTATATAATACACACGAAAATTCTCAATTTCAAGACATAATATGCATTTTGTATTTTTTATCATATCACTATATTCTATACACTCGATCATAAACTTCCAATAGTATGCTTTGAGTAAAAATATTGGAGGAAACCCTTTTTGAGTTTCATTTTCCTATTGCTTTGCAGAAAGGAAGAAATCTTGATTTTTATTGTCACACCAGGATTTTACGAAATAGCTTGAGAATAAAAATACCTTGAACTTGTCATTTAAAAGATGAAGCATAGTCTTTCCCTTTAAAGAGGCATGCTCCGTTTTTTAGGTCCTTTACACTCCTGAATTTGATTTGTGCTGTAAAAGCACAACTCCCAACATTCAAAGGCAGATCTGCCTGCTTCAGCTGCCTGCAGCTACAGAGAATTAGTCTGTCATTCTCAGCATCGGGGAGTGTGTGTAGTGTGTGTGAACGTGTGTGTTCATGTCTGAGGCTAGGGGCTGAGAATCATTTAAATGTGCAGAGGGTTAATAGTATAGCATCTCGTTCAGGCTTGGCTCTGAAACCTGTGGCATTCTGGGCTGGACAGCTGCTTCCGAGCCTCTGTTTTAATTTAGCAGGATGTTTGCTGCCATGGCAGCCAGCAGCATCCACTGCAGCAGCAATGAAGAGCCATAGATCTGAGAATGCAGGTGGAATACTAAAATGCAAGAGGCTCGTGCAGGGCTGGGTTTCAGTGCTTAATTTCTGCTCTTACTGGGCTCCGATGCGGAGGTTGTACTTGCTGCACTGTGTCAGCTCATTAGTAAAGGGTTGCGGACCCAGATCGGGTTAAGGGCTGGTGAGACGCAGGAGGAAAAAAAAAAAAAAGAAAAGAAAAAAGAAAAAGCAAGAGGCTTCATTCGTGCTTCACTACCTCGCATATCGGAACAGAGAAGCAATCCAGGGAAATGTGGACCCAGCATCCTGCTGAGACATGTGATTGGATGAAGACTGGAAAACGTAGTTGGCTTCCTGGGCTACTTTTCAGCTGGAGCAGAGTCTTTGATGAACTCTTTTCTGCTTCAGATATATTTAAGCAAAATGTTTGTAAGTACTGCTGATCAGTGAAATGATGTGGCAAGCTCAGTTATGGGCAAATATTTTTATGTTACATATTGCCAGAATCTTCGGTGAATGTTTGAGCCTGAGCTTTTATTGAAGTGCATATGTTAATTAAAACCAAAAGGGCTAGTTGCTATTCTAGTGTAAAAAGACAATATGCAATCCAGTTGAAAGGAAGAAGGCACTAGAAGAATCATGCAGCGGCCTGCTGAACTCTCTGTGTTTCGGAGCAAAGAAGTAAGGAGAAAGGGAGCTTGCCTTCAGAAACAGAAGTCTCTGACCAATCTCTCCCTCACCAGTGAGGGGGAGAGGAGACCCACTGTGCGCATTTCCAACTGGTTTGGCAATGCTGCAAAGGCGAGCCAGAGAGAATCCAGCTATGTAGAGAGGCGCTCACTGTCCAGGTTTCTCTCGCGCTCTGTACAGTCCCTGTACCACAGCAGCAGCTCAGGGGCCTGGAACCTCCTGCCTACAGGAGGCAGCCAGTCATGCAGCGAGGATATAGAGGACTGGTCTTCAAGAAGAGGCTTGGAAGGCGAGAGTGATGAAGATAGTAGGTCTGAAGAGGAAAATGTGTCCTCCAAGCCAAGCAGCCTGAGCAGAAGCTGGGCAGAAGAGGAGGGAGAAAGCTGCCTGCGGGAGGGGACAGCTCACCTGGACGAGGATGTGATCCTTACGATGCTGGGTGATCTGGAGCAGGCTCTTTACACTGACTTACTAGGTAAGTCTCCTTTGCTCCTAAATATGTATATGGGATTTTAATATATTTCATTTTTCCCTATAAAATTATTTGCATGAGTCAGATCTTCAGTTTTTCAGACTGATTTTTTTTAAAAAAAATGATTACTTCCCTAAGCTTTTACATTTCTTATATCTTGAATTTTTTTTTTTTTTTTTTTTTTTTGGTAAAGCTGAGCTGTGAGTACCAATTGTGAAGTCTAATTGAAGAGTGTAAATACCAGCCATCTGCCATGGGCATTACTGGCCTGGTGTCCAGTATATTCCAGATATCCCTAAATAAATGTTAACATTTTAAAACTCCAGGTGTGTTTTTTACTTAGTCATTAATGGAGTCTATTTGTTCAGCTTCCCTCAAGGTGACCTTACCTCACATATGGAATGAAGAATGTACAGCCCCCTGGGTATATTTACTGTGTAGTTAAGTTTCTTCTGCTGTCTCCAAGTTACCTGAATAGATGACCCTTTTTTAAACCTCAGTGACAAGCACCCTGAATTCTAGTAGCATGACGGATATCTACTTCCTTTTATTTATGTGTGTGTGTGTGTGTGTGTGTGTGTGTGTGTGTGTGTGTGTGAGAAAAGCTGCTCATGCATGTGTTCATTGTAACTACTTAAACTATGTGGATAACTATGAACTGTTTCCATACTTTACAAACTAGGCCTTTTGGATGATATGAGGCTCAGTAGTAACTTGTGAATGATATTTAGCTATGAAGATGCCAGGTGATTCTTCAGCTTCATGATTAAACTTTCAGGGTCAACTTTGCCACTTATCCAAACAACTAAAATGTGAACATTTTGTTATTTCTAAATTCAGAGTTCTGCCAAAATATATTTACATCCTATAGTCCTTTCTTCAAAAATACCTATGTATAAACCATGGAGCACACCACATTTTACGTCAATGTGTATTTTTACAAAGGACTTCACACAGGACTCCTTATATGCAAAAGAATTAAACCTGGCCAGTGATCTCTTTGTTTCTGATGCATGCAACTGATGCTAAATACAGACTTATTTTGATTCTTCCTGCAGCCCCTCCTGTTACAAGATGTTTTATGAGATTGTCTGGGTTGCTTTAGTGAACCAGCTTTAGAAGAAGAAAGCATAGAGAGACAGCACAGGCAAATGTAGCTCAATTTTTCATGTCAGTTTGGCTTTAAAGGAGTAATGTTTCCACAGTTGTCTGAATGGTGATTTCCGAATCTGAATGCACCAGGTACTCAGACACCCAAGATTTACTTCTTCACTATTGTGTGGTTTCTGTGATGAACTGTTTCCTATAAAAGAGCTCTCTGTACCGTACAAAGGCAAGAGGGAGTCTTAAACCTTGGGAATCTTTTTTTTTTCTTTCTTGTTTTTTTAAATCCTCTGGAACTGTTCATCAGGTAATATTCATCGTTGGCTTTTAAAATAGTAGCATTTATCTTGTTCTGAGTACCACTTGTGTAAGTATTTTCAATAATATGAACAGAGTGCAATTCCCCTTGGCAGCATTTGTTGGTTGCTCCATTAAATTACAGCCTGCTGTGGGTGGGTGTATGTGAGAAACTCGCCTTTTTGTGCATAAATAACTTGGATCATTACCATCAGAGGGCAACTTCTCAATAGAAGTCTGAATGTCATGGTTTTTGACAAAGCATCTGCTTATTGTATTTATGTGGTTATTCTCCTTATCCCCCCTCCCCAACTGGTGCCAATATTCAAAAATTGAAGTATAAAGTACAGGGGAGAGTTCATTCAAATAACTTTGACATGAATAATCATATTTTTAAATAATTAAGCATTCCAGTTAAATCCCTTTATTTTGGTAAATATATCGAAGGTTACAACACAGGAATTTCAGATTTTTTTGACTAAGTTCTGCTTATGACTCAAAATGGCGTCTTCTAACTTAGTTTGTAGTCAGGACTCCTTGAGTTCAACTTTGTTCTCTTGAGTATTTGAATAAATTAGACAGACTAGGATCTATACTATAACCACATAGGAGAATATTTAAAGTGATAATCATTTTTCTGTTTTCCCCAGAAACATCAGGATAATGAAACTAAATTTAAAATTTTCATCCAAATCATTGTTGGGGTCATATATAAAACTTGGGTTATATTTCAAAATTTTTAAGTCAGGCAACTGTGCTCTAAATAATAACATTTGTAATATAATAGTGTACAGGTTATAATTCTCTGAATCAGGTTCATTCCTATATAATTTGTTTTCTATTAAAAGATGGCAGTGATGGCAATGTTAATTATAATGTATATAATTAAAGCCTAAAAAGGGCAGAATTACACAAATTAAATGGTCTGTTTGCCACTAACTGATAATGAAAAAGTACCAAATTGAGCCTATTATTCTATGCTCTACTCATGGAAAATCCCTTATAAGCAATGAGAAAGCATTTTGCACCAATGTAAAAAAAACTCAAGTGGATTTCATTCTAGAAGATGGGTGGAAATCCCTACCATGGTGTCTGACACATCAGAGGTGTCCTTCAGGAATAATAGTTGACTTTGAGATTATGCAAATGGGAAGAGATTCAACATTTTTGTGACTAAATAAATCTTCCATGCAAGTGTTTTTGCTTTTATGTATTTAGTAAACATCTAATTTTATGTGTGCCTTCATAATCAGCCTTTTCCAGTCCCTGCTCCCAAGATCTCCTAGACATACATCATTTGAATACAAATTTATACGACAGTTTAGACTGTGCAATCAATCCTAAGGGAATTGGTAAATGCACTTACCAATGTTTTTAGTGACCCACTTACTTTTGTGGGTCACTAAAAACATTTACAATAATATATTTTGCTTTGGTTATTATCTTCCATGACATAAATAAGACAATGATAATGGTTCTCACAGTAATTGTTGGGAGGACAAGGTCCGAATGTCTGATTGTCATGAGTGGTGCAATGTCATAAATGGAGGTCATGATGGAAAACATCAAAGGAGAGAGGGAGGCTCTGGTACTGAACACAAGGGACACCAAATAGCCAAGCAGTGAATTCAACTGGAGATATGCAAGGTGCTAACTATAAAAAAGACATTTAAATAGAAATAAAGAAGATGTAAAAAAAATGTATTTAGTGAAAAAACTATAATGTTCTAAAAATGAACATTAAAAAGATAATGAAAAAATTTAAATGTCAACTTTAATATTATTCAAGCATTTGAGATGCAGCCTGATTATCTCTTAGATGTTCTCCCAGAGGGAAGGGAACCAGGGATGGGTGGCATGTGATGGTGTTACCTAGCACTTGTCATGTGACATATTTCTCCTCCCTCCAATACAAGTCCTTTCAATAGTGTTAGACTTTAATGACTTTGCATTTCTTGCCTTCACCTAAAAATCAAAGATTTTATATGGATTTACTTCTCCAGTTTCCCTCCCTCTTCACTATTTTTGATCCAGTTTGAATAAATCACTTTGTAACACCTGCCTTTCCTTTGTCTATAATATTTTTTTCCTCCTCTTTATAAATTTCCTTATAAAACCTTCATTTTTTTTCCTTCAAAGTTCTACCAGATTATTTGAAAGTGAAAGACTTATTGATAACTATTTCTCAAATATAATACATCATGTTAAGATGATAAGCAGAAGAGTTTCCAGGGAGGATATAGAATCTCTAGGGTTTTCAGAGTTCTCAGTTCTAAAATAAATGTTAATCTATGGGATTAGAGGCTTCATGCTTGAGTTAATGTAGGAAAGTTTATGACATGTGTGAGAGGTCCTGAAATGTATTTTTTTATGTCTTAAAAATATGTTTACTTGATTTTTTTTAAAAGAAAAGATATTAGTGGTTTCACAGGGCTTGGAGTGGGTGATAACCAAAGACTAGTTATTGAAATCATGAAAATATCCCAAAATTAACTATAGTAATAGCTCTATATATTTAAATATATAATAAAAACAATCAAATCGTATGTCTTAAGTGTGCAAAATGTATGTGTATTTTATCTCTATAAGATTGTTAAAAATTAATAAGAAAACACTTTCTCATTAAATTAAGAAAAAAAGAAAAATATCTTTACTTGAAGTTATTTAGTACTTCCAAAGTGTGAAATAATGCTATTATAAAGCATGTTTCAATTGTTCAAATAATTTGTAAAATAAAAGGAACAGATTGATAGACTGGCAGCAGAATGGTGACTGTTTTTGGCAAACGTCCAGGATGAGGAATAATGAGCAAAGTAGTGATGTTTGGCTGAAAAAGATAATAAAGGAATTAGCAGGTTTTTTTCCAGATTTTAGTGGCTGCAATGTAAAGATAATATATTTTTTCTATTTGGTTTCAAAGCCCCTGGGCCTATTGGATGGAAGTTAAAGGAAGACAAATTATTGCTTGTCCCCCTTTAACGTTTTCACAGTGAGACTGGCCTACTACTGGAACGAGAGGTGGACACCTTTCTGATGATGAAAGTTTTTAGACAGATAAAAACTATCTGAGCTACCCGTGAGACATGAATGAGTTCTGTGGCTGACAGGTCAAATGGGACCATCTCTGAAATCCTCACTGAATCTGTGATTATGAATGTTCAATAGACACATTTGCTATATGTTTTTAAAAACGTGGCCTGAATGTTAAGGAAGTGTGTTAGCAGATCCAATAGCTGATTAGATGGTGAAGGTGTATTACAGATGAGCATAGTGACTTCTCTGTGATAGTTTTCATAGTATAATGTAATGCATGTTACTTTCCTATCCCTCCCCCTTTTCCTTCTTTTTTTCTTCTATCTTATTTCTATTTCATTCCTTGACTAACATATCCTGGCTTCCTCTTTCTTGTTCTCCTCTCCTTTCTTCCTCTTCCTTCTTCTTGATAATGTGTTTCAATTCTTCCTTCCTTCTTTCCTTTCTCTTTCCTTCTCTTCATTTCTTCTTTCTTTCCTTCTTGCTTATATTTTTTAAGTTCCCATCCCTCTCCACCCCAATGGAACAAAAGAAACACTGTGTTTTCTCTTCTTTTCATGTTATTCCTTTTATCTAGACCCACCAGCCTCAAATGGAGACTTTACTGGAAAGTATTTCATAGCCATAAACAAAATGGCTTAATGGCAAAATGACATGTGTGGTTGTGTACAGGCCAGCCTTGACCACACCCACAGAGCGATTTGTCTCATACCCATTAGACAGACATTTGGGGTTCAAGGACTTTACTTGAATTCTAGTGTCACCAGTGTGGATGTTTTGATAAACTATAGAAAGTGGAGAATTAAAAATAGAGACATTCAATATTATGAATCTTGGTCCATGGGTCTAATAAAATTAAAAACTCATGAAAGCTATTTAGTTTCTATGAGAAAAGGCCTCTTGTGTATTCTAAAATCTAAATGTGTACTCGCTACATGAGCAAGTTTACCCTACCCATTCTAAGTATAGGTCATTATTGAGACAATTAATATACAAATAATTCTTTGTATCATTCAATTTTAGATTAAGCCACATACAATGTATTAGCCACATCCCCACATCCCCCTCCCTATTTTGTATTTTATATAGAGACATGGTCTCACTGAGTTGCTTAGTACCTTGCTTTTGCTGAGGTTGACTTTGAACTCACAACCCTCTGCCTCTACCTGATGAGCCATAGAGACATACAGTGTATTTCTGAGTGGCTATTTTTGCAATGATTAGGGTCATAGAACTACAAGTGTTATTGTAATGTTTTTTTCCACTTAAATGTTACTACTTGTGAGATTACATTTGTTTCTGATCACATTTTATTTGTGGAAAGAAGAATTCTAATTTTCAAATGATAAAGAGTTATTTGGAATTTCCTAACTATCTTTTGACTTTTAAGAAGAGGGCTTATATTGCCTGTCTATGTATACAAATTATCCTAAGAACAGTAAATTGCATGAATTTATTATCATGCTTCTCTTCCAGGTGAAGACCCTGAAACAAGAAGAATGAGAACAGTTAAAAACATTGCAGATTTGAGGCAGAATTTAGAAGAAACTATGTCTAGTCTTCGTGGGACCCAAATAAGCCACAGGTTTTTCTCAATTCTGTGAATCTTTGGGCCAATAAAGAAAAAGAACAATTACAGTCAAGCACTTCATTTCTCTAATAATGATACAGAAGAAGTTTCACTTATCGTTTAGTATTTTCTCATTTGAATTTTACATGATAATCAATTAGTAATAATCCTTGAACTGAAAATTCTCAGCATATACCCAGAGACTTTTCCCCTTATCCATCTCTTCTGTATAATTTGCTGTTCAAACTGAATTAGCAGCTGCAACTACCCCATCACAACTAAGATTTTCATGCCTGTCCCAGAGAAGAGTGGCAGAAACTTCAGTGGATATGTGCCTAGGGAGGAGTGATAGAAATCATTCAAGCATGATTGCAATTAATTTTCAAGATAGGTCTCAGAAGGTTACAGTGGGTTCAGCTTAGAATTTGTTGGGAAAGTGAAACAAATTGGTTT
Source organism: Ictidomys tridecemlineatus (assembly GCF_052094955.1). Classification (NCBI taxonomy): domain Eukaryota; kingdom Metazoa; phylum Chordata; class Mammalia; order Rodentia; family Sciuridae; genus Ictidomys; species Ictidomys tridecemlineatus. The sequence goes on along the minus strand of NC_135482.1, from coordinate 38,445,691 downwards.
TTATCCAAAATGTAATGATGACCTTTCCTTTAAAAGAACAAACAAACAAACAAAAACTAACTGCAAATGAATTTCCCTTCCCGCATTTTGACATATGCAAAAGTGATTAGAATCATAAATGAGTAATTTAGCTTTCATGAAAGTACTATGCTGCTAAAAAATGAGACTCTGGTCTTTTCTTGTCTTTGTGCATTTTTGGCCTGTGGCCCTAGTGAACCAGAGGTGGGTTATCTCTCCCTTTTTATTTGACAGCACCCTGGAGACAACATTTGACAGCACTGTGACAACAGAAGTGAATGGAAGGACCATACCTAACCTGACAAGTCGACCCACTCCCATGACCTGGAGGCTGGGCCAAGCATGTCCCCGCCTGCAGGCGGGTGATGCTCCTTCCATGGGTGCTGGCTACCCGCGTAGCGGTACCAGTCGGTTCATCCACACTGACCCCTCCAGGTTCATGTACACAACGCCTCTCCGCAGAGCTGCCGTCTCACGGCTGGGAAACATGTCACAGATTGACATGAGCGAGAAAGCAAGCAGTGACCTGGACATGTCTTCTGAAGTGGATGTTGGTGGATATATGAGCGATGGTGATATTCTTGGGAAAAGTCTCAGAACTGATGACATCAACAGTGGGTAAGTGGTCCTGATCTCAGCAGCGCTATGTGAGGAGGGGAGGTGGCCTCTTGGAATACATTCCTGTGAAAACATGGGAGTTTCACTCACCTGATCCTTAGAAAAGCAAACAATCCAAGGTATACAGTACCATACATGGAAAGTAAAATATCTGAGTTTTCTGTAGATTCTTTTCATTTAAGCCAGTAAATTTTCCTTTGATTAGTTTTCAGAAACCCATGTGGCCTGTATTTTTCAGAGTGGTTTTCACATGCTCTCAGTAACAGATTTTGTAGTGAAGGACGTGGGAAGAAGACAGGAGGAGCTTTGCTGAACTGCTTGACTTTCTTTTTTGGCTCAGGTTGCCTCTAACAGCTTTGAAGAGAAAAAAAAATTCCTAGCATTTTTTGATTATATGCTTCCAATTAAATGAGGGAAAAATAATTTTAGAGTAGAAAGTTTTGATCAATATATTCTCCTTCAATGGTATCAAACTTTTAAAAAAAAATCTTAGTCTTTGTTTTCCTTCTGTCTTCTATTATATTCTCCCCTGTATTTTGGCAGCTTGGAATCCTTGGTTTAATCAGAGAATGAACCCTAATGCAGGCATAGGATATTCTTTTAAACTGTCTTCTACTAATAATTGCCATTTTGAGCACTTCCTGTTATCTACCATATTTTGTTAAAGTGCTTAAATTTATTATTTCATTTAATCTCCCCTCCAGCAACAACCTTTGGGGAGGAGATTTTTAGACATTTTTGCATATAATGAAACTGAGCCCAATTGGCCCAAATGGTATACATAGGAAAAGCCAGACTTGCTTTAGAATCCAGGTAGTATGACTTCAAAACTGAGGCTCTGTAATTTCTGGAAAAGTCTGCCAATGAATTTTACCTGTAATTTTCATGTGAGTCTGAGATTTGACCTACTCTTAATCTTTATTCATTTTAGAGGCCCATTGTAAGAAATCATTCTTCCATATGGGTAACCCTCCCTGATTTTATTGATAAAAAGCTTATGTTTGAATGATGACAAGAACTAAAAAAAAAAAAAAAGAAAGAAAGAAAAAAGAGCTTTGGATCACATGTATTGCTCTGCTATGATATTCTGGTATCCACCCTATTGGAGTTTCAAACAATTTTAGAATAAGGGAGATGAATGACGAGGAGGGTAGATTGTAGTTTGGTTGTCATTGGAATCAGAGTGAAAACCAAATTCCTTTCTATCATTGGACCCCTTGGGAACTTGGAACTTGTGTTACTCCAGTTCTTTTATTTATTTATTTTTGTTAGCTGAAATAAGGATAAAATTATATAGTTTTTCAGAATAAAGGAAATAATCAACAAAATTTCATTTATCCCAAAGTTTGCACAGTGTTAAGTATTTGATAGATTTATCCTCCTTCTTATCATTACATTTCTTATAGTTGATATAATAGAAACTGTGCTTGTTTTTAGTTAGCATATTTATACATATGTAATGTATCCTACAAGGGAATACCCAGTCCAGGGAACATCATGGCAACATAGAAATATCCAAGACATAATCTTTCCCTCATATTTCCCTTTTTTCTTCTCCATTATTTCTGTTCTCCTTCCTATCTTCTCTTTTCTTTTTCTATTTCTTTAAATGTGAATATATATGTATCTTCATGTTTTACATTCACTCTTCAAATCCATTTAATGAATATTTAATTTTATATACAAATATATATTCTATGTATGCACATATATTTATATATGTGCATAAATATATATATATACAAGCAATTTCCTTATTCCTGGTAGTTTTGTCTTATTATATGAGACATTCAAGTACTGAATTAGTGAGCACTGAACCATTGCTCCTAGGGGAAGAATAGGTTTAGGTTCCTGCAAACTTCTGGTTACATTTTCATTAAATAATCAGTATATAACCATGTTTTATGAGTGTTTCTGCTTAAACACACTTTATTGAATACATACCCTTGATTCAGTAACATGGAAATCACAAATAACAATGCCACACCTCATGTCTAATTGAAGCTTCTCTAATACATTTTCTCTATGAGATACCTCTTAGCTTTCTCGAACTCAGGAGCACAGATGGCACCTCTGCACCACACCTAGAGGGTGTTTTAAGTCTTAAGATTTCAAATAGAAAGGACCAAAATGTGAAAAGGTGGCACTAGACCATGAATAGGACATTTTGGGTGGTATGAGAGCTGAAACAAGTAGACCGAGTGTTCCCTTGTTTGGCCTCACCTGAAAACCCCTGAGACTTGAATTTTTCACTTTTCTGCACATTTCCACAAATGACTATGAAAGTACAGCAAGTATTGATTTTGAGTCTACAAATAAAATTTAGAAAAGTAGGTACATTCACAAATGCAGGGTTTGTGAATGATGAGGATTGAGTGCATTTATGCACATAGCGTATCATGGGAACAGCTTAAATCAGAAATCAGAGGAGCATCCACAATACAACATGTGGATAATTTTGAGGGATAGATACAAACTGAGCTAAATTCAGAATCAGAAGAAAGTGCTAAACTCTGGTATGAAATAGAAAGGAGTTTAGTTCTGTTTCCTGATTTAAATAACTGTAGATGAGGAAAATTTATGCTAAAAGAGAAAATTTGTAAGAAAAGTTTAAATACAGAAGGTGTAAGCCATTCAGTAAACTTGACAAAAAGATAATTTTTAGAACCAGTGGGAGAGTTGGGTCAGATGATATTCAGTCTTCTTTCTCCTAACTGAAAGGCATGGAAGATGAATATTTAAGGACAAATTCCAAGAGCTGGGGACTGTCAAAACAGGCTTCAACATCATCAACCTAGAAAGTTTGAACTGTGTACTATCAACAATGGGAACTGCAACTTCATAGAGATTATGAAATAGTCACGGAACAGGACATGAAGAAGGTGATAGTTTTTGAAAGACCTGTTTGGTGGAAAATGGATACAAATGAGAAACTCTGGAACTAGATTCAGGAACTATGTTAAGAGTTTAGATTCAAGGTTAAAAGGCATTTGTGAGGGTGAAGGGAGAAAAATAATTGATGAGGGAGGCACTTGAAAGAAAAAATTTTGCAGGGATGATGATGGACTACACATGAGGATATATGGGAGGGAAAGAAATCAGTCAAGATACCTACATTGTAAACACAGGAGATAATAAAGGATACCGTTGAAGAAAATAGGATGAGTGAGGGAGCTGATTTTTTGTTGAGGGTGTAGATGCGTTGGAAAGAGTGGGATATAGTTTGTGAAAAAAGCAAAAGTAGTGTCTAGGAGAGAGAGATATCTCAGTAGAAGATAGTGGACATTGTGGAGGCATGAGGCCTCCTGGGGAAAGAATGTACAAAGGGAAATCATAAATTAATAAACATATACACACATTTGTGTGTGTGTGTGTGTGTGTGTGTATATATATATATATATACACATATATACATATATATGTATAAATTCAATTTTTATATATATTCATACATGTATACATACACATACACACATGCACATACACATACATAACACATATACATAGACATATTTGTATATATAAATTCAATTATATATATTATAGAAGAATATATTTATATATTTATATATATTCATATATATATGTATGTGTGTGTATATGTATATTACAAAAATATTTGTTGAGTTCATTCTATGTGTTAAGCAACAGTCTGGGCACTGAGCATGTAATAGTGAACAACAGATACACAGTACCTACCCACACAAAGTTCACATCTTAACATTTTTTGTACTTGTGTAAGTGCTTATTTATTTAATAAGTAAATATCTGTGTTTTTGTGTGCATAAATATTCTGATTTTAAGGAACTATTTTAAACAACTGAGTTCTCATTAGTAACATATATTACAGGCATACCTTCCTCAGGAACATTTGGTCTTTTCCCGAATACTACCTGTATTCGGTAATACTAATTTTGGTAACACAGCAATCTAAAAAATTCAGTAACATAGCACAAATAAGCTCATTCTCCTTCGCATAAAACCCTCCCTGGTGTTGTTGACCTTCAGTGAGGGCAGGTACACCACATAATCATTCAGAGAGTAAGATGGTAATTCTACTATTATCAAGTCACCTTGGACATTGATATTCAGTAGGCAAATGACAAAAGAGATGAAGCACCATGGTCTAAGAATATTTTGTTTGCACCAGGCCTGGACATTTTGCAGATGAATTCCACCCACATTTTCTCTCCAGAAAACCACATGGCCACATCTAACTATAAGAGAGTCAAGAAAATATGGTTCAGCTGTGTGCACAGGAGGAGGAAGCTGGTTTGATGAGACACGGCCAGACTGATGAATTGGCTATTCAGAAAAAGAAAGTGTTTTAGATCCTTTGTCTTCTCTTACTTGTTTCATGGCTCCTTTGATGTCTGCTTCATACTTCTATATGCTTTCATTTTTGTTCCTTGAATCTTTCAAAGAATGCCTTGGACAGTCTCACAAAGGAGTCTCTTTAAATGGGCATTGGTGGCCCACATGTCCTATGTCACAAATACCCCAAATCCTGTTTGAAAGCTTCCTCAGGAGATATTTACCTGCATGGGCTTATATATTTTTTTCTTTTCCATGTGAGAGGGCAGGAGAATGAAATTTAAAGCTCAAGTCAGTGCTGTTTCCTGTGTGGGGAAGACTAGACATGGTTGACAGGGGATGGGGATGGTCTCAGCTCAAGGGTGTTTGAAAGATACTGACTGAAGGACAGCCAGGGGTGTGGCATGTTGCTCACCAGTGTATGTAATGTGCCCTTCTTGGCACCTGCAGGAAGGCGCCCAGTACCTCAGCTTAGAATTTAAATGTCAGGAGATGAAAGAGATGGAGCTATCCTAGAAAGCGTTTAAATTGATGATATTTTCTTTAAGTCATAAGGGGCTCAGAAATACCTGTGTAACAACTCATAAAAATATTAAATCAAAAAGTTCACTTTCTCTTGACAGTTTTTTAAAGTATGTTTTACTGTGTAGAGGAACAAAAGTCTTAATAGATACAGTAAAAAATGAAGAGGTTTGATTTAGGATTTTTTTTCCCCTCATGTAACCCTAAGAATGCATGAAGTCAGTGCAAATGGGAATGAAGTTTCTTTTTTTTTCCATATGCTCTAGGTAGAAATAAAAAAAAATTACTTGATTGGTATTCTGAGAATTCAAAATTTCTTGAAGCATGCAAAGACTTATCTCTTCTCTTTTTGAAATTACTTTACACACTTGGGGATGTGAATCTCTCAGTAATTAGGAATTAGTCAGAGTAAGGCCTCTTATTTATAATGAGTGTGAAAAAGTCTCCATTTATAAAGAGAAAAGGAACACTGGAAAATTAGGAGAAAAGTGAAGACTTTAATTGGGTGGAAATTGAAGTTACCTTTAGGCATCCCGGTTTTAAATAGTATAAGCAATGCATGTAACCTTAAATTAAAATTCTCCTCAAACCACATGACTCAAATACAAAATAATTTAAGAATTCTGAGGCATGGAATTTAAGAAGGCTTTACTTTTGCCTCCTCAGTTCTCCTTTAGTAAACTTTGAATGATGACAGTATGCATAACAGTGAGAAGATCAGGGTGTCTGAGCTACTAAGAGGACTTCTGGTGAGCCCCTGATTCCTAATCTTAATTCCGCCTCTGATTTCATACTCAAGATGTGAGCCATTTTTGGTGAAGACAGAAATTTTAATGGTTAAAAAAAAACAGCTGGCAGTACTAGTCAGCAATGGCATATTATTTATTGCATTCTGGGCAGTGTTTTATGATTGATCAGTCGATTGATACATCATCCTAAAATTTATACTTCAGCACAGATAGCATGAAAAGATGCCCCCTATCGCAAATGTGCTAGCTAAGAAAACTATACTAATAAAAGTTTGAACGTTTTTTTAAATGATTGTATTAAAAAAAAAAAAAACCCTAGATGCTCAGAGAGAAGCTTGGGCAGGTAGACTATCTCATTGGGCCACTATGTCATGATATTTAAGAATGCAGACTGGAACCAGACTGGAAGAGAGACAAAGGGGGGTGGGATAAAAAGGAGAAGATAATTAATTACAACAAAGATGATGACAAGGTACTGTCTCAACTCCCAAGAAGACACAGAGGATAGCAAAGGGACATCTGATAATACTAAGAGAAAAGAGCCTCAAATAGCAAACCAAAACTGACTTAAAGCACACAGAAATTGGCTGATGCTGGTAGGGATTTGGGCCATTTGACTAGCCAAGAGTTGTGAGGGACGACGATGGTCACTTTATGACAGGAACACAGCAGTCTAAAACCTGTAAAGTATTCAAATGGTCCAGCCATGGGTCTCTTCCAGGACAGGGCTACAGGAAGCAGAGTGTTGGGAGTAGAATCACACTGAAGAGAGAGTGGCTGGCAATAAAGGTGCAAACAGAGAAGGTCCTAACAAAAGTGGGAGAGGGCACTAGAGCCAAAGTCTGCAAAAGCAACCTACTACACAATTTTTAAATTACACAGACGTAACAGGGACTATTGCTATGTGAAATTAGAAAACTACTTAAGCCAACCTTCCGTTTTTTCAGAAAATTTAATATTACATACTAATAATGATCAAGACAAAATCATCAAGGTTAAGTTCATATAAGCCACAGATATGTGCAGTGTATTTAACTAGACAAGGACTAGTATCAGAGAGGAAGACAAAACAAAAAAGTAGAATCTAAGAAAATGAGCAAAACACATTAACATATAATTTATATAAACATAAATGGCCTATAACAAAATAACAGTATGACCAACCTACTTAGTAATGGGGAACATGTAAATTAAAATGAAAATTAGACATCATTTCATGTGTCTCAGGTTATGCAAAAGTACCAAATATTGGCAAATTTCTCAAATAATGAACTGTCCCATCCACCAACAGGAGTTTCATCTCTGAAATTATTTTAAACATTATTTGGCACTGGATAGTAAAATAGGGTATATGTATATATCTGTAGGACCCAGAAATCCTGCTCCCAAATATAGACCTTAAATAAACTATTACCAATAAGCACAAGGAAACATGCCCATAAACATTTATGACAACATTGTTTGCATCTACAAGACTAAAACCAACTCACATTGATAGTCAAATAAATTTTAAAACTATAGTGCAGTTATAAAATGGCATTCTATAGCTCTAAAATGTTATACATCAAAATGAAAAAATTGTGAAAAATATAAGTGAATATAAGTGAAAGAAGTCACAAAAGAACATCACGTTATTTACATCACATCACATTATTGGCATCACATTATTGGCAACCATGCAATGCTAAACAAAACAGTTTTGGAGATGTATATCCATATGGTTTAAATATCGTGATTTAAACTCAGTAGCCAAGGAAGCAACATTATCTAAGAGTATGCTGACTATCTGGACCTGCCATCCCCGTGGCATGGTGGTGGTTGGGTGATCTCAAAGACAGGAAGTGGGGGGTTGGTAGGCCCTCCATTTCAGATCACTTTGCATAGTAGTTAAGATCATAGTTTCTAGTCAACTTTTCTAGACTCATTTCTCAGCTCTGCTATGGGTGGTTGAGTGACATATACAAGTACTTAACATTTTAGCATTTATTTTCTTTATTTCTGAAATGTAGATAATAATGTGACTTTATTAAAGTAAGCTATTTAGAATGGGTCCTGGAAACAATTATTTTATGACAGTGACCAACTGTGGTATAATTGTTACTTATCAAATAAAGTAAGATTAGTGATGTTCCATTATTCCTATGACCTACAATTCTTCAAAAAATGGTATTTACAAAATTACATCATCATATTAGTATTTTGTGAGGGTTATGCACAACCTGTACAAAATACTGATAGCAAAAAATAAAAACAAGTTTTATATTAGGCTACTTGTTGCAGTAAGAAACACTGATTTTCTAATGAAACTGAAAAGATGTTTTACTTCTTTCTGATGAGGAAAATGTTTATACAGAAAAATATTAAGAATATATTTGGAGTAATTATTTAAAATTGAGAATACAATTTATTAAGTTAAAATTATACATAGGGGTTTCTTTAATTTGCTCTTGATTAATTAGACATTTTTCTTTAGGTACATGACAGATGGAGGGCTTAACCTGTACACTCGGAGTCTGAACCGAATACCAGACACAACTACTTCAAGAGATGTCATTCAGAGAGGTGTTCATGATGTGACCGTGGATGCAGACAGGTAAATCTGTCAGCATATGTGATGGTGAGGAGTGTACGAGGCAGTTTCACAAATAAGGTCACAAGCATTTTACAATAGATACAAAGAAGGCTTTATTTTGACATGATGATCATTTTGGAATTTTTTAAAAACTAAAGTGATTTAGTTTGCAAGATCATTTTGACTATGTGATAGTGAACAATTGTGTTGCTGATGAGAAGACTTATAATTCTAATCTCTATAAAAGCAAAATTATAAACATAGACTTACTTTCTATATTTGAAAGAATGCTGATTCTTCTTTTTTTCTAATGCAGATACCCTCTGATTTACTGGGAAGCTAATTCTATAAGAATTAAAACTTATTTCACATCATTAGATAAAAAGTTTGATGTTTTTCTTGAGGATATTGTTAAAAACATACAACTCTTGCTTTTTGGCCTTTTTCTTTTTTCAAGGACTCACATAGCTTACCTCTCATCCTTGTGGTTTCCCAACTACTTTAGTTAAAGTTCTTTTAAATAATATGAAGCATATTTGAGATTGATTCTTAGCAAATTAGTAAATAAGGCTTTTCAACAATTCACTAATAAGAAAGCTCAAAAGCCAAAAAAAAAAAATCCTCAAGGGTTTTTTTTTTTTTAATTTGTTAGGTATTCTCTCTAAAAGCTATATTACTGAAATGCATTTAGATAATAGCACAAAACCAGCTAGCTGGAATAGCAAGGACTCAAGTTGTTGGTGTTGCTATAGTGAAGGCTGTAGGTTCCCATTTGATAAACTTCTGGTAACAATGTAGATGGGCAATCAAGAATAGCTGAGTAATTCTTACTAGCAGATTGAAAATGCCCCCCCCCACAAAAGAAGAAGGTTTGCAATAGCCAGCTATGGTATATTCTAAGTATTGTGTTGCTTAAAGATGTTCCATGTCAATCCAATACCAACCCCATTTCCTTTTTAACCTAAGAAAAGATCATAAAATAAATTTAATCCTCATGGGCATGTTAGAGACTCCCTAGGAAATTTTATAATATATTCATAACAGTTAAAGTAAAAGGAAACATTTACAAAAGACAGTATATTTTAAGTAGAGCCTTTGAAAAAAACATAAGATTTGTGACACATACCCTGGAGAACCAGAAGGAATTTTGGGAATGGAAGCATAAAGGCCCAAAATATTTTAGCATAAGGAACATTGAATGTGATTCTGCTAGTATACTAGGAATGACCAGAGATAAAGGACTTAGGGAGACATTCTAGGTGTTTGAGCTTACAGATAATAATGAACAATTTTTACTAATTATAATTAGCTTTTTAATTTTTTTCAAAGCAAAAGCATGCAATGGTTGTTATAATCATTGTATTTTTGAATGAATCCTCCCTCTGAAATATAAGATTAATGGAGATGGTTGATACCAAGGCAGGTAGGTTGCTTAGGAAATGATTGTAAAAGTCCACATCCGGCTGTGTGTGGTGGCACATGCCTTTGTCCCAGCAGCTTAGGAGGTTGAGGCAGGACTATCATGAGTTCAAAGCCAGCCTCAGCAACTTAATGAGGCACTTAGCAACTCAGGGAGACCCTGTCTCTAAATAAAATATAAAAAAGGAATGAGGATGTTGCTCAGTGTGAAGCACCCCAGGGGTCAATTCCCAGTACCCCCCCCAAAAAAAAAAGTCCATGTGAAAAGTAGATGAAGATGTAAATGAAAAATGGCAGTGGGAATGGGTCTGGGGACACCCTTTATTCCTAGAGGAACTTGAGTTTGCCTGCCATCAAAGGATACCTCAAAGTGAATGTCTTAAAAGACTTCATTTCTCACCATTCTGGAGGCTAGAAATTTATGGCCACAAGTCAGCAAAGGTGGTTTCTGATGAGAACTTTAGTTTACAGATAGCCAAAAAACATAGTGCATATGACCATCTTAAGTTGGCAGCCCCCTTCTGCTCTAGAGGTTGCTGCCTTTTGGAAGACTTGAGTGTGGTAAAAAAGGCCCAAGGTTGCCAAACCAGTTGAGGTTTCCAGTGAGGCTGGGTCTAGACTTTTGTGTGAAATCTAATTTTTAAATATTGGTAATTCTCCTAACAGATCTATGAGGATAATGAATAAAGATATTATCTTTCTTCAATAGCAAATAATCTATATAAGCAAAGATGCTTATATAAAGCAGGAGACAACATTCTCACTTATAGTTGTGTAAACTACTCATGTCCCTTAAAGCTTCTGACAGAGGTACAGCTGGTAATGATACTGCCTGTTCAGAAAGAAAAATGCACCAGTGAGGAGAAGCTTCCCACCAGGTGCAAGTAACAGTGGTGAAATGATCTGAGCCATATATCCAAGTTTTTGTTGTTGTTGTTTTTGTTTTAATGCAAGAAAGCACAAGTCCAAGGTCAGTTTTCCAGCCTTAGTATCTCTCAGTGGAGCTGGCCTTGGGCCAGCCTAAGGCCTTTTTTGGCAGTAACTAATTAAATCATGTTTAATCACTGTGTGAATTGACACTATGCACAGTAGAAGCACATTTGAATCTCTGATGTGGAATGAGAAAACGAATCCTGAGAGCAAATTTGCCCTTAACATCTTAAGAGTAAATAAAGGAAGCTCAGACATTGGAGAGTCAGAGAGGTCAGCTCTGATGCAAAAACTGAGGAGGGTAAACTGAGCTAGGGTTAACTGATGATGGTTTTGAAATGGAGAGAAGGGGGAATAGGTAACAATGTCAGATTCTGAAGAAATGTAGTTTGGCAACGACTTTCTTATTAGTGACCATATCAATATTAGTTTCAATGAAGTCCTTAAGGAGTGTGCTAGGTTATAAGAGATGAGAAGGAAATAGAAGGTTAAGCACAATGAAAGCAGAGGTGATCTTCACAAAGGTAACAGTAAAGGTGAGGGAAGGTGGCCAGTTGAAAGTGATCACAAGGGATAGGAGGAAAATGACTTTATCACTGGTTTTCTCTGTTTTGTTTGGGGGATGTAAAAATTCCAGCAGGCATTAAGAGAGTGAATTCCTAGACAAAATAATATGATAATTCTTTAAAAAAAATTGGAAAAATCTAGCTAGAAATGATTGGACTGTATAGATTTAACTCTTATACTCCCTTTCCAATTCATATGTTTAAGTCTAACTCTCATTTTGATGATATTTGGAGGTAGATTTTTGAGAGATGATCAGATAATGAAAGCAGAATCCTCCTGATTTAGTACTTTTACAAAAGAGATCCAAGATTGCTCCCTAGCTCCTTCTACCATGTGAGATTACAGCCAAAAGATGGTGGTCTATGAACCAGGAAGTTAAGACCTCACTGGACACCAAATTTGCTGAATCCCTGACTTCTGAGTTCCCAGCCTTCAGAACCATGAGAAATTTCTGTTGTTTGTTTAGAAGCCATCAAGTCTGTGGCAGTTTGTTACAGAGACCTGAACAGACTAAGAAAAGAACTAAAATTGTAAGCACTATGAAGTTAGCTAAGGGGAGAGACCCTTCCCTCTCTGAAACAGAAAGAGTGCTATTATCACTACTTTGGAGGTGTGGGAAAATACCTGGAATTTATAATTCTACTTTCTCTGTAAAGTGAGGAACATATGTGCAGGATAGGATATTGAGAAACTTATCAAAATTTGAAATTAAAAGGTTTTCAGAGAGGCCTTGAAAGCCTCACTAATAGAATAATAGCATTGTTGAGATCTAACTTACATGTAAAAATTTTTCTTGCGTACAATTCAGTGATTTTTAGTGAATTCATAGAGTTGTTCAAGCACTGGTACTGCCACATCCAGATTTACAACTTTCCCCCTTCCCCCAAAGATCTCTCAGTGCCATTTGCCATCTGTCTCCACTTTGACACTCAGCACTAGGCAACCTCTTGAACACCTTCTGTCTTTATGGATTAGGGATATTTCATATGAACGGATTCATATAGTCTTTTGCATATAGTTTCTTAGCACAATGTTTTGAGGTCATATATGTTGTAATATATCTCAGTAGTTGCTTTTTTATTTATTTATTTATTTTTTTTATTGTTGGTCGTTCAAAACCTTACACAGTTCTTAATACATCATATTTCACAGTTTGATTCAAGCGGGTTATGAACTCCCAACTTTACCCCGTATACAGATTGCTGTATCACATCAGTTACCCTTCCATTGATTGACATATTGCCTTTCTAGTGTCTGATGTATTCTGCTGTCAGTCCTATTCTCTACTATCCCCCCTCTCCTCCCCTCCCCTCCCCTTTTCTCTCTCTACCCCTTCTACTGTAAATCATTTCTTCCATTTGTATTATCTTGTCTTACCCCTCCATTACATAGTTTTTGATATATCATATTTCACATTTTGATTCAAGTGGGTTATGCACTCCCATTTTACCCCTTATACAGCTTGCAGAATCACATCAGTTACACTTCCATTGCTTTACATATTGCCATCCTAGTGTCTGTTGTATTCTGCTGCCTTTTCTATCCTCTACTATCCCCCCTCCCCTCCCCTCCCCTCCCCTCTTCTCTCTCTACCCCCCTTACTGTAATTCATTCCTCCCCCTTGTATTATTTTTCCCTTTCCCCTCACTTCCTCTTGTATGTAATTTTGTATAACTCTGAGGGTCTCGTTCCATTTCCATGATTTTTTATTGCTGAATGATAGGTAGGATATACAGCTTTGTGTTTGTTTATCTGTTGGTGAGTTGATGAACAATTGAGTTGTTTCCACTATTTTAACTCTTTTGTTTGATGCTGCTATAAAATTAATGGTGAAGTCTTAAATTCATAGTAAGGAGATCTGTGTTTTGCTTCTCCTTGATGGACGCATTTAGATTGAATATCTAGGTCGTACGACAAATTTGTGTTTAACTTTTTATGAAATGGCCTCTTTTCCAAATTGCTATACCAACTCATTCCCATCATCAGTGCATAATATTTACAGTTTTCATCGTGGTCTACATTTGATAACAGTGGTAGTTTATAGTTTATTTATAGCTTCTTTGTTTAAATGTCTACTTAAACCTTTTGTGCATTTTAATTGATTTGTTTGGCCTCTATTTAGTGAATTTAACAAGTGTTTTAAAATATATTCTGTATGCAAGTTCTTTTACCAAATCATACCAGTTCATAGTTTATCTTTTTGTATTTTTAGTGATATGAAGCACAAAGTTTTAAATTTAGATTGTATACCATTTAGTGCATTTTCTGTGCAAAGCATTCTTCACATAACTCAAGGCTAATAGTTAATACTTGAAACCATAAATTTATAATAGATTTAATCAGTATCTACTTTCTATAGACTTACTCAGGAGCTTGACTATAGGAGTAGAAAAAAAAAAAGTATCTCACTGGATGGATCCTGAATTGGGAATTGAGTGGTTGAATTTAATTAGATGTGCTCCTTAGAGTATATATGAAGTGATTGAAAATTAGGCTTATGCTGAATTGAGATGATTGTGAAGCAGAGCATGCTGTCTGTGAAACAAAAAGAATTCTACAGAAACATTGGGAGTTTAGAAGAATTCCATAGCATGTCTAATAAATGGAAGGGAATGAAAGAGGTTGATTAGCAGAAGAAAGTATTTGCCAGAGAATTAAATAAAAATATGAAGTTTAACATTTCAAAAGTAGCTATTTCCTGAATGATTGGAGCAGTTCCAAGCTATAGCCTGAGCTACTAAGTAGAATGTCACAGAAATCAAAGTTTGTTTGTTCAGGTGATTTATCCAAGTGTCTCTGTGACAACAGAGTCAATTTCAAGTAAGAGGAGACAGCTCCTGGTACCAAATTCTTTATGGAATATAAACAAAATCTCATTAATCATAATCACAATGATACATTGTCCATCAAACTGCTATCTAAACTAAAAGCCTAAATATAATGGCTGCTAACTTCAATTATAATCAATTTAACTCTTCATACTTTTTAAACTGATTTTTATATGTTTAATGATGACATTTTTAAAATAGAAAAGGGTCATATATTATAGAAATTCTTATATTTGAATTATACTACCAGGTGGGTTGGTTTGCTTTATAAAATTATAGTCCAGAATCTGAAGTCATTGTTTATAAAAAGGTTCACAAAAGACAATAAAAACTGTCATAAATTTACATGCCTCTTAGGCATGTAACTATTGAAGGCAGAGTGGTTCTAAACACTTAATCATCTTAAATCTCTAAATCTACAGTTGTTAGCATATGCAGAAAATTTCATTGTTGTTAAAATGGGATCATAATAAAGTCTCCATAAAATCATATGGGGAGTCATGTGTAAGGATGGGAAGACTTTACCATTTTGAAGCCTATTCCAAGCCGGAAAAGTTAAGACAACAGATTCTCCTAAGACCCTAAGCAAATGTCTCAGGAGTCAGATTCATTATGTTTGTCACTAGTATGTGTATGCTCTCATAATTCATTCTATTCTGTGTTGATTTGCTCCAGCTTAATCACAGAATCACTGTGTTCCCATACCTTAAGTACTTCCTTCATTAGCTTACTGACTTTCTATAATAATTAAAAGCAAACACAAAAATGATTAATAGGCTGAGATGGAAGTAAAGTAAATATAATTGCTCCATTTTATCATCAAGTAGTCTGTCTTTTCCCAACATTTCTTTATTCTAAATACAGAGTTCAAGCAAATCATGACAGAAGAAAAAAAAAAACCGCTTTTATTTGATGCCTTCTCGCCATCTTTGACAGGCTTAGGAGCTGGTGCTGGACTTCTCTCCAGTTCTCAGAACTAGCTGACCCCATTGTGAAAAATCTTATAAACTTTCAGTAGTTTTAGGAAATACCACTTATACAGTTGATTCATACCATACAAATATACTGAGAACATACTCCCTACCAAGAACTATGCCCCATCTTGGGGACCCTCTATTCAAGCACATTAGAATAGAGATTGTTAAAATCTAAAATGCCATTGAGATTCAAAGGAGCTTTGAAAACATACATGGAGGTGTTCTTTAAAAGATTGGTCTTAATATTAAATAAATAAAACCAAAACTTAACTTTAACATTATAAAATTCATCTTCCAATAGTGGAGATTGCTCCATTACTCTTATCTATGCAAAAACAAATTTCTCTTTTCTGCTTCCAATGTGATTTAATAAGAAATCTTGTGAAGATGATGGGGAAGAAAAGGAGAAAGGCAAGGATGCTATAATTAAAAATAGCTTTAGTTGCCATCAGTAGTAAGGACCTAGCATGTGTTGGTAACTGTAATAATACTGTATTAATTAAATATATTATAGAACATATCTTTGCAAAATCCCTACAAAGTGAGTTTTAATAGTACTATTTTATAAATAAGGCAGAGTTCTTAGATCAAGTAACTTACCTATTGATAGTGTGTTAATGATTTGAACTCAGATCCTATACTATTACTGTGATTAATAAAATTAATTTAGTTAAAATATTTATGCCTGGATGACATATCTGATTTTGCAAATTAGTTATTTTTTCCCTTTTGTTTGAAACAGATCTATATAATATGAACAGGTTGTTAAACTTTTATACAACTTCAAAAAATTTAGCAATATAATTCAGTGAATAATCATATCCTATTTCTACTAAAGATTACCAATCCATCTAAAACCAAAAAAGAACAATTTTTCACATAGTTTGGAGTTTCTAAATGGTGGCTGGCTTCTTAATATCAGTAAAACAATTTCTCAGTGTTTGTTCTTTTGTGTATTGAGATGTCATTATCTTGAAATGTAATTTTTGTTGAAATAACTTTCTGCAAAGTTCAAATAACAAAAAGTTGGGAGACATGTGGCATATAGATAGAAAATTACTAATAGTACTTAGATGAAGCATAAAACAATCTGGACCTTTAAATTGCATGATTTTCCTCTTTACATCAAGAGCAATAAAACCAAGCAATTCTGTTGGTTAATTTAATTGTTTAAGAAGTTACCTCTATACATGAAGCATTTGCTTTTTTTCTTCAAGAACTAGGGATAAATTCTTTTTGTAATAGGCTAGATAATGGGGTGAGGCATTCATCTTTGGATCATTAAATTGTGAATTCCAGCTAGCAGCTGATAAATTTGTATCTTCCTGTCTCTGACTGCACAGAGTGGGTGACATGGATTTATTTATTAGAGTCATATGTGATCCATTTCTGCTTTTTGGTTTGATTTAATTTATGTTTGAAACGGTTGAAGTTTTTTGCAATGAGCTGAATTTTTTAAGTGTTAACAGAACTTCCATATGTTTTTCTCAGATAAATTATAAATGAAAAGTGTTTAAAAATAAATGAGGGCTTATTTTCTGAATTAAGTAGTTATTTTGCATAAAATTTTCTGTGATTATTCAAAAAAATTCACAGAATATGCAAAAGTTTAAAGGAAAATCTCAAAGAAATCTCTAGTTTTCTCATTCCAAAGACAACCAAGGATATTGTATTAGTATATTTCTTCCTAGGCTTTCCCAACATCTCTATTTACAGGTTGGGTTGTACTATATGTTTGGTATATGTATTAACCAGTTTTTCATTACAGTAATGATATACCTGAGGTGAGTTACTTTATTAGAAAAGAGGTTTATTCAGTTCACAGGTTTTTTTTAAAAAATTTAAATTTGTCTTAATTAGTTACACATGATGTTAGAATGCACTTTGATACATCATGTACAATGGAGTATAATATCTCATTCTTCTGGTTGTACATAATATAGAATCACACTGGTTTATAGTTATATATGTACATATGGTAATAATGTCTGATTTATTCTGCTACCCTTCCTACTCCTATACAGCCTCCCTTCTCTTCACTCCCCTCTACGTAATCTAAAGTAACACTGTTCTTCCCTAGCCCCCTTCATTGTAAATTAGCATCTGCATATCAGAGAAAGAATTCAGCTTTCAGGGGATTGACATATTTCCCTTAGCATGATATTCTCCAACTCCATCCATTTACTGGCAAATTCCATAATTTCATTTTTCTTTAGGGCTAAGTAATATTCCATGATATATATATATAAACATTTTTTAATCCATTCATCTGTTGAAGGACACCTAGTTTGGTTCCATAGTTTATCTATTGTGAATTGAGCTGCTATAAACTTTGATGTGGCTGCATCACTGTGATTTGCTGATTTTAAGTCCTTTAGTGTATAAACGGAGAAGTGGGATCACTGGGTCAAATGGTGGTTCCATTCCAAGTTTTCTGAAGAATCTCCATACTGTCTTCCATAATGATGGCACCAATTTGCAATTTCACCAGAAGTGTTTGAGTGTCTTTTTCCCTATATCCTCACCAACATTTATTGTTTGTATTCTTGATAATTGCCATTCTGACTGGAGTGAGATGAAATCATAGAGTAGTTTTAATTTGCATTTTTCTAACTACTAAAGATGTTGAACAATTTTTCATATAGTTGTTGATTGATTATATTTCTTCTCCTGTGAAGTGTCTGTTCAGTTCCTTGGCCCACTTATTCATTGGGTTATTTGTTTTTTAGATGTTAAGTTTTTTGAATTCTTTAAATATCATGGAGATATGCTCTATCCGAGATGCGTGTGGTAAAGATTTTCCCCCATTCTGTAGGCTCTCTCTGCATGTTATTGTTTCCTTTGCTGCGAAGAAGCTTTATATCTTGAATCCGTCTCATTTATTGATTCTTTTTTATTAATTTTTTTTAATTTATATGTGACAGCAGAATGCATTACAATTCATATTCCACATATAGAGCACAGTTTTTCATATATCTGGTTGTATACAAAGTATATTCACACCAATTCGTGTCTTCATACATGTACTTTAGAAAATAGTGATCATCACATTCCACCATCATTTCTAACCCCCTGCCCCCTCCCTTCTCAGCCCACCCCTGTACCCTATCTAGAGTTCATCTATTCCTCCCATGCTCCCCCTCCCCACCCCACTATGAATCAGCCTCCTTATATCAGAGAAAACATTCAGCATTTGTTTTTTGGGAAGATTAGCTAACTTCACTTAGCATTATCTTCTCCAACTCCATCCATTTACCTGAAAATGCTATGATTTTATTCTCTTTCATTGCTGAGTAATATTCCATTGTGTATGTATGCCACAATTTTTTAATCCATTCATCTACTGAAGGGCATCTAGGTTGATTTTACTTCTTATGCTTTAGTTTTGAAGGTTCAAGTGCAGGGTACTTGCGTCAGCCCAGTTCTGGTGAGAGCCCTCTCAGCTGCATCACATTGTAGTAGTGATATGCAGGATCAAGTGATCACATCTTGACATAGGAAGCCAGAGCCCTGGGGGAGGCCAGACCCTGTCTGTTATAACAACCTTTTCCTGTGAATTACCAATGGGTCACAAGAGAACTACTACATTAATCTCTCTCAGGGAAGCAGAGTTGAAGGTTGAATGTAGGGTAATTAAATGAAGTCTGTATAATAAATGTTGAGATTCACAGTTTTTTTTCCCCTGCTTGGATCCTATACCTGGCAATTAGGTTTGAGTCCTCCTAAGTAGGACCATCATTTACCCACTACTCTTCCAATATTTCTGACATGTGCTCACTGAGTACAAGTTCATAGATCACTTTAAGCAGTATACATTTGGAGAAAATAAAGTGTTGGGAGACAGTCTTTATTATGATTGGTTATGAAAGTGAGGTTGATAGTTTGAATTCCCAACTTCTCATTTCATCTAGATCACTGGGTATGTATATGACTCTGGAAAGTTTTCTGTAGCCTCATTTTATACTAAAAACAAGTGAATGAAATAGTAATTTCCAGATATAATAATAGGCTGATTGAATCATGACAGAACATCATATTAAAAAGTTGCCTACAACCAAAAAAGTATGGATTGTTTGCATAGTTGAGAAACCCATAGTTCACTCTGAATTTGGACCTGGTTGGATATAACAATACCTGGTTTCCTCTCTCATGGCATGGCTGTGGTATTTTCAATAGAGAGGCATGATTCCTTTCTCATAACTCTCTTTACAACACAATTCAAGATTCAAATCCAGTAGGGAGAAGAAGTTTGTGTAAGGACTCTAAGAGTCCCTTGGTCTAAACAGTCCAGAGCCAACTACCAAAGCCCAAGAAACATCTTGAATGCCCAAGTCCATACTTACCTGTTGACATGCTGTATCTGTGGAAGTACTGGTGCACTCTGTCTCCACTCCCTTCTCCTTTTGTTCCAAACCTAGGCTTTCTGGCTTCTGGTTCACAGGTTTACCTCTTTATTGCCTTGCCTGATGTCACAGTTTACACTTCAAAAATACTGAATTATTTGTTACTGTTGCACAACACCCCCAGACCTATTCTGTGACTTTGGTCATGCCTGGAATCCCATACTCAAGCTAGAATACTAATTGCTTTTCTTCATAACTCCTGCTTATCCTTCAAAGACTCACTGCAGGTGTTACCAATTGTGAACTGTCCTCAAAGTCTCTTATGAGGCTCAGTATCCTTTCTCTGTGCATTAGGTGTATGTTAGTTTGATAAATTTAAAACATTATTTTAAGAACTTGTGAGTCTGTCACTTCCAGAAACCTATGGCATATCCAAGGACAAGAACTATATTGTATTCACAGTAATGTCTCCAGAGTCTACAGTTCTTGTCACAAAATATACACCTGTTGTTCTGAAACCCCATTTCATCATGTTCATTCTTGTTTTATAATTGCTCTCCACATTATTCTCAAAGTACTTATTCCATGTCTTATCCGACTTTATAGTATTAGCATCTAGCTTATAGTCTGAGACACTGTAGTACCAATTAAATATTTGTTTAAATGCATGAATGGTTGAAATACTTTCTTTGGTAGAACATAGATATAGAAAGAAGCATGTGGGGTGTTAACATTTGAAGGCAATATAGGAAACAGCTTAAGTATGAAACTCTTTCAAAATTGTATCACCCAGAATAGTGCTACTTGTTTTGTTTACTTAAGAATTTTTATGTTCAAAGTTATAGCCCCAGATATTTCTAAGGTTTCCAGCATTGTTGTTTTTTTTAACCTTGATCAAAAGATTCAAACACAAACTTAAATAGCAAAATATGATAGAATATCAGATGGCAATTTTCTTTAAAACTTCTTGTTTCAGTATCATAGGATTCTATCTAAAGCAGCAAGTATTTTCCCTGAGGTTAGAAGATTTGTAGCATAAAACCACAGATTTCTAAAATTTGATGTATGTATAATTTATATTACTATTTCAGAAAAAACTCTGCTACAATTATGGATGTAGGATATTCCTCATTAATATTTTATATTTTTATTAATATTTTACTGTTTCATATTAATTGTATGAAACCAGAAAAGTTACTAAAAAGCTCTTTTGTACCACTAAAAATATGGAGGCTGAAAGTTAACTTCCAATAATTTGATTATGAAATTGGAACTGAACCCAGTTTGATTCTTATTTAGGTTATGGGTCAGCAAACATTCTCTGCATAAGACCAGATATAAATATTAAATGTTTCACCTCTCAAGAGGCAAAATCGAGATAGTGTCTATATATTTAGATAACAAGAGAAAACAAATTGCCATCATTTTTAAAAAACTATTTGAAAGTATGAAAACCATTCTTAGCTCACAGAATCTACATTTTGGATTTGGTGCACAGCCATAGTTTGCTGAGTTCTGTTCTAGATGCTACATTATTCATGGTATTAGTTTGCTAAGGTTGTTATAAATATAAATAAGTGCTACATATTGGGTGGCTTAAGCAACAGAAGCTTTTTGTCCCACACTTCTGGATGCTGGAAGTCAGAAATCCAGGTATCGGTAGGGTTGTTTCCTTCTGAGGCCTCTGAGGAAAGTAATTTGTCCCAGGACACTTTTCTTGCCTTGTAGATGACAGTTTTTTTTTTTTTCTCTATGTCGTCATATTATCTTTCCCTGTTTCTATGTCCATATTTCTCCTTTTTTGTAATACTAGTCATGTTGGATTAGAATCTACCCTAATGGGCTCACTTCAGCTTGATGAGCTGTGTAAAGACCTCACCTCCAAGTCAGGTCACATGCCGAAGTGCTGGGGGTTAGGATTTCAGTGTACAAACTTGGGGCAGTGTATCATGCAATCCATAACCTTCTCACCACCACTGTCAGAAGTTCAAGTAATAATTATGAGAGTTTCACCTCACTTTTTCCATCATTCTAATTTAAAGCCATAGCTTCTCTCACCAACCCTGCACCACAATAATAGCATATCGAACTATACTGAGACAGTGGAAAGATTACCCTCTGAGACCTGTTGCCTCCACCTTACAAAACACTCAGACAGTAACATGCAGTAGTGTCAGTCATATACCTAGCAATAAGGCAGTGATGTTTAGAAAAATCAAATGATAAGGAAAAATACTAATTTTGAACATATGCCTGACAAATATTTTGTCTTTTTTTAAACATCTTAACTCTCTGATTCCCTAAATAGATCAAGAAGATTCCTACACAAATAACACCCACTTGTGTCCAAGCAGCACTCAACACTGTAGGATGAAGCTGTCACCTGAAATCCCCAGCTGTGAACATGTTTTGATGTTAGGAATTGTCAAGCCTTCTGTAACTAGAACTGTCACAGCTTGCAGAATTGATGTGCCACAGAGTCTCACATCCAGGGCACAAGAATTCTGAAGATGTCTTTTTATTATTTTTAAATGAAAAGACAGTGCACAGTTCTTAGGTATATAGACTTAGATGTATAGCTTAGTTACCTGAAACTGCCATTGGAAGATTTAGCTCACAGCTAACAGTATTGAAAGAAAAGTGCTTTAAAACAAAGCCTAATATTACCTCTCAATTTTATTAGTCTGCCCTTGATCCATCCTTTATTTTCATGACTGATAACATTTTTATCAGTAAGGAGAAGCTTCACATTTTGGCATTTTTCATTCCATATTGATATCCACTTCATAATCCCAAACCTACTTTAATAGGACTTTTATAAAGAATATATATATATGATGACATACAAAAAAACATGTCATACAGTGCCAGGCACAATTCTTTTGTTTTCATAAAAGAAAGTGATAGAAAGTAGTTAATCTTTGGAAACTCTTACTTCTTATTATGGTTTAAATATAAGGTTTTCCTCCAAAGCTGGTGTGTGAGACAATACAAGAAGAACTTCAGAGATGAAATGATCATATTATGAGAGCAATAACCTAAATTAATGGTTTAACCCACTGACATGGATTACTGGGAGTAACTCTATAGGGTATGACTAGAGGAGGTAGGACACTGGGGGCATGACTTTAGAGTATAGTTTTTTTTTTTTTTTTCCTGGTGAGCAGAGTTCTCTCTCTGCTTCCTGATTGCCATGTCCTGAGCTGTTTTCCTCCACCATGAGATTCTGCTTCATCTCAAGCCCAGAGCAATGGAGTCAGCCATCTATGGACTGAGACCTCTGAAGCCAAGAATGAAATAAACTTTTTCTCCTCTAATTGTTTTTGTCAGGTCTTTTGCTTCCAGCAATGAAAGAGCTAACTAAAACACTCCTTTATAGCCCATGCTTGTAATCCCAATGGCTTGGGTGGATGAGGCAGGAGAATCATGAGTTCAAAGCCAGCCTCAGCAAAAGCGAGGTGTTAAGCAACTCAGTGAGACCCTGTCTCTAAATAAAATACAAAATAGGGCTGGGGATGTGGCTCAGTGGTCCGGTGCTCCTGAGTTCAATCCCTGGTAACCCCCCCACACCCACACAAAAAAAAACTTTGCAAAATAAAGGGGAGAGGAGTATGAGGTTTCTTTAATTAGAGACTGCCTAGAAACCAGCACTGATCTTACATCTATAATGGAACTGTCTGTAAAGAGACTGTGGTAGAAGTGGTTAGGTCATCCTGCCCATAAGAGGAGGTTCCAGACATTCTTTGCATGGTAAGAGATAGCTACTCCCTTCCCTACATAGGGCAACCCAGAAAGAAAGGTGACTTTTTGTATTTTATTTAGAGACAGGATCTCAATGAGTTAGTTGCTTAGCACCTCGCTGAATTGCTGAGGCTGGCTTTGAACTCATGATCCTCTGGCCTCTACCTCCTCAACTGCTGGGATTACAGGCATGGGCTACTGTGCCTGGCACCAAAAGGTGATTTTATTTGCTGAAATAACTACAAGATAAATTCTGTGCCAAATGCTTTATGTTCAAAACAGAGGATATTGTGTTCTGCCTTTTGCAAACAAGGCAACTGAAGCATGGAGAATAAATATGCTCACCATACTAAATGTGTTTTGTTCATATTTTAATATCTTATGAACCAGCTCTCCTCCTTCCACCCATTCTGTTGACAATAGAATCTCAAGTTGTAGCCACATGGATATTCTTGAACCTGACATTTCAGATCAGAATAGTTTGAGAAAAGGGTGTAGTCAATATATTTTTAAAACTTAAAAGTTTCTCTCTCATAGCAGGTATTTATGTGATGTGGGTCAATATATAAAGTATAAAAAGTACAAAGGGCCAGTAGAAAGCAGAAAATAGAGGATCACATCCCTTAACAAGGGAACCACAGGAGCAGGACAAGCATCCTTCTCTCATTTTCTAAAGATCAATAGAAACCCTTTGTAAAGATTAAGTTGTCTGTGTGATATAGAGAGTGAGCCTTAAATTAACTTTTCAGTGTTTTGTATCTTAAAACCTGCTTTAAAATAAATTTCACCTACATAAATGTTCCCTGGATTAATGGCTTAATCACGCACTTTGAAGAGATTCTTTTCTTACCATTTTTATTCCATTGTTATTGTAATGATAGGAACTCATTAACCCAGTGGGTGTCGGTATTGATTATGATTGTCAGATTTTTCTTTTTCACATTATAGTTGAGTTCCTACCTAAAATAAATTATAACTCTTGATTGGTTGCTACATTTCTCCAAGATATTTGACCAACTACTAATGGTGAGATAATGGTGTTCAAATTGATACTCATGGTCACAGGGGACTCTATACCTTTGCTCCCACTCTGATGCTGTGTTTTTCAGAATACAAGTGTTCGTGTAGTCATCAATACAGAATTAATCATGAAAGTCAAGTGCACGCTGCAGGTAAAATCAGCATCATCTAATTATCTCAACTTGTTTGTCTTATGGCTTTATTTAGCTGAGCACATCCATCTGATAACAAATAGGCTAATTCAAAATTCTATCAACTGCAAGTAATTTAGGTATTGTAATGTGGACTCTGGTGTGTTTTAGAGATTTTTATCCATGTCATAAGCTAGCAGTTAGGAAGAAAAAGGGCAGTAAGACAGGAAAGAGTGAAGCTAGCACATTATCTTTTAGGAGAAAAATCTATCAGGCTATTTGAGTCTTTATTTAATGTGTATGAACAATACTCAGTTACTTATATTATTATAATATATCTAATATCTTATGAATTCTATGGTATTTACAGGAAATTAGGAGAGAGTGAAGTTGTTTTTTCAGACTCATAGGATTGATCATTTCCTGAAAGCATTTCTACTAGTAAGAGTTAATGGACAACTTGTGTCTTTATTCTCCTCAATATTTATCTCCTCAATATTCTTTCTACATGGAAATGAAATGAGATTTCTCCTTTTTCTGAGAGAAGGAGAAAGGGCATAGGGTTGCCAGTTGTCACCTGGAAGTCTAGAGTCCTCATTCCCAAGTCCTCCATAGTCACCTCTCCCTTTTCTTTTGGAAGCCAAGCTTTGTATTTCTGCCTCTGCCCACATCACAAAGATAATCTTTTTTTTTCTAAAATTCCATACTTTCTGAAGACACCATTGTTACTTAGATCATACCCCAGGTGCTTTTTAATATACTGCATTCCCTGTGGTATGTGTGTTCTCAAAAATAAATATATATGGGCTAATTAATTATTTTAACTTAATTATTTTACCAAACTAATGACCTGTTTTGAAAATATTTGTGGGCATGTTTCCAAAAAAGCTTCTTCAGAGCAGTTAAGCAGTTTTCCATAGTAAATGTTAGCTTGAGGGTTGCAAGTTATATATTGCATATTTTAATGTTTTGTTTTAGACAGGCTGTGTGTGATTAGTCTCCTGTTAAACAAAAATCACAGGCAATATAACTCTCCCACAGTTAGATTTTTCTAGAAAATATGTAACTGACAAATTGAGTTGTCACATGGATAAGATTTTTAAGACAAAAAGTCATTCCTGTTATTCGTATGCCCACCAATACATAGTTCTATCAATCTTTTTAAAGCACACCTTTTCATACCTCCCACAAACCTGAAATCCTTACACTAGACATCTTAGGATTCAAAATTCATTGTTAGCTAAATAATTGCCTCTATTAGTCCCTCCTCCTCCTTCTCCTCCTCCTCTTTTTTCTTAGTTGTTGTTACTAGGGATTAAACAGAGGGGCACTTCATCACTGAGCTACATCCCAAGTCCTTTTCTATTTTTTATTTTGAGATACAATCTCACTAAGTTGCTGAGCCCTAAGTTGTTGAGGCTGGCCTCAAACTTGCAATTCTTTGGCCTCAGCCTCTGGAAACCTGCCTCTCTGCTGGGACAATGCAGTCCTTCCCTATATCCTTCTAATCCTGGGCCTAGAGGGGTTAAATGTCCATTTTTACTCCCCCGCTCTTCCTTAAAATCTGCCTGTGCTGAAGCCCCCACTGTCACTTTAGACCACCTGCCACTCCTTTTCTTTGGGGTCACTCTAGGAACCTCAGTACTTTCTCCCTGGCCTATGCATGGTTTAATTCCTCTGGTCGCTCTCAAACGTCACCTTGTCATAATTCATTATGGCATCTTCGTCCCCATACACCTTCATGTAGCCTAGCTTCTCAGGACACCCATGTTCTTGCCCACTTTCTACCTCAGCCACATTCTCCCACTGCCACACCCGAGAAATTGTCATACTAAAATACTCTATCCTCTTCACTCAAACAGTTTTGACTCTCAGGCTTTCTAACTTCGTCTCTTTTTCTAGTGTGCTCCTGTTATCATCCCCAATCCAAAAAATATCATCTGACCAGTACCCTAGCTGTTGCCTCATTTCTTCTTGTACAAGTTAGATTCTATGATCCATCACAAGAATTCAAAATTGCCTTCATGGGATACTCTTACTCATCCACTCCTTTCTCCCTTTGCTTATTTTACTACCCAAACCTCAACTTCATAATCCCAATATCCTCATCTCCCCTGTTCCTTCTTGGCTGAATGTTTCTGGGGGAAAACTTACAACAGCACTCAAACTGATTTCATAGTAACTTGATGACAAGGAATCTCAAGTGAATAACTAGTGTGTCCCCAAATCCCCAAATTTCCCTGGCTATTCATTCTTCCTCTCTCTTAACAGGTAATTTGGAGCTCTTTCTCTTCGAACTTCCCAATCCTCCTTCCTATTCTCAGTTAGCATGCTTACCATTTCCCTGATAAAATGGAAACAATCCAAATATGTCTTATCACCCAACTACCTCCCTGCTTACACCTTACACTTGGTAGGAGTTACTGTGGAGTTACTGTGGACACACTGTCTCAGCTTCTATATGAGGCTTATCACTCCAGTTAAGTGCTGGATCCCATCCTATTTCTGTGCTTAGAAAAGCACAAGTTATCTGTAAGATGTCTTGCATTCAAAAAAAAAATATTTTGGGGTCCTCTAGGTCACTTCCATCAACACATTGAAGTTTCCCTTTCACTATAAATAAAATAAACACTAAAGCTTCCCCCCTTTTCATTTTATATTGTCCTCAAGCCACTGCCCTCTTCCTCTGCTCTCCTTTACACTAAAGCTCTTGAAACTTTTTTTTAAAAAATTCTCTTGCTGATACCAATTCCTCTCTTCCTTTTGCTCTTGAGTCCACTCCATTCAGTCTATTATTAGTCACTCTTCCAAACCTGTTCTTTAGATAATTAGCAATGGCATCCATTGCTAAATCCAGTGATTAATTCTCACTGCTCATCAAATATATTTATAAGCACTATTTAATGTGATCAATGACTTTAGTTTTCTGAGACTCTTTTTTTTTAATTTTCAATTTTGAATTTATTTTATTTTGGCCCCTTGGGAAATCACTTATGATATTTGAATAAGAAAGTTAAATGATCAAAGTTCACTTGAGGAAGAGTCCTCTCCATAGACCAAGAAGTAGAGAACAGTCCTGCAAAAGGAATTTTAATTGCCAAAGAGATGGGTTCTAATCAACATGAGCAGGATAGTGGCCCTGTAAAGGGAAAGGAAGGAAGGTATAGGCCATTTGTATTTTTATAATTTAGAAATACTTGTGACTGATTTGATATCAAGGTGAGAGTAATGAAAGTTCTTATTTTTAGTAATAAGAAATAACTGTCTAAATATCAGTGGCTTTTATAATACCAAGCACTTATTTGTTCACAATACATGGCGCAACTGTGCTTTTGCGGCTGTGACTTGACTTTACTTGTCCCTTCATTCCTAGGTCCAGACTAAAGGGGACATCTCTGTCTGGGATATCTCTTCTTGAGATAGAGGGGGAAAGCAGAAGAGTCAGTAGAAACTTGCACTGACCCTTAAAGGTTGTCGCATAGTGCTCGCATTCCATTGGCCGAAAAGTACATCACCTGGCCAAGGTCAAAATCAGTGTGATAGACCTGTATAATCATGTAAGAAGAAGATGGGTAGAATACTTGTGAATAGCAATATAGTTCCTTAGAGTGGCAGTTCTCCGTGGTTTCTGTCTCCTAGAGTGATTGTGAATGTGATGGGCAGAACAAGAGCTCTAGAAGAAAGAATGAGATTGTGAAGAAGGACAACGGGTTCCATAAGAAACATGTTGTGTATGGGATGAATGTCCAGGAGATGTCAGGAAGACATTTGAAATAGAAACGGGGACTTAGGGAAAAAGTTAGCTGAGGATTTTGAATAGATCCAAGAACAGATCATTTAGCAATGCTTATGTTTTGGCAAAGGTGGTTAATAAGATGTAAATATAGGAAATAGTAGTTAGTTCATGAATACAAATGTTGAGTAAAATATAATGTGATAAAAACATGCAGTGTGATCTACTGTTAAGTTATCTAGACTTATTCAGCATTGGGTTCCAAGTTGTATGGATTCATCAAAGAGATAATATGGCATAATCTCAGGGCTCCAAGAACTGGTCTTACTTTCTTGCCTAGCCATTTTGTACCTTTTAGGTAAGATGAAGCAAATTATTTCATTTTTAGCTTCAAGTCTATTTCCTTCTCTGCAAAATTAGTAAACAATAGCATTTACCCTTTCAACAATTCAGTAAGGATAAATGCTATTGTTAAAATGAGACTATGCCTGGAAAACGTTCAGAGAGTTCCTGGTTCATTTTAGATCCAATTGGTAAAAGTAGTATTTGCTAACAATTGCATAAAAGAAAACATTACTTCTGACTTGTTTACTTTTGCTTTAAGTCTAAGCTTTTTTTGAAGGACATGGTCTTTATTTACTGGTGTTAAAAATTCTACAGACAACAAAGAATGTCTGGGATGTACATTATTAGCCAATTATAGGAAAATGCAAATAAGATTAAATTTAATTTTGGAATGTATGCAACACTTTATTAATAACATACTAATTTCTAGATTCATTATGTCCAAATGCTCAGTTCTTGATTCTTGTAAGAATATGGCTGGCAGCAGGCCTATGTATTGCTACTGGTAATATTAGACTAGTTAAATTATGAAAGGCTATTTGGACCATGTTAATTCTATTTACCTTCCACCTCTTAAAATTTTATGCTCAATAAGGAATCACATGGTAATGAACATCGTTTTTAAAAGGATTAATTATTGTGGAGGAACCATTCCATTTGGTTTGAAGAAATAAATGAAGGCAAACCATGGAAGTTGCCTAGAATTTGGAACCTGGAAAGAAATATCTATTCAACTGCCAGCAGTTCTGCAGCCCACTTGTGGCCCAGATTCACTATGTATTTGGTTCTTTCCTCTGTTTCCATTTCTGTCTATTGAGAAACGTCATTGTCTGCATGTTGGGACTCCAGTGGTTTTACTGGCCCTTCTTCATACTAATTAAAAAATAACAAAACAAAAAAAACCTTAGGGGCTAAGGATATGGCTCAAGTAGTAGCATACTCCCCTGGCATGTGTGAGGCACTGGGTTCGACCCTCAGCATCACATAAAAATAAAATAAAGATATTGTGTCCACCTAAAAAGCTAAAAAAATAAAATAAATATTAAAAAAAACTTCAATGAAGATTTCCTTTGTGACTTCAACACTTTTTCCTACTTTTGAATTAACTGCCTATAATGTCTTAAAAGCTGACAATGAAACAATTTGAATTCTAAAGCCTGTAGCCCATATTGCTCTTTTATGTTACCTTGTGGTTTTCCGTCAAGTGGTATTTGGTGTTTGTTTTCTTTAAGCATCACCATCCATTTATTAAGCTACGGGGCTAATTAAAACCCAGACTTCCATATGAGGCTTACAGATGTTGTTGAATTATAAAAATTAGCTTCAGGTCTGGCAGTGATTTTCTAAAAATAGTTCTGTTCATCTCACTGAAATTGAGGATTTCTTTGCTAAGCTGCCAAGACACATAAATCTTCTAGGAGAGCTGATTTTGTAACAGACTTTGACATGTATGAGCTAATTCTAGAAATCAGACTTCTAGAAGAAAACCAATAGCCTCAGAGAGGATTAACAATTATGTTGGTGTCCATATGTGTATTCAGTTCTGTATGGCACAGAGAAGTTTGGAAGACACTTGACATGTTAGGAAAAACCCAAAAGTATATGGATGTTACCAAAGTAACTTCCTGAGAGTTGCAATGCAAAGGAAAAATGGGTGTTGAGAGGTGAGTGGCCATCTGAAGAGAATTTCATGCTCAATTTTATATTGTTTGACTTTTTAAAAATCTGACCACTTCCATGTTAGTGGGTGTTTAACATAGTAATGGTCAAGATAACTATCATTATAAAATGCAAGGTCTCTTCTTGTCTTTTTCTAGAAATAATAATTTATAAAATTCTAGTAGTAAAGTGAATTCTTTTTTAAAAAATTTTTCATATACATATGTCATGAATGCTTTAGAATTAAGGTGTCCTGCTAATTATTTTTACTACTTTATAGATACTTTACATGTAATTAAAGATATGTTTATTCTAGTTTTATACATAAATTCCTATTTTAGTTCGTTTTTTCCATTGTTGTGACCAAAAGACCTGATAAGAACAATTAGAGGAGAAAAAGTTTATTTTGGCTCATGGTTTCAGAGGTTTCAGTCCATAGTTGGCCAACTCCATAGTTCTGGGTCTGATGTGAGGCAGAACTTCATGGCAGAAGAGCATAGCAGAGAACATGGCCATGAGAACATAGCAGAGAACGCAGCCCAGAACATGGCCACCAGGAAGCAGAGAGCTCTGGACCAGGGACAAAATATAAATCCCAAAGGCATACCCCCCAGTGATATACCTCTTCCTCTATCTACACCCTACCTGCCTATAGTTCCCACCCAGTTAGTTCATATCAATGGATTAATCCTCTGATTAGACTACAACTCCTCATAATCTAATCATTTGGCCTCTGAATGTTTTTGTATTGTGTCTCACCTGAGCTTCAAGAGACACTAGAGATAAAACTGTAACAACCTCTAATAGATTAACTTTAATATTCAGTTATGGATCAAAATGATTATTATAAACTGTTTTTTTCCCCAAAAGCTATATAACATCACACAAAGCTTTTTTTAAATATATATATTTTTAGTTGTACACAATAAGTTTATTTTGTTTATTTGTTTTTATTTGGTGCTGAGGATGGAACCCAGGGCCTCACATGGGCTAGGCTAGTGCTCTACTGCTGAGCCACAACCCCAGCCTCCCCAGAAAGCTTTTGTTAAATAAAAAGGCCCCACTTCACTTCCAAACAGAAATGATTTTAACATTCTTCTTTTCCTTTTTTCTTTCTTCATATACATATTTGTTTTGACTAGTATAATAAAATACAAATTGTATTCATTTTTATATTTCTTAACATGGAAAGGTTTTTATGATTGTAGTTAGCAACAACTTTATTGTTTTAATTATATAATTCATACAATACATAAATTACATTAAAATCAGTTGACATATCTGAAATGCACATAAAGCAATCAGTTTCAAATAGGCAGGTTATAAACAAAATATAGCAGGTTTAAATATAAAATGATTCTATAGTTATCTTTTCTTTCCAAGTATCTTTCCTACAAGGAATAAAACACTATTATCATAGAATGTGTAAAGAATTATTATTTCAAACAATCAGCTAGGTGGACAAAGAAGGAAGACCCAATGAATACATTAGTTTTTCAACTTCTTTCACTTTCATTTTTCAGCAGTTTTTTGAGATATACTATCATATAAATTCAGAGGTAATGCTAATAATGTCCTCATTAGAAGAGAAAATGTAAAGATTTTTATCTTACTTCTTCCTTCTTTCTTTGTCCTCTTCTCAAGAGGAAAGCCCAGGAAGCAATTAAAATAGGAAACTTCCAATCCCAGGTGCTGCTACTCTTGTGACTAGTACAGTAATCTAGGTCTTGCTTTTCTTAGGCCACAACTCCACATGTTTACAGAGGTCCCCAGAGAATTTGAGGATATGCTGCCCACTCAAAATCTGAGAGCATAAACTGGGGAAAAGCTATGTAACCCCATCCCTGCACGGTGGGATCAAAAACAGACAGAGGTGGGATCTGGGAAGATACCAAATATTTCTGCATGCTAAAACCCAGAAATATCTCTGCTTATCAGTATTTAGATTAGTAGTCTTAGCCTTTGACCTTTCAGAAAGAACTCTGTAGTTGATCCTCATAGCTGCTCATTGATATCTTGGCACTGGGGATTATGATTAGATTCTATCCTCTACATGTTGTGAGACCAGGATCATAGGCATGTGTGTATTATGCATTCTCCTTGCAAATATGACTAGTCAAGTAGTTTATTTTTGGTATTTAGTCAACTAATTTACTGTCCTTCCCCACTATTTCCATCACCCAAGCCCCAATAAAAACAACAGACTTTAATACATTTATAAATTCAGCTTTCTTCCCTCTGTAATTTTAATTCATGTAGTGAAAATAAGTTAATATAGGGGAGACCAATCAGGAAGAAATAAATGCTAACCTATATGGTGAGGGTATGATTATTAAGGAAGAATTCATATGACCATGGTAACATTTTTAAAAACATTCTATTTTAACATGAAAAGAAGACACTACCAGAGATATGAGAATCTGTGCTATATATGTGTAATAAGAATTGTAATACATTTATTTAAAAAAAAGAAAAAGAAATAGTGAAAGAAAGAAAGAAAGAAAGAACGCACTTTGCTTTGGTTGAAGAAGCAAACTAGTATTTCTGATTTGCCCCTAGATCCCTTAAGTACTTAAGGGATATAGTGTACTTCCCACAATACTTCAAATACGGTGTACTTCCCAAAGTTACACGGTATTTGACTTTCCAGAGATTTTCTTTTTTTATTTTTAAGAGTCAATAAAGTTAACTTATCTTGCTGTGTCCTGCACAGCGAATGAACAACTGACCGATAGCAGGCTGTGAGCCAGCTGAGAAAATAAAAGTCTAAAGAAATATTAAGAAAAAAAGACAAAAGACTTGAAAATGGTTGAATAGCGGGATTTAGTGGGTGACCAGCTATGATAGAAGCTGGATTTAACAAAGAAGAAAAGCCCATGTCTTTTATTTTATAGACAAACACATCAAAATGTTTCAGTGTGAAAAACTTCTTGAGGTAAAAAGAAGAAAGTTTGAGAAAAACATGGTTGGGGATTAACAGATTATGTTCATCTCTTCTACCTCTGGGCAGTGGGGATTTGAAATCAAGGCTTTTTGAACTGGTGAATTCCATGATAAGCACAGAATCTCTCCCATCAACAGGAGTCATCTTGCAAATGGGTGTTGTCCTGGTACCCTTGTAGCACAGGGTTCCCCAAAGCACAGCATCACTATCTAGGCTTTCACATAGTTCAAAGCAATGATTTCTCAACTGCCCAAACATACTTTAGTTATTTTTGTTAGCTTGGATGATGAAATTTAGGCTTGCCATTATGAAAGATTTTTTACTTTTTTTATATCAAGTTTGGATGCATGAGTAACTTAAGGTCAAAAGTAGAAATTAGGACCATGCCATTGTATGGAAATACTAAGCATTTGACAGACAGTTGGTTCCCTTCTCCTTCCTCAGTATATGTAGACTGATACCCATGATTGTCAGTGACATCTGTCCTTCTTGATAGTACTTCCTTAGATATGCACTTAACCTTAAAGAGTCAATGTGCATCCCAGTCTTCCAGGTTATCTATCCAATCTCACCTTCCATTCTTCACACAGCCTATCTGAAAAATCCTGCATCCACTGATATCTCTCTTTAACCCCTCTATTTGCCTTTACTCTCCTTTCTCCATGTATTCAAAATTACCTTTCTCAAACTCAGGTTTGAGCTATTATTCTTCTCTGTGCTATCTGGCATTTATATGATCTTGTTTGCTTATTTTATCTATTCACCTCTATCACCATTTTGCAAAGTTAGAATCTTTATGCAGATTTATCTATCTCATGTATGCACTATCCTATGCATCACCTGATTGCTACTGTACTTTATATACAGCTTCCTCCCAAA
Organism: Ictidomys tridecemlineatus; assembly: GCF_052094955.1. Lineage (NCBI taxonomy): Eukaryota > Metazoa > Chordata > Mammalia > Rodentia > Sciuridae > Ictidomys > Ictidomys tridecemlineatus. Next base: position 38,411,382 of record NC_135482.1, on the reverse strand, counting down.
AAAATATTTTGAAAGTCAACTTAAGTTTATAATATTCTTATAACCATACTTCTTCCATCTCACTGCTTCAAGTTAATGTGTATAGTATAACACTAAGCATTGGAAAATTCAAAGATGTCAAGAAATGTATCCAAGTGTCTAATTTAAGATTGTCTGAATTTAAAATCTCTGCTGCTAACACTAACTACATTGCCTGAATATGTCTGTGATAACTCACCATAGGAATTTACCTTAAATGATTCCAATTTGCTAAGTTAAAATAAAGTATCTTTGGACTATTTCCCCAGTGATCATGGTACTGTAGACATTAAATAAAGCTTTGTTGTTGATATATTGTGAACCCTGTTGCAAAGTAACCCTGGACACTTCTTTTATAGGTTCTGCTCTAAGTTGCTACCCATATATTTTTAGTTTCTCCAGAACAAAAACTGCTAGAGTTGACACATCACACAACTGTCTTTATGACCTATCTTTAAAGTGATAAAAATGCTACTATAATAGTTGCTTTCATATTTCTAAAATTCTCTGACTACAGAGATAAAAGTCAAAAAGATGTGAAAATTCCATAACAGTCTTTTCATGGGATCTATCCTTTCACTTCCAAACTCACAATATGTTGAAGTGAAAGATGGATAGTATTTTGTAAAGCATCAGAGCTATGTCTGTGCTCCATGCATATGTGAATATGTCCAAACAAAAAACTTTAGCTTTTTACTCAACTAATATGTCGGTAAATTAGGTAATGTAACTAAAAACTGTGAAATTTACACTTTAAAATTCCTTTTTGAAATATATCTACTTGCTAACATGGCAACTTAATGAAGATAGTACTTATTTAAGATATGTGTTTAAGAACATAAAAATAATGCCCACTGATTTTTATTGATACTTTGAGATTAAAAACTCAATTGACTATAGTAATAGGAACAACCTTACTTTTGTAAACTTAAATTTGGCTTTAGAAAAAGATTATAATGGCACTATTGACCATGTCTTGCTAAAATGCAAATTTGATTAATATCAACAATTTTAAACTATAGAAAAGTGGAAATTCAGAAGCTAACTCTATAATAAACCTTCATTGTTTAGTGTTTGGTTGGCAAAAAAATGCAAAACAAATGTTAACTGCAAATAATATATTGCTCATATCTAGCATATAATGATTCTGTTAATGTGCTGCATGTCTTACATACAGTTTCTTCATTTCTTCCTCTTTTATTTCCATTTTAAAATCTAGAAGAAATTTGTAGAATCGTCATTATATTCAGTTCATTTTTTAAAATATCATGTTATTCCAAATTAGAGTTGTGGTAATTGAAAGAAATGATAATTTAATTTTCCTAATTTTTTCAACCCATGGAATTCATTCATAATTCATTCAGCAAAATCCCAGACCTATTGTATAAAAGCACTGAGCACACAATAGTGCATAAGACAAACCGGACATAGATTTCATATGGCTTAGATTGTTGCAGAATTTATTGAATTCTTGAGAAATGTATATATGTATATGTAAGTTAAGGGTTATTTTAATTTTAATTGTAAATAGGTACCCCTGCAAAGTAGGAGGAAAACGAGGCAAGGAGAGATCAGTCCTATATATACAATTATTTATAAGTATTCATAGGGGACCAGAGTATATAAAATAATAGATCTTTAAATGTGTGCATTCATTTGGTATAGTAATATTTTTAACACTAAAAAGAAACTCATTTCACCTTTTGAAAGTACTATTTTCAAAATTATTTGATCTGTTTTTAATTGATCTTAAAATTCTAAGGAGTTTCAGGTCAGGAGATGCAGACCTTTTGTTTCTCCCTGTTATAAGACACAGCAAGGTATTTACTTGACTTTCATATATCAAGTATTAGCTGGATGTTTGGTTAAACCCCCTGGAGAAATTTGCCAAGAAATATCTACTTTCTGAAATAATTTTTATTTGGTCAAACACTAGATGACCAGGTTTTGTTCTGTTGATCTTCATATAGAATGAGTAAACACATAATAAATCCCTGAAGAATGAATGAATAAATGAAAGATGAATGATTTAATGGTAAGCAATAAATTTGAATCACTGGGTGACATTTTCAAAATTCTGTGGCTAAATTTGTGACTGCACTTTGTGGAAACAAGAAGATTCTGGTATAGCTTTTATATAAAGCATTTTTACTCTCTTTATATAAAATGCTTTTATATAAAGCATTTTTACTGAAAATGGGCTAAAATTAAAGGTATCTGTTTTATGCATTCTTTATGCTTATTGAGGACAAAAGCTAATTTCACATATCCTTTCATAATCACCTGTTAGTGAAGAGGACTTGAAATTTAGGAGTTGCTCAAAATAACAGAGAGAGCATCTTAAGTTTGGGTTAGGAACTTCAAAGTACACTGAAATCTCACAGAATGTGAGGTTGTGATCATCAAAGTAATATAGCAAATTCCAGTATAATTTTTGGAAATAAAGCATTTATCATCACTGTTGTATAAAAATTTTGTCAGTGCAGTGGAAAAGCTATAGGAACGAGATGGATAAACTCTCTGCTTTAGTTTGGCAAAACAAAGGGACTCTAAGGATCAAAACAAAAACCTGAAGAATATTAAGCAGAGAATCAAACTCTTGAGAAAGACAGGCATGAAACATAAATTTCTTTTTCCTAGTAAGTGTTATTTCTTACCCAAAGTCACCGTTAATATTACATTTAAGAGATATGTTGATTCCAAAGGACTGTTTTAGCAGAGACAAACAAGTCTTAAAAAGTCTTATTTTTATTATTGCCTCCATTTTTAAGGATAATTTCTGAAGTATCAACTTAGACTACAATTGAAGAATTAGACATTTATGCCACATGTCTCTTCATTTAGGAATTTATATAAAGTCACTGAAGGAAAAGTTGTTAAGTCTTTTGCCAGTTGAGAACTTCCTTTTAGCACATAGTTATGAAGTCTGCTTTTCCTTTACACCAAAAGCAAATACTTATGTCAAATGCCTGAGATTTACTGTTATGTCCAGGTTGTCAAGTAATAGAATATGTATTTTTAATTGAAATGAGTCAACAATTGTAATAGTTTGATGTTTTAATGAGAAGAAAATAATTATCAGACCAAAAAATTATACTTGGTAAATTACAAGCAATTACTTAGAAGATAGCAAATTGCATATTTAAATATGGAGGATGATATTATATTAACATATATTATCTTGAATATCCTAAGCCATTTAACCTTTTGAGGTCATAATTATATTTACAAACATGCAGTGATACATGTGTACCATTGTACTTATCCTAAAAGAAAAACAGGAAAATGATGAGCATTGAAGAAAGAATAAAGGTGATTTCAATTACCAAGTTATATATCTGAAGCAAATAACAACAAACATTGTGCCATACACATCAAAAATATTTTAAAAATATTTTTGGTAGCTTAGTTGATATTTCATGTAATACATTACTTTGTCAGTATAATCCTCTAAGCATAGCCTATGAGACCTCACTATCAGAATATCTGGCAAGTTATATAAGTACTTTATGAAGATATTTGAAAAATTGCTGAAAGTGATCTATACTGTTTCAGTCAATTCAAACTCAATGAGCAAGAGCAAAAGAGAGAAAAAAGGACAGAGAATATGAATAAATATGAACATAAGCACAACTGAAGTAGTGCTGATTTTTCATTCTACCTTCTACTCAAGGAACCCAAGCCCCAGAGTGAGTGCAGATGGCAGAGTTAAATTTGGCTTCTGTAGAGTGAGATAAGCACTGAATGATTCTAGAGTTTAAGATATGTTTCTTTCTTACATCCTGCCTCCTCAGTATAAGATATAGACTTCATATAGAACTGAATTTTTTAAATTGCAGTATGTTCTAATGGGTCTGAATGAAATTATCTAGGGAATAAAATATTGATAAAGAAAGGAAGATTTGTGGAAAGACTTTAACTTATAAATGCTAGATTTCCATCTTTGCCTCATTTGAATTTTTACTGGAAACCAAACAGTCTTTTGTGTATTGATATTTGAAGTGGAAAAAAAGTTACCAGATTGCTACAACTTTTTTCAATTATTTTCATAAGAGCAAGAAATGATCAGGAGGTTTAAGATCTTTTTAGTGCTCCAAAAATGAAATATTTCAGTCTTAGGTAAATCTACTTGTTAATTTCAACATAAATTTGAACATATTTATAAAACTTTTTGTGGACAACACTAAAAAATATCTGTTCATAACTACCAGCAGGTAGATCATGTTCTAATGAAAAATAGGTAAGTAAAATAAGCAAAAACAATTTGGTGAGAGAAGTCCTGTAATGAGGATTATAAATGTTTGAATTGGATAGTCATAAAATACAGAGGGAAATTATATTAGATATTGGGTGTTTGAAGATTTTTGAGGAAAGATGACTTCTAAAGACATGTAAGAGTTAGTCTGAAAAAAATGTAGATTTAGAGAAATGCAGTTAAGAATGTATGGATTCATAAAATTAGGAGAACATCTGAAGAAGTGCTAAGTGGCTCAAGTGACTCTGTAGGGAGGCAATGGGGAACTAGGTCAAGCCAGGCAAAAAAAAAAAAAAAAAAAAGAGTTTGATGAGTCTTTATACCATGATGAGATTTTCAGAATTTATTCTGGCTCTTTGAAGTCTGCGTTGGCAACCCAGAGCAGAAGCAGAGATTCCAATTAGGATATGAGAGCAAGAATCTACTGGGAAATGGTGAAACTAGTAGCAGTGGAGAAGAAGAGATGCAAATGGAGATAATGCAGATCTGATTGAACTTGGTGAGCAGTTGGATATAGATTGAAATAAGGCATTATTTAGAGAAATATAATTTTTTTTCTTGGGCAGATGCTTCCATAATAGTACTCCATAATAATAGGTAAAGTATATAATAGTACTTTATATCATCTTTAGATAATTTATAATATTTAATACAAGTAAATGCTTTGTAAATAATTGATGTGCTGTAATAGTTAGATGATAATGACAAGAGAAGAAGTCTATACATGATTAATACAGATGCAGGGTTTTTTCCCAAAAAATATTTCCAAAGTACATTTGGTTGAATCTATGGATTCAGAACTCAGGAATATGAAGGGCTAACTATATACAAAGTTATTGGCTACAGAGGTTAGTGGTAGCCCTAAAAATAAGCCAGAGTATAAGAATGAATATAGAAGATGCCATAGGCTTAGAATGGACCCAACCAATAAAATTCATCTTCTGATTAAACATTTTAACTCATATCAGCTTGAGAAGAGTAACTCAATATCTTGTATACCTGAAGCTAAATCACATGGTATTAGATTGAGTATTTGGTAAAGAGATAAAATTTCAATTCTCCAGGACAATCTTATGAGTTGGCACCTCATAGATATGTCCAAACCAATTACCTGACATCCCCTATGCTTATAAAATGAAACCTCATTCTCTCTCTAAAAGAAGCATGGAATAACTTCATAGATGTTAGAAAGTACCGGAAGGGGAGCTGCTTTTCCCTAAGTCTTTACATCTTTCTTTCTGGCAGGCTCTTCTGTTTGCCCTCACCAAATCCTGGGAAATTGATTTCTGTTCTCATGAAATACAAGGTCTTTATTTGAGAAGAAGGAACGGCTGCCCCATTTGTCAAAAGTTCTTTTTGTTATTGGGTATCAAATCTCTTCTGTTTAGGTTCTGAACATTTTCATCTCCTATAAATCCCCTAACTGCTGCTTGTACTAGGACTCAGTGACCTCTCTCGCTTGCTTTTCTTCTGCCCTGTTCATGCCCTAACTCTGGTCTGTCTGCCCAAGGTGTGAGAAGGTCCTGGGTAGCAATAACAATCTATGGACTGAAATCCTTTTCTGACAAGGAGCATAAACTACATGGAAGTTACTAAATAGGGTTCAGAATGGAGACCAGCATGTGAGCTGTAAAGCAGTGGCCAGGGAGCAGCTGGCCATGAGTTAGACCTGAAGACAGCTTAGCCAAGCATCAGCAATCAGACACTGATGGTGAAATGTCAGAAAACCAAGGCGCCTGGGTTGTATCAGCTCAACCCACTTTTCAGACTTAATCTTGTTCCTCTGTTAAGACGATTTATGTGCTTTCTTGCATTTTTCTTTTCTTCCATATCCATGCATACAATATAAGGAGACAGCAGTTGGCTGTTTGTGCTAGAAAATATAAATGGCCGTTTCGAAATTGTGCCAGACAGGATCTGCTGCAAGTTTTCATTGTTACTGCTGCCATCTGTTGTTCTTCAGTAGGGGGATATTAATTTCTTGGCGAACGTCTCTCTAATTCTGAACTATCTTTCACCTTCTCCTAGACATATTCATTCATGGGAGTGGCTTTTCAGAGGAGTATTCTTTACTAAGGCAATGTTCTAAATGTTTTAAAATGGAAGCATCTGGAATGTTTTTTAATACAACATATTTTGTATCTTAGAGCAAAAAATATTTCTTCAGTGTTAGTATTTAACTCTTAAAAATAAACATGTTTTATTGCATTCTTACTGCTTGAATGTATGCTGTTTCAAGAAGATAAAGCAAAACAGATTTCTGTCTTCAACCTTGTTCACAGTCGAACAACCTGAGTTGTAGCTAAGTTGTTCAGCTTTATCTAAGCTCTTTTATTTCTATATAATGTTTCCCTTTTCATTCAACCTTAAAATTATAGTAATTTGGGCACTTCTGTTCTTCTGAAAGAGATAGCTAATGCCAAACGTATTTCAAACAAGAAGGAGGGTTTTTGAGAGGGAAGATAATTTAGCTGAGGCTTAATAGCAATGATTGCTATTAAGTAGGATGCCTGTAACTAAATGTTCAGATATCCAAACAATAGTCTGTGGATTCTCAAAACTGAACATTGTACGTTTTCTAAATCAAGATCAAAATTGTATCTCTATACTATCCTGATGACTTCTATATTCTTTGCTTTCCATATGATGCCATTCAGTAATGTTTTATATATTAATAAATGAAACAAACATGCATGGTGATCATGGTTTAGAGTAACAGATAATTTTAACAGTTTTTGAGAAAGATTTTCAAAGGCTTAAGTTCTTAATTAAGCATATATGTGTATATATGTGTACATCATACATATATACATATATGTACGTATGTTTACATTATAAGTTATAGTTGGTCTTTTAAAAAAACTCTCAGCATCACTATAATTTTTAGAGTAGCATGATATTACTATAAGAAAATTAACAGATACATCAGATACCACAGTTGCTGATCACTAAAAAAGCCTGCATATCATATATTAAGATTTATAAATAAATCATAATAATAAATAAGAAAGGAAGCATCAATAAGTGGACGCTGAGGAATTCACCATCTATAAAATCAAAGAAAATAGAGTTTCTCACTTTACTATAAGAATGCAATATAAAAAATAAAAAGAGGATAAATCAAATAATATGTGCAAAATTCCCTGGGAGAAGATATTATAAGATAAAATTTTAAAAATTGATAGAGTTGTTTAAAGCAGTTTTAAAATTTTACATAAAAATGTCATAAAAATAAGTATAGAAACAGAATAGTTCCAGGAAATATTAAAACATTTTAACATATAAAAATAAAATACAGATTATTTGAAGTCCATTGCAAAACATGTTAAGGACATAGACAATTTATGGAATGAAAATAGCTAATAAAACAATGAAAAACTCATCCTCCCAATTTGGTAAATGTAACTTAAAACTACAACTAGCAATTATTTTCGCATGTTAAGTGTTTGTAAACTAAAGAAAATCATACTACCTGAGAGCATCCAGGGTTTTTTAGATTGGCACTCTCGTGCAGCTAGGCTGGCAGGATATAAAATGACCCGTGTTCTTCAGATGTTAAACTGTATCTGCCATGTTTCAGAGTTTCTGATGTTCATGTTTCAAATGAATCAGTGATTCTTCTTCCAGGAATTTACTCTAGGAAAATAATCATAAACATAATCTGATATTATATGCAAAGATATTCATTGTATTATTTATAATAGAAAATTATAAAATATTTTGTATGTCTTAAAATACAAATGGTTATAGATTTATACTTTCATAAAAATATACTAGTGCATATTAAGTGATTTTATATTCATTTATAAATTATTTACAGCAACTTAAAGTTGTTAAAATCATTATAATATAAAGTGAATGAATACTCTATGTACACATAGTATAATCAGATAGATCTCAACCAGGTAAATTTACATGAATATGTGTAAAACATCAAAAAAATGACTCTGCAGAAGTCCTTAAGTCTTTTATTACTGGCTAGAATTATAGATTATTTTCTTTGCCATTTTTATGTATTATAAGACTACTCAATTTTCAAGAATGAGCATATATTAACTTTTGAAGCTGTGTAAGTTATAAAAAGATATGATATAGTAGTCTTTGTAGATCCTTGAATTAACTTTCATCTGTGTCATATATTCTCAGTTTATCACAAAGACTTTTAAATAAACTTTTGTGTATTTCAACCATATAATATCATCATAAAAATGAGCATTGAAATAACCTTAATAAACTACTATGATACTGTTCCAGTAATATGTTTAAATGAATTAATAACATTATTTTATCAGGCTTATTATTTCAGTTTATATAATAAAAAAAGATGATTTTTCTCTGCCTCAGATATCATTAAAATATAAAAATATGCCTCACTGAATAAATCAATTTTAAACTCACATCATTTATTACATTTTATCAAGTCTACCTAGGGCTTCTTTTTATAAAGAATGAGGACTTTTCATTTTGTTTATCTGTCCCTATCTGATGCTACAATAGAATAACTGTTAATCTTCATCATTTGTTTTCTACTGAAAATAAAAGGAAATGAAAAGGTCAGTGCACAGTTTATTGATTGTTCTCCTTACACAGAATCCACATAGAATTAATGTTAGTCTCTATTAATATTTCATAGATAAACTGAGAGCATTATGTACTAAAAAGAATGAAATGGGAAGACTTTAACTTTCTGCTTATTTGAATTTCGGGTTTACCAAGTACACTCTTAAGCTATGGTACAGTAATCTCACTTAGGCTTCTACTGATAAGTGAAAGTAATAGTACCAAATTCAAAGTTAACTCCAGATTAGGATTATAGTTTGAGTCCTCTTGATGGATTCTTTCTTGCTTTTCCAAAGTTCTCTCATGTGTCTCTTACCAGTGGAAGAGGTACAAGTGAATTAGAATCCTTTTTTTTCTCTTTCCCACATTCCCACTAATAGCAAACACTACTGTGTTTACTTCAGAATATATCTTGAAACTGGTTTCCTTAATTTACTTGTAATTCCTTATCAGAAACTGAAAATGTCACACTAGTTTGTTCCTTACAGTCCCCACTTTCATTCTTACTTATCTCTAATACGTGCATGATACTAATACCCACACCAGGCTACCACATGCCTGTTCTCCCAGCAACTTGGAAGGCTGAGGCAAGAGGATAACAGGTTCCAGGGCAGCCTTAGTAATTTAGTGAGACCCTGTCTCAAATTTTGAAAAAGGACCAGGGATGTAGCTCAGTAATAAAGTACCCATGGGTTCAGTCCCTAGTACTGTAAAATAACAATGAGTTTAATAATAAATAACAATAATAATAAAAACTTTTAAGTGTGCTTAGTTCATTTTACTGCCTAATTGTACTTTCATGAAACTCCAGTTCTTTACTACTATCCATAAAATCCTTCAAGGACTGGCCCTACTTACATTTTCCGTCTTAAAATGTACACCTTTTCTGTTGTCTGCTGCACTAGTCCCACTACTGCTCACTTGAGTTTTGATCTGACTTTTACACTAGATGTCTCCTCTTCTTGTATTGTTCTTTCCTCTCCCTCTTTCACAGAGGGCTTGTCTTCACCTTTTGTTCATCTACTTAATGCTATTTTTAAATGACCACTCAATGAAACAGGTTTTTATTCATCCAGAGTCCTAGATCGCTCGCTTGCTCCCTCTGTCTCATTGATTTTCCTCTTACCTCTATCCCTTTTATTTTTACCATAATCCATAATTACTTAAACATTTGAGTATTAGAATGAGTAAATGAATCACAGCTGATGGCTGTAGTTTGTGACTGCAAAACCAGATCCTTAAAGAGATGCATTAAGCCACAGTCAAGGTGAGCAGGGAGACTGTGAGGGAGAAGCCACTGTCCTTGCCCTCAGTCACAATCTTAAGAATGAAACAGCTCTTTAAGCAGATAAATTACAGCATAATGGAAGCACAGTTGCAATGAACACATGTGGAAGAATTTAAAAATTTTTGGAAATCATGGAAGGATTCACAGAGGAAGTGATGTTTCAACTGGAGTCTGCACCAGTTGTTATCTACATCCAGATGGATAAATACTGAGCAGTGGCAGGAGGAAACACCTTCAGAGGTGGAAGAAATTTTATTTGAACCACAATAGAAATCATACAAATTTTAAAGGTTGAAATATATTTATTTAACAAAAGATCCTTTTGTTTATGGCTAATTATTTGTACTTAAGATTATCCAGTTCAAAAATTTCTTCTAATGACCTAGTCTTTTCTTCATGGTAATAAAATATTTTTTCCAGGGAAATGCTCAATAAATCTTTCCTGAAATAATACTACATTGCTTTCTATCAATGACCCTGAAGTAATATAGAGTTTACACTTCAGTGATTGCAATGCTCAAACTTGACAGGTGGTGTATTGTGTTTGCTGATTAAAAAAAAAAAATTTAAAAAGTAGTGTAGTATAAAGTGGTTTTTGTGCTCATTTAGTTTTAAAGAGAAAATCATTTATTTAATATTTTGATACAAAATCTCAAAGTCTAGACAATTAATTCTCAGTATTTTTTCTATTATTGCAAAGGTCATTATGTCTAAAAAAATATTTTGGAAGATATGTGTATCTCTTTATGGGTGTTAGTTAAGTAATACTGATAAACAATGGGGGAAAACCTATCCTGGAGTATATGATAGGATTCTTTTAACTGATGCCTTTATTTTGTTGTACAAATGTTATACACTTTTCTCTTAAAAACAAGAAGCACATCCATGAATTTTTATAAAATTATTTCATAAATAGCTAATGTTACTTTATTTTTTTGTTTGATGAAGTGGTTGTTTTTTATTTTAATAAATATTTAGCAAGTATGATTAGAAAAATGATGAATTTGCTTAATAAATTTACCTTTTGAGGTGCTCAAAAATGAAAATAAGAACATTTGATTTTAATTTTAGTACTCAGAGTAGGAATGGAGCAGGCAAGGAATTAGGACCTGGTTCAAGACCTGTCCAATGAATCAGTGGTGTCCAGAGGACTGAGATGTAGGCAGGAGCAGCATTCAGAAATATAATGCAGTGCATAATATTCTACTCATGCTTGGTGATTTAAAGTCCAGTTAGGTAACTATTGTCAGCATTAAGAATCATGTGGGCAGGTGGCCATTTCTGATTGATTTATTAAAGTAGTGCTTAGTGAATACCTGTTGTGATCAAGGGTTTTGCACCCAATATGTAAACATTTCCAACTTTCACGGATTTTCATATTGGTTGACAATAAAAGGGATAAAGTAATTAAGTATGTAGTATGTTGGATGATAGCAATTTCTAAGGGGAGAGGCCATAGTAAGAAGATAAGGGGGCTGGGGATGTGGCTCAAGCGGTAGCGCACTCGCCTGGCATGCGTGCGACCCGAGTTCTATCCTCAGTACCCCATACCAACAAAGATGTTGTATCCGCCAAAAACTAAAAAATATATATTAAAAAATTCTCTCTCTCTCTCTCTCTCTCTCTCTCTCTCTCTCTCTCTCAGAAAATTTTTTTTAAAAGAAGATAGGGAGTATGTGGTGTATAGACAGGGACTCTTAATTTTCAAATAGGATGTTCATGAAAAACCATCTTGAGAAAGTTGTGTATCCACAGGGATTCTAATGAATGGGGAGGAGACACAAGCTGGTACCTGAAGGAAGAGCATTATGCTGTTTACTTTACCTCAGGCTCTTGTTCCATATCTGTTTCAATAACATTTACCTAAGAATACTCAGGCATTGACAAATATTATAGCATCCATAGCCATGTTTACTTTTCTAAATAACAATACAGTATATCAAAGCATCAACAAAGTACAGAAAGATGTTTATATAACTATGTATTATTTTAATTTTTAGTAAAAAAAATACCCATTCAAAAGTTAGGACCTAGTAGGTGCTCTGTAGAAATAAAAAATGTCATGTTAGTAGAAACATTGTCATGGTTATACCTGGATTAGCATTGGAACAGAGTACACCAGGAGGGAATCAGTAGTAAGCCTGTTCCTTGATTTCATTAATGAAAAAATTGAATATAGTAGCAGATTGAGACTGAAGTTAGTGTTGAGTGTCTGAAGTATAAGAATGTTATTTTTAACAGAATTTCTCTTTTGTTCATGATTAAGTAGGACAGTTGACTCAGTGATATGAAATATCAAAAAGGCTGACTCGAATACCTGCCATATAAAGTGCTCCTACACCAAAAAATAGGAGTGTGCTGAAAGATTACCTACAATAGAATTTTTCTATAGAGTGACATTTTCCTCTGAAATCACCTTTAAGCCTGCAAAAATTTTATACCTTCATTGAATTAATATTTCACAATTCCTAATCATTAAAAAACAGAAAAAAATAAATAAGTTGAATCTATAACACACTTGTTTTCAAGCCTGTTTGTCTCTAAGGGTGAATCTAGAGGTAAATGTGGGCTATAGAGCTAGAAATGCATCACCAGATAACTAAAATTAGCCCCACTGAGATACTGAACACCAACAATCTAAAAAGCATGCTACAACAATCATTTTCTTCTTAGAATAGCTACTGATCTAGTGTATATTCAAATAGTAATCTGCCTAAATGTTTACTTTTTTCCCTTGACATTCTATAAAATTTGTACTCTTCTGTGTTGTAATCTATGCAGCAAGTCATGTGACTTCCACCACAAACCTTCACTCCTTCACTCCTAATCACTGACCTTCACTATGTGTCCTTATCTCTCTAGTTTTTCCTTTTTTAAATAAATCACATAAATAAAATTATACAGTATATAGCATATTCAGTCTGCCTTCATTCACTTAACAAATTTGAAATTTAGCCAGGTTGTTGCATGCATCAGTGATTCATTCCTTTTAGTTGCTAAAAAAAAAAAAAAAAAAAAAGAATGCTGGGATGGGATGAAGATCTTTCTAAATAAATCTTAGTTCTCAAGTCTAAGTATTTATTTAGAATAGACTCCAAGGTCAAATTTTCAAGTAGTTTTAAGACATTTGATAAGATATTGTGGAATACCCTCAAAATATTTTACAAGATATGTTTCTACCAGTACTGAATATATATATATATCTCTATCATATCAGCCTTGGCAATATCAAGTAATACTGTTAACCCTTGGGATAATCTTTACTAATCCAATGGGTTAAAATTACTATATCACCATTAGCATTTTTATTGTTGTGGTTAACTAACTGTACTCTGTGTCTGGAGAAATATGGTTAAAAACTCATTATTTACTATGTGTGAGAAATTGGGTGGGTTATTTGACTTCTAGGAGTCTCAGTCTCCTCCTCTATTATCTGAAGATAACAGCAGTGCTAAACTTGTTAGGTTGTTGCAAAAATTAATTCAGTTACTAGAAAATGCCCAGAAATAGTATCTAGTCACTAGTAAGAATCTGCATGTGTTAATTGTTTATTAGCTAGCACCTTTACCTATTAATGAAACTAAATTTATTCATATGATTTTGGAATATTTCAAGTTTTCTTTGTGCATACTATATTAACATTCTTTGCCGTTTTTTCTGTAGACACTTAGTATTATTCTTACTACTTGGAGCTCCAGACAGTAAGAATTTTAAATACTTTCTATTGCATTTTATGCATTTTATCTTTTCACTTTCAGATCACGTTTCCAACAGAATGGAATTAAAAAACATGTTTTTTAAAGTCTAGTTGGTTTCTTTATGATGCTCTTCATTGCTTTTATTATTTGAAAATTCTTCCTTGTCTAGAAAGAAGAAATATATATTTCCCAAGATAGTCTTCTACTTTTCATTCTGAAGTCATTTGGAATTTAATTTGAATTGTGATATAAATCTTCATTTTATATTTTCCCATACTATGAATTTTCTCAAGAACTTTCACTGAAAATCTAAATCAAGTTTTTTATTTGTTCTTCTGTTTCCTTGATATTATAGTATCCATTATTTCTTGAATTTTCTTTCTAGACTTAAATATTAAGACAGTGTTAATCATCACATGGGAAAAACGTCTTTTTGTTAGTTATGAATAAGAGACATTGATTCTGGATTGGACTCACATCCTCAGCCCTATTTTGTATTTAATTTAGAGATAGGGTCTCACTGAGTTGCTTAGCATCTCACTTATGCTGAGGCTGGCTTTGAACTCATGATCCTCCTGCCTCAGCTTCCCGAGCTGCTGGAATTCCAGGCAGCATGCACCACTGCCCCAGCATCTTGATGATGCTTTAATATTTAAGTATATCAGAATGAGCTCACGCATTACTAAGAAAATGTAAAACTGTGTTTCTTTACAGTTGACATGAAAAAATTGCATGAAGAAATGACAAAGGAACTGATTTTAAAATGAAAGCTTCAATCCCTAGCACTAGCACCAAAAAAAGAGAAAAAAAGAAATTAATATCAATTAGTGAATTCAGCAAGAATGTATCATAGAAAGCCAAGATTCAAAATTCACGGGTATCTTACATACTAGCAATAAAAAGTTGAAACATGAAAATTTTAAATTTGTCATTTATGACATATGACAAAAAGAAAACATGATATACTCAGGAATTATTACTGAAAGAAAATAAAGGTCAAAATACATGGAGGGATACTTCTTGTTTCCGTATTGAGCAACTCAAAATTATTAAGATATTAATATTTCTTACTTGAATCACTAGATTCATTGTAATACCAGTCAAACACCACCAGGCTTTCCATTAGAAGCTGAGAAGCTGATTCTAAAATTTAAATGGAAATATAAAGGCCTAAATAGCTAAAGCAATTTTTCCAAAGAAGTTAAGTACAAATCTAGTTGATGTATATATACCAAATTTCAAGACATAATCTAAAGATACAGGGTCAAGAGAGTGTGATATTTATCAAAAAAGTTGCACATATAGATCATTGGACAGAATAGAGAACCTTGAAATAGACCCACACCTATATGACCAAACAGTTTTTAATGGTATATGTGCCAAGATAAACAAAGAAAAGAATAATCCTTTCATCAAAAGATATTAAATAAAATATGTATCTATACTTTAGAAAACTTATGTACTGTCATTTCAAATTTTATCATATACCTAAATGTAAAAGCTACAGCTAAAATATAATTCTTCTAGAAACCATTGGAGAAAAATCTTTGCAACCTTAGGCAAGACAGTGATTTCTTTGTAGGAAAAACTACATTGTGAACTATTAACAATTCTTCCACTTTATCAAATTATAAACTTCATTTTTCAGCCAGACTGAGAGAAAATATCTGTATTAGATGTATCTGAAAAGAATCTGTATACAAAATATACAGAAAAATATTATGACTCAACAATAAGATAACCCAGTAAAAAATTTGAACATACATGTCACCAGAAAGTTATAAACACATAAACCATTGTTCAGCATCCTTAGTTATCAGGGTAATGCAAATTAACATCATAATGATATACAAGTAGATTGGCTAATATTACAAAAACTGACAGTACAAAGAATTGACAAGGCTATGGAACAACTAAAATTGTCTTAGGTTAAGAATGTGAAGTTAGAGGCTGGGGTTGTGGCTCATCGATGGAGCCCTCGCCTAGCACATGTGGGGCACTAGGTTCGATCCTCAGCACCACATAGAAATAAATGAATAAAATAAAGGTATTGTGTCCAACTACAACTAAGAAAAATATTTTTAAAAGAATGTAAAGTTATATGAACACTTTAAAAAAGAGTTTACATTTTCTTCCATTCACCCACCACGTACACTTTTAGGTATTTACCCAAGAAACATGTCCATGCAAAGACTGGTGTGTGAATATTCTTAATAGCTTGATTCAGAGTATTTAAAAACAGGAAACAATACAATGCCTTAATGTAAGGTATGTGGATAAGATCCACAGAATTAAATTTATGGAGGGGTCATGAATTGTTAAGGGAAATTTTAGTCAAATATTTATTTCAGACTTGACAGAGATGAAGAGTTGGCAGGGATAAAGAGCTGCCCTTTTATAAAGAATGTAGTCCAGAATACTTATCCTATCTTAATGCAATTAAAAATGAAAGGATCGAAAAAATATTTTGATGAGACTTGAGAACTTAAAGCTAATTATGTTAATAATTTTTTCAGTAAAAAAATATTCTCTCTGAAGATTTTTTCAACTTAATTAACTATGCCATAGCAAGTAGGATTAATTGCATCCCAACTAGGGAGAAATCCGATGTTTATAAAGCCAAAGAATAAACCAAAGTCAAGGTCATAAAACTTGAAAATTGGGAAAATAATGCTGTCATAAATCAAAATTTGTTCCTTCGAGTTTGCTTAGCAAAAAAAAAAAAAAAAAAGCCAAACTCAAACAGTTTTCTTCCTCAATACTGTGTTTATTGTTGGATTTAATCCAATTTAAGATCACTTAATAGAAGCAGTGTTTTCAAAAGCAAAACTGCTTTATTTATTTAACAAACATATCTTAGCCATCTGTTGAATAACAGACACTATGATATACACTAAGGCTATAGAGATAAAGCACAGTTCCTTATTTTGAGTAATTTATACTATAACCAAAAAGATAGAAAATGCACAAGAAAATGAATGATTATAACAGGTGGCAATGCTACTAATTAGCATAGTAGTTGGTCTTCTGGTCACTACTGTAATATTTCTATCAGGAAGAAATTTGTCAACTCTTCAAAGAAATAATATTGGCTCTGTCTTGCCAATATTTACTCTCACTTCCATTACAACACCAATTCATGTTATAATCATTCCTTGAAACTGTTTTCCTCCCCAGTAAACATTGAGCTGTTCAAGGAGAGGAACTTATGTTTATTGCTGACTAATAGGTTTTATGGAATGAGTGCCAAGTGTAGAAATGAGAATGTGGAACAAAAGGGAGGTGTATTCCCCACAAAGCTGAATAATATTGAAGACTAAAGATCTTGGTAATGGTGCTGAGAAGAAACAGAAGAGTAATGTACTAAGGCAGAAGGATTGGCAGGTAATGCCAATTAATGAAAAGGGAGAAGAATTTTTGAAGAGAAATGATGTTAATTAAATAGAGTACATTTGAGATCTTGACAGCACATCCTTGAAAACCTGTCCAAATAAGGCAGGGAATGCTGATTTTGTATTCAGGAGAGCATTCTGGATTAGAGATGTGAATTTGGGTATCATAATCATGAAGGCGATGGTAAAATTGTGGAAGGTGGGCAATTTCCAAGGAAGAATTTCTAAAATGTTTTAAGAAGATTGTTATGATTTGGATTTGAGGCATTCCCCAAAAGTTCACGTGTGGCACAATACAAGATGGTTCAGAAGTGAAATGATTGGGTTGTGAGAGTCTTAACCCAATCAGTAAATTAATCCCCAATAGGGATTAACTGAGTGGTAACTGAAGTGGTAGAGTATAGCTAGAGGAAGTGGGAATTAGGGCATGGCTTTGGGTATATATTTGTATCTGCTAAGTAGAGTATCTCTAAGTGCTTCCTGATCGCTATGTAAGTTGCTTCCCTTCACCACACTCTTGCTACATGGTGTTCTGCCTCACCTGGAGACCAGAGGAATAAAGTCAGCTGTCTGTGGATTGAGACCTCTGAAACCATGAGCCCTCAAATAAATTTCTCCTCCTCTATAATTGTTCTGGTCAGATCAACAGCAGAAAAACTGACTTAAACTAAGATAAGTTCAGAATACTGAGAGATGTAAAGAAATCCCAAAGAAAAGGAAATAAGTAAAGAACTGGGAAGACTCAGGAGAAGTTAAGAGCCTAAATATAAATGCTTATCATTGACACATTTCAAGAAGGCAGGGCAGCATAATGCTAACCAAGCTTTGGTGTCAGAATTCCTGGGTTCAAATCCCATCTCTACCATCATGAGATCTTGACATGTGACTTAATTGACCTGAGCCTCTTCATCCTGAGATTTAAAATGAAGGTAATAATAATAATGCCTGCATTATAGAGTTTTGGGGAGATTATATAATATACTTAAAGGGGAGCAATCATTCAATTCATGGATGTTATTGAAATATTTTGAAGTAATTTGATGACAGTTTTAGTGAGAAAATCTTAGAATCAAGAGGAAGAAGGAAAGAAATTAAAACTGTGCCTTTGGAAGAGAATTATTTTCATATAAGTTAGAATTTCTGAGCAGTCCAGAGAAATTATCTGGAGTTTAATAGCTTAAATCTATAAGCATTTGTTCATTATAATTAATTGACTTTCTTGCTATCTTCTAAAACGTAGGCTGTGGTTTGGGTATCATTTGACTGAAGCTCCCAAAGTCTCTGGATTGAATTCAGTCTTCACTGTGATGGTATAGAGGTAGTGGGACCTAGTGGAAAATGATTAGGTCACTGGAGTGGGCTGTTGGGGGAAGAGATTAATGTAGTTCTCTTGGGACTCCACCTAACCCCATAGTAACAAATTGTTATATAAAGAGTAAGCCTGGCCCCTGAATCTCTCTGGCTTTCTTGATTGCCATGTGGTCTCTTCCTCTGCACTCACCCGCCCAGTAATATCATCTGCCATGTTGTGGTGTGGCCAGAATCCCTCACCAGTGCTAGACCTATGCCAGTACCTTGTTCTTGAATCCTCAGAACTATGAGCTAAATAAACCCCTTTTCTTTCTTTTTTTCTATCTCTCTCTTTCTTTCCTTCCTTCCTTCCTTCCTTCCTTCCTTCCTTCCTTCCTTCTTTCTTTCTTTCTTCCTTTCACTTGAGATTGAACTCATGGGCACTCAACCACTGAGCCCCATCTCTAGCCCTATTTTGTATTTGATTTAGAGACAGGGTCCCACTGAGTTGATTAGCATCTCACCATTGCTGAGGCTGGCTTTGAACTTGTGATCCTCCTGCCTCAGCCTCCCAAGCCACAACCGTTTTTCTTTGTAAAAGAATTTTGTTATAGAAAAATAAAAGGACTAAGACAATATGAATGAGTAAAACATACATTTGAATTAACACAGGATTAAGATTTATATAAAAGACTATTAGGGAGGAAGGAGAACTATTAATAGAGTACTTATTAAGCCTTCACTCAGGCTATCTTTTGGTTTCAATATCTTTGAATCCCCCATCATTTAGTAAGGGATGAGTGGAGTTAAAAGAAAAAATAAAAACTGGACACAAAAAGTAGAACACAGTAGTTTTAGAGTGCTGAAAACAGAAGAGTATTGCCAAAAAGTGAGATTTTGGAGTTTGAGATCTTAGAGGGAAAGCATTTTGAGGAGGTAGAAGAATGTAAGATAGTATAAAGTGGTTCATGGAAATGATTCATTTACATTCCACAAAACACTGAGATGGGAAAGTCAGAACTGTGTAATGCAGTAAACATATTAGTTGTGTAACTCTGAAAAGGTCAAATACAAGACCCTAACCCCATGAATCCATTGGTTTTATTCAATGACAACAAACTAAATTTGAAATTTGTTCTTTTATTATGTTTGTTAGATAATTATGTTTCAGTTTTCTATTGAGTGAAAAATTTTGACTCATTTTGGAATCATTCATGTATGTAATTTTAACCACAAAGGTACATTGTGTTCATTTGAGACATTAAATGGTTTTTAAGCAAATACAAAAGTACATGCTATGATTACAGTAGTAGTTGTAGCATTTAACTTTATATTAGATGCAGGATCTATATCAGTAAAAAGCTATTAGTAGAAATTTTGATGTCTAGCTTTCTACCAGAGAAATAGTCACCTAAAAATGCTCATTAAAATTTTACATTTCTGTTTAATTTCACTCTTTGAATATAGAACATAGGATGGTAGATAATTCTTAAAAACTTGTGTTAAGTATGAGAGATTACCTTAGTAATTGCCTTTCGCTTAATCTCAACAAAATTCAAGACTTTTATTCAACACTGAAATGTTATGCATTTCCCTCACAGTAGTGATTCAAAGAAAAAAACCCTCATAATTTTGAGCTCAGGAAACATACTGGTTAATAATCCACTTTTTTTTTTTACAAAACAGTATGCTAAATCCAGTCCAAGAGGTACATATGTGTGTCATGACAGTATAGAAGAGGTACCTAAGTCTTCCTGAGAACAGAGAGTAAGCGTCTTCCTAGAAGACAAGCCCCTGAACTGAGGCATGCAGCCAAGTGCAGCTTGGTCAGAGAGCGGAGATAGATCCTCAAAGCAGAAGTGATTGGAAGCACACACAGTCCAGTCCCAAGTTCTAGTGCAGAACACAAGACAGAGGATGTAAAATCTAAGCTAAAGAAGCAGACTGAGGCCACATGGAAAGCCCTGTTTTGACAAAGACTTATCTCTCTCACCTTCCCTTTTTCCCTCTTTCCCTCTTCTCTCCCTCCCTCCCTCCCTCCCTTCCTTCCTTCCTTAGTCTTAATCTTTTATTAAGTTTGAGCAGTCAGTTAAGAAATTTTCTATGTACCCCTTACCTCCATGCATCAGGGCCTTTCCCAATAACATCTTCCACCACAGTGATATGTTTGTTATAATCAGTGAACCTTCATGAACACATCCTTATTACCCAAATTCAAAAGTTTACACTAGTGTTTGCTCTAGATACTGTATGTCCTATGAATTTGGGAAAACATGTATGGATGTGTATCAGCCATTTTGGTGTAACACAGAATAGTCTTGTTACCTTACAAATCTTTCATATTTCACCTCTTTATCCTTCTCTCCCAACCCGTCAGCCCCTGCGCCTCTGCTTTCTTTCCAGAATATTATGTTTAGAAGTATAGTATGTAGCCTTTTCAGATTGGCTTACCTCACTTAGTAACATGCATTTAAGTTTCCTCTGTGTCTTTTTGTATTTGGATACATGATTTCTTTTGAATGCTGAATAATATTCCATCTTCCAGTTGTCTAATGAAGGACCTCTTGGTTGCTTACAAGTTTTGGCAGTTGTGAATAAAACTACTATAAATGTTTGTGTTCAGGTTTTGTGTGGACGTGAATTTTTATCTCATTTGAAATACCAAAGAATGTAGTTGCTGGATCATACAGTGTAGATAAGTTTATTTTTATAAGAAACTATCAAAATGTCTTTTTTCTTCCTGACAATGAATAAGGGTTTCAGTATTTCACATCCTCATCAGCATTTGGCCATCATTTTCTGTATTTTCACCATCCGAGGTGTGTAGGTAACTATTGTTTTAATTTGCAATTCCTAATGACACAGTCTTTAGTATCTCCTCATATGCTCATATGCTCATACACATCTGTGTATCATTTTAACTGAGGTGTCTGTTAAGTTTTGGCCCATTTTAATTGACTTGTTTGTATTGTTGAGTTTTTGAGACTCTTTATGTCTTTTGAGTAGCAGTACTTTATTAAATATGTATTTTGTAAATATTTCTTCCAGTCTGTGGCTTATCTTCTCATTAACATGATATCTTTCTTGTTAATGAGCCTGAGTTTTATTTTATATTAGTGGTTATCAAAGTGCATATTTATGTTTTTATAATTGATATACACATATTCCTGTGAGAAGGTATTATGTGAATTACTTAATACATAAGAACATAAAAAAATAAATATAATAAATAAATGAATGATATTTTAGGAATTATGAGTATATTGATTGAGTTTCTTAATTGCAAAATACAGAATTTGCTTTGGAACTATATAATGTTAGAAGGCTCTTTGGATTTGGGGGCTGATTGGAGAACTGGGCTCTTAGAAAACCATACACCTTGACTCTGCTACCAGTGGGTACCTCTGACTCTTAGAATAAGAGGCCAGATATCTACCAGTGCTAACAGGGAAGAACTGAATGACTCTTCTAGCTGATGGAAAAGACTCAAACAATTCTGCTACCTTGTTCACTAAATATGGTTTTTCTCCTTTGTGGGCATAAATGGTGGATAGAACCTATGCTGCTGTCTGTCGGGAGTCTGGAAGTGTGAATTCCTTTATATTCTACTTTGGGATCTTATGGCTCCTGATGTGAGAAACTATCAAAATAAAATATACAGAAGGTATTCCACAGATGACAGATATTTGCTATAGTGATAGAAAATACATTTTTGCTGACATTGAAAAATAATTGTTATTGATAATAATCTCATTTATTTATAAATATTTTAGCAATCATGAGGTGCTATAAAATCTCAAGAAAAATACATACCCAAGGAAGGATCATCATTAGTGATAGTTCTATAAATTTATTTTTTCTTGATAACTAGTTTTTTGGGCAGTATCATGTGTGATCTGAATACATCACTATTATTTTTAACTTATCATGTAGCTCAAAATACATTCATCACTCTTTTGGGGTTTTGCTCATGCTTTCCTTATGAGTACCCTCTTCAGTGTTGGATTATTCACAGGATATCTAAAGCAACCTGTCCATTTCATGAGACTATCTTTTCCTTTAATATTATTTCTGAGTCTAATGTGCAAAGATTCATTTAACATAGCACAGATAAGTGATAGTATTTCATAATTGATTGAGAGCCAGTCAGTAAACAAAGGGACTATGTTTCACCCCCTGGCAGAACAGAGTTCCCACTCTCCTTCAGGTGACTCTGCTCATCCTATATTATTTCTGCACCATCTAACACATTGATTAAGTGAAGGAGTCTGTTAGCCTGCACAGGAGTATTAATATAGCCCAGATAATTCTTGTTTAGATGAAAAAAAATAGGTTCAGAATTCGAGATATTTCTCTTATACCGAAAGTGGATTTTGTCATGCACCCTGTGAAGCAAATATATTTTATTTTAGAATCTAGGGCTTGGGAAAGGAGAGATTTTGAGAGAGTAGCAGGGTAGTGTCATGGCCAGATGTAAATTTTTAATCACTGTCCCAGATTTAGCAGGTGAAGTTGTACTAGAAAAGACCAAAAGCATGAAAGTTAGAAAGGAGGATATTGTATATCAGTCAGAATTCTGACTGATGACAATATGATTGAATGAATCTCAATATTTAAGGGTTGGTGAATGATTAGAAGGAGATACTATGGTAGGAAAAAAGAATGAAAATGACCTTCTGGTTTGTGACTAAAACACAGGGTCTTTTTAAAATTTTTACAACAAAGGTTGAATGAATCGTGTTTTATAATTTCTGGTTGTTTTTTTTAGGGAGAAAAAGAAAAGCCAGTTGACTATTATTCTTTCCTGATATTGTACAATACTTGTATCAGTATTTTCATTAGTTCCACAAGTTCCCTTGGAACTTGGATCTACTGTAGACACTGGTTCTTTCTAAATTTCAGATAAGATTTTTCACAGGTAGGCACTCCATTTCCATGATTTTCCCAAAGTGGGAAATAAGTAATATTTCAATATTAAAAAAAAAAGATTGCCTTCCTAATGCCTGATCAACGTATTATGAAAATGTAATGACTTGCACTGTGTGTCCTGGGTTGAACTCATTACTACTGTATGTCTTGCTTTTAGCTGGGATGATAGCAGTTCTGTGAGCAGTGGCCTGAGTGACACCCTCGATAACATCAGCACTGATGACCTGAACACCACGTCTTCAGTCAGTTCTTATTCCAACATCACTGTCCCTTCCAGAAAGAACACTCAGGTAGGAATCACCCTCTTTCTTTAACCACTGCTTCTGCTACTATCTGCCCCAAAATTATTTTGTATTAGATTAAGTCGTAGCACAGCCTCCTACCCTGAAATAATTGCATTAACTGATTAAGCAAGAGCTGAGAAGGATTCATTTTGCTTCCCTGGTCCCCAAAGTGTCTTTATCTTAGTCTTTGCTAGAGCTACAGCCTTAGGATTTGCAACAATGTGCACCTCAGCCTCATTTTGATCATAGAAAGCAGCTGACATATATGTATTTCTTATTTTTACCATTTAACCTAGAAAGACCTATGTTGTCATGTGTTTCCTATTAATATTGATATATTTGTTCCAAACAGCCAACCTTTGGATAGTGCTTGATTAATTTTATTTTGATCCCTGAAATGAATTACTAGTTCTCATGTACTAATGGCAAGTCAAGAATGGACATGAAATAATTAAGTTTTATCTTGTCTTACCTTTCCTTGTTACATTTGACACAGAAAATTCCTTCCTTTATGGAGTGTTTAATTAGGTTTTTCTGCACATATTTATCCTGACATTCTCTAATCTGTGCAAGTGAGAATTATGTGGCTAAAATTAATGAAACCTAAATGAAGACAGAGATAAAAATAGAATCGTCTCAGGAATCCTTTTGAAGACGTATAAATCATTGCAACTTTTTTTAAACCAGTTATCTGGGAGAGCATTCCAGTGCCTAATTCACTTTATAGATTTTTCTGCATAGAGTTTTTCTGAAGTATTTTTCTTCATAGCTGAAGACGGATTCGGAGAAACGTTCCGCAGCAGATGAGACCTGGGACAGTCCCGAGGAGCTGAAAAAAATAGAAGAGGATTTTGACAGTCATGGCGATGGAGGTAGCAAGTGGAAGAGTGGCTCCTCGGGACTCCCTGAGGACCCCGAGAAGACCGGCCAGAAAGCTTCCCTGTCTGTTTCTCAAACGGGTTCCTGGAGGAGAGGCACATCTGCCCAGGGAGGGACTCCTGCCAGACAGAAAGCTGGGACAAGTGCACTCAAGACTCCTGGTAGGCCTGGCACTCGGCAGCTGTTTCATAAAAGTGCTTTAATTTTTGTTTTAATTCAGTTTTATTTTCTTTAAAGATAGCTCTCTTTTAAAATCAGATTCTTCTCCATATACTTAAATAACATTTTAACTAAATTTCACACACTTTTTTCATCTAAGGCCACATGAATATGACCATCTAGGCATGCTTTAGAGACCTCCCTCACAGTTTGGATATCTGGAGTGTCTTAGTGTGTTGTGATCATTTATGGCCATGGAGAAATAAAATAAGGCTACTGAATCAACAGTGCACCTCCATCTGTTCGAACTTCATTAGGAAAATTTATACTATTTATGTTAGTTATGCCACTGAGCTTCATCACAAACTCTGAGGGACATAAGCAGTCACACTAATTTAATGGGTTAGGATGCTGGATATTTAAGATTCTGTTTGGGATTAGACTTTTTAAAAGAAAAGAGTAAAAGAATTCTGAAAGAACACCTTTTCCTTCTTTTTTTTTTTTTAACTCTCTGTCTCCCTTAACTTTTTTTAAGCAGTTATTTAACTTTTATTAAACTTTTATTAAACAGTGCCACCTGAAGTATGGATGTTACGGGTCATCCAAATATAATCATTTCAATGTATTATATTTTCTTTTTCTAATATTTTGCTTGATCAGGTAAAGTGTTATCCTTTTAAAGCATGAGAATTGCAAGACATGAGATATTAACAGGTAGCATAAGTACTTGTTTTCATTTTATCTCCTCCATCTCTGATCAAATTTCCTCTGACAGCTAAAAAAATTTTTTGTGCTTACACACTCAGTCCTCCCAATACGTTAGATTGTACGCCAAGATCTGAAACAGTTCACATTTAGGAGCTGAAGTAATATAAAGAAACATTCGCATTTTATACATTACTTTAGAAAGAGAGATGACACCAAAATATGCAGACCCATATTTGTGTATTTCTCATTAATTAGGGAAAACCGATGATGCCAAAGCTTCTGAGAAAGGGAAAACTCCCCTGAAAGGATCCTCCCTACAAAGGTCTCCTTCAGATGCAGGGAAAAGCAGTGGAGATGAGGGGAAAAAGCCCCCCTCAGGCATTGGAAGATCCACTGCCACCAGCTCATTTGGATTTAAGAAACCAAGTGGAGTAGGGTCTTCTACTATGATCACTAGCAGCGGAGCGACTATAACAAGCGGCTCAGCAACACTGGGCAAAATCCCCAAATCAGCCGCCATTGGTGGGAAGTCAAATGCAGGGAGAAAAACCAGTTTGGATGGTTCACAGAATCAAGATGACGTTGTGCTTCATGTGAGCTCCAAGACCACCCTACAGTACCGCAGCTTGCCTCGCCCTTCAAAGTCCAGCACCAGTGGTATTCCTGGACGAGGTGGCCACAGGTCCAGTACCAGCAGTATTGACTCCAATGTCAGCAGCAAGTCAGCTGGTGCCACCACCTCAAAACTAAGAGAACCAACTAAGATTGGGTCGGGGCGCTCAAGCCCTGTCACTGTCAACCAAACAGACAAGGAGAAAGAAAAAGTAGCAGTCTCAGATTCAGAGAGTGTTTCTTTGTCAGGTTCCCCTAAATCCAGCCCCACCTCTGCCAGTGCCTGTGGCACTCAAGGGCTCAGGCAGCCAGGATCCAAGTATCCAGATATTGCTTCACCTACATTTCGAAGGTAAGGATACATAAAATGATGCATAAAACGTATAGGATGTACATGTCACATACATATACTATATACAAACATTTATATATATATACCAAATACACATTTTCTAAGATGCATATATCTTAGAATCTTGTAAAATGCAAAGAGTTCTAAGAATCTGATCGTATACATAGGTAGCAAAAAAGTGGTGCTCCTTTTGAGAAATGGTCAAACTTTGCAATTGCATTATCATTGTGGTATTAGCAATAAAAACAGCATATGTAAGAGAATTGAAATCAGATGGCAATACTCAAGGATAGTGATTAAAACAAAGTAATAGCTTGTAAAATTTCAGTAGATTTTCATCAATCAAAGCAGTCAGTCTTTATGACTATCAGCATTGACTTCCAATGTTTTGTGATATGGCTGGTTCTTAATGAGTCAATGGTCATAATATAGATGATGCTGTGTTCTTAGATTACATAGGGCAAATTCATACAGTACCATATCTTGACATACTAAAGAAAATTAAGGTATGATATGATTGGCAAGGTTTGAAAACAGTTGGAATTTTGATATAGGATGACAGGCTATTTTCTAGCTCTTCATCAGCTTTCTTTGTCAGGACTCTGGTAAGCACATGATTGGTTTCTGCAACAGTAAGATCTTTGGTATCAAATAGGGAAGTTCTCAGAAATATAACTGTTTCTAAATAACCTAAGTGGCAGGAAAATAAATATAGTTAAAAACTTGAAACAAATAAGTTATACCTATCTGGGTCTGTTTTCTCATCTGTGAAATTATAGAGCATGACTTACAGTTCATTACCTCAATACTTTTAATGTTGCTTTTATTCTGCTAACTAAACCAAGGTCTTTGATATTTTGGAAATAATTGGTCTTAAAACATTTAGCAATCTTTTATTTTTTTTAATTCTAGAAAGTTCAATTCTCAATATAAATATTAATCCTGAAGAACTGGTATTTTGAAAGGTTGATCCTCATTGGAAAGAATAAATTACAGCTTATAGCAAGAGTAAATATTTGCATTGCTTAAGGAAAAGCAAATAGTGCCCTCCTGTGGTCCATTACCTATGAAACAATTTCTCATATTCGTCATAAAATATTTCACTGTAGAAAATATGGATTTCATTGCAACTTAATCTGTAATCATTATGCCATTACTTCATATCACTTTATTTCCATATTTACATAAATTTGATTATATCATCTGCTTCATTTACAAAACTAAAATGTTTTCTAAACTAAACTCCAATATTTAACTTAGCACCAACTGTGTTTCACGTCTATTATAAATATGCATTTGAAGAGCCCTGGCAATTGACATGAAACCCTTTGGCCTTTCCAGGGGAAAATATGGACAAACTCACACGTTGCCAACAATGTCCAATATCGTTTCTGACCAACTACTCCCTGAACAGACACCCAGACCACCAGATATTCAATGCAACTTCCTAGACTTTGCCTTAAGCATTCCTTTTAGATACTGAATAAACTATCAAAAAGAAAAAAGAAAAAAAATTCATTTAAGTGTTCTATATCGAATGCGTAGAAGTTGTTTCATTATAATGGTTCTGTAAATAGGTAACCTCAAGAATGATCAGAATACTTGCATGAAAGATTCTTATGATCACTTAAATTGTGAAAGCCCAGAACTTTCATGCTTGGTCTTTGTTTTGCCTGCTTCCTCCTTGCCCCAGGTAGCAGCCCAGAGCTGACTTAACCCTCACCATGAGGATATGAGAGATTTTGAGCACTCAATTAATAAAACAACCAAGCCTATAAAGTTCTTTAACATAGAGCCAAGATGTGCTTGGTAGCTCAGTACACCACAGCACACTTGGCTCTTGTGCACTGTAACCCTAAATATTAAATGTGGATATTAGTTTCTTGGAACAACTGAAGTTGTTATTTGTTTTTCTTTTAGGTTGTTTGGTGCCAAGGCAGGTGGCAAATCTGCCTCTGCACCTAATACGGAGGGTGTGAAATCCTCCTCAGTAATGCCCAGCCCTAGTACCACATTAGCGCGACAAGGCAGTCTGGAATCACCGTCGTCTGGTACGGGCAGCATGGGCAGTGCTGGAGGGCTAAGTGGCAGCAGCAGCCCACTCTTCAATAAACCCTCAGACTTAACTACAGATGTTATAAGCTTAAGTCACTCCTTGGCCTCCAGTCCAGCATCGGTTCACTCTTTCACGTCAGGTGGTCTTGTGTGGGCTGCCAATATGAGCAGTTCCTCTGCCGGCAGCAAGGACACTCCGAGTTACCAGTCCATGACTAGCCTCCATACGAGCTCTGAGTCCATTGACCTGCCCCTCAGCCATCATGGCTCCCTGTCTGGACTGACCACAGGCACTCACGAGGTTCAGAGCCTGCTCATGAGAACGGGTAGTGTGAGATCTACTCTCTCAGAAAGGTGAGCTTTCCTGAAAGCATTGCTACAGTCTCACCCCTTTCTCCCTGCACCGTGCCTAACTCCCCATGTGAGTGACGTTTGTGCAAAGCAATATGAGATTGAAAGACATAATATTGATGAGACTTAGCCTTTTCTTTTATACCAAATTTGTAGAGAAATAACACCATTAAGGGTAGGGTGGCTAGATAATTAAGTTTCTCAATATGAATGCGTACATTTATAGCCAGCAGGCAATGTGAACATTTAAAGCATGTATTTTTATATTGAGCGATGTCTTCTCAAGACATTTTAATGATTTGGCTTGAGCTCCATGATAACATAAGCTCCTTATGATAATTTAAACATTTTTAAAGACCAAATTTAAATGAATTCTATAATCATGCTCTAAGCAATATGTTAAATTGGTTTTATTTGTGCTTCTACATGAAAAAAATAGCAAACTGATCACTGGGGAATCCTAGGAATTGGAGGGGAAAAAAGTCAGTTGTCAGCCTGAATTCTTAAAGAAAATTATATACAGGGCCATTTGTGAATAAGGCTCTTAAAAACTGATCATCATCCAAGTATTTCCATTGGTTTAATAATTTCTAACTTAAAACAGAGAATATAACACAGCATCTCTGACTAATACACTTACCAGAAGGTGTCAGTGTTGAACAAAATGATTCTAGAATCCTACTGACCACCCCACAAAATCCTAAAATAATTGATAACGACTCTTACTCCTGGGAAAATTTCTTTAAAAAATTCTTAAAACTGCCACTTTTCCCCTACTTGTTTCTTGGCACACATAAAGCTTTCACAAATAGTCTTGGCCACATGTGTTAATGTACTATTTGGGTAACACTCTGGTCATTGAAAATTTTTGATACATTTTCCTTTGGTTTTGCTACTGTAAACAGCATATACAACCAGTGTTTGATTTTTTCATCAAAGAAGTTAGGCTTCCAAAAACATTGCAGATTCTAGTTTCAGAACTTCTAAGGTAAATGGGCATCTTAACAGGTCATTCATAAAACTTCTAAAAATTAAGTCAAATTATAAATTTTCATAGCCAATTTTAATGAATGTATCATAGGTTATAAGTCAGATGTGGGGAATCCAAATAGCAAGTTGACATCCAGATCAAGCATACTACAAATAGGATATTATTTATTAGCCAGAACTACCCTCCAAAAAACAGATTATTTTTAAATTATGAAGGTAACTGCAGCAAGTTGGCCATCAACCTCCTTCCTCAGCATTCAGATGTTAAACACAAAAATATATATAGTCAAGTAATTAATTGTAACCCAGTAACCCTCAAATCAAAATCACATGTTAAGATTGATGAGTTTTATAGCTATAAGTGAAATACAGTTTTGACATTTTAGTCTGATCTATATTTTAGCTGAGCTCAATATGAAGTTTCACTGTAGAAATATACATATATGTAGTTACTTATTCATTTTAAGCAAATCTTTTTTAATGGTTAATTAATCTTGGAAATAGGCCAGTTTTACAAATGGGAATTCCATAATATTAAGCAAACCAAATAAAGACTTTTTTCCAAAATACACTGTGAACCAGTTTTTAATAGATGAATGCTTTAATGCTTTACCTTAAGCTTAAACATGCATTCACCGACATTAAGCCACATAAAATAAATGTTAATACCTTCATAGGTATAGTATATAAGAGATATTAATTAGTCCCAGCAAATTAATGGATGGAAATAATTTTTTATATAAAACATTCTGTATTTTCTTAGGAACAAAACTGCAAGCAATCACAGTTTAACCCTTTAAAATACATGTAAGGAAGTTTTTGATCTATGGAGAGGAAATTGGATGCAATTCTTGTTTCTGACTTAATTGGACAGTAGCATGTAGAGAATGCTAAGGAAATAACAGAGCCATATTTGACAGAAAGTGTGTTAAAGTATATATATTAAAGGAAATTAATTAGAGATATATAATAGAGAGATCTGTAAGTTTATGACAATAGTTTGATTTTCATATCCTATATTTATATTAAGTCAGTGGGTTTTCATATAGATTTTAATTTTAGTTTAAATTCCTCTTCCTTAAAATTGGTGAAATAAATAAATAATAAATAAATGAATAATAAAATACACTTTTTTAAATAACTTTCCCTCTGTAGCAGTTCTAGATCACTGGTAGCCTTTGCGCCATAATAGTTCCATTTGTTTTTTGTACTTTTTTAGACCTAATCAAACTCTAAATAATTTAAAACAGTAACCAACTCTGCAAATTTCTGGCTCATTATTGAATGTCAAATCTGACAACCATGCTCTAGTCTTTCTGCACAACTATGGACTTTAGGCAAACTACCTTGATGCAACCCCTACTTTACTCATTGCAATTCCTTACCTGGCCTTTGCTGGCATATTAATTGGCAACCATTGAGGGTTTACAGAAAGTCTACATAATAAAATCTGTAACATCCAGATTTGAATGGAGCATTCTACCTAAAGCTTTAAATTACTTTGATAAATTTAAATTATTTTCTGATTTTTTAAATTAAATTGCCTTGTGATATATACACATAATTTTTATACAACTGTTTCACATTGTCAAAGAATATCTATTTTAAATCTTCCCTGGAGCATTAAAATTTAATTTGCACACATGAAATAGATGATCTTTAAAATGGCTTGTGACCACATAAATACGTTAGCATAATGTAGTTCATATTTGGAGATTTCTCATATTTGTTCAATATGATTCTTTTTGTTTGTTTATTCATACTACTAAGAAAATGTCTATAGTCAAGATATATCCTGGAACAGTCCTCTGCATATTGTAGTAATTACCATAAGTGGACATTCCCAATAAATAATGTTAAAGTTGTGTGAAGCCTTCAGATGCTATCTGTGACAATGCTAATGGAGTATACATTGAAGAAAACATTTTAGCTTTGATTTTGAGTGATTAAGTAAATGTCTTTTCATTCATGTTTTGTCATCCCCATTATGCATATCCTATGTATTTAATTTTGATCATTTGAGGATTTAAAAGAAAGAGCTATAATTCTGCAAATTCAATTAATTTTTCTCTCTGCTGTCCATGCCAGAGATGATAGCAGAATCCTTAGACTTGTCCCACTTTTTTGTTGACACCCTCTTTTCCTCTGTTTTCACAGGCCATTTCTCATTTAATCTAGGCACATCTTTTCATCCCCTCCTATGACCAGTTGAAAATACTTTTAAAAAGAGATGATAAATTTTATAGTTCTTTAAATACTCAATTGATGATTTCTAAAAATTAGTAATGCTTAATTTCATTAAAATATTTAAATATATAATATAGAAACATTGTTTTAAGGAAATGCTCATTATTAGTCTTTTTCTCTTATATGTAAATGGGAAATATTTAATACCTCTGCTTTTATTAAAAATAATGTGAAGACAAAAGATGATTTTAATTGGTGCTTTTCATCCTCTCTGACCACTGGAACTTGTCACTTTAACTTCAGGCACATCTATCTCATTGCCATCTCTACAGTTCCCCTGCAAGAGAGTCATAGCAAAAGTCTAGTTAGTTGCAAAGGAAAGAGAAAGCTACCACAGCGTTAGGTAAATACAATCGAGAGGGCAATTATGCTAACATATGATTCAATCTACTAATAATCCTGTCACTATATTACCATTGATGGTATGGGGTTGGAAAGGAACATTGGAAGCAGTAGACATTTTGTCACCCTCTGTTGGCCTTTTTCAGTGAGTTA
Organism: Ictidomys tridecemlineatus; assembly: GCF_052094955.1. Classification (NCBI taxonomy): domain Eukaryota; kingdom Metazoa; phylum Chordata; class Mammalia; order Rodentia; family Sciuridae; genus Ictidomys; species Ictidomys tridecemlineatus. The sequence goes on along the minus strand of NC_135482.1, from coordinate 38,378,820 downwards.
AACTTTTATATATATGTGTTACCAGTTATTTTGTGTGGTTTGGAGAATCATTTTTTGTTGGTTGTATAATTTGGAAGTTTTGTTTACATTATGTCCTTAGGGGTTTTCTTTGTTTTAACAGCATGCAGCTTGACAGAAATACACTACCCAAAAAGGGACTAAGGTATATATTTATCTCAGCACAATTGCTTCCTTTTTCTGTTGTTATGTTAACTTTGTGTGCTGTCTCTCTTCCTCTCTATTTCTTTGTTTGCAATGTAGCACCTGACATTGAGGGTGAAATCACTTGTAATCTCAATCTTTTCTCTGGTCCAGAGAGTTGATCAGATGGCCCCTAGGAAGAGACACTAGTAGAGATTGAGATGGTACCTCAAAGTAATTTCAGTATAATTACCACTATTTTGAAGTAATAAGAGTTCTCAAAGCACTTGTCCCAAGCCTTGGGTTTGGTGGGCAGCAACTTTTATAGAATGCAGAACTTAACTCCTTCAAATATTTATAAAATGACTTTCCTAACTTCTACATCTTGGAGGCATATGCTTGCAAAACCTCAAAACCCATCTAGTCTGCACATGTGGCCAGTAATGATGAAAGGTTGAAGGATGCTGTAATTTGAATCAAAGAAAATGTATTTTCATCATCATAGGACAAGTACTACAATGAAGGTATCAATTTTTGGATAAAACCTCAAGAGTCTTAATTTCTATTTTTCCCAGGTTCAGATACATTTAAATCTGAATTAATTCAATACAATTTAAGAATCTCAAAATAATTATTCAGTTCATAATAAAAACTAAAGTGAAATTTTAATTCATTGCCATATGTTACTGCATACCGTTTCCTGAGGAGGAGACAGAATAAACTAGTAGTGGAGGTGTAGAACTATGAGCAGGATAAATCGATTGTTCTTTGGTGCTAAGAATTTAATTACTCTGGTGAAACAGTGAGTACTGGCCAAACTAGGTCTTCCCCATTATGTTTTTTCTCTCAAATTTGTTAGCAATAGCAAATGCCTGACAATATCGTATTTCAATATTATGTTCTAGAAATTTATTTTCCAATAAAGTGAGCACATTTCTTTCCTTCCTTTTTAATCCAGACATGATATCAAGTGGCATTTTAACCAAATAACTACTACTCCTTTAAAAAAAATGGGCATTAGTTTGTGTCCCATTTCATGCCTTTCTGTGACCATCACTTCTCTTCCCTTGCTTCTGCCTACCACTGTCCACCATTTTTAGTCTGTGTCTTCACCCTCTCACATCCTTCTAAGCGCTGTGCTTTTGGGTTCTCCTCAGTTAACTTGGCTGTCTGCTCATTGATTTTCAACTTCATATCTCACAGAAGCATAATTTTCTTCTCAAATGCCTTTATTTTTTTTCCTGTGGGATTCAAACAGATGGTGTCAAATCATCTGGAAGAACTGAGCAATTCTAATTAGATCCAATCTGTTTGAGATTGTTGTTCAGTCTGAATAGTAAGCTCCTCTCAATTGTTTTCCTGTCCTGATATTGCCTTGCCCTTGTAGATGTGCTGAAGTATCTTAGCTGTGCTGTTTTGCAGATATACCCCATCATCTCGGCAGGCCAACCAAGAAGAAGGCAAAGAGTGGCTGCGTTCTCATTCCACTGGAGGACTGCAGGATACTGGCAACCAGTCACCTCTGGTCTCCCCTTCTGCCATGTCATCTTCTGCTACAGGAAAATACCACTTTTCTAACTTGGGTAAAATATTCTACCACATAACTGTGTTTTGTTCCTCTTATGATTCACTCTCATAGGAGCCCTGGTATCTCTCCATAAAAAAATTATTTGCATGGTAATGGTAATTTACTGTTCCCAGACTATGTCATTTATTGTTCATGACAAATGCTTTACATGGATAATACTGTTGTGATTTAGCAGCCTATGCTCCAGAGGCTAAGAGAGGTAATTTGACTTGAAAACATTCCACTATTAGTAAGGGGCAGAGGTGGGCATCAATCCCAGAACCTGGTCTCTGTGGGGATATAGCTCAGGTGGTAGAATGCTTTTCTTGCATGCACAAGGCCCTGGGTTCAATTCCCAGCACCACACACACGCGCACTTACACACAAAAAAATATTTCAGAACCTGGCCTCAAACCCAAGAACCTTTCCATTAAGTCTTAGAATCCTCTTTAAAACCATTATTAAAGCATCTCCTTATTTTTGTTTAAAATGTTAAAAATCCTTATAAAAAAGATAATAGTTTTATGGAGAAATAGAAAAATAGAAATAATTAAAGAGAGAAAATATATAATCACATGACTGAAAGATAACTTCTATGAAAATTTTTGAAGTTCAGCTTGCAAAGACATCATAGAAAACACAGGAAAGAGTGACAAAACAAATAATTGAAATAATGCCAGTTATCATTTAATAGATCCAGTGACTTTAAAAATGTGCTTCTTTTAAAAGTTGAATATTAAGTAGTCACACTGTTTGTTCTCTTTTCAATTGAAAAAACATTTTTTCTAATCATGTCCACGTACATAGTCCACATTCTTCAATAATTTTGACTTTTCAACTTTTTTTTTTTTAAAGAGAGAGTGAGAGGGGAGAGAGAGAGAATATTTTTTAATATTTATTATTTTTTTTTTAGTTCCCGGCGGACACAACATCTTTGTTGGTATGTGGTGCTGAGGGTCGAACCCGGGCCACACGCATGCCAGGCGAGCGCGCTACTGCTTGAGCCACATCCCCAGCCTGACTTTTCAACTTTTCAGTCCAGTCAGAACTAAAGCCTGTTTCATTTCTAATTTTTCCCACTATACCAAATAGGTATTTTTAACAATTAAAAGAAATTATTTTGGTATTGATTTCATTTGAGCTAATGAATTCTTAACAACACCAAGTTTTGGTTGCTAAATCTACACAGCAAGAGACTATTTACTTTTTTATTTTTATTTTTTGCCTTATACCGTCAAAACATTTGAATCATTATGAACTTTGTCTACATTTAATTAGGTATAATTCACAAAATATTTATAAAACATAGCAAATGTAAAAAAACATACAAAAACCTAACATGTTAACTCTAAAAAATTAATTGAAAAATATTTTTCAATATTTTGGGACCTCAAAATATAAAACAAAATCTAATTTCATGGAATATTTAAAACAATCCCAAATCAACCCAAATGCTGTAGACTAACTTAGTACCTTATATCCCCTATCAACTTTTTCATTGATTAACATTAGTTTGATTAGTTGACTGTACATCATTTTCCCCATTATTATTATTATTATTATTATTATTATTATTATTATTAAATTCATTTCTTCTATTATTTTCTAAAGAAATAAAAAACCTTACAATATATACCTGAACTTTGTCTACATTTAATTAGGTATAATTCACAAAATAGCAACTGCAGGATTTAATGTGAAGGAGATTCACAGTTTAGGTTTTAGAGAGACTCATGTACAACTATGACATTTGAATCAATTTCTTACCAAAAATGTCAAATATTTGCACAGAGATAAGTTTATTCCAAATTGAACTTAACATCTCAGCCAAAGCCAATATTTTTAAACAAATGTGATAAAAATTGATGTATGTCACACTTGAGAATACTTTTCATTACATAGTGTTCAAAGATTTAAAGCATAATATGAAATGTAAATTATACTTCTGATAACAGGCCCTCTTGATAGAACTTTAATGCCTTATTTTGAAAACTACTTATCAAATATGTCCCTTATTTTTTATTGCTGTAGAAACCAAGCCTGCCTTCTTGATTCTCCTAATACTTTTCCAGCTACAATTCTTTTTCTGCAAGGGCTCATCTTAATGCGGTTTTATCATTTTAGTAAAAACTAGGTCACTTTTGAAAGTGAAAACGACTATGTTAATCATTGTTCCAGGCTTTAAGCATAAACCCTACCCAATGTACTTCATCCACATTTACTCCTCATCTTTATGAAATCACAGAGTTTTTTATTTAGACATCTTTCTCATCCTAAACACAATTTCTATGTCCTCATCCACAACTTTAATTTTTACCCTTTCAATCAACATTTCTTTCACTTCCAAATCTTTTTGAGCTTTAAAATTAAACCGCATCCATGTCCTAGGCTATGTAGCTACATCCAACCTGCCGTAAGCTCTCTATTTTTCACGCTTCTTTAACTCCTTTAGTGCAAAATCTCAGTGTAAAGGACAGGTTTATTCAAAACAACACCATCCACCCTTCATATTGTACACTTGACCAAAACTTATAATTTTTATTTTTAAAAATTTGAAAGTACTGTATTCCTCTCTCTTTGGTGGCATTACTCTTGCTGAAACTAACTATGGACAGTTTCAGTGGATTTCAAAATGATCTCACTGCCTCTTCTCTCCTATCCCTCAACATTTTCACCCATTGAGATGTATGGAGGAAGACCTTCCTATCCATGTCAGTGCATTCCCCAGGGCTTATTCACATTTTATAAGCATGTGTGGCTTCAGATTAGGTATTCCCTGTTCTCTATGCTGGCAAATTACAAAGAAAAAAAATAAAACTAATTCTCAAAACCTGAAAATATCAAGTTTTGATGATATTTCCAGATCACCTGAACTTCTGTTTATTTGGCAAAAATATGGGTTACTATTAAAATGTAACCATAAATTAAAGTTACTTTATTATTAAATTCTTAAAACTACATAAAATTTAACTATTGAACTTGAATAGGTATAGTATTTCCTGCAGCTACTTTGGACATCACCTGTTTTCAGTGAGATCATTATCTTTTCTGAATGATCTGTAATATACATGATTATAACTAACATTCAAGAGTTGAAATACTCTTATTTTGAAAAACATGTTAGTATATAAAGGTTTTTATAAATATTACTAAAAAATCATGTATAACAAATATTAGAAATTTAAGAACAATGAATTTATGTCATTGTCAGTAGATTACTATGAGCTACAGCTAAAGTAAACTATGGTTTGTGTGTAGCTCCTTACATGCTAAGTTTAACAGCATCTACTTCCACTCAAGAAGTAATATCAGAATATAACTTATGTAAACAAAATAAGTCTGGGGATGAAACAGCATTTTGAATTGTTCACAGTTATTATGAGGTATCTCATAACCTGGTGAATGGTGACGTGCCCATGAATGATGAGAATTTCTTAGATTCATTGCTCACGTTGCTGCAAGAGTTACCATGCAGAAACATTGACATCAGCCTGTCACTTCCCAGTTCTATATGTTAGATGATTTCTTTGCACACAGAGTAATTGATAAGCACCTTTTATTGGAGCAGATTCTGTGCTTTTGCTCTCAAGGGTCACTTCACCTTATAACACTCCTCTGTTACCCTCTCCGAAAATGCCCTTCACCCCATTCCAAATGAATTGTTTCTTCTATATTTATGGAAGTACAGAAGCTCACCATTGAGACACATATCTGGTTAAGTCATTCATTTAATATGTACATTTTCATGACATCTCTAGCTTTTGCTCTAAACTCACCAATGACAGAAACTGTGTGAATCTAGAAATATTTTTTATATACTTACTTTAAAAGATCACATAAAAAATTTTCTGAATCTTCAATTACTGGTCCTAGTTGTATATCCAGATTTCACAAACTAAGTTAAAATTATAATCCATATGACATCACTTTTCTCATTTAAAACAATATCAAAAACTCATTGGTAAGTGTCTAGCAAAGGTACTTGGAGGTATTTTCTGTCCCTGTTCTCTACAAATCAGCACAAATAAATACATAATTTTAATAAAAACTATGACTACATATTCAATTTAAGACAGGCCAGTAGACTTCTTTTCCCTTACATACATCTACATCTATTTTTCTCCTATTTGGAAAGTTTTATGTGTCTTCTGGCTTTGAATGAATCTTAGAAGTCACTTATTCTACCTTTATTTTATTTATTTATTAATGAAGAAACTGAAAGGTTGAGATGGGGATATTTGAAGTGGATAGAAAGTATAACAACTACAACTCCTTTACCACTTTCTGTCCCATTTACAAAAATTCTCTTTGTCTTTGTTACTTTTGCCTTCTGTTATGTAACTCTTCTTGGTATATTTTGCATATAAATTTTCTACCTTTCAATCACCTTCCCTAGTGGCTACTCTTGAAATCAGGGACCATATCATATTTTATCTTTCTATTCAAATTTAGCATGAAAACAAAATAAAGAAGGGCTGTCCATGATATTACTTTAAATGAATATTCTTAAATACTATATTTCCAGTAGAAACATTATCAAAAGTCTTTGTAAATCCAATTATGCCCTTTAAAGCCCACTATAAGCCCCATTAATGAGTCACTTTGAATGAGTAATGCATTAGGTTTTGAAATGATCCAGATATATGTGATGATCCAAGCTATATATCTACCTTGATATAGAAATAAAGTCAGCATACCATAGAGGTAGCTGAACATCCATGCTGCCAAGTTATGGAAACCTGTGTCCACCAATAAATGAATGGATAAAGAAATATGGTCCATATATACAATGGAGTCAGTCATTTGATGGAAAATGGATGGAACTAGAGATGATCATGTTAGGTGAAATAAGCCCAAACCAGAAAGACAAGCTATCACAAGTTTCCTCTCATGTAGAATTTGGAGGGGAAAAAACAAGATGAATACAGGAGGAAGAGAATTAGTGGAGAGGAATGGAATGGGGAAGGAGGGACATTAAGATGAGTATTGGGGATGAAATGCTCAAAATGATATTTGCATGTGTGAATGAAACCCACCATTCTATGTAATTAATATGCATTAATGAAAAATCAGTAATAGAAAAATTCTCAAAAATAGCATGTCTTCAGAATAAAAACCATCATGTAAAAAAAAAAGAAAGAAAAGGAAGACACTTCTCTTGGATACTTCTGTAATCATTTTGGTAACAATTATGCAAAGCCAAACTGTGAACAAAATGGCCTTCTAGCCTCTAGATACATATATTAAAGTAATGCATTTGTAGATAAGTTGAAAGCATTCATTTCACAAGCATTAATTCATAATGTATGTAGTCCCACCATAGAGTGATTTACACAAATCCAGGTACCTTAAACATTGAAATTCATCCCAGTAACTCCGGAAGCTGAGACAGGAGGATCTTGAGTTCAAAGCCAGCCTCAGCAATGGTGAGGCACTGTGCAACTTAGTGAGACTCTGTCTCTAAATAAAATACAAAAATAGGCTGGGGATGTGGCTCAGTGGTCGAGTACCCCTGAGTTCAATCCCGGGTACACCACCCTGCCAAAAAAAAAAAAAGTTAACTTTCAAATTTTGAATGTCCTAGTACCTGTTAACTGTGACCATACTGAACTAGAACTCATGTCTAAAGGAATATACCTGAAAACAGGTGTGTTCTCTTGTTCTTTCTCTTCCTCTCTCTCCCTCAACCTTCCTCCTTCTCCATTTCCATTCCTTCTTCCTTCTAATATATTATAAATTTTAGAAATCCATAGCTTCTTCTTTATTATGTTTTTCACATGCACACATAGATTTCATTCATAGTCCTGTGTTTTCTTTTATCTTCTTATCTCTTATCTCTTTTATCTTCTTATCTCTATCAGAGGGTTGGTCTGTGTGATGATTCGGTTAATGACTATGAAATGTCAAGCACAGTACCTGGAAAACAGGAGGTATATCCCTTGAATTACTTCTGGGTACACTCTTCCAATTTTACCTTATTGTGAGAGCCATTAATTATATTAAGAAGTGTAAAGCCTGCATGAAAGAAGAAAATATAGGAAGTTCTGAAATACCAGATCAACTCCAAGGCTTTCGCGTGCATTTTCCAAGGTTCTGAGAGGACTCAGCTGTTTCCTTCATAGCTTAAGAAGTTCAGAAGTTTCCTCATATATCAGTAATAAACTTGCTTTTCTTTAAAAAAAAAAAAGTTTCTCAATTTGTCTGCTATAATTTTATTCCATATTTCAAAACTGTATTTCAAATGTCCCATACATTAAATCAATCACATCTTTCTTTAAATTAATGATTCTCATTTGGCCTAAATTGTTGAAAACCACTAGCACCAGATGGCAACAGGCCATTGAAAATAAATTCTTAAATAAATATTTTCTATTGAACATAAATTCTTATTTATAAGAAATAAACTTCTTACATTACAGACTTAAGATACTTCCTTGGAAACAAAATCTATTTGTGATTTTTGAGAGTCTCATTGTGGTATTCTCTTCTTAGACTCAGTAGAAAATAGTTTTTCTATGATTCACATTATGACAGGTTTACAGATACCATGTACATTACATTATATTTCATATAAAGGAAAAGTTTATTTTATTCATCCTATTTATAACCTAATTTTCATAATAATGGAAGTACCAACCATGAACTCACATAAATTCATAACTCAGAATGACTGAAAGAAAGCCTTTGCCTAGAAGTATCTAAACTTTCTTCTTGGTAAATTTATATTTTTTTATATTTTACTTTCTTTTCTATTTTGCTTTTCCCAGTAAATTGGTGGTTTTTCTCTAAAATGAAGCCTGTAGACTATAGAAAAACAATCTTTTTTTTCATAACCGTGTGCAGAAAATACATGTTACTGTATTTCTAGTGTGGACAGTAGAGATGAGTTGGTGGTTTTGTTTACTGTTGCCTGACAAACTGACATACTGCTTGCCATAAAATTTCCAGAGGAAAAAGGGACTCTGGTGATAGTGATTGGCAATTCAGAGACAGACTCTTGGCCTGCTTTAATAGAACACCCTATAAATTCATGTTTCTCTAAGAATTGGGATGAATTCTCACTTTTTTTTCAACTTTCTATTTTCATCATTCAAACCCTGGAGTAATAGTCTGTATATGCTTTCTTTTTCAGTGAGTCCAACCAATCTGTCTCAGTTTAACCTTCCTGGGCCCAGCATGATGCGCTCCAACAGCATCCCAGCCCAGGACTCTTCCTTTGATCTCTATGATGACTCCCAGCTTTGTGGGAGCGCCACTTCTCTGGAGGAAAGGCCACGGGCCATCAGTCATTCAGGATCATTCAGAGACAGCATGGAAGAAGGTAAGCTTAAGGATAGGGAAGATGAAGATAAGACTTTTACTTAACTGTTAGAGAAAAACTGTCCCATTGCCATAGCACAAAGATTCCTAAAGAAGTAAATGAGTAAGTGGAATCCTCACTTAAACCCTAGAGCTGAAAGTTTTATTCTACAGGATCTTCTCTCTACATTATGCATTTAGATATATGCCAGAATTTGTTTAGATTAATACTTGGCTGTAGAACAATTTACAATAAATCCAATGTTCTCTTATAGAAATATGCAAAATTTTAGAGACTGTTACCCAGGTTGTCAGATATTAGAGCAAATGTTTTATTTGACATCTCAGTTTACAAGCCATAAAGATACACAAGCCAGAATAATTATCTTACAGACTATCACATGTTGTTAACTTTTATTCTCAGAAACTTCCTCTGGTGTTAGTATTTTGCCATTTCATTTTAGAATTCCTACTGTACTTTATTCGCTTGATATCACTTCTTTTTCTTTTACCAATTGGCAATAAAATTCACACTATCCTAAAACATGTCTTTTTAGCTGTATGTATAATGTGATGCTCCCTGTAAATCTTTTAAAACTCAGTAAGCATAATAGCTATTTCAGTGTATATATTTTCCTAAACTGTATGACCTCAAAAACCAAACTTAATAATATGAGAGATGTGTTTCTTTTATTTAATGAATGATTTTTAAATTATCTATAAATGAAATATGTGAGATACATATTATATCAGCTATGGTTAACAGAAAACCAAATATAGAAATCCAAACTGATTAGAATGAAAGCAACCATCCTCATCTTAATAGTTACACATAAAAGGAAAACTTCAGTCTCGAAACATAGCAAGGTTTAAACATCTAACCATCAATTTATTTACTGTCCGAATTTGGGCAAGTTTCTTAACTTCATTAGTCCTAATTTCTGCTTCTGTAATTCTGTCCCAGGGAATTTCTTACTTAAAACATCTTCTGACTAAAGTTTTAGGCAGTTAAGAGAATTGTCTTATATTTTTTCAGGTCATCATTGTACATTTAATATGCTGGCACTAAATCAGTTAACAATATTTACAATATTTACATCTACCTTTTAGGATATTAACCAAACTACTGAGTTCACTGTGGCAAACAGTGAATTATATATACCTTGGTGAATCAGCTGGTTCCATTGTGTAGTAGATGAACTATAAGTAATCTGACCTGTAAGGGCATTATTTCTCTGAAATTGATATGTCATTCTCTCACATATAGACCTTTCATAATACTTTAAAAACAATTTGCTTAGCATACAGTTTATGTCCTAGAATGCCTCACTTACAAATGGAATGATGTTTTTATGCTGGGAAATTCCAGCCTTGCATTAGGAAGCTTAATTGAATTGCTAAAAGCCTGCTTGAGTAGGTGAGATGGATTTTTGATACTCATACACTGGACACTGAACTATTATTATTATTTGATTGTGATCTAGAATTAATGAATTATTGAACTAGAAGAGAAGTTTTTTATTGACATCTTGCCCAGTGTGCATGCTAACAGATGAAGAGACTAAGCTATAAACTATAAGGTCACACGCCTATAAATAATGCGTGCATAATTTCCTAACTCATCGTCCATCTTCCTTCTGATACACCAGGCCAATACTCTTAGTTTGTAAATGAGTCATGTAAATGAATCAGAAGTTGAAAGAATGTGCTTTGAAAAAGAATAATTGGTTTAAAGATTAATATTTTGTATATCTTATAGAATGATAATATTACCCAAGTTAGAATTCTGGTGGTGTTCTTTATTCTTCTTTTGACTCACTTATATATTTTTAATTCACTTCCTATGAATTCTTATAGTACCAAAGCATTGATAGTAATAACACTTATGTTGCTCTGTTGTGATTATTTTTAATGTTTTCTTTCTAATTCTGTTGGGGCACCTATCATTGTTTCGTATTCATTTTGTAGTCCCAAGATCTAGCAAGGGCCTGTCACACTGTGTGTGCTCAACTAGTGTTTATTTAAGAAATAAGTTAGAAGAAATAACTACATTATATCCCATCATAAAAAAGGGGATTTTTGCAAATCATATTAAGTTCAATTTTATCCACCTTTTGGATTTAATACATTGGAAGTACAAAAGACAAAAGTAGATTTGATTGTTTAAGATGGCATTTTTATAAATGAAAAACAGCAAATAATTTCCATTCTTTTTTTTATGAGATACCACCTTAAAATAAGAAGTATTTATATATAACTAAAATTTTTAAAGAAACCATTATTCTAAATTTAAAAAACATAGATAAATTCATTATAACTGATTATTGAAATAGCTACTTGGAAAAAAATGCTTCTATACCTGAAAGTATATAAAGAAAATTTCTGAAAATGGATCTTTGTTGGATAAAATGAAATTAAATGAATAAACATAGAGTATTTTTAAAAATTTTAAAAGCTTATGAAATTTTTTTTAGTTTTGTGATTTTCTATTTACTATATGAGAATTTATACTTTTCATATTGTATAAAACATGCTTTTAATGCTCAAGTTTGTCAACTTCTATCTATAAATTGGTGAATGAGATACTTTAGGGAAGAGTATGGGATCTTTTCATGTCTCAACATCTTGATCTCCAAAAAATCATTACATATGTTGGTCTGTTTTTCACACTGTGACCAAACTGCCTGACAATAACTTATGGGCTCACAGTTTCAAAGATTCGGTCCATAATCAGCCAACCCCATTGCTCTGAACCTAAGGCAAGCAGAAGGGCATGATGGAGGAAAGCTTCTCAGATCATGACAGCCAGGAAGCAGAGTGTGGGGCAGGAAGGAGCCAGAGACAGATACAAGGTCATGTCCTCAGTGACCTACTTCCTCCAACCAAGCCCTACTTGCCTACAATTACCACCCAGTGGTCCATTCAGATTAGTAATGCACTAAGGGGCTTAATCTACTGAAAATTATAGCTCTCATAATCTCATTTTTTCATCTCTGAGGATTATTATATTGCCTAACATACAAACTCATAGGGGAATATTTTAGATCCAAATCATATACAAACTTATTCTCAGAATCTTACAGCTAGCTATTAATGTTATTTCCCTAGCCACCTGTTCTTTACTTTTTTAGTTAAGGCCTAGGGTTTATGAGTAGACATGAGTATTTTAATTCTGTTGTTCTTGTTTTCTCTAGTTCATGGCTCTTCATTATCATTGGTTTCCAGCACTTCTTCTCTTTACTCTACAGTAAGTATTAAGTGAGAATAAAAAGCTCTGCCTGTGCCATGCGTAGATGATTAAGTAGATTGACATTTACATGGAAGTGGTGTGGCCACATAAAGGCATCTCTAAGCCACTCTATACCCGTTAAGCTGGCAAGTACTCCATCCGTCCCTCTGTGACCCAGTAGTATGTATTTTCACTTGATTCATTATAATCAATTAGTGGATGTAAAACTGAATTTCATACAATCCCTTGGGGTATGACAGGGAGTCCCTGAAACCATGAACTATGATTTATCATATTTTCATAATGTTTGTTTTCCTTTGTTTGATTCTCTGACTCATGAATTAATTGTTCTATGGTATTTTTTCAACTTTTTTGTTTTAAGTTCATTTTTTTGTAAAGACTGTTCTGAAAGAACTAGAGATTTTTTTAAAGTATGATTTAAAAGAATTTTTTTAAAAAACTATTTTTGCTGCTAAGGATCCAACCCAGGTCCTCCTGCATGGGAAACACACACTTTCCCCTTGAACTGTGCCCCCAGCCAAAAAAAAACCTGTTTCTTAGAAGAGGAAAGCCAGTGTTTCAAATTCTTTTCCCAGTGTGTGAAATTATAGATCACTTTTGCCAAAATGAGTTTTCTGTCCATTAAATATAATTTTATCTTTAAAAAAGCCTACAGGAAGTTATATTTTATGAGAAGCTTCCTTTATGCCCAGGTAACAGGCAGGATATTAAAGCAGTTTCCTAAATCTCTATGAGACTTGAGTGCTATGAGTAATTCTTAATCCTGTGTTGAAAGGTTTACAAAAGTCTGTAGCCTTTGACTCCCACTGAGCAATTAAGTGTTAAGGACAATATGGATTTTTTCACTTATTTTCATTAGGCTTAAATGTTAAAGCCTTTTATTTGTAAATTAATCATGCATATTTATTGCTTTAAAAAAGACATTCACTATCATCCATCAATGCAGTCATTATTTTTCTTATTTCTCCTTTTAATGATTAAAATTGCCATTAAGTTCTATAAATGAAGATATGTAGACTAATGAATAAAGACATAATAAATGTGAAAGTATATTTAAAAAACACATTAAATGTGTTGATTGTATTTCTCCTGTTGATCTAATACTGTTACTCATTTATGATATGTATTATGACTTAAATCACTATAATTTCAATCTCTATATAACAGCAAAAGATGGAGCATAGTTATAATCATAATTTAAATAAATGCAATAACAATATGTGGGTTCCTTTATGAAGCTGAGAAAGAAGAAAAAGAGCATGTGTTTAAGGAACAATAGATAATGCATTAGTCCACATTCCACTAATTAGACCAGAGTCCACTAAAATTTTCTGTGATAATAAAAATACTAGCAGTGAGTTGCTATTGGTTATTTTAAATGTGTCTAGTGTGTGTGACAGAGGAACTGTATTGTTTATTTTAGTTAATCTAAATTTAAATAGGTACATAAACCTGGTGACTGAGATTGAATAGTTCAAGTTTATAGGGAACAAAGGGGATAAATTCAAAAATTAAAGAAGGGTGAATAAAGGGAGGTTGGTTAGACCAATGCACAACGTATTTATGTGTGGAAATATCACACTGAAACTAATTACTATGTAAAATTAATATATGTTAAAAAATGAAAAATAATAAATGTTTTTAAATATAGGAAAATGGGAGTAGGATGTCTAAATCATAAAAACAATTAGGAAGTATTGGTGAAAAGTACTGTATTAAAAATATAATGTGAACAGGAACAGACAGTAAAATAAAGAGCCTATAAATAAGTATAGGCTAACATTTAAGTGTTAAGGACAGTAGGGGTTTTTTCACTTATTTTTATTAAGCTTAAATGTTAAAGCAATTTGAACATTTAGAACTGAAGTAGACCCTGTGTTTAGCATAGAATGAATGGGTTAGATGATCAAGCTATGAGACAAAGTGATATTATTAGTCAGTTATTAAATTAGCTGTATTGGAAATGATGGAAATTTAAAATGTATTAGAAATGATGAAACCTACATATTTGAATTGACTAATTATAGTAAAATAATTCAAAAAATGCATATTTGAGGGCAATTCAGATTGGGGGGGCAGATAAGGAGGAGTCACTCTCTTTCCATTCCCCACAATCATGTACTAGGATTAAACTGGCATTAAAATATCTGTGAAAGTGTTTTTTAAACTATGAAATAAAAGAGCAATTAATTATTATTATTCATGCCTTCATAAGTTTTTGGATAAAGATTTAATTAATTTGCCTTCTTATCTGATTGGATCAGTAACTACTGTGTGACATCAGGCAAGTTGCCCAATTTCTTTGGATTACACCTATAAAATAAAATTTGAAAACATCAGCCAAATCTACTCCATCTGTCCCATGGGATTTCTGCAAACTGTTTAGAAATCACAGACCCAATCTGATCTGCCAAGGAGTTTGGAAACTTTAGAGTTTATGTTTGTTTTTAAATCTAAGCCAGCACTGTGAAATCTGGAACATTCCCCCTAAAATCCACACTTGAACATCCTTTTCCAAATAACTGGAATATCTAGCAACACATCCTTCATGTTTCTAATAGTCACCTTGGTTGGTGGCACATGCTCTCAGGCAAACCACAACCTCCACCACCTCCTCTTCTTGACACTCAAGCTAAGTTTGGGTTGCTAGATGTCATTGCGCTGTTGCATTATTCATAGGAGAGAAATGCTCCTCACTTTCTATATCTCTATTAGAAAGTGGAAAATAAAAGATAACCTAGGAAGGTTGTGTGATTTCTTAAAAAAATATTTAGAACCTCTTTTCATTCTCTATTATGTATGTATGTGTGTAGTATATATACATACACACATACAAACAGCTATCCATCCATCCTGTTAGGTATTTAAATTCATGATCCATGAGAAGATGATTTTTGATTGATATTATGTTAGATCTTTATTGTAGCTGTTAGTTTTTTTATTTACTGTATATTATACTGGAGCCATTCTGTACTTGGATTCAAATTTATACTTTTCTCATGAGAACAAGGATCCTGTTTGATTCCTTGAATAGCTCCTTAGCCTATTACCTAACACATGCATAACACTGAAGTGATGTTTCTATAAGTTTGAATGGATAAATAAAAGGCCATATAATGGCTTACAGAATAGTCAACAGATATATTTTAATTTAGGCAAGGTGTTTTATGTTGTTTACCATCCTTAAGGACATTAGTCTTGCATCAGAACCATCAGTAAAAGGTGGTAAGTAATCAAATTCCATCATGGTATCATTAATCCCACTCCTAAACCACTGAAAGAAATATAATATTAAGATTCTAGCTCATTCCTTCAACTTGAGGGTCATACCTACCCACTATTAATAACCATAGAGTGTGAAAGAGGGCAAGGATTAACAAAAATGATAGCTTTGAGAAATCAATAGTGAGAAAAGTCATGCCCTGCAATGTATGTAGAATTAATAATGGTTATGCTTACTTTTAACATATGCAACTTTGGGGTATTTTAACAAAAAATGTGATGAACATATTTCTTATATTTTATTTTTTTACATAGCTCTTGACATATCATATTTCATACATTTGATTCAAGTGGGTTATGAACTCCCATTTTTACCCCGTATACAAAAACATGGATGTGTAACTGATGTGATTCTGCAATCTGTTTCTTATATTTTAAATGAAATATATCTATTTCTTCAAATAGATAGTTACAAACCTTTACCAGTTTTATATAATTCTAACAAACCTAAAAACAATATAGACAAACTAATAAGAAACATATAACATACTAGGGAAAATTAAGTCGTTTTAAATTGTGCTGTGTGCTTAAAGCAATGAAACACTTAAATTAAGATTCCTTGCTTAATTTTAATTCCAAAACCAAACTGTATATGAAGCCTTGAAATTATTAGAATTAAAAACTATCTTCACTTAAAATGCTGAACATGGGGGCTGGGGATGTGGCTCAAGCCGTAGCGCGCTCGTCTGGCCCGGGTTCGATCCTCAGCACCACATACCAACAAAGATGTTGTGTCCACCGAGAACTAAAAAATAAATATTAAAAAATTCTCTCTCTCTCTCCTCTCTCACTCTCTCTTTAAAAAAAATGCTGAACATGGGATGTAAAAGGAAGGTTTATGTCACCTTTGCTTTTCAAACAGTGTTTTCTTATAAAGGCAATTATGATTCTATATGTTAGCCACTTTATCACTTTATTATTTTATCACTTGAAATTTTTTAAAGGTGGAGAAAATGCAGGAAAGACAAAACTCAGGTTAAAAGAGATCTTTATGCGTGAAATGTATCCTGAGAGTTATTGTTTTGTTTATTTTTATTATCTGGAGGAAAAGAATAATAAAACTTAAGATGTTTTTGTATTGATTAATCAGGAAATATTCCAAAAATAGAAATAGTAGCTAAGAAATTATTTTTCAGCTTTGTTTCTGCTTACAGTAATGGACAAACTTACTGTTCAGGGATATTATGCATTCTCCAGCCTTTTCTAGAATGAGAAAGCTTTACCAATGTAATGGTGCACATAACTCATTTTCTGGTATTTTGCAGCCCAGCATGAAGGGGGGAAAAAGCAGAGCTAGGAATTTTCTGTACTGAGATCAAAAACACCCTGCAAGTTCCTACAGAAGCATAACCAAAGACACTTTTATTGCCACTCATTACTGAATGTTTTAATGTCTTGATGACTTGCAGCCAATAAGTTTAATTAAGGATTATTAGGGAAAATAAAAAATAGAAATGAATAACCTTTATTTGCTGTGATTATCAGTAGAGGTCAGCATTTTCCCCCAACATTATTTGACATTCTTTATGATCTATAAGTCACAGAACAAAATTCTTATTCCTAAATCTTTGCTAAGGCTCTGTATAATTTAATGGAGTCCATTTTTTAAAATATGTATGAAAAAAACAATATTACATTTTTATATGTACCCATCTTTTTAAATTTTTTTTTAGTTGTAGTTGAACATAATACCTTTATTTTATTTATTTATTTAGTGTGTGTGTGTGTGTGTGTGTGTGTGTGTGTGTGTGTGTGGTGCTGAGGATCAAATCCGGAGCCTCGCACATGCTCTGCTGCTGAGCCACAACCCCAGCCTCTGTGCCTATCTTTTTTAGAGTATAATTTTTTATAATTTTTTAGAGTATAATTATTTCATTTCTGTTGTTTTTGGTATAAATCTTAGCATTTTTTAATTCTATCCTTTCTTTCAAGGCACATTACAAATCCAAGGGTTAAATTATCTACATTTTTAAATAACTCATATTACATATAAAGGAATATTCATTTTAAGTCTTATAGTATTCTGTTCTTACTCATTAATTGAATCATTGAATGTGTTTTACTTGATCTTACATTAGATCATAAAGACATTTTAAATGCACAGTAATTTTTTATTCATTTGCTCATGTGAAATGAATTGACACTAACTTTATTGTTAAATTTGTTTTTCTTATATCTTTTGCAGGCTGAAGAAAAGGCTCATTCAGAGGTAAAAAAAAAAAAAAACAACTTGAACATTTTTGTGTTTGACCATTTCTGTTTATGATGAAATGAGTGTTGTTGCCACTAGAGGGCTCTGTGATACAATAACATAACTACAGAGAGACAGAAAAGCCAGCCAGCTAGCTGGGAATGGTCTTAGCTATTACCTCTTAAAAAGAAATAAAAATGAAATGTTTAGAAGCAGATTTCCCTCTCATGTTCTAGATTTAATCTTAGCTCATTAATCAATAAGTTGTCTTTATTAGTAGATGCTCATTAAATCATGGATGAATGAATGAATTTGTAAAATATTTGATTAGTCTCTCTCCTGACCCCAAACTGTCTGTGAGACCATCTGCCTGGATTAATGGACACACTGAGTCTGAGGCAGCAGTCCTCCCTGAAACAGACACTCACATCCCAGCCTAACTATTTTGTGCATTGACTATACTCCCTCTTTTCACTATTTTATATCTAGGGTAGTATATTATTCTAATCAAATTTCACAAATGCATACTTGGTTGCAGTCATGTACAAATCAAAGTACAAAGCAACCTGGAAAAACATTCTTTTTCTTAACTTCTGTATGAATGTTGCCTAAGGAGAGCAGAAAGAGTTTAATTAGGACTTTATTCAAGGTGAGGTGATAATTTTTTGATAGGTTTGCATTGAAGCAATCACACCACAGAGAAAATAAAATAAATGTCTGGGCATCAGGCTTTGTAATGGAATGTCTTTCCTTTGAAGTCCTGTTTCATGAACTCTTAAAGAAGCATTTTGCTATGTCCGAAATACTGAAAAACTATTGATTATACAATTCATTTTTACAACCTCTAGACCAAAGAGTGAATTTGATGTTTAAAAACCTAAACTGTTTTCTTTCCATCATGTGGACGTGGCAGTGTTTCTAATGTTATTATTACATAGCTACTGGGATATAGAAATGCTGCATCTATTTGCCTTGGTGCTGGTTAGGCCATTCTGTATTTATTGCTTAGGCACTATATTGGGTCATATGTTTGGGAAAATATCATTTAAATTACAGTTTCCTGAGTTATATCTTAAAGGAATTGGAATCATATAATGATAATAGACTATTAATTTGAGAAAGCCTTTCAGTCTGTATTGATCTGAAAATATGAGATGTTCTGCTTTCTGAAACTATTTATAGTCATCATCATGTACATCTGGGGTGTAGCTCCTTTGTAAAAATGCAAATAAAATGGAGTCTCTGCTTCCAGTGAAGAGATCTCCCTCCCTCCCTCCCTCCCTCCCTCCATTCCTCCCTCCCTCCCTTCCTCCTCCTCCTCCTCCTCCTCCTCCTCCTCCTCCTCCTCCTTCTTCTTCTTCTCTCTCTCTCTCTCTCTCTCTCTCTCTCTCTCTCTTTCTTTCTTTCTTTCTTTCTTTCTTTTTTCCTTGTTTAGAGACTTTAAATATTGACCACTATTTATTTTTCACAAAATCTTTTGTTTGGGGGAGAGCAGGGTTGGGGTGGGGGGGAGAAGGACACTTAATGAACAATGTCCAGAATGTTCTTTTAAACTGAGACAGCATTCCAAAAGCCCAGTTCTAACAATAGGGAACTTATATTTTAAGAAATGAGAAACATCACAGTAGTATGTTTGGCATCGTAAGTAGCTGAATTCTCTTGAGGCCAGAAATAGACTTTCAGGACCTAGTTTATATGGTCAAAATGTTTTGCCTTAATAATCACTCTTCAAATTTCCTGGCAACATGAGATATTTTGATTAGACTGCCAAAAATACTTATAAAGATTTTAAATATGATATGATATGCTTTCCATCATCCTTTATATCAGTTTTGTTAAATTGTTAAATAAAAAGGAAAACATTTTAGAATATTTAGTTTGTTGGTTCATCTATTTAGTTGTGTGATACTAGTCATTTCCCTCTTATTTTGAAGCTGCAGATATCTATAAAGCATTTCTGCTAGGATTTAATAATACCTCATTAAATAAAAGGCAATATAGTAAATATTTTAGAAAGCTTCTCTGTAAATCATTATAACTCCATCCCATAAAATTATTTTTAAATGTGGACTCATTAAATGTTGAATTAAACCCAACCTTCAGTTACTACTATTCTACAGCTTTTGAGAACTTGCCAACCCTTAGAAAATAAAAATGTACGCACACAGAAAAATCCCTGAGATTTTCAGAAAAATAACATTATCTTTTGCTAAAAAAAAAGATGCATATTTAATTTTAAAAATTTCTACCTGAATTTTATTATCAAAATTTTTCAGGAGGGAAAAAATATCCATGGAGAAAGTAGACTGCATCTTGAGTCCTGCAGGGTTGCAAGTGGAAGAAGTAAACATCCTTTGATTGCATATTTGAGTCCCAGTTTGCTCCTGACATTTTATAGTTATTGGATAGATGGTGTTCATAGTTTTAGGAATTAGTACTAATACAGTTGTGGTTAAATGAGTTAATATAGTATTTGCCTCCTTGGATAGAATTTTTAGTTTTAAGTAACAATCCACTAACATATTGAATTATTTTTTTGTTCCATTTAGCAAATTCATAAACTACGGAGAGAGCTGGTTGCATCTCAAGAAAAAGTTGCTACCCTGACATCTCAACTTTCAGCAAATGTAAGTCACTTTTGATTTTTAAATATATCACCCCAGAATTGATTATAACAAAATGGAGTAGGTCTGCTAACACACTTGCAAATTTTAAGCATCCAAAAATCACACAGATGCAAGGTACTGAATAGTGGGACTCATATAAAATTAAATTTTTCTGTCCACAAAGTAATAAAATGTAAATTCACGTAGAGGGAGATTCCCAATGTGATTAAAATTTTGTTCCCCATAAGATTTCTAACAGTGGTATCAGTTGTAAAGGTCATTTCTTGTTTCATATTTTTGTTACTCCCCATTCATAGGTTCCTCTCAAACCTTAATATACTAAGGGTTGTTAGTGTTTGACTTAGGAAGATGCAATATTCCTATTCCCTGCCCCCCTTCAGTTGCATTTATTGAACAATTAGTTAAGCATTCAATTAATTCTAAAAAAAAAATAAATTAGATCTGAAGATGGATAGCTTAGCTACACTGCACATGAGATATAGTTGTCTTGAAAAACCTTGGCAGCCTTCTCATGGTGGTACAAAAGGATACATTTCTACTGGCAGCCAAGCAGCTTAGAATGGCAAAAATGATGACAGTGAAGACTGTCAATTATATTAACATTTATTGAATGTATTTCCATGTGCCAGAGAGTGCTCAGAGTAGCCGCAGAATAATAAAGGGGAACATATGGCATTGTGCCCAGTCCTAGGGAATGGTAGTGTTGGGAACAACAGCGAGGGGTAGGGGAGCTCCTGCCATTTTGCCGTATGTCCTGCCACCCTCCCTCTACATTAGTTTGCTCATTTCTGCTCTGGAGCTCTGAGCTGCTATCTGCCTCATCCCCCCACCTCTGCCCCATCCATGGAGACTTTCTGTTTCCTTAACAAAGCACGACATCAAAATCCAGCAGGTGCTTTAATAAGAAACATTTTGAGGATAGAAATTATTTTTGTAAAATAAATTCTAAAGGAAATGTCATTTCAATCACAGTGTATTCGTTTTAGCATGATATATGAATTGAATTTATTTTTTCAATTTCTGGAGAATCATGTGAATTTGGGGATTCAATTATTTTTATTGGTGTTATTAGGGGATTTCTAAAAAAAAAAGCAGATTTTTAGGGAACTTTTTGACATTATTAGAAGATAAGAATATAATTTAAACAATATTTTGTTTTTAAGAATAACTCTCAAAGAGATAGTTGCAAGACAACTGTAAGCTTTATATTATAGGTTACATGATAGTGGTATCAAACATTCCTATGTAGGTTACTGAATTTGTACATGTAAATGCCAGAATCACCCAGAGCTTTTGTTCACTGCAGTGAGGAAGGACAGTGACTGGCCCTGTCCATTAGATTGTCAAAACACTTGCAGCCATCACAAGCAAATACTCAGGGCCTTATGGTATTTTGTAAATGTTTCTTGGTGGGCCTCAGTGTAGAATTCATATATTGCAATGATATGGCTGCAAAACATAATGGAATATAAACTGAGAGTCTTCCATTTAAAAAGTAATATGCACATTATTAAAAGGAAAAAAATGAAACTAAAAGAGCACTTTGTGAGAAATATGTGTTCAGTTTCCCTCTGAGAAGCCATTCTCACTGTGGTTATTGATTTCTCGTGTACCCTTTAGTCATTTTTCAATTTTTCCCCCTGTGTACACACATACAACATGCACTTACCAAAGCATGTGCACACAGTGGGAACCACATTCTAACATGGAGGCACAGTTGTGATGGCCAACTCTTCTTGGTCATGGTTTGGAAAGGTAACAAAACCTTTAGAAAGGTGCCAGCCACTGGCTACCTACCCCCTCTGTACTTGTTCACATCACACCATTTTTACTGATAAGTTTTCATGACCTTGGAAGATGCATTCTCTGATGGGCATTGACCACCAAAAAGGGAAATGTGGTTCTTAGGATTGAAAAACTCTGACTCTCTTCATGTGTAAAACACAGATATACTTATGATATATAAATGGATACCTAGAACACCTGTGCTGTTAAAATGTCATGACAAGAGTGAGCAAGTAGGGGGGAAAAAATCTATAATATCTTTCTAAGGGGATAATAATGAAAAAATAAAAATAAAGAACAGAATTAGAGGAAGCAGTACCAAAGAATGATTTTATGCTTGTCTTCAAGCTAGCTTAAAATGTACTAGTCTTGGGGTTGGAGTTGTGGCTCAGTGGTAGAGCTCTCACCTAGCAAGTGCAAGGCGCTGGGTTCAATCCTCAGCACCACATAAAAATAAATAGATGAAATAAAGGTATTGTGTCCATGTACAACTAAAACACACACACACACACACACATATATTTTAAGTATCAGCCTTAAAAAATTCCCAGTTCCCCCCAATTTATAGCTATAATAATTTGTGCACACAGATAGGAGCCTAATTAATATCCTATTATTATGCCCCCTTTTTAAACATTGTAATATACTTAGGAATCTTCTCAAATTACTTCAAATAGACACAAAAAAGCTGTACATGTACATAGCAACTTTATTTTTAATAGCAAAAAAAAATAGGGAACAAATGAAATTATCCTTCAATTGATCAGTGGAAAAACTGATCCAACCTTACCATAGAATACTACTCAACAATCCACAGAAATGAACCTCTGATACAGGTAACATTCGGTTGGCGCTCAAGGACATAATGAGTGGGAAAAAAAAAAACAATTTCAAAAGGTTGCATACTGTATGATTCCATTTATATAAAATTCCAGGAATGACGATTGTAGAAATGGAGAAGATATTAGTGATTGCCAGGGTTGGGAGAGGGAGATAGCAAGGAGATCTTTGTGGTGATGGAATAGTTTTGTGCTTTAATTGAGGTTGTGATTTTTTGAATCCAAGTGTGAGAATCAGCATTTATACCAATATGGATTTCATGATTTTAAAATTATAATATGTGAGATGTAACCATTTGGGGAAACTGGATGAAGGGTAGAGAAGAGATCACTGTACCATCTTGGCAACTTCTTGTGAATGCACATCTATTTCAAATTTAAACAGTTAAGTACCCAAAGATCTACAACATTTTTGGAATTTGTTTATATGGTTACCTAGTTTTTAGTTTCCTAGGACTTTTAATCTTATTCTACCAATTACTACTCATTTATTTGGTTGTGATATGGATTGTTAAAGCTTTTCCCCATCAAAAAAATTTATTTGCTGACATTATTAAAATGTCAAAGGGTTCAGGTAGTGAAGATGCACACCATCTTCAATTTTATACTCAATATTGATGACATGTAAATGGACACGTGAATAATTGTAAAACAATTTTAATGACACTACTATTTTGAACATTTTTAAAAATAGTATCATTAGAACTACAAGTGATGGAGTCATTTATGTACATGTGTTTTTAGGGGAATAATTCTCTTTTACATATTCCAGAATTTGAATGACTCGCAAGGCACATATAAACTACAAATCATCTGAACTCATTTATTCATTTTAACATTTGACTTATGATGTCACTTTAGATTTCCCAGACCACATGAACCATCAAAGAATTTAGTTAATACTTGATTTTTCTTCAGTTCAAAGGAATACTATTTAAATTTCATTCAGATATTTTTTCATTTAATCTGAGTTAATGTCTGTTGATGTATGTATTATATACACATATTTTAACATACACATACCAAAAGTAAATTAATCATAGGTACTGAATAAAATAATCTTGTATGATTTCTTCATGGTAAATCAAGTGTATTTTTTTGTTTTGTTTTGTTTTTGTGATGTTGAAGTTTGAATCTAGGTTCTTACACATGCTAAACAAGTGCTTTTACCATTGAACTATAGCCCTAGCTCTAGGATTTTATTTCATTAATTTACAATTTCTATTTGGAGGTAGAGATATGTCTTTAAGAATCTGACACTCTACCAACTGAGTTACCTGAACAAGTCTTTATTTACTAATTTGTTCAGATTAGAAGTAAACTTTATATCTTGGTTAAATAGGAACATGGTAAGATTTGTTTTTCAGAAATACAGTCAGTCTAATTTCTAAGGACAGATTTCAATGAGTTTGTGTGGAAGATATCATTAACCATGTTTTTTTCAATTTAATAATTATTCTAAGTATCTGGGTATTCCTTTTTATTCAGTACATGAATACTTTGTTAAGACTTAATGATTTTCCTTAATTAGGCATATTTTTGTAATTGTTATGTCCCAAGCTTGAACCCAGTATGACTATGTTTATTTGAAGTCCACATAAGAATGTTCTAATTTTTAAATTTGAAATGTACTTCTCTGCTGAGATGCTTTTCTCTCTTTTTGCTAAAAGGACTAGTGGCAGGTCAAAGGTAACCAGTCAGCTCACTTCTTCTTTGGCAGAGCAGAGCCTCTGAACCAGTAAGGTTTCCCTCCTCCAGTTGCTCTGGAAAGAGTTGCTTAAAACCACCAAAGACTGGTATATAAAGCTGATTGTACTGGTAGATCTTTGGAAAAGATGGAGGGAGGATGTATTGGCAAATGCTGTTGCCTGTCCATCTCTGGGTCAATACCTGCTCCCCAATAAATAGAGGAAAACAGGAGCCTCACACTGCATATGCACATGGTCTCATCACACCATTACCCAGGTTTTCCAGGCCTCTAGCCCACACCTGCTTGCAGCTAAGTCAGGTGGATATATTTGTTTGCTTTCCAGTATATTTTCTTTCTAAATCTTAGCCATTAGATAATTTGGAAATGGGAACTCAGACTAGTTATTACTTCAATTTTTCAAAGACATTACTGAATGAATATGTAACAAAACCAGAGGTACTTTTTTTTTTTGCTTTTCAGCAAATAAGTCTTTTAACCAAATCCTCTTGGGTATTATTTTCTTTGAAAGTGTGTCCCACTTATTTGCTCTATTTAATATTTTTATATAATCTGACAGTGCCTCTTGCTTTTCTGCAGTTCTTCTAACTGAAAATATTTTGCAAATGTTAACAGTAATGAAGACATAAGGGATAATTCTGTATAGACAAAAAGAAATATTAAATCTTATTTATGTTTCAGATCATTCTTGGTTCAATTATTTTATTATTATTGTTAGTAGTAGTAGTAGTAGTAGTAGTAGTAGTAGTAGTAGTAGTACTAGTTTTAACCCAGAAGTGCCTTACCACTGAACTATATCCCTACCCCTTTTTTTATTTTTTATTTTGAGACAGGGTCTCACTAAGTTGCTTAGGGTCTCACTAAATTGCTGAGGCCTCAAACTTGTGATCCTCCTGTCTCAGCCTCCTGAGCTACTGGGATTACAGGCATGTGCCACCATGTCCAGCCTTGGTACAGTTATTAATTTTCAAATACAAGTTGTTATGTATCTGTATATATGTGTGTATATAAATATATCCTGATAGAAATTTATGGATGGAGTATTTTTTATTTGGCTGATGAAATGTCACTTCTTTATGTGTGAACAAATGCAGTGTAGGTATTATGTATTTCATCTCACTGTTTATCATCACAGTAATTTCCTTTGAATATCTATTCGGCTTCTATTGTGTGATCCTGTATGTATTAGCGAATAGTCTCGTCTATTTTCTTGCCTTGACAGACTTCATCTAACCCAACTCAGGGAATGTTCATCACCATATTCATACAGTTTACCCTGACTTGAAAATGATGCAGCTGCTAAAAAGCAAAGTTTAGAGCCAACTAAATTATAATGAAAATCCCTGAAAATCAAACATTTTTGAAAAAGTCATTCTATGAAAGTGTTTTAGCCACATTATCCTCCAGTTCAGTCAGCTTTGCTTTCTAGTTTCTTCTCATTAAAGTGATAAAGATCATTATTGGTAGGAAAAATCTTCTCATTTACCTGTTTTATTCTTTTACTATTTACCACAGCTAGTGAGAAATGGAATGGTAGTTACTTCCAAAATAACAAAGTTAATCTAACAAATTAAGCCAAGGTGACATAAATATAAAACAATATTTCATTAATATAATTTTAACATTCCTTTCAATAAAAATATCATGACTTAATTTAACATGTTCTTTAATAACCAGTGATAAGGGTTTTTTTGGGAACAATTAGTGAAAAGCAATTCTACAAAAATTAGAAACTGATATTCTAATGTTAAATATTTTGCCCTTATATCTACAAAATTTAAACAATATGATTTATATAGCATATTGTTTATTTTTATTGTTTCTTTTTAGTTATACATGACAGTAGAATACATTTTGACATAATTATACACACTTGGAATATATCTTGTTCTATCTAGTTCAGACCCCAGTACCGCTCAATAAAATATGAACAAAGGGAAAAGTCGTTTTCTTCAATTGTATACATTCAAGGGTTTACAATCCTTTGTTTAAGAAGGCAAAAACATAGCACTTAAGAAGGAAAAAAGTGTAAACTTTGTCAAGCAAAGCAAGAAAATAATTAACATAGATGTTAAAATAGCAGTTGCCTTCCCCACAAAGGGGAAGGAGCAAAGCGTGTGTCTAGGGTCTTGAACGCCCTGTCCTTGATTTAGTTGATGAGTATCTGATTAAATCAGCAAACTGTACATTTTGGGGGGTTCATTTTTATGGAAGAATTTTTCACAATTAAAAAAAGTTAAAATGTAAGCAAAAATATAACATAACCTTATGCTAATTTCAGAGCACACAAAAACTACCATTCTGTGTCATTGAAAATATTTTAAACTGCAAAGAAAGATTCCTTTTTTAGAGTCTCATTTGTCTAATTAACTCTATTAACAAACTTTGGTGTATAATTCTCCATGGTTGATTTTTGATTTATTTTTGTTTCTGGCGTGTGTGTGTGTGTGTGTGTGTGTGTGTGTGTGTGTGTGTGTGTGTGAATGAAGTATAGATCCACATGTCAGGGGAGAAACAGAGACAGGGAGTGAGAAGGAAAGAAGAAGGGAGGGGAAGTGAGGAAGAGGGGAAGGTGGAAGGAAGGTGGACGATAGTGGAACTAGAGAATAGAGTGATTCTGATGGATTGAAATTTAGAAGTATTCCTTCAGATTGTTCCCCCCCGCCCCGCCCTATTGTAATATTAGGGAAAGAAAACCAGCCCCAAATGAGTTCAGAGCTAGGAACAAAGACATCTTTGCATTTGATGCTAATGGAAGGGACTTGGATATTATTTTATGAATAATGGAATAAACTTCCAGATTCCTGATTCTTAGGAGTCTTATAATGTATGTTAAAGTAGGTTCCTCAGCTTTCAACCCTCCTCCAGCTATAGACGGATGTATGCTATTGGAGTCCTCTTATTTTTGTCCCTTAGAAAAATCAATCTTTTGCCAAGGACTACCAAGTTTTGCCCATATGTAGTTTATTATAGACTTAGGTTATAAAATATTCAACTTTTAGGTCCTTCTGGGGGTGTAGTATAAGTCTATCAGTTTGAGATAATGGGCCTGCAGCCTGATGAGAGACTGACCCACCTCTTCGTGCTCAGTATTCTGGGCTGGAACTATTGCGTAATGGTATGTCAATCTGGGGCTGCAGTAAGACTGCCAAATTCTTCTTAATCATAGGAGTTATGTTATCTACTACAATATGTATAATTCTCTGAGATTTAAAATAAAACCACCGTCCACAAAAGCTTAATGCTAAATAAAATATCAGTGACTATTATTTCTGGATGGCCTACCTGTGCTTCCTTAGTTGAAGGGAATAAAAAGGAGAAAGAAAAGCTCTTTTATTAAAGAGTTTGGAAAGTGAAGACAACTCTTCAATTCAATTCTTTGTAAGTAGAAAAAGAGGAAAGATAATGTTATAGCTGTCAGCAGCTGTCTGACAGTTGAAGGAGAGCATCGTTACAATAGAGGAGCTAACAATATCTTCAAAGGTCATCATGGAAGTCTAAAAATGAGGAACATTTGTCCATTGCCTGTTTCAGTGACCTCCTTTTGGGCTTTCTTTCTAAAAACTTGGCAGCTCAGAACTTTATTCAGTATTTTGGGTGTCAAATCCCTGCACGATGTGCAAGCCAGAAGGTGTGATTATTTGCAAAATATCATCCACTTTCAGAAATTGAACTCATATTAAATGTCAAGAGACTGGTACACTGATTTTTAAGAAGCCAAAGTTTAGAGATGAAAAAAAATAAAATGAAGATTTATGTAAAAGGAGAATCACCATTGTGAGCTAACTATGACAGTCCTAGTATTTAAAGAGTGAGAACATCTGAAAATAAGCGTTTTGTAAAATGAAGGGTTTTCATCTATCCACATGAGATCCTGACATTTTAACGGTGTTTCTTCCATTATGTTCACAGGCTCACCTCGTAGCAGCTTTTGAAAAGAGTTTAGGGAATATGACTGGCCGATTGCAAAGTCTAACCATGACAGCGGAACAAAAGGTATGTTCAGGAATTGCCATGGAGGGAAGCACATTTCAGAGAATGTTCATAGGATGCTTATAATGCCACAGAGCATCCACTCTGTACTAAATTAGAACAAAGAAAAGATAATAACTTTATTTTTCAGATTTTAATTAAAATTAAAAACATGATCAAATGAATCCATATTGGAACACATCACACAAATACACACAAAGTTCTTTCTTTGAAGTCTCTTTTGCTTCTCACTAGAGCTATTAAAAGAAAACCAAAGGTTAAGAAAGAGAAACAGTTGTATAAGAGAGATTTTGAATATTCAAGGAGCAAATTGTAATGTGTTTGACAAGAATTGCACTCTGATAAGAGTACAAATGCATGGTATACAAGCCCATTAATAAACCTTATCTAGAGGCTGAGATGCCCAGGAGAGATATATAGGAAAAGTGTATGGACTATAACATAAGGAACTTATAAGTTATAGCATCTATGATACAGGAACAATACTGTGCAGTTTGGGAGTCTTAAGTATTAGTTAGCATCTAATGATCCTGCCTTTGAGTAATGTTATTTCAGTTATGTTTAAAGCTTTAAAATAAATGCAAAAGATCATATGGCATCGAAGAAGAAATACTGAAAAGAAAGGAACAGAATTTAGTTCACAAAGGCAGATCTATTAAAAGGGCCCATGCTGCCAAGGGTCTAGTCACTTTTCCTAAGAGACCAGTTAACTTTCTTCCCTGCTGTTAATCAAGAGCCCTTACCTCTTTGGATTTATTGTCAGAGAGAGTTAGGTGCAGCCTCTGAAATTTATGGAAATTTTTATGAAAAATGCATATGTATTTAATATGAGCAGGTGCCCACAGTGCTTTCTAATTCTCAAAGAGATTCCCAACCTAAAAAAATCTGGATATTTTCAGAATCTGTTCTTATATTTGTCCATAGGGATGATTCAATTTTGTCTTTAGCTTTTGTAAGGTCTAACATTAGCTTTACAAAAATAGCATATATTACCAAAGTTTAAAGTTTACAAAAGTTTAAAAAAAATCTTAATGAACAGCCAATTAAAAGAGAAAATCCAATAACCTCCTATAATTGCCTTGTCTGGCATAACTGGCAAAATATATTAATATATTCTAATATTTCATAAATTTATTTTAATATTTTATTTGATATTTATTCTAATATTTCATAGATTTCTCCTGCCCATGAGAAGTATGTCCCTCCCTGTCCAACTGTCCTGGAAGAATAACTAAAAAATTCCCTTGGATCCCATAAATTTTTTTACTGTGTGTGTCTGTCTCTATCTATCTACCTATTCTGTGTAACATAAAAACCTAGTAAACAGGATTACAAGGCCTTTTAGGGCAGTCAAGTACAACAGAATATTGACATTTTGGAGACCAGTAATTCTGAGTGTGAATCCTGATTATGTCCCTTAGAAGCTGTGTAATCTTGAACAAGGTTATATAACATTTTCTGAATCTCAAATTCATCATTTTTCAGGTGGGAATGATAATAACTACCTTGTAGCATCACCATAAAGAGTTAGTTAGATGCTGATTATGTCACATGCCATGGGCAATCAAGAAATATACCCTTTCTTTAATTTTCTCTCTTTTTTTCCTGCCTTAAAAGTTATAAGATAAAGAAAATCATCTTTGGGCATATGGTGGGCATATTGCTGAAAATGAGGTTAGCATTAAAGCCTTACTATCTTTAAGTTGAAATCACTAGAAACATTGCCCACCTGTATTTTCAGCTCATTTATATTTGTAAGTAAATTTTCTCATAGAATCTATCAATATAAATTGTTATGTTAATTTGCAGTAAATAATACTGGAATATTTTTAAATGTCACCATAATATAAGAAATTTTATAATTTTGTGTATAACATTCTTCATCTAACATTGCCAAAATTGTGAAATTTTTGCTGAAGATACCATAATGTATGAAATTTTCTTTACCATTTTTTTGGTTGGAGTACCGAGGACTGAACTCAGGGGCACTTGACCACTGAGCCACATCCCCAGCTCTATTTTGTATTTTATTTAGAGACAGGCTCTCACTGAGTTGCTTAGTGCCTCACTTTTGCTGACTTTGAGCTCGAAGTCCAGTCTGCCTGCCTCAGCCTCCCGAGTTGCTGGGATTACAAGCGTGTACCGCCACGCCCGGCTCTTTACCATTTTTAACTAAAAACAACACTTTGTCTAGTTGCACATTGTACACACTACACACAGTAATGTTGGTTGCTAGTTTATTAATCTGAGCTTTATAAATTGACTTTTTCCAAAATACTTTTGAGAAGCCTATGAAATTAGTTGCAGTATGATATGACACAATTCAGTGACAGAATCTAATGAAAACCAGTAGATAAATGTATATAAGGTACCTGAGCCTCGTAATTACCACCACAAAGCACTGAACCAAACTGAATGTCAAGGAAGCTAAGACACAAAGGGAGATTGCTTGATGTGTTTTGTTCTCATTTTCTGACCAAAATGGCATAATTTAGATTGAAAAGACAAACTTTTTGGCCCTGAATTCAAGGACAAATGTATTTCAAAGCTTCTTAAATTGGGGTCATGGAATAACAAAAGACCAAAATCACTGTTCAGGTAGACATTCCTCTAAAAGCTGAGGGCATAACACTTAATCATATTTCAATAAAGGCATTTTTTTTTCAGGGAGCTGAGATAAAAAGGTATATTGCTCTCTGGTGATCCAACAATCCCAAGAAAATGTCTGAAGTCTGTAGAGCACAGGTTTTTAAACTCTATTCCTGGAATTCCTAGTTGTGCTTGTCTGTTTAGTCATTCACTATATTGAATTTCTACTGTGTAAGAACTAAACAGTACAGACAAATGGGTGGGTTTTCAAGATGTGAATCTATTTCCTATCTCTATCTGTCTATAGATACAGATTCCTGCTAGAATATAAACTCCATGAGGACTATTATAATGCATTCCTCATAAATTACATACGCTATAAATTTATATAGATCACAATATTTCCCAAGAGGCTTATATTCCTTATATATGAAAATGATCATATATATGTACATGTATAAAATGTTCCACTTGGACTTTATAGTCTATATATGGACTATACATATAGCCCATATATATATACATTCTTACATATGTATAGATTCTACATAGAAGTTATATTCTAAAAGGTGCAGATAACGATAGACATATAATTAAAGCATCAGATTTTAGGTGATGATAATCACATTGAATAACATAAACCTGAGAATGAGAGTATTGGGAAGCAGGATGAGCAGCTAACACATAAAGACATAAAGACCAAGGTGGCCAAATGTTCTTGGTTATATATAGGAAACAGATAAGCTGCAGCTCAGATCCTGATTTTTGCCTTCAGAGAGAGATGTGAGCAATCAGGTGGCATTATAGCCTGAAACTACATCAAAATTTAGTTTGATTTATATTTCAAAATCATTCCTTTGAATAACATCCTAACTATTTTCTGTTTCCACATGCCAGAGAACACAGATTCTCTGGCCAAATTGGTGTGCCAAAATACTGCTTTTATATACTTATAGCCTTGTAAGAAAGAAAAGACATGTATGAATAACTCAAAAGGCAGAAAATTATCATCCCATTAAAAATATTAGAGTGTAATGCCATGAACATTCTCAAAGGGAACTTGTGCATCTGCATGATGCCTGTAGAGTGGAGATGGCACTGGGAGCTCCTTGCCATTGGCAGGATGAAGATTAGCTCCGGGGAAATGTAGGAATGTGTTTCAGAGAAAGGAACAGCCTGACATTAGCAGCAAGAAGAAAAATTACTGGGAGACATCACTCAGAGCATTTTGCAGGTTGTACTTTCCTCACAGAATGCCAGTTGGGAAAGGCTGTGATACATATCATTAAATTGGCAAGGATTCTGCAAATGTTTTTTGACAAGTGGAATTTCTACAGAACTTCTGCTAAATTTTTGCATTCAAATTTACTAAATATATAATATTTAAAATTAGGAAGGCATTCTAATTAGCGCCCTATAGCTATCATACTGGGGTTATTAGAATATAGATTAAAGTGAACTAGGTTATTCCCACTCAAAGGTCAGAGCAAAATAGAGGAATATCTTCCCCTAAGAGTGATGGAACTCAGATATTGGCCCTTATGCTAACCATAAATCTCAGAGCTTCCTTATTCTTACCTCTTTGAAACTGGTTTTTTTTTTTTGTGGGGGGAGTGTGGAGTAAGTAGCTGAACCTTAATGTAAACCTTGAAAATGAGGACATTAAAAGCCAGATCTTTGAAAAAGATAATGTGGAAGCTAAAAATTTAGTTGATTTTAGTGTTTACATTAACTCTTCTCATTCTATGTTGATATTTGCATTCTAGAAGTGTTCTTAAAAATACATACCTAGGATCAGACAATATTATTTGGAACATAATATAATGCTAATCCATAATTTTTAAATTGCTAATGGTGTTGAGTTTTGGTGAACGTCATTTATTTGAATCTATATACAGTAGTCATAGCCAAATTATTTAAATTGCAACATTAGCAAGATTTCAAGGCAAATACAAAGATGAGGAAGAGAAAGAGAATGTGTTCAAAGAAGCTACAGCTGGATAGTGTGAGACAGATTTAGTGCCTAGAAGGTTAAGTTGCTTGATGAGATTTGTTGCCAAGCTTCTGAGATCTCAGTAAGAGCTTTGACAGTGAGAAATTTGGAAAGAGATGAGATACAGTTAGGAGATGAGGTTGTAAAGAACACCAAGCAAGGTTGGTATTATATCTCGATATTTGATTATTTTATTATGAAGCATTTTGCAATCGTCTCAACTTGTTTAGCCTCAGAGACATGTACAAAACTGCATCTATATTGACTCCATCTGGACTCTTAGATACAAGAAACTTCCACAGAAAACTGGTATCTTATATAGGCAGTGGGTGGTGTTAGATCATCATTATCTCAAATGGTTTATCAGAAGGAGGAGGAAGTATCAACAAAATAGGATTTCATCACCTAATTCCCAAGAATAGTTATCCTAGCCACAGTCTTCCTTTTGCTATCTATTAATGAGAGTAGGAAACTGGAAAACACTGAATTAGAGAAGCAAACTATAAATTCATATCTCGATAGTGTATACATTTCTCAGGATTTTGGGGGGAAGGCTTAATTAATGATTCTCAAAACAAGCATGTTGAACTGGCCAATTTTAAAATAGAGAGATTATAGGGAAATATTTTAAATAATCTAATTGTTTTTTTAGTCAGCTATTTCTGGAACTCATTTCTAATCAGTCTTTATCCAGACTCTCCACCATGGACAAAAATTTTAAAAAGGATAATTATGTCTAGATACAGCATTGCAATTTCTATACATTATAGAAATCTTATAAAGCATAGCTTTAAAAATAAATGTGAACAACTATAGTTATGAAGCAGAAAAATGAAGAATTGAAAACAGTCTCTACATCAGAGTCAAGTTTTTATTTAAAATGCTTTCTGTTGATCTCTATAATACTATTATTGGGAAAGAGAAAAAGGCAAAACTAGCTTCATTGATCTCCATAGGTGACAAGTACCTTCATATATAAAGATAAATTAAGTGAAGTCAAAGTTTTCAATTATTCCTTGAAGGTAAAATATATCTGTTGATCATATCCCAGAACATTTCAAGAAAACCATCCCAACATTTACTGAGATCATAAATCAGGTGAAAAGATACGTTCTTCAACACCTAAATAAACCTAGTGCATTCAGTGGCATAGCTTAAAAAAGGGAATTTCTTTTCTTTCTTTCTTTCTTTCCTTCTTTCTTTCTTTCCTTCTTTCTTTCTTTCTTTCTTTCTTTCTTTCTTTCTTTCTTCCTTCCTTCCTTTCCTTCCTTCCTTCCTTCCTTATTTATTTATTTTCTGATATGAAAACAGAAGTTTCGCAATATAGGAAGACATTTTGCTATGGCCTCTAAGGGACAGGAAGATATTTAAAGCAAAGGGGAAAAAAATCATATGAAAATGCCTAGAAAAAGATGGATATAGCTTGAATGACAAAAGTGAGACTAGACCTCATTAGGAAATAAGGAAGAAGGAAGGTTTTTGTAGATTTGTGGCAATAACTAGTGCAAGTTGGAACAGGTTACCTCAATCAGCCTAAAATTCAGTTTTCTTTCAAATTAAAGACAATGGGACACATTGCAGGTATTTTAAGTTCACCTGAACCAATTTTTTACAGACATTATTTTCCCAGGTTACATATAGTAAATACATTTCTTACCTAGTTATTCTTCCTTTGGGTTTACTGAGCCACATTAAGTAATAGCTAACCTGTTAATATTTGTGGTTTTTAAAAGAACCTTAATTTTAGAATGGGATCATTCTTCTATGGCATACTGAACACAATATTCTTTAAAAAAATCCCTGAACAATTTTCTCCACTTTTAATAATTTTAAAAACAGTCTCTAAAAGAGATTTCTCTAGAAAGATTAAAGTTTTAACACTGAAATAAATCAACTAGATGAAAGTTAAGCTCAGTTTTTAGACCTCATTTTCACTTTTCTCTTTTAAAGATATAGCCAAATATTTTAACAGATTGTTATTCTACAGTACCAATATTATTGATTTTAAATTGAAGGATAAAAATCTGGATTCAAATAAAATGTAACTTGTATCCTAGTGTTTATTTTATAAAATTGGTTTTAGATTATGTGATTTATTAATTATGTACTATAGGCATTCTTTTGAATAAATTTCTAGTGGAAGCAGAATCAATTTCCAGGAAATTTTTCATCTCTTGGGGGATTTATTTTAAGTGGAAAAATATAGTAAGTTTTGATAAAGTTATCTATCGCTACTTGGGCAAGGACCTAAATTATAGAAGTTGGAGAGACTGGGATATTAAGATGAATTGGGTTAGAACTTTTCCACAGATAGTTTTACTTTTATGATAAAGAAATGTACTTGGATTTGTTACACTCATGTATTTGAAGACACACCTATAAATCCGGCATATTATTATTGATTTCTTATGAGGTCCTTTGTTTTATAAGCCTTTAAAGTTAAGAGTATCTGCTTGTTATTTAAAATATAATTATTCTGTATTAAGATCAGATAGCCAAAGAAAATAGATACATAAGTTATCAAGTGTGTGTTCCAAACTTGTATATCATCTCAATTAACACTGTTTTTAAGAATCTAAAGTTAGCATAGTTACTGGGTATTCTCATGTATGAAGCAATTTTCTGCAATGAAAACCCTGACCTTTTTTTCTGTATTCTGGGAGACAGTTGAGGGTGCATGAACTGTCATGGAGTTAACAACCCAAGCCTTATTCTTTAGCTTTTTTCTAAAGATGCTTGAGGAAACGATGGATGACAAATGAATTATCAAGAAATTCTCCAAGATGCTGACAAGGATATAAGGATAGTTTTGGGGATTGTGCCTCTGGCAAGAAGGATACCCCTTACTATTAAGAATCTAGTGTAAATGTCTCTGCTGAAAGAGCTTGGTTTCTTTCTTTTATCATGTACCCCCCCCACACACACACACACCCTCTGGCTATCCTATCTCACTCATTATAAGTCATTTCTGTTAAAATAATTCATTTAAATAACTGTGAAAGACAAAAGTTATAGTAATTTGCATTGAGACACAACAAAATTATTCTAAATTCAGTAAGAATACATTTAAAATACATTTACTGTAAAAATTTGATTTTACACTGATTTTTTGGTGATTTATTAGTTAAGGGGTATGTATTTTATATCTCTCCAGTCACTGTTTTAATTCCTATGTTGCTCTGGCTTCGTGAGGCTGAGTCCCCATATTGGCAATTTTATTGGATGAAAAGTGTCAGAATCTAGGATGATCTGAATATATCAGCAGAATTTAATAAGGTGATATTTAACAGGAGTGAGTTAGGAATGAGTTCCAGATTTTACACTTAGATTCAAAGAAATAATTGCCAAAGTGCAAAATACTTCAGGCAGACTCTGTAGTCACTTATTTGATATCACTGCATATTTCTACTTGACAGTAAGTGCAATATAATGCAGTACTGTTATTCTGCTATCTAAATATCTAATATAATCATGGGTAATATGACTGTTTGATAACTAAAATGAGTGATATGATACCTTGTTTTGCTTTGCACTGGTCAGCTCTACATGCCACCCTTTGAAAGAATTGACTATTTAAATCACTTCTATAGGACAATAAGAAAAAAATTTGATTCGCCTTTAATTTAACTAAGAAAGAAGTTGTTAGATACAACTTGACAAATTTAGCCAAGTATCCAAATCTCTCAAGAGTCTGGTACTATATAAAACCAAACCCATTTGATGATATACTATGAACAAGGGCTTTCATTTTTGTCTCTAAATATTAAAGCTTCTAAACTCTTGTTTATTTCACAGGAGTCTGAACTTATAGAACTAAGGGAGACCATTGAAATGCTGAAGGCCCAGAATTCTGCTGCCCAGGCGGCCATTCAGGGGGCCCTAAATGGCCCAGACCACCCTCCAAAAGGTATATTCAGAAATGGTATCATTTTTCATCTTATATAATAGATATCTGTTTTATTTATAGAATGGAGTTGTATTTACTCAGTGGCACTGCCTTTTCTAATGAGTAAGGAGAAATTAATGGGATCAGAATTCCAGAATTGCAGACTTTGAGAACAGTAGCTTCCTCTGTCAAATAATTTTTAAATTGACCTTAATGAATTGACTTCTATAGTCCTACATATAGTCTCTCCATTTGATCCGGGAGGCAGAGGTGATGTGCATATTGACTTCAAGCAAAACAATCCTAGAAATGAGTATGATAATCCGGATCTGAAAATAAAAATGAAGCAATCAATATGTTAATACCAAGTCTCAGGCATTTGGAGCAACTTCTCCTGGGTGGAACAATGTTCTGTAAATAATTTTAAAATAATAAGAAAACAGACTAGAAATCAGCTTGCATTTTATTATGACCATGTTTCTACAGTTTTAAATAATGAAAATATTTATTTTTCCATCATCTCTACCCTTTGGTTCACCTCTAAAGAAATGCTCATTATTGTCATATCATTTTTTCTTTATATAGGTTCAATTTATTCATATTCTCTTTTCAAGAGCATTAAATAGTCTCTCTTCCCGCTAAAAAATTCTTTCCTAAATCCTCAGTTCTTATTATCTTTCTTCCTATTTCCAGATAAGTTATAGTAAAACTAATTTGGGAACCTTTCAAAGTCTACAATCACCAATCACCTTTCAGCCCACAGGATCGTAAATTCTATCCCTACTACTCCATCAAAGC
The DNA here is from genome assembly GCF_052094955.1 of Ictidomys tridecemlineatus. NCBI lineage: Eukaryota > Metazoa > Chordata > Mammalia > Rodentia > Sciuridae > Ictidomys > Ictidomys tridecemlineatus. Next base: position 38,340,872 of record NC_135482.1, on the reverse strand, counting down.
TTTTTTCTCCAGGGTCAACAATGACAAACATAGCACTTAATCCAGGGAAATAGCTAAAATTCTTATTGTACTCATCATGGAAACCACATTTGGTACTGATGTCTAATTCCTTCTGGTGGACACATTCATTTTTTTTCTCATATCAAAGACATCCTACATTATTGGTTTTCCTTCTTATCCTTTGAAATTTCTTTCAAAGTTTTCTTCCTTTTCTGTGTGTTTACTTCATTATATACATTTGTTAATTATTGATATTCTAAACTATCTTCCAAAATGATTCTGAACATCCTCTCCAAAATTATATAAACTCACCTAGTGCTCTAGCTATCATTATCATTTATGTGCCGCTGACTGTCTCTGTATCTCTAGGCCAGGCTCGTCTCTGGAGATAGAGCTGTATCTTATTTAGTTGCCAAGAAAGAACTCCCCTTGGGTATCTTTGAGTATTTTTTTGGCACCTTAAACTTGACATCTCCAAACTTGAACTTCCCTCTTAGCCCTCCTTCTCCTCCAGTGTTCTTTGCTTCAGTAGATGGTATCACCCTTCTTTCATCTAGATGTCACTCATAACTCCATCTCTCTTGACTCAATGAATCATCAGGTTCTTCTGATTCTACCCTTTAAGTATTGATAGATTTGTTTACTTTTCCCTGATCCTGCTGTCATTATCCTTTGACTCTTCCCTGATCTGGCACCACCGAGTCCTACATAGCCTTTCTTCTCTTAACCTTACCCCATTTTATACCATACTTCAACTAAAGTCAGAGCAATCATCTAAAAGCAGGCATCTGCAGACACCCCCTTGCCTTTGGGATGAAAAACAAGCTCCTTGACATGAGATAATCTCCCTTCACCAACTTTATATTCAACAAATATTTAGTGATTGCTAATTATATGCCAGATGTTGTCCTTGACTTTATTTCTTGCTCTTTCATTACACTGTGTATTCCGTATTTCAGCTTTCCTGAATTTCTTTCCATTCTTCATAAGTTCTTTAAACAGTCTGTTTACTCCACTTGGAACATTCTGCCCTGTTTGTTCAGAATAAAAACTTTTGGAAAACTGCAGGAATTGGCTTAAATATGCCTCTTTGTCCCCCTAAACTGGATGAGGTCTCCTGTGATATGTTTCTGGGAATAGCTGTACTTCCCTTATTAAAATTTGCATTATACTCTGGTGCCTTTGAGGTCTGTGTGTCCTGATTTATGTAGGAGGGTTTGTTTCTTCATCCCAGTGCCTATAGCGTTGCCTTGCACATTAAAGGGGCTTATTCAAATTTCATAGAAAAGAATAACATCATTAAGAATATATAGTTGAATTTAAATTTTAGGAAAACAGTTATGTAAAATGAGGTCTACTTAAGTTGAAAGACAAACTGGATTTCTATGGGCTACTTCTGTTAAGAATTTAGCAATTTTCCATGTGGGGGAGTTGATTTATATGCTGCATGGAAAATTACTGCGTATTTAAAGCTTATCTTAGAGCTATAATAAAGCAGCTTATGTTCTAAGTCTTCATGTCGTAAATAGGTCCAGAAGGGATTTAAAAAGGCTTAATCCCTTCTTTAATACAGCACAAGTCACTGAAGTGAAACTTTCTGGAAGGATTCCTTTTATCTTAGGCAACAGGTAGCTTAGTATATCTACTGGAATTAAAAAATTGGAATTCCTTCGCTCAGAAATGTGGGAGGGATAGTGATTAAGAGGAACAAAATAATATCATGTCTAAGTGGTCAAAAATATGAAAAAATAATTGCCTACATTTTTAAAATTAAGGAAATAACTAGTTATGAAGAGTTGACAGTATGTTAGACATGTAGACTGTGTTTCTGAAATATTAAAACAACATTAAATTCAGTGACTCTAACATTATGTGTATTACATTAACCGTTAATATTATATGAATAAAAGTCAGTTGGATTAGTTATGTATCTTTCTATGGGTTCAGTGGATTGCATAGTTTATATGTCTGTGAAATCATATTGAAACTCAGTTTTTGTGACCTTTAAAAAAATTTTATGTAAAATTTTAGCATATAATCTTATCATAACTATTTGGAGTAAGGCAACACTTTTATAGATGATCAAAGTATACAAAATTGCATAAAATTTATTAATTTACCTTTTCATCTATATTTATACATCACATTTATTAACAGTCTGACAAATAAGAAGTCTATAATAAAATAATATTTATTTATTTACAAACATTTAAATGTCTGCTGTGCATTTGAGAATTTTGGTTCTTGAATACAAAGATTAAAAATGAGTGACTCTGTACCCAAGTGGCCCACATTTCCTTTCAATGAAAGGTAAATATATATTTTACCACATATATCAATGTTACATATGTTATATATATATACATATTTCATATATAAAACAACTGTAACAAATATAATTATTTTAAGGCTGACAGTTGAAAACATGGGAAATTTTACTTTAATTTTTCCAAATATACTGTTCTTTAAGTCACTACCTCTGTGTAAACATGAAGTACTTTTTCTTTAAGAAGTACCAAATAGGGCTGGGAGTATAAGTCAGTGGTAGAGTGCTTGCCTAACATGAGTGCAGTCCTGGGTTTGATTACCAGTACTGAAGAAAAGAAAGTACCATGTAAAATTAGACAAAATATAAACATACATTAAATTACTATTAGGGATAAATATATTTTAGAAATAATTGTAAGCAAACAGATTTTCATTGAATCAACAATTAGAATAAACTCATTTAACAACAACAATATATTAATGGATTACACAAGGCCCTGGACATAGACAGTAAAACCAAAAATAAACATGGTCTTTGTCTGCCCTGAATTTTCAGTTTAGTGGAAGAGCAGAAAATAAATGATCATGTATGATCATTGGTATAGCTGGTTCATCCAAAACCATTCTAAGGTGGACAAGAACAGATTACCACAGTAAAAGAGGGTACAAGGAAACCTATTAGAGGTTGCATAGTCAGGAAGGACCTTCCCACAGTGGCCACATTTTACAGGAGACAGTGTTAAGTAAGGCAGTGGTGATGAATGTGTATAGAATGGTTTGAAGGTGAGAAAATTGGCTAGCTATTCTTGCTGTAGAGCAGGTAAGTGATGTGGGTAGCTTGAACAGTGGCAGTGGTGGGGCAGAGGGTGAGAAGTGAAAATTAATGAAGGAACAAACGTGTAACTGAAAATGATACTTTTAAAGCAGGCGTCTCCATGTGTTTGGATTATCTATATTCATTGGTTAAGGCTCTACGATGCCCTATACACTGAATCAAATTCTTACAAGCACTAAAAGGAAATTTTTTAGAGAAAAATAAAATGCATTACCCATATTTTTAAAACTTTGAAATTAGTGAAATCAAGTATAGTTTATTAATTCCAGGTATGATAAAAACTCTAGAAATCTCCAACATGTCTGTTTTCTTTGTGAAAGTTATTCGAGAAAAGTTAATAAATGCTGTACCTTATTCAGAAAAGCTAATAGCCAACTGCAGCAGAAATTTAAAACATGAATAAATACCTACACATAAGTTTCTGTGATTTATTCATATGACTGTCATATTGATTAACAGATACTAGGTTCCTTTATTATTGAATCAAAACAGTATACATAAATAAATAGTGTACATACCTTTAGATTTTAAAATAGGTAATTTTTTTGTTAAATTATGAGAATCAGTGTTTTTATGACTCTGGGGATTTTGAAAAATACTTCAGTTTTCTCCTCCCACAAAATTTGTCAGCGTAACTATTTTAATAGGGAAATTAAGTTATTTACTGCTGATATATATGTGTGTGTGTGTATATATATATATATATACATATATATATGTAAATCACATACCCACATGTACACTCATTTATAATATATTCTTATTTTTCTGTGGTGCTACGGATTGAACCCATGGCCTTGTGTATGCAAGGAAAACACTCTACCAACTGAGCTATATCCACAGTCCTATTATATATTCTTAAAGTAATTGGTTATATTGCCATGGATCATTTTTACTCATCAGAAAATTGGTCAACTGGACAGGCTTGATTTTATACTATTTTTATAAGAAAAATTTTAAAAGTTATATGGTAATTTTTCACATATTACATGTTCCACTTAAGTTTTTTTACTTGGCTAATCTGCATTGATGCCAATTAAGTATGTTAATAGGGATGTCTTAAAAGTAAATTTGACCTTATAAATTCTCTTGGTAACTCACTAGCACTTAATATCAGTTTACTGTAAGTAAATAAAATTTTAGTTTCTTTTAATTTTGATATTTACAAAATAAATCTTATATAGAATAAGTAGAAAATTTTTTAAAGTTATAAAATATCAAATGCTACTCTCTTTAAAATATCTTGTATAACCAGAGAAGTGCTGCATGCTTTGGGGAAGTTTAGCCCAACCATATTACATGGCAGGTAGCACAATAGATATTAGACTCAGCCTAGCTCTGAGATTCGTGCCACTGTTTTTAAGCTATATTACCATGTATGAATTATATATAATAGATAAAATCATTTCATTGGTTTACTTCAAGAGTAAAATTAAGTATGCAGGGCATACTAAGCATCATTATTAGTCTTACTATTTTGTCACAGACAGGGACTGGGCGTATGTTGGAAGAATAGCACCATATGACATATGTTCTCTGTTTAATCTACAAACTGCCTATCTAGACTCTCTCTGGAGGATCTTCTCTTCATTGCTTCTTTGACCTTGGTCAAGTCAACTCCTTTGCACTTTAATTTCCTCATCTGCTAGATGATGTGCTTATTTGACTTCCTAGGTTTGTTTTGGCTCCAACATGGCATGATTCAATGAAATGGAAAGTCAGTATATTTGGCTTTAGTAACTTTATTCAAAGCACAAATATTAAAAAGAATTAATCTCATCCTATTATGAGTTTCCATTTACTCCATGGAAATAATCATTTGGAATAAATCATTTTGGAACTTCTGTTTGATCCGGGTATTCAGTAGAAATCACTAGCATGGCATTTCAATTTTGGACAAAATTCAGAATTCATTAAAGCATCAGTGTTACAGACTCATATGAGATTCCTGATGAATCTTAATGTAGATAACTCAGTTAATTAAAGCAAATAAGGTTGTACTTTATTAAACTTGTAAGACCAAAACTGCAATAAAATGATCTGTACAAAGCCTGTTGATCTTTGTTGGAGAACAAACTCTCAGAAAGCCTCGAAGACTTACTTTGTTCAGACTGCAACTTTTATGAGCAAATGTGATACTCTCTGTTGCTAGATCTCCGCATCAGAAGACAGCATTCCTCTGAAAGTGTTTCCAGTATCAACAGTGCCACAAGCCATTCCAGCATTGGCAGTGGTAATGATGCTGACTCCAAGAAAAAGAAAAAGAAAAACTGGGTAAGCCCTCATCACCCATCTAATTAAATAGCTTATTCTGATATAAGGACTTAGGCTTTTTTCTCTGGAGCTTTAAAAGTCTGCAGCAATTGACAGAGTCCCATTCAAGTACCTCTGGCACCTCAAACGTTGCACTAATCACCGAGATTAGGCTGGCATCGTGCTGAAGAGCATATATTCTGGAGTTAGAACTAAGAGCAGGGTTTTATTGTCAGGGTAAAGAGGAAGAAGATGATAAAGATGATGGTGGTAATGGTAGTGATGGTGGTGATGGTGATGGTAATGATGGTAATGGTGGAGGAAAAGGAAAATTGGAGTTAATAATAGGAAAGAACAGACATTGAAAGCTAACACCACACACACCCCTGGAATCAACAGGGACTACAGGGTGAATAAGATTTTACCCCATAAGAAACCAATTGCATTAGCGTGTGTGTTGTTTTTTGTTGTTGTTATCAGTAGAACATACTGGAAATGCAGAAATGAACTTTAACAGGACTGGACCTTAAATTTGCTAGAGATATTATAATTTATGATAATATTAAGCAACCACTAAAAATCTGAGGGGAAGATGTGGTCACTGCAAAATGTTTGAAAACAATTAAGTGAAAATTTTGGTATTTTTGTTTTAAACCACCAAGACAAAGGTACATTTTAAATAAATACAGTACTAGATGAAATCCAACACAAAACTATCAAAAGATATTACAGGAATGCTTTCTGTAAATAATGAAAAAATCTTTTTTGTTTTAAAAAAATGTTTATGCAGGTAATATTTTAAAATACTGATCAGCCTTCATTCCCTTGATTTGTAATTCCACACTCTTTCATGTTTCTGCAAGGTGAACTCTAGAGGAAGTGAGGTGAATATAAAACCATGGACAATTTGGCATGCATCTATACAAAAAACCCTACCTTGGCATGAATGCTATTCATTTTGGCAGTAGGCTTTTATACCTTTTAAAAACAGATTACCTTGTATGTCTTTTCTTTGTGTCTTTTCATTTTAATCTCAAATTTTAAAGAAAAGTAAAACCACTTTCTGAATAGAGCTGTAGGGGATACCAATTCTGGTTTTGAATAGTCTGGGAATTGAAAATTTGAATAGAAAATCACAATTAATGAAGTGTTAGGTGAATTTGATTTCATTTTGCTTTTTAAGTTTGTACTGTCAGCAGGATATGACTTGATTGTAGCGCTAAAGTGGCCATTTAAAACAAATTGCCTTGAAGAGAGAAGCATTGGGAATGGAGATCCCTTCAAGGTACTTAGTTTTAAATGAGTGCTCTGACAGCCATGCCCTTGACCTTGCACTATTTAAAAGCCTTCCATGTTTGCGCTGTGCTGGATTAATACAAGAATAAAAGGAAAAAACAACATGCAGTATCTTTTTTTTTTTTTTTTTTAGAGATACTGTGCTGCAACTGTTAATACTCTGCTTATATATACTGACCCCAGGCAGTGGCTAGGTGGCACCTGCAAACTAACGCCCCAAAGCAAAATCCCTCCAGGTACAAACAGACAGGAGAGGTAATTTCTGTCCTTCTTTCAGCTGAGAAGTTCTTTCAAACAAGCCTTTGGAAAGAAAAAGTCCACCAAGCCCCCATCTTCACATTCAGACATTGAAGAACTTACTGATTCATCTCTCCCGGCATCTCCCAAGTTGCCCCATAGTGCTGGTGACTGCAGTTCAGCATCCATGAAGCCCTCTCAATCTACCTCAGCGTAAGTCACTGCCTTTGCAGAATGCTGACCCACTTTTTAAAACACATCTTCAGGCCAAGTCCATGTTTATGTTCTAAATGCAATCAGTTGTACTTTTGCAACTACAGCACCATATCTATACCCGTCATTTTCAAATCTTACTGAGAAAGGTAGACAGCATTTGTTTTTGTTTTTGTGATCTCATTCTCTACTTTTTTCAGTCATCCTCACTTGTTTTCATTTGCATTTACTCATGTATCTGTCTAACTGTGCGTACATGCAGGTCACCTCTTATCTGGCCACCAAAGAAACGACAAAATGGCCCTGTGATCTACAAGCATAGATCCCGGTAAAATGGTGTGATGCATGAAAACTGCAAAAATCCAGTTTCTAACCTAGCAATATTTGCTTTTGTGTGTTTTCTAAAATTGCATGCATTACAACCACAAATACCTTCTCCTTGTTTTTGTATTAAAATTTTGGTTTTCTAAAACCAACTTACATTCCAGTGTTCTTTGATTCTATTAAATAATCGAACAAGACATTTCTTTAGTAGCCCACTTTTAGATACCACAAGAAGGAACATAACATTTAAAAGATAGAAATACTTTTTGATGAAATGATTCTCTTTGTTTCATATACTGTTTAAATCAGATTTTATTGTATGCTCATGACAATGACTATTATAGAACTGTCATGTAGAACAAGGCCACTGTGCTTTGGCTACATAATTTCATTATTTATATGGGAAGGAAGATAGCATCTTGCCATTTTGTGATTAACAATCTAGTGTTCAAATTTTAAATGGAGAATGCATTAGTTAATATAAAGCAAATTTTTTTGGCAGATTTATTTTAATAATGCAATCCAAAAAAAAATTAAGGATATAGCATTATATGACCTTCCAGTAGCCCCAAGCTAGCCTCTTGCATAGGCTGAGGTCTGACATTTCTTTCATTAACTATGATCTCCTGAATCAGCTGGGCCTAACAGGAAGATTATACAACACTCATCCATTATTTAAAAGTCCAAAACTAATCTTTCTAAATTATTTTCTATAATATTTACATTGGATTTTCATTGCAACTGGAAAATGATGTTGAGGCAAATATGGTTATTGTTTGTACAATTCTGCAAAAGGAGAAGTTTACATTTTGAGGCTTGACTCTTAAAAAGGAATATTTCACATGTTGCCAATGGAGATTTAAGTCCATAAAAATATAGAATGAAAAATATAGAATGAAATATAGTAATATTATGACTCTTCTACCCTGATTTTGTGGACAGAATATAGAGATATCAGCAACCAAGAATTTTGAGGATCACTTTATATTCTGTATATTATATTGTTTTTAAATTTCAAAAATAAGAAAAAAAGATTAAAAGAAAAAGAACTGCTTTCAGTTTGAACCTATAAATTCGTTATGGTTAATAAAACTATTTCTCCTTTTCTCTAGGTTTTCTCAACAAATAATTTCTGTACCTGCTGGGTATTGTGGCAGTTCAGCCTTTAAAAGAGGCATTGTTTTCCCTAATCCTCTTGCTTCCCAGAGCACCCGATTTTGTGTTTGTTTCTTTCTTCAGGATCTGTGAATGCACAGAGGCTGAGGCAGAGATAATTCTGCAGCTGAAGAGTGAGCTCAGAGAAAAGGAATTAAAATTAACAGATATTCGGTTGGAGGCCCTCAGCTCTGCTCATCATCTTGATCAGATCCGGGAAGCCATGAACCGGATGCAGGTCTGTGCTGAAGCACCTTCAGGGAACAAAATGGAGAGATAACAATGCTGCCTTTCCTCTTCTCTCAGTTATTATGCAACAGATTCAATTTTTTTAAATCCCACTGTGGACATGTCCTCTGTTTATTCAGTCTCGCAACTCAGTTCTTAATACTGAATAGAGAATTTTGTCAAATCCAGGGTTGGATGGGGGAGAGCAAACTGGCCAGTTGAATTCAGGGGCCATTCGAAATGCTTTTTACCAGTGATTGGATTAGGGCCAAGCGCTAAGTGTTAAAGAAACTACTGTAGTTTGGGGTTCTTTATTTTTCCATGAGTTACCTTTATGTTGGCTTTCTAAAAGTGTTCTTTTGAAATCTGGCTTTCAAGTACCTTCGCCTCTTTTCTATTGAAAAACAAAAACAATGAGGAAACTACACAAATTCCACACAAGATTTCTGAATATTCAAGTTAAAGTGACTTAGAATGCCATCTGTAAAAGTAAAGCTTTCATATTTTTGGAAGCATCTAAAAGCTAAATTCAAAATCAGTCTGTGTTCAGACTAAGTTTCTATTTTATTACTGTAAACCAGTAAGCACTTCGTACCACAGATGACGGAAATAAGAAAAGCTCATGCTCTTGCAGACTCATCTGCCACTGTATATATCCATAAGAAGGTCTTTATGAGCTTAGTGCCCCATCTTGAGAAAACAAAACCTTTTTCATTTGTTAACTAGAATTATGAAGTAATTTTATATCAATTTATATATTATTTTTGTTTTGTCCTGTTTTCCTACTCTTCATGAATTTGCAGAATTAAAAATGGCATTATTTGCCTAAGAGATTTTAATATCACTTTTAATATGAAAAGTGTTAGGATCTATTGAATTAAGATTTATGTTATTCTTAATTCAAATGAGAAATTAGGTCAAGTCCAAAAAATAAAAACTACTCAAATTTGGATATTTTTTAAAAAATAGGGTTGGAGTGTACCTCAGAGTAGACTGCTTTCCTATCATGCTTCAGGCCCTCAGTTTAATTCCCAGCACATAATAATTATTATAATAATGGTGTCTACACTTGTGAATATAGAAATGCATATATATGTGAGAGACAAAGGTTAACCCCTTGTTTAAAAGGAAATCCTCTTTTCATAATTTGTTTGCTTATCGAAAGCATCACCACATGCTTTAACAGAGAAATCGAATACAAGCCTTGGTGCTACATTCTCATCAAACTAGCTCAAATTTTTCACATTTTCCATCTTAATAATAGAATGAAATTGAGATACTGAAGGCTGAGAACGACCGGTTGAAGGCTGAGACTGGTAACTGTGCAAAGCCTGCACGGCCACCTTCTGAGTCCTCTAGCAGCACCTCCTCTTCCTCTTCAAGGCAGTCCCTCGGGCTGTCTCTCAACAACCTGAACATCACAGAATCCGTTACCTCAGGTGAGCTAGTGCACATGCCCATCCAGCCCAGCGCAGGGTGGGGACAAGCCTGGAATTTTGAGAACAGTACCCTCTCCTGAAAATGTTAACATTAATTATTGGAAATGATCCCATTTTTATCTTACAAATTCATTCTACTTGTGGTTTTAAAAGCACATAACATGTGAAACAGGAAATCTTAGAGACACAAATTTCATACCATTTTTTAAAATATCATTTTTGCTTGGGAAGTGCTTCCTCCATGATTATGATGAATAAGATGAAGAAATAATAAGTATTTTCAGTGATGATCATTAGTACTCATGAATATAATAATAATAACTCAATGCAACTTAGTAGAATTTTCAGGGTACAGAGTCAGTTCCTAAATTAGACTAGATGATCCTGAATGATGTTGCCTAGAGAGAACATAATGCTGCTACATCATCCAGTCTGCAGTTCTATTAAATTTTCAACAAACTGTAAGAACATACTGGATTCAACAGTCCTAATGATGGAACAAGGGTACAGTTTTGATTTGATTGCAAATGGAATCATATGACATAATTTCATCCTAATATCTGATGAACTGTTCAATTATGAAGTATAACTGCTCCTATGACATTGAATCATTTTAGGATATAAGATTTAGTTTAAGAAATGTTTACTTGAGGATCTGGGGTGATTACAAAGTACAACCACCAGATGACGCCTGAAAACCAATAGTGCTCATGTTCCTGGGTAATTTTATATGCCAGTTAGAACTGAGACACTTTGCTCCTTGCCTTAAATCACATTGAAATATGGAAGGAGAAGAAGTAAAGAGGAGTAGGAGAAGCAGAAACATGAAGATTTAAAAAATGATACAGCATGCTGATTTTGATTACATTTTTTTTTTTTTTGTAAATTACATCTCTTCAAAAAGTAAAAATTTTGAAAGTTCTATTATGGCTGTCCTCACATTATACACTTAGGTCATTTATATCTAAAAGGCAAGTTGGAATGTTTATAAACATTTGGAATCATAACTTACTCCCCCCACCAAAAAAACAAGCAAAATATATAGGTCTCATTTACTATAAGTTTGCTGTTTTGCTGTTTTATCAGAAACATTTTCTTAGCTGATTGTCCTATAAATATACTGAGAGCAGGGAAGACCCAGATGTACCTTCAATAGGATTTAGAATAAACACAAAGGAAACAAATAACAAAAGAGAAAAACTTACTAAACATGATAAAATGCTTTAAAAGTGTTATCTCATATGCTCAATAACCCTGCAAACTAGATACTATTTAAGCCCATTTTACAGATCAAACGACCAATACTTAGGAAAGTGACACAGCAGTTTTGTTTTGTTTTTCAAGACCATGTAACTAAGAAGTGGAAGAACTAATATGTGAATTCAATCTGGATGAATCCAGTGCCTGAACTTTTAACTATGGTGTTAATTTTGCTTCAGATAGCTGTAGCCACATATACAGAAGTCAAGCACAGTCACTCATTTAATGGTAAATCTACCCTACTGTTATGAGGAGTGAGACCTGTTCCAAGTCAAACTTGAGCAGATATGTGGATCAGCAATCGGGTTAAACCCCTTGCCAAGGATTACAACCTACTTCAACATCACTTCCTACACTTGCTCTTACACAAGGCTTTTTCATTTATTCTCATTGACCAAACCTCTTCATCTTCACCTGCCCAGCCCTTCTCACCTTCTGGTTTTACCTCAGACATCACCTGCTCAAGGAACCCTTCCAGGATTGCCTATAGAGCTTCCTCCCTTCAGTTTCTGCTTCACTGACCTGTTGATTTCCTGCACAGTACAATTTTTCAATGTTGCCTAAGAAATTAAATTTTCTTCCTCTGTAAAAAAAAAAAAAAAAAATTCTGAAACTACCTACTTGAGAATGTATACTCCAGAAGAGCAAGGAATTCATTTTCCTTCTCACTTTGGTATTTATTCTCAATGCCCAGCATACTTTCTGATATCTTGTAGGCTTAATAGGTATTTGTTGAGTATTTGTAAGTAGTTGAGCATAGTACTAATGAAGTAGTTTGGACACGAATTATAAGAAGTTTATGTATGAACAGCCAATGGAAAATTACTCTAATTTTCTGAAATTAGAAACAAGAAAATTAACACTTAAGGGAGAGATTTTTTTGGGGGGGGGCAATATTCATACATATGTATGGGATACATTATGGTAATTGAATACAGGTATACAATGTGTAATAACCAAGTCAGGTAATAAGCATTTTCATCTCATCAAACATTAATCATTTCTATGTGTAGGAATTTTATACTCTTCCAATGACTTTGAGATATATCATAGATTGTTTTAGTCTATGGTTATCCTGTTCTAGAAAGGAACAAGAAATAATTCTTCCAGAGACTTTTATTTCTGAGTAAGATATATGAAAAATTAAAGACTATAAGGATATTAATCTATGAAAATAGTTAAATTGCAGTACAGGAGATTGTTGTTGATGAATCAAAAATTTCTAGTGGAAATTTTCATATGCCTCCAGCTCTGAGATGTTGTTTTTCAACAGAATGTCCTCATACCATTTTTTGACTCCTTCCTCTGCAAAATTAACTATGCTTAATTACTAATATAATAGGAGCCATTCCATTTTCAGGATCCATCTTATTTAATTGTTTCTAGGATGTTGTAATCACAGCCATCATCTCTATAAAATTATAGGCAGAGCAGTTGAGTCAGCTTGTTACCAGGCACATGTGCTCTTTAGCAGGTAACCAAGTTTCCTGTACTCATAGGACACTATCTTCGAATTAAGCATGTCTCAATAATAGCATCATTATTGAAAGAAAACATATCTTTGGGATAGTTTTTCATGATAATTTTCCAAATATATTGTACCTGGTTGTGTCACTGGAACAAAAGATCTTGAAAATTAATCTTTAATCACATTTAAAAACTGATGCTTTAAAGGTTGATCAGCTTTATCATGTTTCTGTAACTTATAGATGATTACTAGAAACATCATATTGGTTTTGAAACTATTAATCCAAGTATCCAGGAAATCAATAATTAATATACGTATGTAGGGAAGTATAAGGTCATGGTTAAAATTCAATAGTAGTACCTAATAATGGTAGATAAAAGACAAGCAGTAATACAACTGAATATAGGCCTGAAAATTATTTCACTTGACAGTCAATCTCAGCACCTTTGCATTCGCAAATTATATGAGTATTGAACTTGAATATTTTAGTTTGGATAGAAAGATTGGATTGCTTTTCAGTTTGTTACGGTTATAATGGTGACTATTACTTAGGTATTACTCAAACCTGTGTGTAATAGAAAAAAGGGTGGGGGCTACTTCTTCATCCAAAGGAAATGATCCAACACTTGGATAAAGAGCTTTGGAAAAAGATATAAGTTCTTAGATTGAAACATGAGCCCAACCATGTAATTCATCTTCTTGTAAATGGAGGTTTTTCAGACCAGTTTGGCCAAAATGGGAAGCAGTTGCACCGAACAGAATAAAAATGGAGAAAGCAAAACAGTAAATAAATCTGAGCTAATATTACTTTTTTAATGTGTGTTTTTCTCTTGAAATCTGGTAGATATTTTGCTAGATGATGCTGGAGATGCAACTGGACACAAAGATGGCCGCAGTGTGAAAATTATAGTCTCCATAAGCAAGGGCTATGGTCGAGCAAAGGTATTTCTTTAACTTTAAATTCTTTATTATAACTAGAGGGTGAGAATTCCTATAAGTTAAATTTATTTTACATTTGAGTATTTGTTCTAATAAATATCCTATTGAAGATGTTTGCCTTGGTATTACCTTAATAGATTATATAAGCATAAAAGGTAGAGACATCACCATAAAAGTATAAATGTGTCTCATAGGTATCACATTTTCACTCTTGAAAACAGTATTGATTGTCAACACCCTTCACTACTAAAACTTATAAAAAATTTATTTCCTTGACATAAACAACTTGTTTACCATACTCTTTGAGTGTCACTTATACATTATAGGTAGTGTTTATGATATGTAGTTACATGTCACTAGAGTGCTGTCAATATGACCTTTCTACAAAGAGAACACTGTAAGATGAACGAATATTGGGGACATCCGAAAGACATTCTACTGAATCAGTAGTCTATATATTCAGTAGTATTTAGCAGGATAAATTCCATTGATGCTATTAGTCTGCGTCATTTTTGAGCAAAATCCTAACTGATCAGGCAAGTATTTTAACTTTTAGATTCAAATATTCCTTAATTTTATCTCTTTCTCAAAACTAAACAGTCTTCAAGTTGAACTTTTAGTTGAGTAGCCAATAATACAAATTTGTAAATATCCTACTTTTTCCCCATCAAACAACAATACTTTAGAATTTTAAACAATATAAGGACTTGAGTCTGAAAAGTGAGATATAGCACTTGTAAATTTTCATGTTGAGCAAATGTTCCAAGGATCCAGTGCCATAAACTTCATGCTTGAACTGCAGGTTTGTGCCTACTCTTCCCAAGTGGATCTTTATGTTTAACAGTCTCAGTGAAATCTAAAGTAACTCTAATTTAAAAGCAGCTGTTACAAAGCATTGTATAAGCACTCATTCTGACAGCATTAGCAACATTGGCAAATAAATTTTTCTTTTTGAAATAATTCTGAAGGACCATGTCTTTTAAACATTTCTTTAAATAAAGCATCTAAGAAAGTAGTCATCTTAGTGTGGTACAATTGCCATGGCAAAATACCATAGAAGAGGAGGTTTAAAAATAAAAAATGTATTTTCTCACAGTTTTAGAGGATGGCATATGCAGGATCAGGATTCTGGCCCATTTGGTTCCTGGTGAGGGCTCTCTCCTTGGGTTCCAGATGGTCAGCTTCTCCATCTGTTCTCATATGACCTTATGTCAGTGTCAATGGGAGGGAAGGTGAGAGATGCCCTCCAAGGCCATTAATCTGATCATGAAGGTCTCACCCTCATGATAAAATCCAAACCTAGTCATTACCTCCCAGACTTCCCCATGTGAATTGGGAGTGAACACGAGCATTCATTCTGTAACAGTACTAGTCAGTTGTGGATTTCTCCACTATTTTCTAAAGAATATACTGGCTTTTAATTGAGGTTATATCTCAATAATGCTCATCATGATTTACACATGTAGGGTTAAATATTATAGATGAAGAAACTGAGGCCTTGAGTCAGCTAAATGATTTACCTAAAGCCATATTTCTTAAGTAGGTGGGAGATGTTGTGCATTATAGAATCCATGTCTTCTAACCCTTGACTCAGTGATTATTCTACCAACCTTGAATGGCCACCTAATTGGTGACTAGAAACAGGATTTGTAATATATTAACTAACTATGTTTACTGATATTGTAATTGCTTTCACAGTCAGTATTAAAGAGACTCCAGTCAAACCACAAATCCTGAGTTGTTTACATTTCTAATATTTCTAGAAAGTCCTCAAAACCTCATTCTACAATACACACACACACACACACACACACACACACACACACACACATTTTGAACCATTATGTGCATTATAAAAGTTTTTTTCTGGCAGTTTCTTGGAAATACTGAATTTTCTGATAAATTGACAGTTGGACATGTTTTATAAATATGCAAATATCAAACTCTTATGAACATCATTTCTTACATCTAAATTGAATGGTAATAAAATTAAAAAATGAAAAAAACCAAGCATTGAACTTATCAAAGATAAGATCACAGAATAGTAAGAGAAAGTTCAAAGATTCATATGATGTAGTACTTTGCTGTCTCTTTCACCCTTTTCTTCCCCAAAAGCTTTTTCTTGTAGGATTGTACCAACTGTGTTAAATTGCAAGGCCATTCTCTCTGATTCACCTCCCCTTTCCTTTCTACTGAACACATCACAAATCATTTTCTTTGACTTAACACTTCATCAAATGTCTTCTTTCCTGTTATTGTTGCTACTGCTGTTATTTTATTTGTTTGGCTGGTTAATTTGCTAGGTTCATATTTTGTTTTTGTATAACCCTCCATGTATATTTGTTACTATAGAACTCGCAGATTTAATAAATACTTTTGTGTCAATCACCAACTACATCAATAAGTTTTAGTAGGAAATATATAGTAATAAGATGCATAGTTGAAGTTTATCTTACTCTGTTTTGTTCTTAGGATCAGAAATCTCAGGCATATTTGATAGGATCCATTGGTGTTAGTGGAAAAACCAAATGGGATGTCTTAGATGGTGTAATTAGACGTCTCTTTAAGGTGAGTTATACGAGAAAGCCTGATGTTAAATGTTCTTCTGGGTTCCTTTTCACCTGCTTTACTTCACTTTCATAGATAGCATAGACACATCTGCTTTTTTTTCCTCCTCCATTTGAAATACAGAAAACCTCTCCATTTCTGCTGTTTAATATTAACAGTTCTTACATTACCCATATCTAAAATTCCTGACAACTAGCTTTATATCCCTGTTTTGTATTTGTTTCAGATTTGTCAAAACTGTTTGGACTGACTTTTTCCATGTGTACCATTTTAGGAATATGTACTTCGAATCGATACATCCTCCAGCCTTGGTCTGAGCTCTGACTGCATTGCCAGTTACTGTATAGGAGACTTAATTAGATCCCAGAACCTCGAAGTGCCTGAACTGCTGCCGTGTGGGTACCTTGTTGGTGATAACAACATCATCACTGTGAACCTGAAAGGTAATCATGAAAGTGAAAAGTACAGTTGTAACTTTTTTGGTTTTTTTTACCAATATCCTTCTCTTCTTTTTTTTTTTTTTTTGGCTTCCTTCAAGTTTTTATGTTTGCAAATTACGATAACACTTGAATAGTTTCAGTATAAAGTGTCCATGTTGATTTTTTAAATATGAAAACCTTACTAAAATCACTAAAGACTACAGGATTTTTGTTTTTTGTTTTTGTGGGGTTTGGGTTTTTTTTTTTTTTTTGAGTTCTGGGATGTAACACTTAGAAGAATACAATTCTGAAAATTCACTAACTTGCAAAAAAAGAAATGTAATTTAAGGAATTTCAAAATTCTAGATTTTCTCCATTATCATTTTTTTACCAGAGGAAAACTGGAAAAAAAAGTATTGTGTGTTCCAAAGCAATATATTCATTTCCATATTTTAAACTTATAAACGTGTGTACTCAATAATTATACACTGGGGGTATAGAATGCAAGTAAAAGTCTGGTGAGTAGCACAATCTTATAATCCCAGAGACTCCAGAGGCTGAGTCAGGAGGATCACAAGTTTAAAGCCAGCTTCAGCAATTTAGAGAGGCCCTAAGTAACTTAGTGAGACCCTGTCTCAAAATCATAAATAAAAAGGGCTAAGAATGTAGTTTAGTGGTGAAGTGCCCCTGGTTTCAGTCCCTGATATGAAGGAAAAAAGACAGACAAACAGAGAGAGAAGGAATGAATGCAAGTTAAGAATCAGTAATGAGAAATTCTGCTTTCTTTGCTTTGGATGATGTGACTAATTATGTATACTTGTCTCCACAATTCTTTGTTTGTATATGTTCAAGAATCAGAATGCATCTCTATAAACTGTAGGTTAATAGAGGAATATATCAATATTTGATTTTATGATTAAGGTAATTGGGTTAGTAAAAGGAGATACTGTTGTTGCCCTTCCTAATTCTTTGCCTAACATTACAATTTGTATTCTTCAATTGTTCAAGTGTTTGTACAGCTGGGATGAGAGATAGAAGGTAATAAAGAGAAGAGCGAAAGAGTGAGAAAAACAAAGAACACGCGCACACACGCACACACACACACACACGTGTGTGTGTGTGTGTGTGTGTGTGTGTGTGTGTACTTCCCATTTATTCTTAATGAGACTAATTGCTTTCAAAGGGAAGGAAGATTTTATGAGAAAAGTTTTAATGCTTCCATTTCTCTCTGGAGACATGAATGGAAAACATGAAGTAGTCAGTGGAGGGAAGCCTGAACAAAAAGAAACAGCTTGTTTTCATTCGGCTATTCACTCTGCCTTCTCACTGATACACTTTCGGTCTCAAATTGGCCACATATGTTTGTGGGATAGAAATATCTAGATAATTATTTTGCAAGAACTGCATTGCTATGGCTAACAAATCTCTACCGATGATCTGCACCATATTTTTTTAAATATAAAACAGTAAACCGTGTTATTACTCTCTTTGTTTCTTCCTTCAGGGGTAGAAGAAAACAGTTTGGACAGTTTTGTTTTTGATACACTGATTCCTAAACCAATTACCCAAAGGTACTTTAACTTGTTGATGGAGCATCACAGAATTATACTCTCAGGACCCAGTGGTACTGGAAAGACCTATTTAGCAAACAAACTTGCTGAATATGTAATAACCAAATCTGGAAGGAAAAAAGCAGAGGATGCAATTGCCACTTTTAATGTGGATCACAAGTCAAGTAAGGTAAGTCACAGAATCCAAAGAGAACAGCTGTTCTTTATCTGCAAATGTCTTAAACAATCAACTTTTACATTTGTGTGAGACTTCCATATTGTACATGAAAAAAAATATCCATTTCTTTGAGTAAAGCTATAATCTTGTGGATGAACAAGCTTTGCTTTATAAACTTGAACAAAACTGCTATTTTCGATAACATTCGGTTATCAGGAACTCCACAAGGCCTTGGGATTGTGCAGAATGAAATGGCAGAGCCCTTATTGCCTGAAATTTTTTAGACATCCATTTAGGAAATGTTATAGTAGAAAAGAGGTTTGTGTACAGTGCTATGGAAGCAAGAGGGAGAAATAACTCTACTTGGAAGAATCAGAGTTTTACAAAAAGGCAATACTTGTTCTGAGTATCAGTTGATAAATTGGAATTAAATGGGGTATTTCAGCAATGAGGATTTGGGGATAAGTAGAATATGTTAGGCAGAAAATCTGGGAGAGCAGCAGTTTGCTTATGTCAGATTCTTGAAGGAACTGTATTTGAGAACCTTAGGAAAATAAGCAGTGGTCCATTCTCCCTATCACCTGAGGTCTGAGATGCCACACTCATCAGCCTGAACACTCTAGACCATTATGTAGATGTGAGGAGCTCTACAGTATTGCCAGTACTTTTACTGCATGCTAAGTAAAAACAAAGAATACTGAAATAAAGAAAGATAAACAGATAAATAAATAAATAAATAAATAGTGAAAGGCTAACGTGTTCTTCATACTTGTTAACTTTACTAGTTTTATTTATTAGAGTTTGAATCAATTCTCTTGGGAATCGTAACTGTTATAAGCAATATCTTGAGAGAAACTCAAAGACTCTGAGTTTTATTACTTTTTTGAAAAATAACCTGCTTTGATGATCTAAACTGACCTAGTCTCTCAGAAAGCTCAGGTCTGCAGATTTTAGAAATAAATATGACTCACAAACCTGTTGGATTCATGAAATAACCAGATATATAGCTTAGTGTTTAAGTCATGAACACAGGCCACTTGTAGGACTTAAGGCCATTACTGAATTTCCTTGTTCCTTCACTTTGTTTTTTTTTATCTGCAAAATGGAGGAAATAGTAGGGTTGTAGTAAGGACTACGTGAGTGTGTGAGTGTGTGTGTGTATGTGTGTGATGGAGATAGATACAGAACCGCACAAGTGGCAAGCACAGTATGAGGCTTACCTGCAACTATTAATTATTTCATCATAGCCTTTGGATTCCAATTCAGATTTCTTGCACAAATATATACCACACATGTTCATGCACACAAAACATAGACTCTCCCTTGTTAAAAATTGTTTTGTGTATATTCTTCAAGAGTAGCAATGATGTACATAAAATACAATGGGATGTCTTAAAAGTTAAATCAACACAGCCTGTAGATTCTGAATATTACCTTGGACCTCAGCACTATTCAAATTGTGGCTGAACCACTCATTGTTGTTTCAACTCAATAGAAGCATAACTCTAGAGATGGGATACTTGACTCTTCTCTTAGCTAAAGTAGGAAGAGCACAATTGGTTGGTTGCTTCAGCCAACATGTTTAATGCTTCCTGCTATTTTGTTTCCTTGTATCTTGACAGAAAAGCCTTTCAACACATTTTTTTTTCTTTCTGGCAAAAAAAAAAAAAAAAGATGAAATGATTGAAGTCTCTTAGGTATCCTCAGTGTTCTGTTTGGTTTTTCTCAGTGTTGATATGCCAAAACTCTTCACAAATTCCTCAATGAAAAATAAATAAATAAACAACAAAGCAAAACAAAAACACTGGTTAGAGAATACAAGTTAAATGGATTTATAAGAAAAAACCAAGGCACTTTGATTAAGGTGGAGATAACTTAAAATCAAGGTGTGAATTAAATAACTTGATTTTGAGCTTCATTATTATATAGCTTGATGCACTAAAATAAAATGAGTAATTTCCATTAATTATAAAATATACCTCTCCCCAAGATCCATATATTTGTGTATATACATATATATATCCTTTATTTTAATTTATTAAAAAATATTTAGTGCTGATAGATATTACTAATAATGTTATGTGAGTGTCCTTTTACATTTTTTGATTATTTCTAACACTCATTTTCTGCTTTTTTAAAAATAAAGATCATTTGTGCCATTGTTAGGTCAGTTCAATATTTGCTGTTGCAAAAATAATGGAATGAAAAAAGCATTTCCAGGAGTTTTTGAATGGAAGTAATGATGCTTGGAAACAGTAATAGGAAGAAACCCATGGGGAAAAATTAGATGGCATTAATCACTGGGAGAACACAAAATACAACTGAAAAATGTTTATTGCTTCTTTATGACTGTTAGATATGAACGAGCTGTCAGTAATGCTGGATAAGCAGTCATTGCCAGAGACTTTGGCTAATCCTTTCCAAGTTGACAGAGAATCCACACTATTTTGGGGAGGAGAGGATTGGTGTAAGTGAGGATGATATTAAAGAAGAGAGAACGACAAGTTGAGATTGTGCTAGGAATAGCTGCTAAGAGTATGGATTGACTAAAGTAAGATGCTAATTAGGAATGAAATGATAAATCCATCCTCTGGAAAAAAAATTGGTGCTGTGTAATTCTGATGTTTTTTATGCTATGCCATAGACAGCACTGAAGACATACATCCCTAAAGCACTTACAGATTTTTTTTAAAAAAAATCAAACAATAAACCATCAAATAAAAAAAAATCTTTTCATGTTTTTGGTGCCTCTTCATTTTACATTCTGTTCCTCTTCCCACACTTCAAGCCCTCCCTCAAGCTGCCAGCTGGAATATTTTGATTGAGAGCAGTGCCCATAAACAATTACACTTTGTGACATTTGATATAGCAAGCCCAGAAAGCTAGAGATGGATTTAGTGAAGAATATGTGGCCAGCCGAAGCCACCTGGAATGTTAGGTTGGAAAAGATCAGAAAGTTGGACTTGGCAGATTCAATTTTAGTGTGTCTGGACTGAAATTCAGAGAAAGCAATGATCAACAATGTTTATGTAACTATAACTTTCTATCTGTATTTTCAAGGTAGAGATAGAGGATTCATCTCATTGTTCATATCCACCTGGTAGATACACCTGCTGTCTTCTACCTAAGTAGATATGGATGTGAAACTTAATGCATCAGTACCTTGATCTAAGTCTTGTCTTGTCCCCATCAAGACAGAGGGAGGAGCATGAACAGTTTCAAAAAAATTATGAATGTCTATATATCTGCCTGGTTTGTAGCTGTCATTAGAGCCCAAGGGATCTACTACCATTCTCAAGAGGAAAAAGAACTACATAACAATGTGATAGCTGTGCTTATCCAAATTTACCCAGCAACTTCCTAATTACCAAATACAGCCTCTGTTCTCTCTCTCATTCTAACTGTCCCCCATTTGTGCGCGCACACTCTCCCTCTCCCCACACCTACCTACCTCTCTCTCTCTCCCCTCTCTCTCTCTCTCTCTCTCTCTCTCTCTCTCTCTCTCTCTCTCTGTCTCTCTCTCTCTCATTATAGCATATTGCTGTAGTTGATCTCCCCTTTATAGAAATTCTTCTAATGTCAGAGTTATTATTTTCTCCTTATTTCCTTGCTACTTTCCTGGTAAGCTTCTTCTCAGTCTCTCATTGACTGCTCTTTCTTCATCTACCACTAAATGGAAATACTCCCCTACATTTCTGTTTTCTCTCATTCTGTTCTCCTTTGGACAGTTCCCATGGCTTCAACTTGTGTTGATCTATGCGGTTGACATGAATGGAACACTCTCCCAAGTTTGTAAATTCTCTTTGAGCTTACACATGTTTCCATTCATCTAATGAATATACATGTTTATAAAGGATAACTTCACTTATGAAAGAAACATTAGAAGTGCATCCTTTTCCATTCATTTCCTCCCTCCCAAAACTAACACCCTCTATCATGTGAACTTTACATTTGTTTTCTAACTGCTTCATTCACTATTCCCCTAAAATTTCCTTTCACTCTTTTGTTGGCTTTCTCCACTCACATCATAAAAAAACAGATATATTTTCATAATTAATTAAAACTCATACAGTGTTTTCCCATTGCTTTCCGAACTAGATCAAAAGTACCACACCGTTCCCTGTTCAGACCTATACAGTCTCTTGGCTTACAAATGATTTCAGTATTATATGGCCTGGTCTACTTCCTTCACAATATACTTACCACACTGTTCGGTTACAATTCTATTTTATGTAGGTCCCTAGAGTATTCAATGATTCTGCGTCACCAACAGGAAAATTCCACTGATCTTAACTATTATTTAACATTGGAAACTTTCCTTTCTAATTTATTTACTTTCTAAATTTATTTGCTTTCACAAACCTTGTACTACTCATTCTTGCCTACATGATTATCATATTTACCTGCTTCTGCTTTTGATTATTCTTCTCCATTTGGAATGCTCTTCTCCTGTTTTTGAGCATCAAAATATTACCTAATCCTAAAAATAAAGGGTTAGTAGCAAATAATACTGCCACCAGAAATTCTTTTTTAGAAGCTATGATTAATCTTTATGTGCTGTAAACAAAATCTTTGATCTTTGCAAGTAGTATGTTTTTTGACTGTTAATTATAGTTATATATATACATGCCTAACTTTCTATTCTAGGTAATAAGCTTCTTGAATTTTTTTCCATTTCTAATTAGTCATTATATCCTTCACATTTCTGTTTCCTTTGATTAATAAATTGCTCTCCCCTGCTGACGACAGACAAGCAAACAAACATATCAGTGGCTCACAGTTGTTCTTATAGTCAAATCCGACTTTCTCTACGTGGATCCAAAGTATTTGTTTTTTCTTCCATTGTACTCACTATTACCATATAGTATATTCTCCTGTAACAACAGAATCATTACTGTTTTGCAAAACACATCATGCCCTCATACTTTCCAACTTTGAATTGTTCTTGAAGTTTTCCTCCACTGTCTCCTGTCATTGAACCTGAAGGCTAGCCACATATTTCTCTTACATCTCCCTGTAGGGCTCTGCATTTCACTTGTTGGCCTGCTTCTCTGCTTATCAGCTGTAACTTTCTGGAGCACAGGTATTATGTTTTACCTTTGAATCCCAGAGTACCAGGGACCTACCAAGTGCTTGATAAAGATGTGTTGAAAAAACAAATAACTGCAAGCTTTTCAGTTGGAATTTTACTCATTATTCAAGGTTCTTCTCAAATCCCATCCTCTCTATGAAGTCCCTTAAGAACCCCCAGTTGGAATTAATCCCTCTGTCTCCTACAGGCCTCCCTTAGCCTCTCACAGAATGTTAAGCATGATATTTTTGTAAGTTCATTGCTCATATGTGTGCCTACCTTCTCCCCAAGCTCTACCACTATGTGCTTCAGAAAACTGTCCTTGAAGCTCCCAGCTAGGTGAAATCTCTTCCCTTGACTTCTCAAGTTTCATAAGACACTCTTGATATTATAAGAAATGCTTTCTTATATTTAAATTTCAGTGCCTGATATGATACCTTTTAGAGCTCATAGAGGAAGGCAGTAGATCTAAAATTATAAACATAGTAGAAAGAGAACATTTTATAAATGAACTAATTAATGACTTAAGATAACTAGATGAGTGATAGAAATTTCATTTTCTTTTTTAAGGTAAATGAAATCCTCCAGATTTTTTACTAGTTTTAAACAAATTTTATCTTTATTTCTGATTTTTGGCAACATTTCTTTTATGTGACTGGTTCTATTCTCTTTTATGGTATCTTTGCTCTGTGACACTACAAAACAGTATCTTATATATTTAATAAATTAAATATAAAAGTCTTTAATATGTTATATTTAAATTTTATATTTGAACTCAATATTAACAAATTAATATTACCAAATGCCTTAAGTCCCTTTCACTTCTAGTTCTTAAAGTTGTCTACAGACAGAACAAAGTAGCATTTAGAGTAGTTCTTATATTTACTTGGCTGCCAGAAATTGGGATTCTGGAATTATTTTTTTAACCCTGAGCAAGTTATTCAAATTGAAAATGTCATTGTAAATATGCAAATATTATGGAAATGCTCTTACTGATTAGGATAATTCTAAGAAAACTAATTATGTTTCTGGCCTACCCATCTGTGAGAACGGTCAATCATGGAACTGGTTATCATATTTAGATTAAAAGCTATTAGGACTAGTACCTGTAAAAGAATCAGGAAGCTCAAGAAATTCTAAGTGCTAATAATGAATGATCCTATGAAATACAACGAGTGTTGTCTTTGATTTAAAATTACAGCAGTTTCCTAAAAGAGTCTACACAAATAATCTATTATCCACACTTTTAATCAGAGTCTTATGGCTGTACTTTTAGATGCACGCCCATCTAAATTAATCAAAATTGAAATGTTAAAAATGCTGGTAGAGAGGCTGGGGATGTTGCTCAAGAGGTAGCGCGTTTGCCTGGCATGGGTGCGGCCTGGGTTCGATCCTCAGCACCACATACAAAGATGTTGTGTCCGCCGAAAAACTAAAATAAATAAATAAATAAATATTTTTTAAAAGATTCTCTCTCTCTCTAAAAAAAAAAAAAAAAAAAAAAAAAAATGCTGGTAGAAGCTTGGAGGTTCCACTTTGGATTTAGTGTATACATGAAGCTATAACTATGTTTAAATCCACTTTGGTCATTGAAACATCAAAAGCAAGAATGAAGTCTTAATTTTTATGGTTTACCATAAGAGTTCATATCTAGGAGGCTGGGGATGTAGCTCAGTTGGTTGAATGCTTACCTAGCATGCACAAGGTCCTAGACTCAATCCCTAGCACCAAAAAAGGGAGGGAGGGAGGGAAGGAAAGAAGGAAGGAAGGAAGGAAGAAGAGAGAGTTCATATCTAGAACTTTCTTTGACTTTCCTTTTGGAACGCAAATCACTGAGAAATATGCCTTCATTTAGAGTTTTGTATTTGCTACAGATACTCTTTTTTGCTTATCCTCTTCTGTCTTTCCTTTAAAAATCTTATCTTCTCATTGTTAAATGCTTGTTTTGTTTTTGCTTTATAGAATGTTTTTATTGCCATAGACTGCTCTATGACTTTTAATGAAAAAATATATATATATATATAGATGGAAGATAGATTGTATTATTCCTAGAATATGAATTGCTTGTTGTTATAAATTTATCATGCATGTATTTGCCTTATTTGTGTTTTAAAGGAATTGCAACAATATCTAGCTAACCTGGCTGAACAGTGCAGTGCTGATAATAATGGTGTAGAGCTCCCAGTTGTAATAATTCTTGATAATCTTCATCACGTGGGCTCTTTGAGTGATATCTTCAATGGTTTCCTCAACTGTAAATATAGCAAATGGTATGTTTATAAAATATCTTGAATTATCAAATATAAAAAAATGGTCGTGTTATTTGCTTTCTTGTACCTTAAAAATGGTCATGTTATTTGCTTTCTTGTACCTTTTTTAAAATTTTAAAACCTACAATGGATGCCATTAATTTGAGAACCCCTATTTAATATATTTTTACTGTATACCACAGAATTCATGTATTCCTTAGAACATCTATTCATTCCATAACTGTGTCCCAGCATTTTTTATTACTTCCTTAATGATGTTATCTTCTACAGACATGCTGAAAGTCTGAGAGACCAATGTCAATGATGGAATAGTTCAAATCAGGGAAATTCATAACTAAAAGGAGATTTTAGAGCTCCAGTTTCCTTCTCAGTTTGTATCAAAGTTTAAATTCAAATCCTCAAGTAAATTTAATTCATTCATATGTGACCCCCTCTTGTATTATGTTTTTACTATTTAAAACAAAAAGAAAGGTTCGAGTAGGGAATAAAAAGATCTGAAAACCCACTAAGATTTATTGTAGCCTTATCTCTAAAGAAAGGACACTTAATTACACAATCAGCATAAGTGACATCTATTTTAATGGTACCAAATGTTCTAATTAATTAATCTCTGATAGTGATAAAATGTTAGAATTATATCAGCATAAAGAAGGGTTGAAGGAAGAATACAAACCCTCTTATGTTATGTAGAACATTTAAATAACTATAGAACACTAAAATAGGAATTAGTAATAAATTTGAATACAAGCATAAGAGTTATAAGATTTTAGAGTGGGACAAGACCATAGGCTCTTTACTTTGTAGATGAGTAAACTCAGATTCAGAGAAGGTCTCTTTCCTGCATCCCAGTACCATACTTAGAACCCCCATGGTAACTTCTATTCCAATCATCTTTGTCATTTTCCAATCTAATATTACAAAATGACCCTTTTAAAGCCTACTGTTAAAATGGAATAATCCATATTTATCTTAATAGCTTTCACAGGCAATGTTAATGTATTAGTCATCTTTACCTCTAACACATCTCAATTTCCTATTCTTTATTTTTACCTAGTCCATATATTATTGGAACAATGAATCAGGGAGTTTCTTCATCACCGAATCTAGAGCTGCACCACAATTTCAGGTAAAGATTAGTCAAAGGATATTTTTGTTTCTTGGTTTCTGGGTGGTTTTTTTTGGGTTGTTATTGCTGTTGTTGTCCCCACCCCCCACACACACACCTCCCCACCCCTGCCCCATGGAGTTTCTTTTTGTTCATTTCTGGTGGTTTGTTTCTTTGTTTCTTCCATTTGTTCTTTTTCGTATCCTGCCAGTGGTGACCTGTGATGTGAAAATAATTCTCACTTCTTCTGACACTTTTTCAAAAAGACATTTCGTGATCCTCATTCTATAATCAGAAGTGTTTCTTTAAAAAGAGAGAAGAATAGAAATGTTTTTCCTGCTCACTGTGTTCCCCTGCCTGAGCAGAGCACTTTTCCTCTAAGTGTGAGGAATGTGAAGAGAGTTCCTATTTCAGGATTCGTGATTCTCCTACAAAAGAGGGCTCAGCATGTAGACGCCCACTCACTTCTGACGCACACAAGCTTCTCTTTAGCTGGTGGCATTTGCAGCATTAAAACTCTAATGCCGATAGACTTCCTAACCCCTTGATCATTAAAATGTGGCCCTCAGTTGATATAGAAATATTATTACTAAAGTTACTGTGGGATTAAAATTTAATTTATATAAAAATTTCTCACTTTATTTTTCTTTTCACAGATGGGTATTGTGTGCAAACCACACAGAACCAGTGAAAGGCTTTTTAGGCAGATATCTTCGAAGGAAACTGATAGAGATGGAAATTGAAAGGAACATACGCAATAATGACTTAGTCAAAATTATAGATTGGATTCCTAAGACGTGGCATCATCTGAACAGTTTTTTGGAAACACACAGTTCTTCTGATGTTACCATTGGTGAGTTCCAAAATTATAATATGCCATTTTCCAGGAACCAGGAGTACTTGGTAAAGATGGCCAGATTGGATGGTAGAAAACAACAAGCAAAGCCAATGTTTTTCAAGCTTCCAAAGATTTAACTTCTTTTTTTTTTTTTTTTTTTTTTTGCTTTCTAAAAGTTTGTCTTCTTCCAAGTTTTGTATCACTAATTAGATTCGTTTTGTCTGACAATTATGGCTTACTAAAATATTATTGAAATCAAAGAAGTTTGATATAGACTAATATGTAAATATCAGAGAACTTTTCAAAATAAATAGTATCTGTTTAGGATACACTATATAAACACAAATTAACTCATCTCAAATATAGTTGTGAGGGAAGATTTTAGTTGGAAATAATTTAGATATTCTATAGATACTTTAGGTGATTTATATTTTTCATGAAGAAAAAGCTGAATTATTTCTCTTTCACAGTTATAAATAGTTTATTTTTGTGTTACCTCTTAAGTTGCATGTACATAAATCTCTTTCCCATTGTTACAGATCATAAAAACATTCTGACTACAGATACAAGCACAGATTAGGAAGAATTCTGTGCTTGGAGCAGAGTATCCATACTCAGACCAAATTCTACAAACAGTGACATGTTTTATCTTCAACAATTCATTTCAGCACAGCTGAATTTTACATTGTTTGTAAAATAGGACAGGTTGACTAAATTGTGACCTTTACCCTTTCTCCTCTCTCATATTGTGCTTTAGATTAATATTTTAATATAAAACTTTAAAAGGACTAGCCAGGAGATGGGATCTTCAGTAAACATGCTTCAGTAATGATTAAGCTGGTGAGATTATAATTCTCTAAGAATGTTGAAAGAAATATTAAGTCTCCCAAAATGGTGTATAAATGTGTATTTATAATACTTATCAAACATATTTTGCTATTTGTGTCTTCTCAGGTCCCCGACTTTTCCTTCCTTGCCCCATGGATGTAGAAGGTTCTAGAGTGTGGTTCATGGATCTTTGGAACTATTCTTTGGTACCTTATATTCTGGAGGCAGTGAGAGAGGGTCTTCAGGTATAGTATTCATTTTGCATTACTATCTAAAAAGCAAAGCAGAAAAAAAAAGTTATTCTTTTAATAGCAAAAAAGTATTAATTTCTGTATTTATGCAGAAAACTAAAAGCATGTAATATAGACAGAGGAGGAAAAGAGCAATGAGCATGCAGTACTTTGTCTGTTATGACAACAAAGATGTAAGAGAGAGTAAATACATTTCTTTCAGCAACTACATTTTCAAGGCCAAATTTGTTGCAGGGGATATTTAGATTGTTCTTCTTAGAAAGCCACGTTATTGTAGTTCTATTTTCTATGACACAGGCATATTTTTTTCACCTGAGCCTTAACCATTTATATGCTTATCACAATTTGCAGCAAGTAGTTTTTGCTTGTGCATTAGAATTCTTCATTAATTGAAGTCCTTCAATATGACTTGTAATAGCCTTTACTATTATTGAGGGAATGCTATAAATTCCAAGAAAGTTAGTTGGTCTTTCTTCTTTTCTTTTGTTTAATCCACAACAGGTAGTTTTAGCAGCATCTCTGCTGTTCCTCTTATCTGCCCTGTGTCATGAGGCCCTACAACCTCTCCTTCTGTTTAAGCTTATCTAATAAGAAAATCTTGTTTCCTCAAAACAAAACAAATCAAAAAGTTATCCCTTTTCCATCAGTCTTGCTGTTTCCTTAAAATGGATTTGAAATTTCATGAGATTGGAGAATTAAAAACTCTTTTAAGATTTATATTACATAATCACCCAACTCACTGTGCAGGAATCCAATCTCCTTTTCAATAACTCAGCCAGGATTTAGTCAGTTTTTGCTTGGACATTTTTATTTCTGGTTTTCACAACCAACTGCTACTAGAATTAAGATGTAGTTCATATTTTCAAAAACCTGTCATCTATAATACTTGTTAAGTCTCTACCATCTAAAAAATTGGTCCTGTATTTTTTATTCTTTCATTTCCTGTCACTATGTTTCTCTCTTCTAGTAGATTGATTTTGCAGTACTTAGAACTACCATGTAATTCTGGTGAACATGGTAAACATTATGAAGATGTTCTGAATCCTTAGATGAAGTTAGGATGCTAACAATTCTATTGATTGTTTTTAACTCCAGACTTAAATAATCCAGTTTCTTATTTTGAAGGGTATGAATGAATCTAGTCCCAGTAAGTACTTCCAAAAAAATAAGAGATGATGCCAATGGTTTCGGTTTTTCAAATATAACAGATCATATTTCTCCTAAAACTATTATGCTAAGATATAATTCAGGTCGCTCAATTTTGATCATTTATGCAAAAATAATTTTATGAGAATCTATTTGCAATATAGAAATCATATTTTTAAATTAATAACCAAATGAATTATTTGTCCTTGAGATTCAGTTTCAATATTAAGCTCTCATCTAAATCTTTGTATATAAAAATTCTAATTTATATTTGCTTGCTAATAGGAAGAAAAGGAATCTTTTCTTAAACCCAGAACAATTATACCTAAAAAATCTTTAACTTCCTTTTGAAAGCTGAAAGAGTTTTTTTGTTTGTTTGTTTGTTTTTTAATCAATATTGTTTGGAAAACTTTATGCTGAGAGTTATATAAAGCTTATATTTTAGCATAACTGTAATCATTTAAGTAATAGCAATTTTCCAAATTAAATTGAGATAAATATTTGACAGTTATTTTGAGGAGGGATGAATCTGTCTGAAGTCTCTTGCTATGGTTGTAGGTATTCAGGAATAAGTTAGTGTGAAAGCTGAATCAACCATGAGGTGAAGTAAGAGTTGGGAAAGACTAGAGAACAGGAAGAAAAGAACAATGTGGAACAGGAACAAAAGGAAAGCCTATTAGTGGGTAGGCATTTGTTGCTTTTGAAGGCTAGCTGGCCAGAAAAGTCCCCTGGCAGAAGGCCTCCCTAGGATCCCCATCCATGACCGCCCCCCCAGGGGGGAGCAGTAAACAAAGAGTCTTACATGCCATGGACAGTTCTCTTGGATCCATGGCAACACAGCACCTTGAACAGGAAGAAGAGGTAAAAAAAAGCAATGAAGCCTGGTAGCCAAGATGACATTCTGAGTTGAGAGAAATCAAACCATCTCTTTTCAGATGAAGGCTAAGGCTTTGGTGAGGAACCACCTGGGAAGTGCTCTGTGCCACATGGTCTACTTGGAAAGTGTGCTAGTGCAGCAATGGATTCGATTTTTATTCTGATGACTCTTTCTTGAAATGTTAGCAGTCAGTTCATCTTATCCTGAATGTTTAGATTTCTTTTCATCCTTTTTCTATAGTATTGATCTCACTCCAGAATACAGAGTTGGGCCGGTTTAGATTTTATTGTCACCTCCAACTTGGCTGTCCTGGATGCTTCCTTAACAGACTGGCATTGGTTGCTTCTAGATTCTCGTGTTCTTTTTAAGGTTGATTCTAGACTCAAACTCTTCTCTCTTTTAACATAAACTTTCCAAGAACTATACATTTTCCTTCAATTACTTCAACTTGTATAGCAAGCTATATTTTACATCCTTTATAAAGCAGGTTTTCGGCAGAGAGGAAACCTTCTGTTCTAAAACAAGAGAACTATTTTTAAAAAGATTCAAAATGCTACCTCTGCCATCATCTCCTAAGGAAGTGCACAGATGTCAGGAACTAGACTTCCCTATCTCTCTCTGTTTCTTCTTTTTCTTTTTTTAGGTTAGACTGAAAATGCTTACATAACTTCTTCAGAAAGTTTCAAAAGCAATGCATAGACTTTTCATTGCCGTAGCCACATGTCACTTTTTTACCTCACTGAACCACGGCAAACTATGCAGAGGACCAGTCATCACTATATGTCCTGGGAGACTGGATACATACCTGGTAACCAGGGTCATCCATAGTGACGTAGGCTAAGAGAAGAACCACATCAGCACCTCTTTCTCTCAATTTTAACTGTTCTTTCTGGGTCCCTTATGGCCTTGTGCTTTTTTTTTTCTCATCACCTTCTGTCTTCATAGTGTTTTTTTTTTTCAATTGTTTCCAGATTAAAAATGCTTAATACCTCTTGGATTCATTTTTCTCTTTAGCTATGCTGGGTCATCTTTTTCTTATTGGGCTCATTGCCTCCATATGAATTCTTGAAACTTTAGTTTCCTATTTTTCCTCCTCTTTTCTTAGTCATCTTTTACATAAACATTTAAAAAGAGTTTTTACAGGAAGTCTTGGAACTATTAGAGGAAGGTAATTGGAAGAAGTGGTTATCAGAGAATGGATTCTTGATCTCAAAGTTTGAATGAATTAGAGGAAAAGTCTTTTTTTCTTTTGATCTGAAGTGTGCTTCAGTAGCAAACTCTTAATTATAAAGATTCATTTTTTTAAATCCTCACAAACTGGAGCTTTTAGTTATTCTCATTGAGTTTTATCATGGTTTGTAAAACTAATACTACAGGGATACTGCCACATCGATGTTCATAGCAGCACAATTCACAATAGCTAGACTGTGGAACCAACCCAGATGCCCTTCAATGGATGAATGGATAGAAAAAAAAAATGTGGCATTTATACACCATGGAATATTATGCAGCACTAAAAAATGACAAAATCATGGAATTTGAAGGGAAATGGATGGCACTAGAGCAGATTATGCTAAGTGAAGCTAGCCAATTTCTAAAAAACATGCCAAATGTCTTCTTTGATATAATGAGAGCAACTAAGAATAGAGCATGGAGGAAGAGCAGGAGGAAAAGATTAACATTAAACAGAGACATGAGGTAGGAGGGAAATGGAGAGAAAAGGGAAATTGCATGGAAATGGAAGGAGACCCTCATTGTTATACAAAATTACATATAAGAGGTTGTGAGGGGAATGGGAAAAAAAAACAAGGAGAGAAATGAATTACAGTAGATGAGGTAGAGAGAGAAGATGGGAGGGGAGGGGAGGGGGGATAGTAGAGGATAGGAAAGGTAGCAGATTACAACAGTTACTAATATGGCATTATGTAAAAATGTGGATGTGTAACCGATGTGATTCTGCAGTCTGTATTAGGGGTAAAAATGGGAGTTCATAACCCACTTGAATCTAATGTATGAAATATGATATGTCAAGAGCTTTGTAATGTTGTGAACAACCAATAAAAAAAAGACAAATGTGGGCAGTAATGTCTACATGTATTAATAAAAAGCCTTCCTCATATTATCCCTCAAATACTGATTATGTGGCCAGATGTTCAGTTTCATTTTGTCCATCCTCCAACTTTTAAGTGAGCTATGTTAGAACAATCTAGAAAACTATATACAGATGTCTTCATTCCCTAAGTCCCATAAGAACTCAAAGCGCAAAAGAAACACTTGATAAGGAGCCGGGATTTTTACTTAGTAGAAATTAACTTTATATGCACCAACTCTGTGGTTAACTTTCAGATGTATGGGAAGCGTGCACCCTGGGAAGATCCCTTAAAGTGGGTGCTTGACACATACCCTTGGAGCTCGGCCTCTCTGCCTCAGGAAGGACCAGCATTACTTCAGTTGCGACCAGAAGATGTTGGGTATGAGGGCTGCACCTCTGCTAAGGAAGCCACAACCTCAAAGCACATTCCACAGACAGACACTGAGGGGGACCCCCTGGTGAGAAACTGATGGTTGATTCTTGCTATATAACCCTGACATTGTTGTGTGCTTATTAGCATTTAGTCATCTGTATCACAGACATGGGTTATCTTCAGTAATATTGGGGACTGCCTTGATATTGGTACTCAGTTTTAGTTGTTACCTTTAGCCTGCTTTAGTTGGATGAAATTCATACAAAGAAATCTAAAACTGTATGCTAAAAACAGTCAAGAAATTCTGAAACCAGTTTGAACTTCATGACTACAATATCTCTCTTATTTTGCATTGTGTTAACAAATAAATAAATTTTAAGTAACATAACTCAGTTCACTAGGCTTTTAGAAGAAAACTGAATTTTGTGCTTAAATGAGAAAACCAAAGTTTATGATCTAATGTATACTAAAGTATATTTTACATATATCAACCAGCCTGATTAAATTCAGAATTGGTCTTCTGTTGACTATAATAGGGAAGGATAAACTGGCGGGGAAATCAAAGGGAAGTTATACTTCTTGCTTTGCTCAATTTGCAACGTATATGGTTTTAGTTTTTAAAATATTAGAATAATTTGAATAAGCCTGTAGAACTCCAAAGTATGAATATTCAGAAAATTATTAAATAGACAGTATTTTTAGGAATAGATGCTGATTTTTCTGCATCTATTTTTATTTTTATAAATTACTTTCTTATGTTAGTATCAAAATGTAATTATCTTATCATTCTATGTGTTTATTAGCTTATCATTCTATGATTCAAGGGATCATTGGATTTGTACAACCAATACAGAAAGAAAAGATATTGAAATAAGGCTAATATTCTACTTAAAAGAAAATAATTGAAAATCAGAACTTATGACTCTACCCAAGGACATAAAATGACTTAAAATTTTGAGGAATAATCTTATAAAAGTAACCCCATATGTGAACATCATCATCATCTCAGCTGATCCTTCTTAACATTTTGGGAGTTACATGTAGAACATCTAATAAACTTTCAAGATACACCCATACAGAAAATTTTGCAAACTATTTCAAGAGTTCTATAAAATCTCTGAAATATGCACAAAGACATGTTTAGAGTCCAGAGTTCCTATCTGTAAGATAAATGATCTAGCCTAATTCATGAAGGCCAAGACTCACATTTTTATAACATGGTACCTAGAATCAACAGTGGTAGTGGAATTGGTTTAAATTCAGCATAATGATTATCATATACTAAATAATTGCTGATAGAATGGATAAAATTTAGTAAAGTGTAAATTTTAACATACACGTATGGATTATTTAATCTGAATGTTTAGTAATTCCTATCTAATCTGTGTAATTTTGTTATAGTATGTCTGTTTTAGATAAGGAGCAATATTCATATCTAAGCTTTGTTTTCACTGTTAGTCTGTAGATTGTGGAATGCTCTGGAAATGACCTCAGCTTCCCAATCCCCTAGTCCTAGGGCTAAGCTTATTAAGCATTCTTTTTCCTTGTCTTCTAATGCAGGAAAGAGAGCCAGGGTCTCCTATCTTGACAGGATAATCGGAGCCAAAAAAAAAAAAATCAGGTTTCTTATCTGCTACTTTAACAAAAATCTAAAGAAAGAAGAGATTATGATATCTTGCATGCTAAATGGCCAAAGATATCATCTAAAAATAAATCTTAAGGTCAGACATCCTGATAGGAAAATAAATATTCTCTACCTGCCTTCATTTTTGTATATTTCTATAATTACTGACATAAGGAAAACTATATTTGCAAATGAGTCTATATCAGAAATCCTAGGAAGGGTAGAGATTTAGCTCAGGGCCTAGCATGTGTGAGGCCTTGGGCACTACTTTCATTACTGCCAAAAAAAACAAACATCTTAGGGAAAATTTATTATTTAATATGAGAAGTCTGGCTTTAAATCTGAACAAGAATACAAGTTTTGGGACACATTTCACCTTATTTTAAAAATATGGTGGGCAGCTGAAATTTAATAAACATGTACCTAGTGCCAAGATTTAGTGATCATGAGGTAAGTTATCATTTCTGATTTTACGAGGTTTACAATATAATAGTGGAGCAAGATGTTTGCCTACATAAATTACAGTAAAATAATGATGGACTTTGTAGGAAAAGTTACGAGTCTATCGAGGAAATAATTAGAAGAAAGTTTCATGGAAGAAATGCTTTGTCTGGTCCTTGAGGGATGAATAGGAGTTTATCATATGGTTGGATAAAGAACATCCAAAATTGAAGAAACAACACATGAAAAATTATAATATAATAAAAATTAAGAACTTGGGGAGTTATGTTGGAGTTGGTCAGAGGAATTACAACTACAGAAGTAAATAATTGCTGGATCATGTTAAGCCTGTGCATCTTTGCATGGAGTCAAACTTTATCACACAGACAACGGAGAGCCTCTAAAGGTTTTTGAATAGTGACTTATCTAGTTAGATGTGCAGTTTCTAAAAATTACTTTGCTAACAAAGCAGAGAATGGATTGAAGGAGAGGGACAAAGGCTGGGAGACTAATAATTCTGCTAGGAACTGACCAAGGTGTTAGAAATGATGGACATTATATTATGACTGTGGACACAGGGGAGCAGCAGAAGAAAACCAAAGGAGACCACTTTCACAGAGGATTATGACCTGTCATAATTGAATCACCCATAAGTTTACCTTCCTTTTGTAATCTCCTTAGATATCAGTGAACAAAGCAATACTATGAGGAGGCAAAGCAAATCTCATTGTATATATTTATTAGGAATCTGAGCTTGGATCTTACGCTAATGGAATATATTTACTGCATGGCAACATTTTCAGAACTTAAGATGTTAATTACACTATTATTACACCGCAAAACCTTAACAACATTTAGCATTTAAATAGTTCCAAACATTTTTGGCTGCAATAGAATCCTATCCCTTTTAACAGATTCCTTTACCATTTCTACTCCTAGTAAATCAGGAGGGTGCTCCAAACACAGTTCTGTTATACACATCAGTTTCCCAAATGCTTAAACATACAGCCAGCTGCTAAGGAGGCAGACAAAAGACCAGGGGGAGGGCATATGAATGTTCATGAATTTAGGGGGGTGGGGTGGGGAGAATGAGAGGAAGAGAGAGACAGAGAGATTGATTTGACTTTTTGGCTTGCCAGATTTAAAAGGTTATCACATCTACCTTTACTTTTAATCCTCATATAGGTGACTTAGTGCATTCAGAGAGTCAGACCGAAAGACTGAACTGAGGTCAAAAAGTATTGTCCTGAGACTATTAAGAATGACTTTAAAATATTCAGTAACTGTAACCTCTTTTGTCAGAAGGACAATTCTTGCAGAAATTGGTGATTATACCCAGTTTATCATTCATTTCACAAGTATTTATTGAACACACAGTTTATGCTGAACATACAAATATGCATAGCCCATCTTATGACCAAGGATCCTGTTTGAGATTTTTCCTTTCTATTCTTTTCAGTAGAAGAAAAAGAACACCTACAATTACTATATAAAAGAAGAAAACTAGTGTGCATTAAGCAATATAAAGTTGATGTATAAAAAAAACATGATAAGAAACATGTCCATTATCCTCATTAAGATACGTGTTGATTTTTCTGTGCTTTCTAAAATCATCATACCATCTATTTATCCAAAATTTGTTTTTGAACAAAAATTTTTTTTCCCCGCTTCTATCTCTAATAGTAGAGCAGCAGATCTATCAAAAGGCAAGCAATGTGACTGCCTTTTATTTTGTAATACACGGAATAGCTGCTATTCCCCCCAGGTGCTTTCAGGCATATGTCCTTTTGCTAGAACAAACATTAGCATTCTCTTATAAGGCTGGGAAACTTGAGACAGCCGCTACTGTTCCAGAAGGTGGTTTTTGTTTTCAGTGATATATCAATCATATTTCAGCCACAAATTCAATGACAACAAAAACTTGACAGTGATTTTTTTCCTTCTCCGTCTTCAAATGCTCATGGTCCGCTTCATTCCGTCACCTCCTCTCGGGGTCAGCTCCTAAACAGCAGATGGTGTGCTTGTGCGCAGCAGCTGGCTTCACTCCTCTCCATTCCCTCCTTTCCCCGGGGGACCGAGTGCGCGGCTGGGCGTGCGTCTGTGTGTATGAACATTCACGACTCTCTGCTGCCATTCAGTGCTTTCTGCTTGTCCCAGCCAAAAAGCTGGGAAGCTTGGCGGAGTCTCCAGCAACCAACCCAGATGTCCAGCTGTGATATAGCTTCCTCTCCAGTCTCCCCGCTGGAGCAGTATTCATTCACAGCCCCAAATAAAAGAGTTATCTCCCAGCCCTATTTTGTCCTTATGGTTTGGTATGGTAGTCACATGTTTGGGGGAAACAGCATAGGAGCCGGGGCAAGGAGTGACAACGTGGAACTATTTTCCCATTCGGTTTGGTTGGGATGCTGGGGACCTTTGGGGTGGCTTGGGGCCTCCTTTGTTCTGGGGCCAGCTGATTCAATATATCATTGCCTCCATCGATGTCTCTTTTTCTTTCTTCAGATGAATATGCTAATGAAACTCCAAGAAGCAGCCAATTACTCGGGCACACAAAGCTGCGACAGCGGTAGCACCAGCCACCATGAAGACGTTTTGGATTCGTCTCTTGAATCCACCCTTTAGAGGGTGGACAGAGTTAGGGGAAAAGATGATGCTTTAAAAAAAAAAAAAAAGTGTTTTAAAAGAAAGGTATTTTCACTAAACCACTGCCAGTATAAAAGCACCCTGTCAGGGGCCCTGACCCAGAGTCGTGGTCTTCAAGGAGGCAGCAGAACTAAGTCTGAATCGCCAAGATGCTAAATTGAAATGGGAGCTTAACTTTATTTTATTTCTAGGCATTTTTTATATCCATGGAGTAAGAGAAGGCTCCATTACTCAACTGGAAAGGACCCTAATGACAGGGCAACTGAAGAGATTGCACATGGGATAGCCAAACTGGACTTTAGTTTCTTCCTCTTTAAAAGTTTACAATGCAGACCTTTTTTTGTCCCTTCCTTCTGTTTCCTCTGAGGGGCTGTTCTCCCCAGGCAGGGTCCATTCTTCTGATCCGTCCAACCTCCTCTGTGCCGCATGGTGCTGGTCACAGGGCTCCAGTAGTGTTTGTGTTGTGCGCTCACCCCATTCCAGAATGAATCCAAGAGGCCAGTCCTCCATAAGCACAAGTGGAATTGTGCAACCACCAGAAAAAACACTACTGTGGCAAACTGGAGAAGTGCCAACTCAATTCTAACTGCCATGGTCTCATGACGTGCGCCACCCACTTTTTAGTGTATGAGTCCCAGGTTTTATAAGGTTGTTTTTACCACCGTGGTCTTTTTAAACCACCTGCCCACTCCCTTACCAAGAGTTTTATACCAATTATTAGTCAACACTGACAAAAGGCTTTCTTAGGGCTTTATTTGTTTGAGCCTTTTCAGTGAAAGAAGGAACATTTCCTATGGTGCTGTCTCACTGCCTTAAAACAGATTTCTACAACAGGTTAGTTAACAGTTGGTTTAAATCCTAAACCATTGGCAATTTCCACTGTCTTTTCATTTACAACCAAGAACACCAGTTATCACAGTAGCTTCATCTCTCTATATCATTTTTTTTGTTTTGTTTTGTTTTGAAGAAATGGATAGGAGAAAGATCAGTATTTTTATCTCATGAATAGATTGCTTTGCCTATCCTCAAAGTATTCGAGTAACCCAGAAACCCTCTTTGACCGTCACAGAAACGCAGAGACGTGGCTAAATTCCATCCAGTTCTAAGTGAAAGAGTTTCAGAAGGTGGGAGATTCTGAATTTGTATCCAGCAGAGCTGGAAGCACTAGATGCAGCATGAGCACAACTATTTGGCTTTCCTTCCCTATTCTTTCTTATACATTTAAAAAAAAAAATAGTTTTGACGCATGTTGTTTTGATTGCTATTGTTGTACATGAGAAATTCAGCATTAAAGAACACTGAAGCAGTAAAGTCACTGTGGAAGAGGAAGCGTTGATACTGTAAAAGAAGGTTAGATTTGCACAGTCTACTGGGTGGGTATTGTAAATAATAATTTTTCAAACTTGCACAAATCAAATCAAACAAACAAAATTGTATTTTATCCCGTTGGTGTTAAGAGGTGTTTCACTTGCTGAGATTTCCTGTACGTTGCAAACAAATACAGAATGCAAACCCTCAAAGCTGTTATTATCTGGTGTGTTTGTCCTGTGTTTACAGTTGGTATGACTATGCAGGAGCTATCAGTGCTAGAGTGAGCATGCTTCAAAACTGTACATGAAGCCAATACATTTTTGGATAAATAAAACTGTCTGAGAGTACATCTGTTGTGGCAGGCTTTAAAGAGAGTGCATGAAAACTGATCAGTCATTGGAGAAGTTACCATCACACACAGAGGACAGGTGTTAGGTTTATGAAACCCAAGGGCTAGGCCATGGCATAGACTAGTTCTGTGAGTGTGAAAAAGTGTGACCTTTAGGACGTGTAATTGGTGCTATCCTCTGTGACCACCCATGGGTCAGTTGCTACAGAACAATAACATCAACCCAAGACATCAGTGCTGCTTTCAGAGTGTTTCTAAGTGCATAGGTCCTTACATGGTGCTATTGCCCTGAGGGAATTGGAGCTGAATTTATGCACATAGAATTGTTACCCTGACTTTGAAGCCTCAAACATGGATCAAATCTGTTGTGCACCATCAATTTATGTAGCTGGATGAGTGACTAGTTGCCCTTGTATAATATGTGATCTAAGAAAATTGCTAATCTTTCCCTGCCATTTTGAGAAACACAGTCCAAACATGAGCATAAACAGAAATTCCTGCAATACATGCCAGTAGGTCCACCTAGTTTACAACTTAAACTAGTTTGTGAAACATTTGTCTGTATACATTTTATATTTTGTACATTTTGATGTAACATATCATGTAAATAGGCAGAAACAGTGAAATAAATCATCTGAAAAGTTTTGTAGTCTTTGTAAAGCCCCAACAATAAGTACTTGGTGTCAATGGACTTAACTGGATGACGTATTTTCTATTGGTTTATTGTTCCTCTAGCTTGTAAACCAGCTTGCATATATTTTTTTGCAAATGTGCACCCTGTATCTGTCTAAATTATTACTTTGCCATTAAAGTGGAATTATTTATTGACAACAAGGTGTGGTGTCTATGTATGCAGAAAAATTGGGTAATTATGCACAAGGAAGTGTCGAGCTTTAACAATGTTAATGTTGCTTGAACAATTCACGTTCACTGTCAACATTAGGGATTACATACATCATAGGTAAAGCCCAAAACTTTTAAGTAAAGAAATAAACATAACAGGTATATCTGTTAAAATGAAAGTTATTTATTCAGTGAATATTTTTAGAAAGTTCTTAATAGACTTCCTATATGCCTGATGATAAAATAAGAATTAATATAAAATAAAATGTTGATATTTGCTAAGTTAAATCAACTTATTAAATGTTTCTTTGTTTTTATTCCATTTTCTTCTGATCATTTAGCTTTAAAGATGATTTTAAAGCAACTAATTCTTTGCATTTTTGCTTATTTTTGAGAGTATATTGCAAAATGAAAAAGAAATTTTAAAAATACTATAATATCTTTCAAAGTAATTTTCTTTAACCCCAGCAATTGGAATGTATGCTTGTATGGTACAAGCAAGATAATTTTTGAATAGTTTTAGAGCAGAAAAAAGGCATTCGTTAAAATGGATCATTTATCCATAATGATTTATAATAAATATATTTGTTCCTTCACCGAGTTTGAGAGATACAGGAAGTTTCTTCAATTCATCTCATTCAAATAAACAATCTCAAATTTAGGGCTGGGGATGTAACTCAGTGGTAGAAATTGCCTGGCACAAGGCCCTGCATTCATTCTCTAGTACCTGAGAAGAAAACAAACAAATTTAAATTTTATTCTGTTAAATGCAATGTAAGGGCACATAAGTGTGAATCCCAGCACTGTTCTTTCTGTGACCTTGAATAATTTACTCAAA
Organism: Ictidomys tridecemlineatus; assembly: GCF_052094955.1. Classification (NCBI taxonomy): domain Eukaryota; kingdom Metazoa; phylum Chordata; class Mammalia; order Rodentia; family Sciuridae; genus Ictidomys; species Ictidomys tridecemlineatus. The sequence continues at coordinate 38,299,342 of NC_135482.1, read as the reverse complement.
CTCAGTGCCTCAGTGTCTTACCTCTGAAAAGATGGTAATAATAGTACCCACCTCTCACAGATCACAGTGAGGATCAAATGGGTAATTACATGCAAATGTCTTAAACATTGCCTAGCCTTTCATCAATTGTAGTTGATTTACAACCACATTAAGCTGCCTTAAAATGTTTAGTTCTATGTTTTTATCAGTGAAGATGTTTAAAAAGAAGCTCCAAATGTATTTTATTTCGTTTTGCTTTTGGGGGCAATGATTAATAGGTGAAATATTATGTAACTGAACTTAATATTTCTTAATTTAGTGAAAATTATTTGGATCAGTAATCATTAGAAGATCTCTTCACATGGAGTTCACACATTATCAAGGTAAGTATGTATTATTACCCAAGAAGTCATAGAAATTAAGTTAACATTCTAAAGTAGAATCTTAGAGGAAAATGAAAGTTCTCAAGTTTTTTATTTTCCATAAAACTGTAAAATAAAAATAAATAAACCTTTTCTTTATTGGAACTTTTTTTTTTAGATTTTTTTTTTTAAGTGGACACCATATCTTTACTTTTATTTATTTGTATGTGGTGCTGAGGATAGAACCTAGTGCCTCACATATGCGAGGCAAGCGCTCTACCACTGAGCTGTAACCCCAGCCCCCCTCTATTGGAAATTCTAACACTTGACCTCACTGTTCTACTAGAAGAGTTGAAGTTCATCAACCTAGTAATTGATTAGATATTGAAAATGATAATATTCTCAATAACAGTATTGAGATATATTAACTGTAGTG